>NC_064922.1:142529914-143145734 GCF_023897955.1 Schistocerca gregaria | reverse complement strand
ATCCAGGAAACTGGCGCCACCTCTGATGGCTTTGTTACTAAACTGAATGAACATTCCCGTGTAGTTTTATAAACGTATCTCTGCCGAGTATCTTGAAGAGAAGCGACCCAGAGAAAGGCAAGTGATGCGTCGTATCTCATTCCCCTGTAACCTGCAGTGCTCGTGAGAGCAGCGGTCGCCCTTTGGAACGAAACCCTCTCGTGTTTCGAGACAGTTGGAAGGTTTCCGCTGTAACCGACGCCCGCTCCGCCGAGCTGCAGCGCGTGGGAATGGCTGGCGGCTGGGAAGATATACCCCTTCCGTGACAAATACTGACGTCTCGGAAACAGTGACAAGGAAACTGTCTACACAGTAAAATCTGGGGCTTACTGTCTTGTTTTGCGATATTTGTAGAGTGCTCATGCATAGCAAAGCTGTGAACACACCCCTGAATCAACGAGTCTTACACACAGACACACAGAAAGTCAAACAATGTACACTACTGGTCAATGAAATTGCTTCACCAAGAAATGTAGGGTTTCGCAGGGATCGAATGAAGGGTAGAGCCACGGGTCGTTACACATCTGAAATGTAACGTCCACTGTTCAAAGTGCCGTCAATGCGAACAAGAGGTGACCGAGACGTATCACCAATGGCACCCCATACCATCACGCCGGGTGATACTCCAGTATGGCGATGATAAATACACGCTTCCAACGTGCTTTCACCCCGATGTCGCCAAACACGAATGCGACCATCATGATGCTGTAAACAGGGCCTGGATTCATCCGAAAAAATGACGTTTTCCATTCGTGCACCCAGGTTCGTCGTTGAGTAAACCATCGCAGGCGCTCCTGTCTCTGACACAGCGTCAATGGTAACCGCAGCCATGGTCTCCGAGCTGATAGTCCATGCTGCTGGAAACGTCGTCGAACTGTCGTGCAGATGGTTGTTGTCTTGCAAACGTCCCCATCTACTGACTCAGGGATCGTGACGTGGCTGCACGATCCGTCACAGCCATGCGGATAAGATGCCTGTCATCTCGACTGCTAGTGATACGAGGCCTTTGGGAGCCAACACGGCGTTCCGTATTACCCTCCTGAAGCCACCGATTCCATATTCTGCTAACAGCCATTGCATCTCGACCAATACGAGCAGCAATGTCGCGATACGATAAACCGCAATAGCAATAGGCTACAATCTAACCTTTAAATGTGTGTGAAATCTTATGGGGCTCAACTGCTAAGGTCATCAGTCTCTAAGCTTACACACTACTTAATCTAAATTATCCTAAGGACAAACACACACACCCATGCCCGAGGGAGGACTCGAACCTCCGCCGGTACCAGCCGCACAGTCCATGACTGCAGCGTCTTAAACCGCTGGGATCTAACTTTTATCAAAGTTGGAAACGTGATGGTACGCTTTTCTCCTCCTTACACGAGGCACCACATCAACGTTTCACCAGGCAACGCCGGTCAACTGCTGTTTTTGTATGAGAAATCGGTTGGAAACTTTCCTCATGTCAGCACGTTGTAGGTGTCGCCACCGGCGCCAACCTTGTGTGAATGCTCTGAAGAGCTGATCATTTGCATATCATAGCATCTTCTTCCTGTCGGTTAACTTCCAAGTCTGCAGCACGTCATCTTCGTGGTGTAGCAATTTTAATGGCCAGTAGTGTACATATATCCACAGTGGCATTAGAAAACTCAGGTTAAGATTCTATGTACACATTAAAAGAAAGAATCCAGACAGACTTACGAACCAAAGAGTCGATTTCTTTGATAAAAACAGTTTAGCCAGAACGGAGACAACGAAAGGGACTGGAGAACTCAAAACTGATCTGAAATTGGCAGGAATCAAACATCTCCAAAACGGTGAAATCTTCAGATCAAGAATTCACACATAGCAACGGCCAAGACGAAACAGCAAAGAAGAAAACAGGAACAACATGGTCTGAAGAGAGAAAAGAAGTCCACAGGACGAGAATGACAGATACATGGTGCTAAAGGAAGGTGAATGGACACTTATACGTACTGGGCATAGTCCTAATGGACTTATCCGCAAATATTAAATTGTAAAGATGCACAACTATACCCATGAATACCCGCCGATACCTGCACCGTCACAGGCATCTATACTTAGTCTTGCGTTACAGTGGTTAGACAAAAATATGGGAACATAGCGAAAAATTTATGCTTGAACATGCATGCAGATGTCAGCGAAGCCTGTTAAGGTGTTGCTGTTGTATTTGACCACGAACATCATCAGTGCAATGGTCTCTATACATTGCAAGAGTCGATCGTGGTCAGAACAGCGTCCATTGTAGTTGTGAGTGCGTTATGTCTGGGCTACGTCAATTAAGAGTTGGATAAAATGTTGGTGCTCATACGGGTACTTCCGTAGCCATGGTAGCCGAAGTGTTTGCTGTTATAAGCGCCACCGTATTGAAGATTTATACCGCATACAGGGAAAGATGAAAAACGTGATCCACTAAGTCAGAATGCTGACGAAAGTGTGTGTTGAGTGATCGTGACAGTTAGCCATTGGAGAGGACTTTGACGAAAAATAACAGGACCAGAGCTGAAAAAAATTGCTGCAGAACGAATGTCGCACTCGCGAACCCTGCTACCAGTAAAACAATGAGAAGGGAACTGAAGGACGAGCTGGGTTACCAAAACCACATCCCAGTGATTGAAATGCCCCTAATAGGGAAACTTGAACTACGGATCAGTGGAAGAAAGTAATTTGGTCGGATTGAGTCTCGTTTCATACTGTTTCCAACTTCTGAAAGAGTTTACGTCTGGCGCACGCCGTGACAACCCTACAGTGCAGACTGCCTCCCGTCACGCGTGAAACATGGCGGGCTTTCGGTGATGATTTCGGCAGACATATCACGGTATTCTATGGTTACTCGGCAAGCTCGAATTACTGCCAGGAGCTGTGTGAGCATTTGGCTGATCAGGCCCCTCCCACGGTACAATATTAGTTTCCCAGTGATGATGCTGTGTCCCAGGACGGCAGGATCCGTACTCACACACGTCCCATCGTCGGCAACTGGTTTCTTGAGCACCAGGACGGGCTGTCGCATCTGTCCTGGCCGGCACGGTCACCAGATCTTAATAGTATTGAGCCTTTGTGGTCTACTTTGGAGAAAGGGTGACCGGTCGCTATCCACTTCCGTCATAGTTACCAGAACTTACCTATATTTTGCAGGAAGAATGGTGCAAAGGTTCCCTTGAAAATCATACATAACCTACACTACTGGCCATTAAAATTGCTACACCACGAAGACGACGTGCTACAGACGCGGAATTTAACCGACAGGGAGAAGATGCTGTGATATGTGAATGATTAGTTTTTCAGAGCATTCACAAAAGGTTGGCGCCGGTGGCGACACCTTCAGCGTGCTGGCATGAGGAAAGTTTCCAACCGATTTCTCATAGAAAAACAGCAGTTGACCCGGGTTGCCTGGTGAATCGTTGTTGTGTTGCCTCGTGTAAGGAGGAGAAATGCGTACCATCACGTTTCCGACTTTGATAGAGGTCGGATTGTAGTCTATCGCGATTGCGGTTTATCGTATCGCGACATTGCTGCTCGCGTTGGTCGAGATCCAATGACTGTTATTAGAATATTGAATCGGTGGGTTCAGGAGAGTAATACGGAACCCCGTGCTGCATCCCAACGGCCTCGTATCACTAGCATTCAAGATGACAGGCATCTTATCCGCGTGGCTGTAACGGATCGTGCAGCCACGTTTCTATCCCTGGGTCAACAGATGGGTACGTTTGCAAGACAACAACCATCTTTATGAACAGCTGGACGACGTTTCCAGCAGCATGGACTATCACTCGGAGACTAAGGCTGCTGTGGTTACCCCTGACGCTGCATCACAGATAGGAGCACCTGCGAAGGTGTACTCAACAACGAACCTGGGTGCACGAATGACAAAATGTCATTTTTTCGGATGGATCCAGGTTCTGTTTACAGCATCATGATGGTCGCATCCGTGTTTGGCGACATCGCGGTGAGTGCACATTGGAAGCGTGTATTCGTCATCGCCATACTGGCGTAATACCCGGCGTGGTGGTATGCGGTGTCATTTGTTACACGTCTGGGTCACCTCTTGTTCGCAATGACGGCACTTTGAACAGTGGACGTTACATTTCAGATGTGTTACGACCCGTGGCTCTAACCTTCATTTGATCCCTCGAAACCCTGCATTTCAGCAGGATAATGCACGATTGCATGTTGCAGGTCCTATACGGGCCTTTCTGGATAAAGAAAATGTTCGACTGCTGCCCTGGCCAGTACATTCTCCAGATCTCTGCCCAATTGAAAACGTCTGGTCAATGGTGGCCGAGCAACTGGCTCGTCACAATACGCCAGTTACTACTCTTGATGAATTGTGGTATCGTGTTGAATCTACATGGGCAGCTGTACCTGTACACGCCATCCAAGCTGTTTGACTCAATGCTCAAGCGTATCAAGGCCGGTATACGGTCAGAAGTGGTCGGTTGTTCTGGGTACTGATTTCTCAGGATGTATGCACCCAAACTGCGTGAAAATGTAATCACATGTCAGTTCTAGTATAATATATTTGTCCAGTGAATACCCGCTTGTCATCTGCATTTCTTCTTGGTGTAGCAATTTTAATAGCCAGTAGTTTATATTTATCGATTCCGAGACGACTGGGAACTGTTCTGAATGTCAACGGGTTTCCTACCCGTGTTAGGCGTGGTAATGGGCTGTGTATCTGGCGATTCCACAGTTTGTCCACTCACTGCATATATTTTTCGAAGTTTGGTACGGTGTAATGGAATGGATATCTAAGAACTTGGGAAATGTGAGACATGGTCGCAATGTCCAGGGATGACGAGTAACCCATACCTCCCAGTAGTGGAAAGTGAGCAACTTCTCGTTGTACTAAACGCGCTAAGTTTGAGAGGGGCATCCTCGTGCGCTTAGGGAGGGGGGGGGGGGGGGGAAGAGGGGCGTGAACAGTCCCTAAAAACGGATGAATCACTTTCTGGTCAACAGCGTAGCATGCAGAAAGAAACTGAGAGCCCACTGCGTCGAAGATCCTCGAAATGTCGCGTCATGATGGAACGTGTCCTACAGATGAACACGTTGGAAAATGGCTACTGCAAACCATCTAACGGTCTGATCACAGTGGAAGAAAAAGAGGAAGATGCTGATGATCAAGACGGCAATGGAACGAACTACACTGTTATCAATCGTGTAATAATTCTACCATCTAGTTATTCAAATGCCAAGTATGAAATACGTCTACAGTCCACCTCGCACGTAAACGGTTCACAACTAAGGCGCCTTTTTTACAGTTTGAAAGACGTAGGAATGTGTTTAAACGTTTGTTAAGCTCATATTTGGAAGTGATGGGTAAATAGACGGAAAATTACTGTGTCTTTTAGTTTATATTTAGCTGTGGAAACTAAAAAAACGAACAGTTTTTAAGGCGCATCTTTGGTGAAAGACGTCCACTATTTTGTTCATCGCCAACTGTGAACTTTTGCAGCGTTTTGTACAGAGTGTCGCAGGAGGAATGGTCAATATTCAAGGATATGACAAGAATGATCGCTCGACACATAGAAGTCTAGTAAACATGAGTATTAAAATGCGTACCTCAAGAGTTATGAACACTTGTTCATGTTCGGTACTCAGAAACAAATTTCTTCTCATGCCTATCAAAATGTGTACCAAAGTGCGTACATTAACAACTATGAGCACTTTTCATCTTCCCTTGTGCAGAACACGTCTGTCCTGCTGAAGAAGTTCTTATAGCTCTTAAGGCGACCAGTAGATGGAAAGTGTCAAAACATCCAGTTTCAAATCTTTGTCTTAAACAATTCTGTGTTATTTTCTGAACCAGAAAACTTTTACTTATAGGAAATTTTACCGAAGAAAATTCGAAAATCAGAGAAACACACGACGAAACCCCCATGTAACACACAATTCTGTTAAAAACAGAGTTTTGTTCTCACTTGTATTTTTTTAAAATAAATTTTAGTCTGTAATATCTTAGTGACACAAGATTACTACAGAAGTAATTACACGGCAGAACTCAAAACCTAAATGAAAGTTGTAACAACTGTATATACGAAAGATTAGCAAAAACTGTTCTGGAAAGACTAAATGCTTTGAAAATAAGTGTTCTGGAAGCTTCGCAGTGCGATAGTACAGTGTCAAGGTTTAAGGTTATGGAATTGATGCGAGTGCCAGGGGAATAAATATTCAAAGAACTTCAAATGTCACTGACCGCAGAAGACTCTTCGAAGCAGAGAAATGAGTATTTGAAGCCACCAAAGAAGGGAGAATAAGAAGAAGTCTGTAAAAGAAAAGGAAGGGAGAACAACACCAGAAACAAGATGAAAATTGCTCTGAGGCGGATTAGTGTAATGCAGGATAGATAGAGAAACAAGCTCTAATTTGAAAGAACAGGAAGTTTTGAAAAGAAAGGAAGGGAGGAAAACACCATAAACAAGACGAAAGCGGACTGGCGATGCATTAGTGTTATACAGGATACGGAGAGAAACGAGGTTTAACTTCGAGTTTACCGGAATTCAGTTTTCTGGTGTTCTGGTATACATTGGATACAATCTATTAAAGATGGTGGGCTGAAATTTTGTATACCTCCTTAAAAAATAGTTTAACTAAAAAGTAACTGTTCTTATGACTTAAATTTGAAAATTAAAGACTTTTTTTAAGAAAACGTACGAGTTAATTACTGGAATTTTCGACAATCATTATCAAGAACTTTTTGAACCATAATTTATGACAGCAACATCTTTTTAAAATTCTATTTTAAATTTAAAAGTGTGAATAACTTCCATAAAAAGTCTAGTTTCTATTTTTTTAAATTTGAGTATGTGTACCTATGCTGTATATAAATAATTAACGTGCTTTATTTCACTGGCAGCAAAGAATACATACCAAAAGGTGTGGTTCATACATCAAATTGTTCGCAAAATGTCTGTCAAAAGATGATGAGCATTACACGGGCTTACAGCTCTTATTCTTTGAACTAGAATATTAAAGAAACTGACAAATTTTTCAAGATTTCTCCTTTTGTTCACACACCAGTCCTCTTCAAGAATACATTGTGGACTCCGCGCTTACTAGACTATTTTTTTCTTCAGATGATCCTCCGTGTCGTATGTCTGAACGCTGACCATTTAGCCTGGGACACCCCACATGTGAAACGGACTAATTTCTCGTGGTAATGATCCAAGTTTCAGACCTATTTGTCGCCTTCAGCAGAAAATTATATGCTTGAAAGAGTACCTTGCGAACATCGATGTAAAGTAAAGAAATGAAGATTAATGCTTATCGTCCTATCAACTTCGAGGGCTTTGGAGACGGAGCACAATCTCGATTTGTGAAAGGAAAACGGTCGTCTCCTTCTAAAGGAACCATCCCGGAATTTGGCCGGACAGGGCTTAAAACCACAGTTCTCCCGAATGCGAGTAAACTGTATCACCACTTCTGCAGTGTGAGAGCGCTCTGCGCTGTACCGCATTGTATGCAGTGCAGAGATTTCATGAGAGCAAAAAAGGACACCTAAATTGTGCCGTACTGACTATATATGAGGTGTTGTGAATAGTTACCATCGCACCAGGACCAAACACCCACATCGATGCATATGCTCACTAGTTTCTTAGAAGAACGGACTCCTGTTTCGTAGCAATGCTTTCGCCACCTGGCCGATGCGATATCGGGTAGAACAGGGCAGAACAGAGGTACGAGGTCTCTTACCTCGTAATTAGGTGTCTCTAGGCAGGCATTTGGGCAAAGTTCGAGAGCAGTCACATCGTCGTCTCACACAGTGCATACAGCAAGCGTTGAAATATGAGGCAGTCGGCACGTAGCTTCGAAGGCGGCCGTGACTAAGAGCGAGTTGACTCAGGAGGGACTCTCACGCCACGGGCAAATTAGCACAGCTGCGGCAGGGACACCTAGAAAGCTAAGTACGCACCTCGTCCACAGGCGACCGCTAAGCCGAGCTTCCGCTGTGTGCGAGATGTGTGTCCGCCACAGAGGATGAGCGGTTTTCAAACCCCTGGGGTAGCAGGAATCGTGGGTTTGAGCTCGTTGACGAGATGTGGTGCCACTCAAATCTATGGACACAACCGCTGTTGTACGGAATTCCAAAGATGTAACGACACATTATTAACCAGGCGTTTTGAATCGTCAGTGTATTCTTCGGCATACCAACTCTTAAACTGAGTCCAGTTTTTCAAAATCTATGGATCCCAGATCACGTGGTAATTAAAACTCATTAATATTCAGACATACATCGCGTAAAAAAGGCCAGAAAGGACTTGCGCTTTGAGTTTTTTTTATGTCATCAGTCATCTGACTGGTTTGATGCGGCTCGCCACGAATTCCTCTCTTGTGCCAGCCTCTTCATCTCAGACCAGCACATGCAGCCTACGTCCTCAGTTTTTCGCTGGACGTATTCCAGTCTCTGTGTTCCCCTACAGTTTTTGCCCTTACAGCTCCCTCTAGTATCATGGAAGTCATTCCCTGATGTCTTAACAGATGTCCTATCATTCTGTCCGTTCTCCTTGTCAGTGTTTTCCACATACACCTTTCCTATCCGATTCTGCGCAAAACCTCCACATTCCTTCCCATATCAGTCAATCTAATTTTCAGTAGTCGTCTGTAGCATCAAAACTCGAATGCTTCGATTCTCTTCTGTTCCGCTTTCCCCACATTCCACGTTTCACTACCGTACAGTGCTGTACTCTAGACGTACATTCTCAGAAATTTCTTCCTCAAATTAAGGCCTATATTTGCCATTGCTAGTCTGCTTTTGATGTCCTCCTTGCTCTGTCCGTCATTGCTTATTTTGCTGCCTTCTGTACTTCTTGACCGTCAATCCTGATGTTAAGTTTCTCGCTGTTCTCATTTCAGCTACTTCTCATTACTTTCATCGATTTACTCTCAACCATATTTTGTACTCATTAGATTGTTCATTTCATTCAGCAGATCATGTAATTCTTGTTCATATTCACTCAGGATAGCAATGTCATCAGCCAATCCTTTCAGCTTTCGCCTTGAATTTTAATTCCACTCCTCAGCCTCTCTTTTTATTTCCATCATTGCTTTTCGACGTACAGATTGAACAGTAGGGGCAAAAGAAGACTACATCCCTGTTTTACACCCTTTTGTAATCTGAGCACTTCTTTCTTGGTCGTCCACTTTTATTATTCCCCCTTGACTCTTGTACATATTCTACATTACCCCTCTCCCCCTACAGCTTATCCCTATTTTCCTCAGAATTACGAACATCTTGCACCATTTTGCATTGTCGAACGATTTTTCCAGGTCGACAAATCCTTGATTTTTCTTTAGTGCCGTACAAACTTAATTACGTACATTTGTAATAGAAATGCAGGCTCAAAGACATGGTGCAATCCATTTAAGTCTAGGAATGAGCAAAACATATCGATTAAATTTATGTCGATATATTCCAAGACATCGATAATTGACATCTAAATTAGAATTATCGACATTATTTCTAGTAGAAATTAAATATGAATACCGAAAAAGCGATATTTTTTATTGTATGTCTTTTCGTTAGTCGTGGGTACTATAGTACTCAACGGCAGGTTTCTTGCCCATTCCAGCTACTACGAATCATTGCAATCTGACAGTAAATGTTTTACACTGGGCTTACTTTAATTTCGTATTCAGCACCAGATTTGTGCTTGAATACATATACTTCATATTCATGAAAGCTCGCTACTTCTGCGTGTCAGTTGTCAGTTCGGTCGTTGCAAATTACAGGTATGAGGTGCAAAACGCACACGGGAGTGGTGTAAATTACTACTCACTGCTCCCAACTACGAGGTAGAATGTGCACTCTCCGTACCCCGGACCGCAGATCGTGGTCTCGCGGTCACGTTCTCGCCTCCCAGGCACGGAGTCCAGAGCTCGATTCCCGGCGGGGTCAGTGATTTTCACCTGCCTCGAGATGACTGCGTGTTTGTGTTGTCCTCATCATTTCATCATCATTCATGAAAGTGGGGAGACTGGACAGTGCAAAGATTGGGAGCTTGTACGGGCGCGGATAACCGCGCAATTGAGCGCCCCCCAAATCAGACATCATCATCATCCTTACCCCCGGAGTGCCTGAATCAAGAAAAGATAGATGCACTGAGAAAGTAATGTAGACTTGGCACAAAAATCACACACGTTAATGTACTATTTTGGTGCATTGCGGACCCCCCCCCCCCCCCACCCCCGCCCCCCAACCATCACGGAATTTTGGCGATCTATCGCGCCGATTGGATAGAATTTGGCGCAATTATTCTCAGGAGGGTAACCAACTGTGTCAAGGCGGATAACGGCTAGAGGTGGACCAGTGCGCTATTAACTTGCTCAGTTTGTCAAGCTGCTTCTCTAAAATAAATTATCCAATTTTCCTGAAATTGTAATCGTTTATTTGTTTGCACAGCCGGCCGGAGTGGTCGTGCTGTTCTAGGCGCTACAGTCTGGAGCTGAGCACCCGCTACGGTCGCAGGTTCGAATCCTGCATCTAGCATGGATGTGTGTGACGTCCTTAGGTTAGTTAGGTTTAATTAGTTCTAAGTTCTAGGGGACTGATGAACTCAGGCATTTGAACATTTTGTTTGCACAATTACATCACTTCCACCGATTTCCGTCAAATTCGAATAATTCCTTCGTGTTGCGCCGTTATTTTTTTTTTAGTGCATGTGATATAAATGGCTGTAGTTTTTTGTTGCATTAACTTGGAAGCTTAACTCTTTTACTCAGCCAATGGACCGTAACCTTAGTATGTGACGTTTAAATGGTTCTAATGGCTCTGAGCACTATGGGACTTAACATCATCAATCATCAGTCCCATAGACTTAGAACTGCTTAAACCTAGGGACATCTAACATATTCATGCCCCAGGCAGGATTCGAACCTGCGACCGTAGCAAGTATGTGACGTAAATATAAACTTGATACGTCTACCCGTTCCTGAGAAAGAGGGATCATAACAGGCAGCCATACAGATGGACAACAAAGTCATACTACAAGGAGTTACAGAAACCTAAAAAATCATAAACCGCCTGGCGCGTTGAGACGGTGCCAAAATGGCTCTGAGCACTATGGGACTTAACATCTGAGATCATCAGTCCCCTGGAACTACTTAAACCTAACCAACCTAAGGACATCACACACATCCATGCCCGAGGCAGGATTCGAACCTGCAGAAACGGTGCCAGTCACAAGGCATGAAACTTCGGCCGGTGACTCGCACTGACATGAGAGTGTCCCATTGGCTGCTTCTTCTGCACTGACCAAAATCTGACACGTCCGCCCCTGCGCTGCCTTACACGGCAGACGTTAATTGCCCAGAAGAAGTCGGCGATTCCGTGAACCGGCCGCAGGTAATAAGGCGCCGTTCCTCTGAGAATGTTTGCGGACCGCCGAGACGTCCCGCATGCTAACGACGCGTCCGCGACCGCTGGGCGCACCTTGAATAGCAATGAGGTGGCAGGCGCAGCTGGGCGCCGCGGGGCACGCCAGCCAATTACCGCCGGCGTCGCTGGCGCAAGATCGTCGCGCCAGCAGCGCACTGGCGCCAGCTGCGAGGCGCGACCTTCAGGGGCCGCCGGGGCGAGCTCAAGGGCGCTGTAGCTGGAGCCTACAGCACTCTGCTGCGGCTCGACATCTGGGTTCTGGCCGAGGATCTGTACGGGTAGCGAGACAGGTGTATCACTGGGAAAATCGCTACCTGAAAAAAAAAGAAAAAAGTGAAGCACTCAGAAGGGGAGAAGGATATGAAACTTCACGGATTCAGAGGGTACGTCAAATTTACAAACAACTTGGCAGTGTGAGCCCTGATTTGGTGGTGAAGGGTGTCATATAGCTGTTGTGTACCCTCCTGAAGCAAGTTGGTGCACAACTGTTGTAACTGATCCTTGATATCCTGTATTATGAGACTGGGACAGATTTGACATCAGAGGTGGTGCCACATACGTTATATCAGGGATGTATTTGGGGATCTTTACGGCCGCACAAGTACCTCAACGTGACAGAGACACCTCACAGAGATACGTTCGTGCGTAGACGAGCATTGTCCTGTTGAAAAATGACATTCCTATATTGACACTTGAGATGAGACACATGAGGTTGCAGGATTCTGATACCTACAGTTGTGCTGTAATAGTTCTCCCAGCCACTACCAACAGTGAAATTAAGTCGTACCCAATGCCTGCAGACATAATTACGCTATGAGTAACACGGCTGTGCCCCTCCAAAACAATGGAAAAACGAGACTTCTCTTCAGGTCGCCGCCATATTCGCGACGAAGGCCATAAGGGGTATGCAGAACTTTGATTCATAGCTGAATACAGTGTGACTCTATTCTTCAGTAGTCCATGCTTTCTGACGACGGCAGCACTCCAAACGCAGCCATTTATGTCGTGGTGTTACCAGCAGCTAGTGCTACTGTAGCAAGAGCCATTTGTTCTTGGATAGAAGATGCAGATGTGAGTGGGTTACAACATGACTGCTGCACAATACATTGATGCTTCCTACTTTGTCAGCTATGAATGTTACACAAAGGATGTACTTCCATCACGATGAGGCAGTACTACATTGCAACATTTCTGTGAAGAATCATCCGAAAGCCATCTTCGGGAATCGAGGTGGCTCTGTAGTCTGGCCACCCAGGTCATATGAAGCAGTTGGCATATGAAACCGTTGCGGAACACAAGAGGACGGCGATGTGCTGCGTGGCGCATTCGAGCAGTGTTACTGGCATACTAAACTCACTTCTATGTAAATAATTCCTACCATCAGAAATTGCCGTTGGAGACCATATGCTATAAAAAAACTAGTACCCCCTTTTGTAGGTTTCCAGTTCACTCAAGATTTAGCCAGCCGGAGTGGCCGAGCGGTTCTAGGCGCTTCAGTCTGGTACCGCGTGACTGCTACGGTCGCAGGTTCGAATCCTGCCTCGGGCATGGATGTGTGTGATGTCCATGGGTTAGTTAGGTTTAAGTAGTTCTAAGTTCTAGGGGACTGATGACCTCAGATGTTAAGTCTCATAGTGCTCAGAGCCATTTGAGCCACTCAAGATTTATTGTTGCAACAGTGCATATGGAGTAGTTTCACAGATCAAGAGCACAAGCGGAACTGAGATACCGGACATCGATCCATGCTGAAACACCTATGTGCCTTTATGGGCGGCAATGCGGTCACTGACTCTGACATCCAGTCAATCATACAGATGGCGAATACTGTCCTGGGATACGTTATCTCATTCCTGCTCGACCTGTTCACGCAGTCCTGTAAGAGTTGTTGATTGACAGAAATCACTTTTTGTTCCTCATATCCCACACAGGCTCGATTGGAGAGACGTCCAGAGATCGTGATGACCACGAAAGTCGCAGCACGTCTTAGAGAGCATGTTGAGCTTCGCAGGCGGTGTGTGAACGAGCATTATCTTCTTGGAACAATACATCGCCTTCCAGTTTCAAGAATGGCAAAAAACTAGTCTAACAATGCTGTTCTTGAAACTGTCCACACCAGAAACATCAAAGGTGAGCAAGAGCTGTAGCTCATCGCACCCTAGACCGTAAGGACTGGCTAGGGCCAGTATGCCTTCGACGAATGCACTCTGCGAGACAGTGGTCTCCAGGTTTATGTCGTACATGCAGACGACCACCACTTGTGTGCAGGCAGACTCTGCTTTCACAGCTGCAGACTACAGCGAGCGATTCCACCAAAATGGTTCAAATGGCTCTGAGCACTATAGGACTCAACTGCTGTGGTCATCAGTCCCCTAGAACTTAGAACTACTTAAACCTAACTAACCTAAGGACATCACACACATCCATGCCCGAGGCAGGATTGGAACCTGCGACCGTAGCAGTCGCACGGTTCTGGACTGCGCGCCTAGAGCCGCGAGACCACCGCGGCCGGCAATTCCATCGTCCAAGTCATCCTCTGACAGCGCCAGTCGAACCGTGCACGTCGATAATGTGGCAAGAGTAGAAGACGGGTTAGAGGCTTGCGTGCCAGTAGTTCTGGGTTGAAGCCGTGTTCACACATCTGGGCTCACAAGGCATGTTATCTGTGCTGTGGTAGCTGTACAATCTGCCGCTGCTGCCCTTACAATACGACGTTCCTGGTGGGTGTCTGTGATGTGTGGACGTTTGGAACCTCGTCAATGGGTGCGAGAATGTTGACGTGACCGCTGATCGCTGAGAAACTGACACAGCAGGTCCAACTTCCACCATCCCGTCGCTCGGAAGGCCACAATTTGACCTCTTTCAAACTCGATCAGTTGACTGTAGGACTCTAGAGTGTGTGTATCTCCGTGGTATGCTTGCACGCTTACTACACACGTCTGCATCCCACTGAGGCTTCTGGCTGTGAGCATTCCCTATTAAAGAGTAGACACAGATGGCGCTCTGGTAAAGGGATTTCCAGTGAAAGTAGGGTTACATCAAGGGTCTGCGCTTAGTCGCTACCTCTTTGACCCGATTATGAATGTGCTGGTGAAAGATGTGAAGAAGGAAGTGCCGTGGAATATGATGTTTGCGGATGACGTGGTTCTTTGTGAGCAGACCTTCGACAGACTTGCAGAAAAGCTGGAGGATTCGAGGAAGGCACTAGAAGAAAGAGGAATGAAAATTAGCAAGAAAAAGTCAGAATATTTAGCACTGAAGGATGTGCAGATGAGGTCTCGCAAGATCCAGGATGATTAGCTGAAATCGGTCTGCAAATTTAAATACCTGGGGTGGTACATACAGAGGGACGGAGGCCTGGAAAGCGAGATACAACACCGAATAAATTGCGGTTGGAACAACTGGAGGAAAATGAGTGGAGTGTTGTGTGACAAGAAGGTGAGCATTGGGTTGAAAGGGAAAGTGTACAAGTCGGTGGTAAGGCCTGCTATGATGTATGGGGCAGAGACATGGCCAATCACAGTAGCCCAGGGAAGGGAGATGGAAGTGGCGGAAATGAGGATGCTGAGGTGGATGTGTGGAGTAACAAGGAAGGAGAGGATTAGAAATGAATTTGTTAGAGGAGCTGTGAAAGTGGGACCTGTGAAGAAAAAGATACAAGAGAGCAGTCTAAGGTGCTACAGACACTTACAGAGAAAAGGGCAAGAGTATATCGGAAACAGAGTTGAAGATATAAAGACTGAAGGATCGAGAAGGAAAACCGAAAATGAGGTGGAAGGATAAGATATCTGGGGACCTAAGGGAGAAAGGATGGAAGAAGTAAGAGGCAATGGGTAGAGTACTATGGAGGAGAAGGATCCAGAAGAGTAACACCGACCCTCCAGACGTGGGACAAGGCGACGATAAAGAAGAAATAGGAGACAGATGGCGCTTTGGTAGTTGTGCCGTCATGTTATCTGTTGGCGGACGACGTTGAAACCATTATCTGTACATCCGTTATCCCAGAAATGGCATATACCTTCGTCGGATCAAAATCGACTCTTCTTTAAAGGCTATATTTGTTTTCATGTTCTCTACCTCCTGTATTAATTTCAACCAAAGTTTGGAGCATACTGTACATCATTGTTCTCAGAAATGAATAACTATAATCGCGGAAAGACATTGAGCTGACTGTATTGCTTCCTCCCACAAACGTCTGAAAGGCGGTTTACTGACAGACGTTATTCCCAGGAACAATTCGCGAATGCAGCAGGGAAAGACGGAAATGGGAGTGGTACCAAAATTACCTTTTGCCGCACACCGTAAAGTGCCGGGAAAACCACAGGCGAAGATTGTAAAGTGCGAAGAAATAGCCAGGCCAGAGGCGGCCGTCACCAGTGGCTGCGGCAGGATGCGCGCCGCCGGCGAAGCCAATTAGCAGCCCATTAGCGCCCGCACACTATACATATATATGTGTGTACACATAGGCTGCTGCACAGGCGCCAGCCACCAACGACCGGCCACCGGCTAGCAGACTTTTAATTACAGCTCTAGGCCGGCGACGTCTGCTAGAGCTGTTTTACTGCTCCTGCCTTGTCTCCTTCCCCATCTGGAAGTACTGCGGACGTTCAGTAACTAGTGAAATTTGTTATGGGACATCTAGGAGCATTCCGGCTTCAGCCCCTATAGTTTCATGTTCCGAAAGGTGGCGCTGCTATATGTAGCCTCCAAAATGGTGCCTGTAACGGAAGTCCATTACAAGCAGAGAGCTATCACTGAGTTTCTCTTGTTGGATAGTCAAAGCATCGCAAATATTCATAGGCGCTTGCAGAGCATCTACGGAGACCTATCAGGTGAACGAAAGCACGTCGAGCCGTTGGGCGAGGCGTTGGTTATCACCGCAACAAGGTCGCGAATACACGTCCGATCTCCCGCGTGACGGCCGTTCGCACACAACTGTCACTCGTGCAACGTCGTAACGTGCGGACACTGTCATTCGACGTGATCTACGGATCACCAGCAAACATCTCGCTGCCTGATTGGACTTCTCTTTTGGTACTGCTGACACTAGTCCACCAGTGGGGGTAATGAAAGGTGTGTGCCCTCTGAGTTCCTCGGCGCTTGACAGAAGACCAGAAAGAGCAACGGCGGACCAACTCCGTCAAATTGCTTGCGTGCTGGGAGGTTACCAGTGACAATTTCTTGCCGAATATCGTCTCATGTGGCGAAGCATGGCTTCATCGCTTCGAAGCGGAAACAAAACGGTAATCCGAGGAGTGGGGCTACACCACCTCTCGTCCGAAGAAAAAGTTCAAAGCTTCACCCTCGGGCAGTAAAGACTTGGCGACGGACTTTTAGCTCAGAAGGGGCTATTCTGTTTAATGTCCACCCTCATGGTACAATGATCTACTTAGGAAGATTTTATGCTACCCTCAGCAAATTGAAGTAACGACTTCAGCCTGTTAGTGCATACAAAAACGAATACGAACTTCTCTTTCTCCGTGACAACGCAAGGCCTCATACAAGGCGGCACGACCGAGAGGAGCTCACAAAATTTCATTGCACTGTTCTACGACGGTCACTCCAAAAGAAATGCACACTATTTTTGTAAAAATACAGTTTTCATTTTGCATGTGTGAAAGTTTTCAGTGTGTAGATACATCCTTCCCGCTTGTTTTCAAACTTAGTTCAACCTGTGCCCGTGAGTGGCTCCGTCACAGCATGTCTTCAGGATGGCTGCTACACTTGACGTTCGTCAGAGGCAACGTGCTGACACAGAATTCCCGTGCTGTGAAAACGAGACAGTGGGAAACATCCACAAGAGGTTGAAAAAGGTGTATGAAGATGCTGCTGTCGGTCACAGTTAGTCGGTGGGCAAGCAGGTTACGTGATGAAAGCGGGCACGGCAATATTGAGGATTGTCCTCACAGTGGCAGGCCTCGTACTGCACACCCTCCAGACAATGTGCAGAGAGTTAACGAATTTGTGACTGCTGACAGACGCATCACAGTGAACGAATTATCACGCTGCTTTGGGATAGAGTAAGGAAGTGCTTGCAGAATACTGAAAGTGTTGGAGTTAAAAAAAGGTTTGTGCCAGGTGGGTTCCCAGGATGTTGACAGTAGCTCACAAAGAAACAAGAAAAACGGTATGCAGCGAACTTTTCTAAGAGTACAAGAATGGTGGAGATAAATTTCTTGGAAGAATTGTGACAGGTGATGAAACATGGCTCCATCGTTTTTCACCAGAGACGAAGAGGCGATCAATGGAGTGGCATCATGCAAATTCACCCAAGAAAAAAAATTCAAAACCACCTTGTGGACATCATGCCAAGTGGAACGACCTGAAATTCTGATGCATATGTGACCGCAATGAAGAAACTTCAAGCTCTACTTAGTCGTGTTCGACCACATCGCCAAAGCAGGATGTTTTGCTGTTGCATGACAATGCACGGCCACATGTCAGTCAAGAAACCATGGAAGTGATCACAAAACTCGGATGGACAACACTCAAACAGCCGCCTTACAGTTCTCACCTGGCTCCATGTGACTACCATCTCTTTGAGAAACTGAAAGACTCTTTGTGGACCAAGGTTTGAAGATGATGACTCCTTTGTGCACGCTGCCAAACATTGGCTCCAACAGGTTGGTCCAGAATTTCACCGTGCGGGTATACAGGCGCTGGTTCCAAGATGGCGTAAGGCAGTTGAGAGGGATGGAAATTATGTGGAGAAATGAAAATATTGTTCCTATAGGATGTATCTACACACTGTAAAACTTTCAAACATGTAGAATAAAAGGTGTATTTAAGAGAAAAAATAGTGTGCATTTCTTTTGGAGTGACCCTCGTAAAATCCGGATCTCGAAACTTCCGACTTTCATATGTTTGGCCCAGCAAAGGATGCACTCCCGGGAAGCAGTATGTGGATGATGGGAAGGTGGTACCAAGTGGGCATACAGGCCCTTCCAGTAAGGGGGCGTAAGGCCTTTGCACTGAAAGAGATTATTGTCAAAAATAAGATCTTGCAGCCGAAAGAGTCGCGAACAGCATGGTCTGTTGGATTCATGAATAAAACTGACCTGCTTTCAGCAAAAAAAAAAAAGGCGTGTTGTGTTACTTACTGGACTCCCCTCGTAGCTTGTAGTGACCAAACTCAGCTCCTCTTCCTGCTTCGATCACAGTTTAGATGTGGATAACATAGTCGTGCCTCAGTATCTCGGAAAGTTTGTGTACGTCTTCGAGACTTCAGATTTGTCAGAACCACTTTGCTTCAGAAACGAGTCTTGCACTGGCTGCTGGGCGAGCACGTCTACTGCACGCTGTGAAATTTTTTACTGTCACAAATGTTCGTGCCGGAGGCAACAAAACTGCTCGGTTAGGACGTGAGGATAAAAACGCAAGTCCTTCTGCTCGTGCGTGAATAGGCTGCTTGTGTTAGTGTAACGGGTCTTATCGTCGGCAGATAAGATTCGCCAGACGCAGGGAATGTAGCGTGCACAGTTTATAAACGGATAAGAGGCAGTTCTGTCGCAAACAACAAGGGACGTATCAGATAAGTATAATAAAAAGGATAGTGCCTTAAAAAGAGATTGTACGACGTACATCGACGAAAGTAAATCAGACGTAATGGAAAGAAGTCGAAAGATGTAAGGATGCCATGGAAATTAGATAAGGAAATGAGACACTGAAAATAGTAGACGGCTTTTGCTATCTGTAAAGAGAACAGATCTGACGATGTCACACGCAAAGAGAAAATGCAGATTGGAAATAGTACGTTTCTGTAAAAGAGAAATGTGCCAGAATCTAATACAATCATTTCATGTTTCCTGTCGTTCGTTACACTTGTTTTAACATTATTCATATTATATTCTTGGAGATGTTGTCCATCTATGCACCTGATTGACAGGTTTTTGTTTTGACGCCATATGCCAGTATCTTCCTTTTATTTACGAAATATTCTCGGTACCGTTTCTTTGGAATCTTTTTATCAAGTTGCTTCACTCTGGAATTGTACATTGTTGTCATGTACATTCCAGGATGTCCGATTGTCAGTGCTTAGAGTATATTTCCCGTAAACACTTCAATATCACTGTGCGTGCATGTTTCTTTGAAAACTTTGTGTTTTAGCTTCCATTGTACAAACCACTTTACATTTTCGAGTGCAAAGCGAGTTTTAGAGTTCTGTGGAAAACGACTTTCACCGGTATCAATGTAGGGCTGGGGCCCATGGATGTACATATTTGGACACATTCTAAAACGAAAGCATATGTGTTTTTTAACACAAACTTGGACCTCCTATATTTTTTCTTCAGCAATCCATAGCATGACAAAGCACATACACAATGGCGTTGATTGCATCGCAATATTCCCGTTACATACCGAGATATTAAGACGCGAAGCTGACGCTTGAAACACCCGACATGCGCTCCTAGCGCACGTCCTGAGGCTCAGGCGTGAACCCCATGCTGCACGTAATCGCGATGTGATTGACATGCGTAATCAAACTTCCGTACTTATGAAGACGTCCGAAACGAATAATACAGTCTGCTGCCATCCTGCATTGACGTCATACATTCCAGCAGGTATTTATCCCTTAGGCTGGGAGTGATGCGGTTCTGTAACATATCTGTGTACAACAACGTTAGTCGCGAAGGTAACTTCGCTTATCGTTAATCCGTTACTAAAAATGTAATGCCATTCAACGTTAAAACTTTACTTTACTGTAGATCTAGCGCAAGTGACAGTTAATCATTCACTCGTCATAGTAAAATTCATGTTGACGGTTTTAGTGAAACGAGCAAGTGGACTAAAAGTTTTACCTGTGTTTAGGTAAAAATGTTTTTTAATTGGGAAGTACAGGTAGGACATAGAAGATGAATGTAAACATGTTTAACCAATTACTTTTATTATCACATAATTATCAATGTTATGTTTATCTAATGCATTAAATGACAAATTGTTGCAAACAAATGTTTCTTATCATCACTGGGTAAAATGGCCCGTTGCAGAAACTTCCACTGTGATACCAGAACTTCATACTAAACATAGAGTTCACATCTCATGCTCAAATTGATGCCCATTGGCTTGCATACATAGGGTCACTGTGCGGATGAAGGATGCCCTACTTGGTGCTGCTGTTTCCTCTTTGATGGCTGTACAAGCATCAATAATGCGTTGCTTCATGTCCTCTGGTGTTGTTGATTCATGTTGGTAAACAGCATCCTTCACTGCTCCCCAAAGAAAATAATCCAGCGGTGTAAGGTCCGGAGATTTGGAAGGCCACCTAACTGGGCTACCTCATCCAATCCACCTACCAGGGCGTGCGCTAGCAGCGCATGTCGGGTGTTTCAAGCGTCAACTTCGCGACTCAATATCTCGGGATGTAATGGGAATATTGCGATGCAATCAACGCCATTGTGTATGTGCTTTGTCATGCTATGGATTGCTGAAGAAAAAAAATAGGAGGTCCATTGAAAGAAAACATAAGTTTGTGTTAAAAAACACATACGCTTTCGGTTTAGAATGTTTCCAAATATGTACATTCATGGGCCCCAGCCCTACATTGATACCGGTGAAAGTCGTTTTCCAGTAGCTGTTATTGTTCCAGAGATATTTTGGGTGGACAAGATATCTGGGACACCCTATATATATATATATATATATATATATATATATATTACCTGACACTCTCACATACACATAGTGGAAAATTAAACTTAACAGAGAAGGACAAAGAAAATTGTGTCTATTTGTTTAAAACAAAGCTAACTGTGTATTTCTAGAACGGTGATGTTCTTAAAATATCTGAGGGAAAACACATGTGACACTGGATGTTAGATACGTTTTAAAATAAATTTTCAGCATTTGTGTAAAGATGCTACACAATAAAAAAATCTGTCATGTTCATATTGTGCAGTGCCCTGGAGTGTACTGATGATTCTACAATATTCCATACATCTGCAGATAGTTTACGCTGCTACCCTTATACAATAAACCTTTTAAAAATACACTGATTCTATTAGAACAGAAACACAGATGGATCCACTTGATGTGAAATGGCATAGGGCGTTGTATAAATACATATATTTTTAGACTTAGGGCAGTGTTTATGTGAATACTTTCATTTGAATACTTTACTCCTCTGAAATGTAAAAGTGTTTCCAGTGGTATGGATTGTGGTGTATATGCACACATTCGTTTAAATATTTTACTCTTCTGGAATGTAAAAGTGTTTCCAGTGGCATGGATTGCAGCATTCCACACGTAAGGTTAGAACACATTAAGTCATCGTTCACAGGAAGTTGCAGTCGATTTTGTTTCATATTATCGGTTTGAACACGTTTTGTCTGTAGAATGGGTTCGTTTTGACCGATACTGCATCCATGCAATTGATTAACGTAGTAGATTTGTGCTGTGTTTACATATTACGTATTTAATTGAAATTTATTCTGGAAGCAGCTACTTTGATAATATTAGCATATACATTATTACGCCTAATACTTCCTTTTTCACAAATAATGGTGCTCTTAATGTTTCAACAGGTGTTATGTATACTTCCATAAACCCAAGTTGGTAGGCATGTTTCTACATCTACATTGGCAGGTAGGTGCACTAGCTACTGTGCACAAATGCTGGTAGCGAAGGCCACTAGAAAGTACCGTTGCAGGAAGACTGGGTCTGGACGACCACGTGTGAGCACTGAGAGGGAAGACCATCGTGTTCAGTGTGGCTCTGGCCCACTGTACTGCATCTGCAGAGCAATTTGAGCTACTGTTGGCATACAGTTACAAATTAATTACTTCAGGGACAGCTGCGACACCAGACACTCTGTAGCATGCATTCTACTGCCCCAAACTGTCGCCATTTGGGACTTCAGTGGTGTCGAGCGAGAGTTCTTTGGAGGGCAGGGTGGCGCTCTGTCGTGTTTTGTGATGAAAGCTGGTTCTGCCTCGGTGCCAGTGATGGCCATGTGTTAGTTAGAAAGAGGTCAGTTGAGGGCCTGCAACCAGATTGTCTGCTTTCTAGACACACTGAATAGCAGTATAAACTCCGATCTACACTACTCTGTTTGTGCAGGTTGTATAAATTCAGGGGCAAAGATACACTCGGGGGCAAATTATCCCCCTTCTCCTTCCCGTAACCCATTGTTATGCTAATTGATTTATGATCCCCTGAGTGTTGATTTATGGCCCCTTGGGGATAATCTGTCCTTCTGAGAAACCTCCCATCAGTTTCCCGTCCCCTACCTCCTCCTCCTACTCTCTGGGAAATCTCCAACCTCCCTCTCCCACGCTGATATAAACGCACTTCTGATACCAAATTAATAGACTAATTAATTTAAATGACCAAATAATAAAACCATCCCCATCTGGGAAAACCTCCAGCCCCCTCCCACTCTTCCCCCCTCCTCACCCCATCTGGAAATTGGTGGGAAAAAGCTGTGGTGGAGAGGAAGGATCTCATGACAACAACTGAAAATCACTCTCAGTAATAATAATACATGGATGCTTATGCTTTATTTAATCAATTTGTGGGAGACACAGCTCCCCCACTTGGTTAGAGCTCATGTCTGCACCCCTTTGCCGATACTTCCCCTGATGTAATAACTATAAACACCAAGGAATAGAATGAAGTACTGTATATTAGCCACTGTTTTGAGTTGCGTGCTTGTGTGTCCGTCGTCCTGTCGCCCCCATGGAGGTCAAAACCGGTGCAATGTCCCACTTACAGATGGTGGTTCTAAATACCATGTCGCCCGCCTTTGATCTCAACACCCCAAAGAAAGCATCTGGTGGTGGCATCTCTCTCAAGTGGCTACTCTGTATTTGTGTGAATGTATGCATGAACCAACATGATTGAACACGCAGACAAAAGTTTTCATCCCTTCTCAGAATACTGTGTTGCTGCTGGCTAAAGCAGGGGATAAAGGGAGAGCTGGCGCCATTGCTCAGAGGCTGGAGATACCTTAGTAGTCATAATACATACAGCAGTTCATGACATCTCGTCTTACAAATTTCAAAACTCCGCCATCTCTCTCCCCACGTAAACCACTACTGGCGGCTCAACTCCAACTCCAACTATGCGCTGTTCACATCCATCTGCCCAACGCTACAATGGCGAGTATTACAACAATGCCAAACAGCCACAGACTGCACACAGCACAACCAGTGATTTTTCATACAGAGCGCTATGTGGCGTTACCAATAAAAAAACCTAAACAGCCTACTTACACTATCAATTTACATGGGAGGAGGGGAGTAATAATCGTCCAGGACAAACAGTTGCCTTATTGAATCTATGCAAATTCTCATGTAAAACGTGGAGAATAATTGCAGCACATATGATCGAGAAGGTTGGCCAGTACGTACTGGGTATTAGTTTGCTATTCACGGGACTACAGGTGACGCGGTTAGGTGAACTGCTCCCTCGTACCCCAACTAACCGGTTTGGGAGGTTCATTGGTGGCTCACTCCTTTAGCCAGAAAGGTACAGTCGTTCCGGCCACCGGCTATCTCCGCTTTGCACTCGCACAATAAGAAAAATCATCCTAGGAAACAAGCCACACGTTTATCAGAGTAATTACAATTAAATATTACGATTGCAGCTCTAACCTGATGACATTCGATAATGAGCGAAGTATCGAAAATACCTCCTAATGGCGACTGTGGCTCTGGAAACATGAATTTCACACCTAAATCTACATCCTTGTTATGACTGGACATAATTTTCCGTTTGAAATCTTCATACCCCTACAATTGGACATACGAGTATGTTGCAATCGCAATTTTCCCTGTCAAAATCGGAGAATCTATTCTTGCCTTATGACCAGACGTAGCATGTTCTTCCCCCCCCCCCCCCCCCTATGTCATTTCGTCGCACGTGTCAAGACACTAACCACAATAACTTTACACTCAAACACATACGCAATTCAGACATGCAGTGCAATTATCGGTTATATGTGTACAGCGTCCGATAAGGTTATGATATGTTCACACTCGCGCTTTCTAGGTGCTTCTATTTTCCTGAGTTCTATGAAATTATTTAAATTTAGGACTTCCAGCAATCAGATTCGAGAACAGACTGCAGGTATTTTCAATCAGTGCTTCTGGAGGGCGCTTCATCCATACAAGACTCTCTCAAACAAGTGTTGTAAAGCACAGGCATCCAGCATTACGTGATAATCAACACCGTTCCCACGCTCGAAAGGATTGGAAAGACATCACCGATAGAGGTTGATGTACTGTAAGAAACATCGCAGACGATAATGCGAGAAAGAGGAAGTGAGAATCTGCTTAGGGGGGCCGATGATAGGACGTTATGCACGTCCATTATGTCACACCCATATTGCATGTCCTTGTCTTCACACTATAGCAGATACAATTGAACCCTTCCACTGCTAAAGTGTGCAGCTGTTTACGGCATGAATCTGTCACTCCTTACGGTCGACTGTACTCGTCAGTGCGTTGAAATCACAATTCCCCATTTCAAATCATATTCTCTTATGGTTAGACGTACGTTATATTTTACAGGAATAGTGGTCTGACTACTTCCCACACACCTCTGATGATATGTCGGAGCATTAGCCACAGTAAGTTTACGTTCCAACAGCGTAACGTTTCTGACGAGTAGAGTGATTACCATATATAGGTGTATAGCGTCCGAAAAGTTACGGTATGTCCGTACTCACATCAGCTGCGTGTGGTTATGCACGATCTACCATAGATTCCCCATAGCAAAACACTCCAGTTACATCGTCAATATCACATTTTTTCCTAGGAATAAAGGGTGCAATTACAGTTTAAAAAGTCTCGTGCCTTTTATTTATGTTACGTACGTTCTTGCATGATCATTGGGGTATGCCAGAGGAGAAAGAACTGATACCCCGAGCCAAGTCACAAACCGCTACTAACCCTCTCTAAATCCCATCGCGTTGCGACAGCAGTGCTCCACTATAATACGGTTGCCCACAACATTTAGAAGAATCGGTATACAGCTAACCTCTCAGCTCCCTTCTTGTCACTATCGCTTACCTGCCGGAATCCCAGGAATTTTCTGGCGTGTGAAGTAATTTTTATCGTTTGCAGTAGCAAAAGTATGACAGGGAATGTGTTGAAAGTAAGGGAACGGTACACATTTCTGTACAGAACCTTGATAGGCGGTGGGCTGTCCTCTGAGCCGTTGTTCTTTTGTTAGTGATTGAGCAGCGTTACATCGTCGAAGGCCGCTGCAAATGATCTTTACATTGCCACAGAAAAATAAATAAAGCAGATTCATAATAAATGCAAAGAAGCCGTGGCCTTATAAATCGCAGCTGTAAACGTTAAGAATTACGTGTGTCGTTGCATCCCCATCCCCTCTTCCGGCCCTTAGGGAAGAAACGTAATCAGTACTGTCACCAACGACCCTAGCAACCAGGAGAATTATGGATTCCCTACTAATATCGGTCACTGTCGAATATTTTTACTCGTCGGGACTTCTCATCGCCATCGTACACCTAGATGTGGTAGGGATATGGTATGATAAGTCAGATTAAAAAGAAAGAAAAAACATTTATTTCGTAAACAATTCACCTTAGTTCTCTACATCGTCTCCTTTGCTGCAAAATGCTGACTGCACCTATCATTTTCTCATTTGATGAAAATTTCTTTCCAGGAAGCCAAAGTTTCAAGTTGGGGAGTGGTTAGAATTCTCTTGGAACTAAGTCTGATGAATATATAGGATGAGGAACCAATTCGTCCACTTTCGGTATAGTTATCGCAGATGCGTGAGATTGTGCATTGTCATGTTGGAAGAGCTCTTTTTTATGTGCCTGCCTCCGTCTTTCTTCAGCCGATTATAACACCTCAGCGACCCCCTTAAAGTCAATTAAGATAGAATATCATAATATGAAGTAGGAAAGAGTTATCTTGGCAAATACAACATCTTTGCCGATAAGCTAACACCAAGAAGTTTTGATAACAACAACATTACTGAGAGTTTTTGTTATGAAAAGAGGAGGAAGAAACCTCAGATTTAATTAATGGACAAATATCCAAGTGATAATTGCAATTAATATCTTGAAAGCTAAGTCCTGGGTGATGTTAGTCAGAGATAACTTTTACGTGGAAGAGAGTTGTAAGCGCAACAAAGAAATTCAATGCGCCTACAATACTCTTTCACAGAAGAAGTCGCTTGCTGGCTCTCGTTCTGTAAAGACGTGTGAGAACAATTCTGTCTTAGTTATTGAGAGTACGGAACGCGACGAGATTGTTTTGCGTTCAGAAGTGCTTCTTGCGAGACGTGATTCACGAACTTCGGAAACTGATTTTCTAAGCAAAGACAGGAACTGATAGACGCGTTTAACCGTGCATAGCGGGTCAATTGAACTTTATTGACGAAACTAGTGAATATTGGACATGACTTTCAAATAGTTGGAACTAAAAGAAGAATGGATAGTATATCAAAGGACTGCACTCAATTAGTCTCGAGTAGGACACAATTACACGACTTCACGAAGATAATACAATTACGCTGAATTATCAAGTTGTCGTAATTGTCAAGAAACTTAATTTTAATAGAACTGACTTTACCAAATGCGTGTTCGTGTGGTGCGAAAGTTATAAAGTATTTAGTGGCCAAGGAACAATAAACTGTTCGTTCCAAGTGAAATAACAAGCGTGGACTACATTATTAAGTGATTTAATCAATGATAGTTAACTAACGACTGTTCAGCACTGACAATTTAATCTGATTATCAAAATACCTACTTCATTAATTGAAAAGAGAACTTTTGTACATTTTTTAAACATTACGGCGTAGGTTCACTCAGGCGTGATAAAAGAGTATCGGTGGATGTCGCTTCATACAGGTTCAATAACTCCATAGCAACGAGCCAACAACGTACGAGAAGACTGATAATTACAATGTTTCCTACAACTGGTGGTGTGTACGATGCAGATGAGATAAGATTTAACAACTACTGCATATCCGGGCAATGAATCATATAATCTTAAATAAGAAGAAGCATCCATCGTACGAGTTCGCATTCCTGTCTCCCGTTCTCCAGCGGGGATCTACGTCATCGCGCATCGTGTCTAACTCCACTGCGGGAGCTGTGGCAGTAGCAGCTCTACGGAGTCGACAATATGAGCATGATGTTGGAGTGCGGGGACGCCAGACAATGCTAAAGTGTCAAACGGTCCAACAACGAACAATAGGATCCAGTTATCGTTCGGCGTTTTACGAGGTAATCTATTAGGATTATATCTTGGAAATCCCAAAAACAGTGTCCATCACGTTACCAGCTGACAAAATTGCCTTTGCCTGAATCGTCGCACTTTCATAAGACTTTGTCAATTGTTTGACTGCCGTTTTGACTCTGGTGTGTAATGATAGACCCAGATTTCATCAGCAAACTGGCGCAAAAGTCTTCCCGATTGCAATTACATATCGCAAGATATTGTGTTGAAATGTTGTGCCGGATGCGCTTTTGGCTGGCAGTGACAAATCGCGGCAACAACCTCGCACGCGGCTTCTTCACAGCCAGCTGTCAGTGCAGGACACTACGCACTCGCTCAGTTGAGATACCTAGTCTCAGTACTCTCACGAAATTTTATGCGGCTGTTTTTCATTATTATAGGCCGCGTTTTGTCAATGGTTTCGTTTGTGGTCACCTCAACTGGACGGCCGCAGCGCGTTTCGTTTTTGGTGCTCGTCCAACCGCGTTTAAATTCATTAATCCAAAAGTAAATAGTCTTTAACGATGGCGCAGATTCCTCGTAAAGTACATCCGGTTCTGTTTTGATTTATGCGTCAGTCTAACTACTCACACGGAAATGTTTAGTAACAGCACGAAACGCGGTTGTACGCATTTTCAGTTGCAGTCGACGCACTGACGAGTTCAGACGGTTGTTAACAATGAACATTGTACGCTGTGCGTTGCTAAAATTATTTATATGGTCCTTGGAATAATGAAGCACACCAAACACGAAGGTGCAGCAGAAATGTTCCTACCTTTCGTGGCAGTTTACCAGACTTATCAAACCAGTCTCGTATCTTATTACTAATTCGAAGGCCTCTGTAGAAATGTTGGAACACATGAGGCAATACTGACCCTACGGCTTATCTTAGAAACTAGATTAAGAAAAGGAAAACCTACGTTTCTAGCATTAGTAGACTCACAGAAAGCTTTTGACAATGTTGACAGGAATACTATCTTTCAAATTCTGAAGGTGACAGGGGTAAAATACAGGGAGCGAAAGGCTATTTACAATTTGTACAGAAGCTAGATGGCAGTTTTAAGATTCGAGGGACATGAAAGGGAAGCAGTGGTTGGGAATGGAGTGAGACAGGGTGTAACCTGTCCCCGATGTTATTCAATCTGTATATTGATCAAGCAGAGAAGGAAACAAAAGAAAAATTCGGAGTAGATATTAAAATTCATTGAGAAAAAATAAAAACTTTAAGGTTCGCCGATGACATTGTAATTCTTGGACTTTGAAGAGCAGTTGAAAAGAATGGACAGTGTCTTGAAAGGAGGATGTAAGACGAACGTCAACAAAAGCAAAACGAGAATAATGGAATGTAGCCGAATTAACTCGGGCGATGCTGAGGGAATTACACACTTAAAGTAGGAAATGAGTTTTGCTATTTGGGGAGCAAAATAACTGATGATGGTCGAAGTAGAGAGAATATAAAATGGCAAGGAATGTGTTTCTGAAGAAGAGAAATTTGTTAACGTCGAGTATAGATTTAAGTGTCAGAAAGTCGTTTCTGAATGTATTTGTATGGAGTTAGCCATGTATGGAAGTGAAACATGGACGATAAATAGTTTGGACAAGAAGAGAATAGAAGCTTTTGAAATGTGATGCTACAGCAGAATGGTGAAGATTAGATGGGTAGATCACATAACTAATGAGGAAGTTTGTGGCACAACTTGACTAGAAGAAGGGATCGTTTGGTAGGATATGTTGTGAGGCATCAAGGGATCACCAATTTAGTATTGGAGGGCAGCGTAGAGGGTAAAAATCGTAGAAGGAGACCAAGAGAGGAATACACTAAGCAGGTTCAGAAGGATGTGGACTGCAGTAGGTACTGGGAGATGAAGCAGCTTGCACAGGATAGAGTAGCATGGAGAGCTGCTTCAAACCAGTCTCAGGACTGAAGACCACAACAATACCGTGTGCGTGTGCAAGAGCATTCACCGAAGTTTAATCGCAATCATATAACAGCATAATAACGCATACGGTAAAAAGTAACACATGTTCTGCCTTTGTAATTTTGGGTGTAGGCTTCAGTTTCTTCTATTCAAGATGTGTCATTGCCTTTGTCGCAATACGTAGTATTTCCGCGTTCTGTTAATTCTGAAAAAAAAGGTCTGACATCTAGTTTGTAGGGCACCCTGAAGCACCAATGGTGCCACAACAGCTCGCCCTCCAGACAAGGAGATCCGTTCTGGCAGCCCCGCATATCTGTGCGAGGACAGCGCATCTCAAACCAGACGGGGGCCACCTGTAAGCTTTCGGCGTCGGAGGCAGGGAGTAGGGAGCACGGAGAAGGGTCCAAGGGCCGCATTCCTGGTGCAGAGTGGAGGCCGTACTGCCCGCGGCGGCTCACCTGGCCACAATTCCCACGAGCGGAGGCGCAGCTGGCGCCAGGCAAGGCCGCGCCGCATTCCTGCGCCGGGCCCCAGACACCTGCTGGCGTCAGCGGCGGGGGCGGCGGTGGGGGTGGCGGAGGGCTCCGGGCTGCGCTGCAGGCTGAGTCACCTAAGCTGGCCGCCTCAAAAATCTCCAGCACAGTCGAGACGTCGTAATGCTCTTCTCACCCAGGTGAACTGAATCGCTCGCGAGCGCCATAATGGCGAGCGCCATTATGGGAGTTTAGACATTCAGAGAATTAAAGTCTACACTTGATCCACAAATATGAATAATTGAGTTCTAACATCCATTTTGTTTCGGGTGGTTTGAAACACCCATGTTCCATGCAGACATAAAAAGAACAAGAAATAGACAGTAACACGTGAAATATACAAAAATAAATAAATTACTGTAGTAGAGATAACATTATGTCACCCAAATAACATATGCTGATAATTATTGGACCATTTGAGGAGACGACATGCAAAGACGAACACGTCTGCTTAATGCAGTTTTCCAGAATTAACGTAAAACATGTTTCGCGCTTAACATATTTACAATACAACCACATTCACTTTGGTAGCAAAAGGCAGTTCATATCTGTAAATCAAGTTTACAGTGAAAATATTCCTTTGGAAAGTACTTTTAAATGTGAATGTGTTCTTATTCGCATGAACCATTTGGACGCGTTCCGCTTTTGGTGATTATTAAAAGCAGATATTCTGTTTTTTCGAAATAATTTAATAATATGGGATTGTTAGTCTACCTTGACGCAAAACACTTTTTTTATTTATTTATTGCCAGACTAGTTTCAGAGACAATATCACCATCATCAGTGGGTTCTTTGATTCTAAAACATGCAAAAATATAGCGCTTATAAACATTGTAAAGCATTATTACATGTGTACTGCTTGGGTACAAATACTGTTTTCTGTGAATAGTTTCATAATGCCTTATTTACTTTATAAATTACGTGTTTTAGAATGGAAGAACCTACTGACGATGGCGATATTGTCGCTGAAAGTTGAAACTAGTTTGGGAATGAATAGATAAATAAGAAAGCCGTTTTATATCAAGGCGGACGCACAAACCCGTATTCTTGTTTTCGTGCAAACCACGGACCAATGGAAGAGTTTCAAAATAAAATCATTGTTTTTACGCCACACCAGGCATTCCCGGTAAAGCTCTTCAACAATCTTCAGAAAACGACAGTGAAACTACATTAAAAAAACATGAACCTCCAGTACATCAAAATCTGCTCGTTCAACATCATTCCTAATTATATTAAAATTAATGTAAAGAACATGTCAGCTGCACCACAACATTCTAACAGAACAGCTGAAAGAGCTTGCCTTAAATATGAAATTTGCTCCCTATAGCCACAATAACAAGAATTGAATGTCAGCCTGTAGAAATTACACTATGAACTAGCAAAGCAAATCACCAGCTCCTCAATATTGTATGACCACACGACACACAAATCGATATTGCGAAAGAAATAGCAGAAACACGAACAGAAATTAAACTTATGAACGAAAACAGCTCTGGAGTTAAGACACACACACAACACAGATTCCATGAACGCTTCAGTAATTTTACTGATGTTATTGTTGTCGTCTTCAGTCCTGAAACTGGTTTGATGCAGCTCTCCATGCTACTCTATCCTGTGCAAGCTTCTTCATCTCCCGGTACCTACTGCAACCTACATCCTTCTGAATCTGCTTAGTGTAGTCATCTCTTGGTCTCCCTCTACGATTTTTACCCTCCACGCTGCCCTCCAGAACTAAATTGGTGATCCCTTGATGCCTCAGAACATGTCCTACCAACCGATCCCTTCTTCTGGTCAAGTTGTGCCACAAACTTCTCTTCTCCCCAATCCGATTCAATACTTCCTCATTAGTTATGTGATCTACCCATCAAATCTTCAGCATTCTTCTGTAGCACCACATTTCGAAAGCTTCTATTCTCTTCTTGTCCAAACTATTTAACGTCCATGATTCACTTCCATACATGGCTACACTCCATACAAGGCCCCGGGAGTAGACAACATTCCGTTAGAGTTACTGATAGCCTTGGGCGAGGCATCCATGACAAAACTCTTCCATTCAGAAATGACTCCATGACACTTAAATCTATACTCGATGTTAACAAACTTCTCTTCTTCAGAAACGCTCTCCTGGCCATTGCCAGTCTGCATTTTATATCCTCTCTACTTCGACCATCATCAGTTATTTTGCTCCCCAAATAGCAAAACTCCATCACTACTTTAAGTGTCTCACTTCCTAATCTAATTCCCTCAGCATCCCCCGACTTAATTCGACTACATTCCATTATCCTCGTTTTGCTTTTGTTGATGGTCATCTTATATCCTCCTTTCAAGACACTATCCATTCCGTTCAACTGCTCTTCCAAGTCATTTGCTGTCTCTGACAGAATTACGATGTCATAGGCGAACTTCAAACTTTTTATTTCTTCTCCATGGACTTTAATACCTACTCCGAATTTTTCTTTTGTTTCCTTCACTGCTTGCTCAATATACAGATTGAATAACATCGGGGATAGACTGCAGCCCTGTCTCACTCCCTTCCCAACCACTGCTTCCCTTTCATGTCCCTCGACTCTTATAACTGCCATTTGGTTTCTGTACAAATTGTAAATAGCCTTTGGCTCCCTGTATTTTACCCCTGCCACCTTCAGAATTTGAAAGAGAGTATTCCAGGCAACATTGTCAAAAGCTTTCTCTAAGTCTACAAATGCTAGAAATGTAGGTTTGCCCTTCCTTAATCTAGCTTCTAAGATAAGTCGTAGGGTCAGTATTGCCTCACGAGTTCCAACATTTCTACGGAATCCAAAATGATCTTCCCCGAGGTCGGCTTCTACTAGTTTTTCCATTCGTCTGTAAAGAACTCGCGTTAGTATTTTGCAGCTGAGACTTATTAAACTGATAGTTCGGTAATTTTCACATCTGTCAACAACTGCTTTCTTTGGGATTGGAATTATTATATTCTCCTTGAAGTCTGAGGGTATTTCGCCTGTCTCATACATCTTGCTCACCAGATGGTAGAGTTTTGTCAGGACTGGCTCTCCCAAGGCCGTCAGTAGTTCCAATGGAATGTTGTCTACTCCAGGGGCCTTGTTTCGTCTCAGGTCTTTAAGTGCTCTGAAACTCTTCACGCAGTATCGTATCTCCCATTTTATCTTCATCTACATCCTCTTCCATTTCCATAATATTGTCCTCAAGTACATCGCCCTTGTATAGACCCTCTATATACTTCTTCCACCTTTCTGCTTTCCCTTCTTTGGTTAGAACTGGGTTGCCATCTGAGCTCTTAATATTCATACAAGTGGTCCTCTTTTCTCCAAAGGTCACTTTAATTTTCCTGTAGGCAATATCTATCTTACCCCTAGTGAGATAAGCCTCTACATCCTTACATTTGTCCTCTAGCCTATCCCTGCTTAGCCATTTTGCACTTCCTGTCGATCTCATTTTTGAGACGTTTGTATTCCTTTTTGCCTGCTTCATTTAGTGCATTTTTATATTTTCTCCTTTCATCAATTAAATTCAATATTTCTTCTGTTACCCAAGGCTTTCTAATGGCCCTTGTCTTTTTACCTACCTGATCCTCTGCTGCCTTCACTACTTCATGCCTCAAAGTTACCCATTCTTCTTCTATTGTATTTCTTTCCCCCATTCCTGTCAATTGCTCCCTTATGCTCTCCTTGAAAATCCGTACAACCTCTGGTTCTTTTAGTATCCAGGTCCCATCTCTTTAAATTCCCACCTTTTTGCAGTTTCTTCACTTTTAATCTACAGGTCATAACCAACAGATTGTGGTCAGAGTCCACATCTGCCCCTGTAAATGTCTTACAATTTAAAACCTGGTTCCTAAATCTCTGTCGTACCATTATATAATCTATCTGAAACCTGTCAGTATCTCCAGGCTTCTTCCATGTATACAGCCTTCTTTTATGATTCTTGAACCAAGTGTTACCTACGATAAAGTTGTGTTCTGTGCAAAATTCTACCAGGCGGCTTCCTCTTTCATTTCTTTGCCCCATTCCATATTCACCTACTACGTTTCCTTGTCTCCCTTTTCCTACTACCGAATTCCAGTCACCCGTGACTATTAAATTTTCGTCACCCTTCATTATCTGAATAATTTCTTTTATTTGATCATACATTTCTTCAATTTCTTCGTCATCTGCAGAGCTAGTTGGCATATAAACTTGTACTACTGTAGTAGGTGTGGGCTAAGTCACAAAACGAGAACAGCAGTTACATGAGAAGCGCTCGAAATACAATGTGAACACCCACATAACGCATAGGACGATAGAAAATCTTATTACTGAGACTGAGTACACTATAGGGTGACATGAAAAAACTAACACACAGACTTCAATCCAGGTCTAACAAGAAAACTAGTAACAGAGGAAATGAAACAAATGATCAGAAAGGACAAACTATCCATAAATACAGAAACAAAGACATGTGACGAGAAAACAATAAACTGTATACACAAGAAACTAAAACAGTATCATCACCAAAGAAGACAAAGGGAACTAGAGTCTTAATAATGGAGACAGAATACAGCGAGAAAACAAAAACATTCATGAGAAGAGAACAAAATAACAAAGCTAACCATTGACCCTACAAAAAGGTACCAGTGTAACCTGAAGACTCTTCAGAAGCATCACACACACCCTCACACAGAATCACATAAAAAGAATGACAAAATCTTTTTTTTTTAAATTTCCACTCTTAACAAGCCCTCCAAAGACCCACATACCTCTTATTCCAGTCAGATCAGTGGCGGACTTCAGAAAAGCCCCTTCTTAGGTACTAGGGAGACACACGCACACATTACAGAAAACATACAGGTACACAAACAACGGAAGCCTCAGAAACACAGGATACATAATAGAGAAAATTAAGAACACCAACAACCCCTCAACAGCAAAACCGTTATCTTTTGCCGTTACGTCCACGTACATACCCACAGAAGAAACTATGAACATTATGTAACAATCGTTAAAAAGCGATAATTTCGCAGACTTACAAATAAATGGAATCTCATCCATTCTTGGGCTAATCACAGAACAAAATTACTTCATTTCCAACAACAACTTTTATTTGCAACAAGAGGGTCAACCCATGAGAAGTGGAACTTTAGCCAACATTTTCTTGGATCATATAGAAAACACAATACTCAACAACATTGTAAAAAAAAAGAAGGATACTAAATAATATGTGGGTACCAATATGTGGATGACAATTTGTCTCGCTGATGAAACACAAAATAGGATAGAAGAGCCACACAGTAACATGAAACACAGTACAACCACAAATCCACTTCACAATGGAAATAGAAAAAAGAAGCTAGAAGATAAATTTCCTGGGTCTTACAATCAGAAGAACCAACAACCAACATGAATTTTACATGTACAGAAAACATACAGGTACACAAACAATGGAAGCCTCAGAAACACAGGATACATAAAAGATAAAATTAAGAACACCAACAACCCCTCAACAGCAAAACTGTTATCTTTTGCCGTTACGTCCACGTACATACCCACAGAAGAAACTATGAACATTATGTAACAATCATTAAAAAGCGATAAATTCGCAGACTTACAAATAAATGGAATCTCATCCATTCTTGGGCTAATCACAGAACAATATTACTTCATTTCCAACAACAACTTTTATTTGCAACAAGAGGGTCAACCCATGAGAAGTGGAACTTTAGCCAACATTTTCTTGGATCATATAGAAAACACAATACTCAACAACATTGTACAAAAAAGTAGGATACTAAATAATATGTGGGTACCAATACGTGGATGACAATTTGTCTCGCTGATGAAACACAAAATAGGATAGAAGAGCCACACAGTAACATGAAACACAGTACAACCACAAATCCACTTCACAATGGAAATAGAAAAAAGAAGCTAGAATATAAATTTCCTGTGTCTTACAATCAGAAGAACCAACAACCAACATGAACTTTACATCTAAAAAAAAAATAAAAATTAGCCATAGCCACAAGCACTGTTGTCCATAACTCATCCAAACACCCGACAGTGTAAAAATATGCCAGTCTCACACACTTGCATGACAGGATAATCAGAACACCTATTAAACCATAAAACTACACACAGGAATTAAATATAATCAAACAAATGTTGTTACTGAAAATGGCTGCAAAACTGACACCATAAACAAACTCATCAACAAGGTAAAAAAGAAACATAACGGTAGTGGTAAAAAAATGGTTCAAATGGCTCTGAGCACTATGGGACTCAACTTCTGAGGTCGTCAGTCCCCTAGAACTTAGAACTACTTAAACCTAAATAACCTAAGAACATCACCCACCGCTCGGCCACTCCGGCCAGCTAACGGTAGTGGCCAACCACTCAAGAGCACATACAAAGGATCTGGAAGCCCAGAAGCAGATCACTCAGGTAACGCAGCGGACCACACCACATCAGGAAAAAGAAGTAGGTGGTACACACTAACATGCAGCAATAAAATAGCACATAGAATTGGAAACATATTGAAGAAGCAAGGATCCCAATAATATTCAGAACAAACAACACAGTTTCTAAGGCTACGGCCACACGAAAGAACGTCAGACAAGTTCAGCAATACTGAAATATATGGGGAGCTCGAAAAGTCTCTCCACAGTGCCAGTTGATTGTTAACCGCGCGTGCCGTTTGCCGCAGTGATTGTACCGAAATGAAACTCAGTGAAATACGAGTTATTTATTTACTGAATATTCATTGTTACTTACAAATCTTCACATTAAATGTTGAAAGTGTCCCCCCTGTTGTTGAATACACAATTCAATTCTTCTAAACATGTTTCCAAACACAACCTGTAACATTTCTTCTGTAACAGAAGCAGCGATCGTGGAAGCCAAAGTCCCTGTGAAATTATGCGATACCCAAAAACATCAGCAAGCACTGACACTGAAACGCTAGCTGTATGCGCCGTTGCACCATCTTGTTCAAAATAACCGTTCAGTATTTCACTTAACACAAGTTCTCCTATGAATGGGTGCAGAATATCACTGCGTTATATGTCCTATTTCTCGCGATACTGCATCGTCTGTTGTACTGTCCTCTATTCTCTGTCCATTTTCATACTGGGTCTCTACCTAAATTCGGTCAAGGTCTCGATCTGCTATTGCTAACCTTTCCGAATCCCTTATTTTCTGTTTTAAAAGCAATTCACGCGCCCTACTTCGCGTCAGCATGCGCTCATACGATCTCACGCATTTCATAAATTTTTTGTTCACACGACTTGATAAACAATTCACTTACTTGTTGGATCAGAACCAACTTGTCAACGATGTATCCGCCAGCTGTGCGATTCCATTGGAGAGAAAACTTAATTCTAACACAATTAAATTTCATAACTTAATTATGCTACTGTTTCTGCTAGACTCACTTTCTATTGAATACTTTTGGTCGCCATTTTCTAACATTCTGGGTGGCGTCTGTTTGTTCTATATCGTGTCTCCCTACCACTTTCGCGCAACGACGCTCTGAGCGTGTTTTTTAGGGAATTGACTAGTTTGAACCTGGGACCTGTTGCTGGTAAGGAGACGCCAGACCGCACATGACAGGTAGAATTCAGAAGAGTTCAGTGAGACTAGCGATGATATAACCAAATACTTAATGATTTCAGCGTCAGCTCCACTGCACTCTCTGTAAAAGAATCTTAATACTCACTAAATTTAGTGGAAGGGGTTCAAGGCTTTCCTATTTTTAGTTAGCTGGTAAAATAACGTCGAAAAAGCAATTAAGTTTACCATTGGAAATTTTATTCTACTCACAAAACATAGTTTATAAACTGCACTATTGATAAAAGGAAATCTACATCTACATCTACATGACTACTCTGCAATTCACATTTAAGTGCTTGGCAGAGGGTTCATCGAACCACAATCATACTATCTCTCTACTATTCCACTCCCGAACAGCGAGCGGGAAAAACGAACACCTAAACCTTTCTGTTCGAGCTCTGATTTCTCTTATTTTATTTTGATGATCATTCCTACCTATGTAGGTTGGGCTCAACAAAATATTTTCGCATTCGGAAGAGAAAGTTGGTGACTGAAATTTCGTAAAAAGGTCTCGCCGCGACGAAAAACGTCTATGCTGTAATGACTTCCATCCCAACTCGTGTATCATATCTGCCACACTCTCTCCCCTATAACGCGATAATACAAAACGAGCTGCCCTTTTTTGCACCCTTTCGATGTCCTCCGTCAATCCCACCTGGTAAGGATCCCACACCGCGCAGCAATATTCTAACAGAGGACGAACGAGTGCACTGTAAGCTGTCTCTTTAGTGGACTTGTTGCATCTTCTAAGTGTCCTGCCAATGAAACGCAACCTTTGGCTCGCCTTCCCGACAATATTATCTATGTGGTCCTTCCAACTGAAGTTGTTTGTAATTTTAACACCCAGGTACTTAGTTGAATTGACAGCCTTGAGAATTGTACTATTTATCGAGTAATCGAATTCCAACGGATTTCTTTTGGAACTCATGTGGATCATCTCACACTTTTCGTTATTTAGCGTCAACTGCCACCTGACACACCATACAGCAATCTTTTCTAAATCGCTTTGCAGCTGATACTGGTCTTCGGATGACCTTACTAGACGGTAAATTACAGCATCATCTGCGAACAACCTAAGAGAACTGCTCAGATTGTCACCCAGGTCATTTATATAGATCAGGAACAGTAGAGGTCCCAGGACGCTTCCCTGGGGAACACCTGATATCACTTCAGTTTTACTCGATGATTTGCCGTCTATTACTACGAACTGCGACCTTCCTGACAGGAAATCACGAATCCAGTCGCACAACTGAGACGATACCCCATAGCTCCGCAGCTTGATTAGAAGTCGCTTGTGAGGAACGGTGTCAAAAGCTTTCCGGAAATCTAGAAATACGGAATCAACTTGAGATCCCCTGTCGATAGCGGCCATTACTTCGTGCGAATAAAGAGCTAGCTGCGTTGCACAAGAGCGATGTTTTCTGAAGCCATGCTGATTACGTGTCAATAGATCGTTCCCTTCGAGGTGATTCATAATGTTTGAATACAGTATATGCTCCAAAACCCTACTGCAAACCGACGTCAATGATATAGGTCTGTAGTTAAATGGATTACTCCTACTACCCTTCTTGAACACTGGTGCGACCTGCGCAATTTTCCAATCTGTAGGTACAGATCTATCGGTGAGCGAGCGGTTGTATATGAGTGCTAAGTAGGGAGCTATAGTATCAGCGTAATCTGAAAGGAACCTAATCGGTATACAATCTGGACCTGAAGACTTGCCCGTATCAAGCGATTTGAGTTGCTTCGCAACCCCTAAGGTATCTACTTCTAAGAAACTCATGCTAGCAGATGTTCGTGTTTCAAATTCTGGAATATTCCATTCGTCTTCCCTGGTGAAGGAATTTCGGAAAACTGCGTTCAATAACTCCGCTTTAGCGGCGCAGTCGTCGATAACAGTACCATCGGCACTGCGCAGCGAAGGTATTGACTGCGTCTTGCCGCTTGTGTACTTTACATACGACCAGAATTTCTTCGGATTTTCTACCAAATTTCGAGACAATGTTTCGTTGTGGAACCTATTAAAGGCATCTCGCATCGAAGTACGTGCCAAGTTTCGCGCGTCTGTAAATTTTAGCCCATCTTCAGGATTTCGCGTTCTTCTGAACTTCGCATGCTTTTTCCGTTGCCTCTGCAACAGCGTTCGGACCTTTTTTGTGTACCAACAGGATGGTAAAAACCAACAGCGTTCAACAAAAATGTGAACGAATATTCCCTGAATGGGTTTCCAAGTTCTACAATGGATCGAAAGATGACCTGTGCCGTATCACATCTATAATCTAAGTTTAAATTAAGTTTCACAAAATAGAAAACTATCAAAATGGTCTACAGTGATCCTCAATTATCTATAATTACTTATTTAACTTGTCGTAAATTACAGTGGCTGATGTGGCTTCTCAATAACTATATAACAGAAAAATCATCGCGTTTCAAATTTTTACTTCAAGTGGCAAATGTGAACACCATGAGCTTTAATTGACGGTCGACACTAGTATTACGCAAAAAGGGGGTGTAACAGACGAGACTTCTGCAGTTCTGAGTGAAGCTTTATGCACTGTTTTGCGACATCGCGTGCGTTCATTACGTTGTTGGTGTTCGTCAGGGGGCGGCGGCCGGCGCAGCAGCCATCCAGCTCGCCGTCTCGGAACTAACTCCCCCCTAACTTCTCCTTACTACAATTTACCGAAGTTGGTTTAAAAAAAACTATCTGGCTGTGTTTTCATCTGACCAATCAGGGTCTCAATGTTAACCTTAAGCTCCGCCTACAAAAATTCTGTCTATCCAATGAGAAACGTTATACTTTTCGTGGTGGGGCAATGTTATTAAAGTTTGCAACGTAACAGAGACGCGAAAAAGTCTGGCGCTAAAACTTGCAGCTGGTGTGGTCCTTTTAGCGTTATCGTAAGATCTATACTGTTCCTCTGCAGGGGTCTATCTTTTAAAACGAGCTGGTGAGTGGTCCTAACGTAACAGAGACGCGAAAAAGTCTCACGCTAAAACTTGCAGCTGGCGTTGTCATAGTGGTTAGGTGGCGCCGTGGGTGTCCAGTCCGTCCCTTAAATCGTAGGGCCTTCTAGCTTAACACGGTTCTGCCCTCGGCTTCTGTTCTCGTTTCTCCCCTCGGAACTGTGTCTGTCTCACGGTGGGAAAGTATGACATGCATTTAGGCATTCTTGTGTTAGTCTGTGGTATTCCATTTGCTCACTCGCTACTCGTACTACTTTGGTGGATTTAATGTCACGATTTATTCGGAGCTATGTGACATACTACTGGATTTGCCTATCATGTCAGGGTTTTCATGGAAGGTGTTGGATTTGCCTGACACCTTACACACTGTCCATTCCGTTCTCTGCTCTTCTAAGTTCTTTGCTGACTCTTACAAAATTGCAATGGCGTTAGCAAACCTCTAAGCTGATATTTGTTCTCCCTGAACTTAAATTTCTATTCAAAATTTTTCTTTGGTTTCCTCTACTGTTTGTACAGTGTACATATTGAATAACATCGGGGATAGGCTCACTCCCTTTTCGACCACAGCCTCGCTGTCATGCCCTATGGCACGGCTATCTGTACCGCTGCTGAGACACGCAAGCCACTGCACCGACTGCCATTCAATAATAACCTAATATTTCGAGCATTTCAGGAACATGTAGATGTACGTTCAATTATGCTGGTGAAACATAGTAAGTACAATAGATTCGCAAATCTACAAACCTCTCAGTCATCTGAGTCGTTGTGGATTTACTCAGGACGCTAGTAGGAAATACCAGAATCCCTAAAAATCTTCGTTTTCGTTTAAACGTGGGTCCCTTTCAGCGCGAGCCATTTTGCCTGTCTCTTCCCATTGTGGTCCCACGGCAGTCAGCCACTGGCGTTTTCCATGAAGGAGCGTCGTCACCTTTGTCGAATGAAATAGAAATTTTTCAGAGTATATTATATACTGCTGGTGGTAGGTAGCGCCGATTGTCCTATAACTAAAAATACATGACAATGGCGGTAACCATTGTTCCTCCGAGCCGCTCTGTTTTGTGAAAAACTTCACTAAATGACGCACGGTTGTTTGTCTATATTAGTTACGTAGATATCTGTACCAGCTTCGCTGTTTCGAATAGGAGTGTAGCATTTTCTGTTTTACTGACACCAACGAAAGTGTTGCACCGCCACGATATGTCGTGCAGGTGTTTTGCTAGTTTGACTGTTCCTGTACCCATCAGAGTGTCACACCTGACGTTTGTAAGCATACACACACTCGAAAGGATTGCAGCGTATCAGTTGAAAGTAAGACACGAGTAGGAAAGCGATAGAAAAATCTCTGGAACAGTGGAATAAACGTCTATCACGCCATATAACTCGCAGAAGGCTTGTCAGCTTGTCAAATTACTTGACGTGTGCACTGGAGTCAAACTAGTGTGGTGCAGACATGGAATCGGTTCCAGTTGACAGGCAGTATTGAGGACTTACCGCACAGACAGTCTACGTTCGACACGTGCACAGTATGTTCCACATCTATGACTTTTGAGTCAGATGCTCCAGATCTGAATTCGCCCTTCGAAGAGGCTCCAGGACATCATGCATTGGATCAAACAGTTGGAAAATTTCAGTCTCAAATTTTTTCCTCAGAGCTGTTGCCCACATGCATAGGATGGAATGATCATCATAATAAAATAAATCAGTGCTCGTACTGAAAGATTTAAGCGTTCGTTTTTTCCTGTCCGCAATTCGAGAGTGAAACCGTAGAGAAATAGCCTGAAGATGGTTCGATGAACGCCCTGCCAGGCACTTAATTCTAAATTGTATTGTAATCGTGTAGATGTAGATGTAGATGGGAGACGATTACGTGACAAGATCTCCATTCCCGACAAACATGACGAGAACCACGTCTGACATCACAACACTTTGACTAAATTACACATGGATAAGAAAACATGCAGAATGGACGCCCCAAAATTGGCATCGATTGTCGTTTACTAACAAAACTAGGATATCTTTGTACTTTGATAATCACAGACACCCTTGTTATACGACGCTGTATCCCATATTCGCAGTAAGGTGGTGGTGGTGTGATGTTCTGGGCTGGCATTACATGAGGTCACCGTACACCTCTAGTGCTCATTGAGGGCAGTCTCACTGCGGTACAGAAACGAAATACTGCAACCAAAGTGGGATCGTGTCGTCAGTTTCATCTTGCTGGATAATACGAACTCATCGCGCTGTACTCGTGAACATGTACTTGTATCATCCTAGGATTACCAGAAACGAGTAGCCTGCCTGTTCCGCGGATCTAAACCCAATCACACCTCTGTCGGATCGACTTAAAGGAGCTGTTTTTGGACGTCAGTAACTGCTACATACTCTGAGAGGGTTACACAGATTCTCCTTTGGAGAGTGTGTCAATCTGGACTAAGGCATGCTTGATGATCACATCGATAATATACAACGACGGATTCAAGCCTACATCCGAGCATGGTGACGTTTCACCATGTATCGACGTTTCTCAGGATTGCTCTGAAAAGAAAAGGAAAAAAAAACCACATGTAAATCAGACGATTTTGTTGTTACAATTTTTTTTCATTTGATGATCTGGACATATTGCAAATAAATATACATGCATTTTTATTTTCCGTGCCATGAATTTCGTAGCAAAGCAATGATGCAAACTTTTGTTGATGTGCGTATATTATTAAATGAAAAGAAATGACCAAACGATTGTAGTTCCAGGGTGCCACGAGTAACAAAAACTAATTTTCGGTATTTCGTATAATTATTGACGGTATTCAAAAATTGAAACGCTGTCATAACCTACTCATTAGTTGGTACAATCTTACGTTACAGGTTTAACGCAGTAAGTCAGGTATTAGACTTAGAAACTGTGTATATGTTTTGAAACAGTGTAACTTGCGGTGCGCAAGTGACCCAGACTATGATCAGCCAGTATTTGGGAATAAGAGCATTTAGCACCTCCCAAAAAACTTTACACATAACTCAAAATCTTTCGAAACTTTTTCTCGGTGACACGTTCCCACAAAATAATGAAATGAAAGTTACATTTTCATTCTTCGTTAACGACGTTTTAATCTATTAGTTCATTAATACCGCCGGCCGGAGAGGCCGTGCGGTTCTAGGCGCTACAGTCTGGAGCCGAGCGATCGCTACGGCGGCACGTTCGAATCCTGCCTCGGGCATGGATGTGTGTGATGGTCTTAGGTTGGTTAGGTTTAATTAGTTCTAAGTTCTAGGCGACTGATGGCCTGAGAAGTTAAGTCGCATAGTGCTCAGAGCCATTTGAACCATTTTTATTTTCATTAATACCATCTGTACTTGTAACACATTTCGCAGGCAGTATTCACATATAGTAATGAACGGAACTCCAAACTTATAGCATCGTATGAGACATAGTTCAGGAACATAAACACTGAGAAGCTTGGGAAATCAGCTTTTCTTAAAACGGAGCGCAAATTGTCCGGAATACATTGGTTCAGTATTTGATCGTGTGACCACTAAGCGACTTACAACATACTTCGCAGAAATTTCGAACCTTAAGTGGTTTGGATTTTTTCGTTATAATCTATGGGTGAATAATCTGAAAGTAATGAAAGCTTGATAATTAGGGTTCGGTGTCTTGAAGAACGAAGGTCTTACATGTCTAATATCATTAGCCCATTTGTAAAGATATCGGACTTTGAATCTGTATTATACACAGAAGTTCGTTTCTTTAAATGATTGGTGATTAATGGTGGGGGGGGGGGGGAGAAGCGAGGGTCACTGGTCGGAGTTTTGAAAGGGACGGATTCAACTCTCCTTCACTCTTCACTATCCGTTTCTACGTTCGGGGTAATTATAATATTTAGGACTTGGGATTTATCTCGTTTGAACATGAGACCGATTGTTGTCTTACGCGGAAGTTCATGATTTCATACCCAAATAGAAAATACAACACGTCGAATAAGCGGGAAACATGAGTGTGACATTTACGCGATACCGGTATTAAAGGAGCACAGAGGAAGTGTAGCTCTCATTCTGCCTGTCTCATTCACGTGTGTCGAGTACTGGTTTGCTTGAAGAAATAAATGACTTGCGCAGACCAAAGGAAACCAGATATGCTACTTCTTTACGGAGAACGCAGGCGGAACGTGAATAGAATAGTTGACACGTACGTGTAAGCGTGGCCCGACAGATGGAGCCCAACAAGAACAACAGTTGAATGAATGTGCAGAAAATGTAATTGGGAGGATACTGGAATGCTACACGGGGGGAGGGGGGGGGGGGGGGGGAGAGAAGGAGCATGCGTGCAACGAGAGCAGGGAGCCAAGAACACGGCGACCCAAAGGTCCGGTAACATTTGAAAACGCGCCAATTCACGGAGTAATTGTTGGTGGAGAGGTCAAAATCGACATGCTTGCCTGAAACGGTACGGGGCTTTATTAAAACCAAAAGCGAGCGCAAAGACTTGCCGGCTGACGGCGCTGGACACGAACACGTGAGTGACAGCCAGTGATAATCGAGTATAAAATGAGCTGTAACGAGAGACGGCGTCATACGCAACGTATCCCTCCACTTCTGTCGGCGAACCAGCTGCGAAGGCTGATGCCCTCGCAGACGTCTTTGAGGCTGCGTTTACGCCGATCGAAGACCCAACCGACGCTGTCCGCGACGACCTGGTTGCTGACCGGCTCCCACGCTACTTGGAGGCACGCGACGACGATGACGTCATTGAAGAGACGACGGCGGAGGAGGTGTCGTCCATCCTGCGTGCCCTGAACCCCAGGAAAGCTGCGGGCCCAGACGAGGTTTCCAACGCCCTACTACAGAAGTTGCCGCCGGTGGCTGTCACTCATCTCGCCGCCGTCTTTAATGTAATCCTCCGGTCCTGCAGTTTTCCGCAGTCCTGGAAGCATGCAGAGATCGTGGCGATTCCGAAGATGGGGAAGGATGTGCGTCAGCCAGCGAACTACAGACCTATTAGTTTACTGCCGGCCGTCTCCAAGGTCTTTGAAAGGGTGTACATCAGGCGGCTGCAGCGCCACGTTGACGAGGAAGGCCTCCTGCCCGAAGAGCAGTTCGGCTTTCGCAGGGGCCACTCGGCAGTTCACCAACTCCTACAGCTAGTGGAAGATGCGTTCGTCGCCCTCGAGCAGCGCGAGTTCTTCGGCGCGGTGTTCCTGGACGTGTAGCGTGTTTTCGACAGTGTGTGGCACCGCGGCGTCTTATTCAAACTTTTTGAACTTGGAGTCCCGACTTCGCACGTCCGTCTCATCCGTTCCTATCTTGCCGATAGGACCTTCCATGTGCGGGCCGCACAAGGCTTGTCCTCCGTCCGCCGCATCAACGCCGGTGTGCCACAGGGCTCGGTCTTTGGACCACTCCTGTATTCGCTGTACACTTCTGTTGCGTCGAAGATCGACCGTGTGCGGCTCGCCCTGTACGCGGATGACACGGCTCTATATACGAGGAGCCTCAATGCCGCCGTCATGCGCCGCCGTCTGCAGCTCGCCGTTGACACCCTGTCAGCCTGGGCCGTCAAGTGGCGTCTACAATTCAATGGGGCCAAGACGCAGTTCCTGATCGTCACCAGGCGACTCGTTCCCGCGGGTCTGCAACCGCTCACCGTCGGTGGCAGCCCTGTCCCGTGGCGTCCCACGGCGCATTTCCTCGGCGTCACCATCGACCGCCGGCTCACGTGGGTTCCGCACATCCGCGAAGTGAAGGCCAAAGTGCGGAACCGGCTTCGCGTCCTGTACCCGGTGCTGAACCCCTGCTTCCGCCTACCACCGCGTCTGGGCATCACTCTCTACAAGGCGCTGCTCCGCCCTGTAATCCAATACGCCGCCGTCGTCTGGGGGAGCGCCGCCGACACGAACCTGAAGAAGCTGGAGACACTGCAGAATCGCATCCTTCGGGTGGCCTTGCACCTGCCTTACGATTTCCCCACCGCTCATCTTCACGACATCGCGGAAGTACCTCTGCTCCGTGACCTCTTCCAGGCGACCGCCCGCACCTTTTACGAACGTGCTGGCCGGTCACACAACGCCCAGATCCGGACGCTGGGGCGCAAACTGCCGCGCAGCGTCACCACCCGTTGGCCACGCGTGCTCGCTGCATAGCTAGCACTGCAGAACTGTGCTGAGGAGACACCCAAGAAGACATTCTACATGCGAAGACGCATTACATAGGCATTCATGGGAGGAAAAGCACTAACTGCTGCGAACTCCATCACACATCGGAGGACAAGTTATCTCCGTGCAGATTCACGCGAGACGCGAGACGGCGTCAGATACGCCAGCAATCGCGGCATGTTGACTTTTAGTGTTAGTGAAGCTTTACTACGAGAATGGAGAATCCACCAGCGCAGCTGTAGATCGTATCGACATAAGAAGCGTATTCGAAAGGGTAAAAGTCCAGTGACAAGTGTTGCTGTGAAGGAAATCACGAAGTTCGATGCAACGGACTGTTTAGGTAATCGGCCCCGTAGTGGGCGACCAGACAAAAGTGTACTGTTGCTGAGCCAGTTCAGGAAGAAATGGGGTGTTTAGCAGTTCCTTCTCCACGTGGCAGAGTTAGCGTTCGTGAAGTCGCCCAACTCGACGGCGTTCCAGGCGCTACACTTTGGAGAGCACCAAGCCGTACACGGCAGTGCTATGAGCATTTACTGTGTTGTCACTTCAAAAATGGGGGAAGACGAGATCACTTCTCTAACGTGTTGTGGATCGTCGAAGCCCATCTCACACTCCGAGAGTCTATCGACAACCACAACTGGGGAATTTGGGCTACCGAAAATCCTGTAACTGTCGCGAAACCTTATTAAATGACGAGAAAGCCATAGAGTGGTGTGAATTTAACACATCAGTCGCGATCGGACCCTTTGAGTAAATGTGGGGTACTGCTTCTCAAACTGTCAGTGTGATGGGTGCTGAGTACGCCCATATGTTGCAGAATATCTTCGTGCCTATTCTGAGTGATAAATACCTGCTGGAAAGTGAGACTTTTATGCGGTACGGCGCTCCACTGTACACATGTGGAAGACTCTTGCGCATATCTTCTGGTGACGATGGCGTGCTGAGCCGCCACATCCGTCACGTTGACCTCAGTCCGTGTGATTGTTGGTTGTAGGGTTACGTGAATCAAGTCTATCGCGATCGTCCGACCTCATTAGGAATGCTAAAAAACGTTATCCGTCGGCAGTTTCTCACCGTAGCTACTGATAATTGCCGTTCACAACACTGCCCCTCCTCGAGTGCAGATATTGTTGATGGATGACGACCGACAAGACGAGCGCTTGTTATAAAGAACATCGTCTTGACTAAAAATCAGTTGTTACGCTAATTATTGCTTTTGTATCATATGAATCGACATATATTGGTCATTTTGAGCACTTTTTTGGTTTTAATAAAACTCCATGTCATTTCAAGCTGTCAACGATTACCTCTCTACCTACATTATTCCGTGAAGTATTGAATTTTCAAATGTTAACGGACTTTTGAGTCATCCTGTAGACGTTCCATCAGCTGCTGCTCAAGTTCCACACGCTAGCTGCAGAGAAATTTAGAGTGCCTCTGAAATAAGTAAGCCTAGCTTTACTCCCTCACTCGATCACATAAACGAAATTTTACAGAAGTATTTATGACCACATTCTTTTGCGATTTCCTTTTTTGTTGCTGATGAAATTTTGTTTTATGGCACACTATCTTGACATGAAATTAATGACCTGAAGTTATTTTTTAAAAGTCTTTATACCTCAATTCTCTGTTTTACAAGTCCGTCCAGTTAATGACGAGCATCTTTCTTTCAAGGCTCTGGCAGGAACAAGAGCAGAACTGTTCGCGCAGTTAACAGGTCCGACATCCGTAGATGCCTCTTCCTTTGCTTTCCAGTTGCCGGTCCAATCACATGTAGCTAAGTGTGTTGTGCATAATAGTGTACAGTATGGATTTTAAGTTGATCTTTAGTCCATCAATCCGCTTTTGTGAGTACACTCTAAGAACAGTGTCAAGTCCGTCAGGCCGACGCTCTGGATAACATCACAAACTTCAGTGTGAGACAATACTAAGTTTGAGGATCTAAACGTTTGAAGACGTTCTAAGTGCCACTTTTTTTTCACAACACGCATTTTCAGCGCTATTATGTTCTCGGTAGTCTGTTGCGTGTTCATTGCGCAGACCAGTGCTTCCCTCAGGAACCCGCGTGCCATACGTCAAAGCCTCAAACTTTGCAAGATTGACACAAGACTATTTAGTCCGCTACAGCTACGAACCCATTCCATGTAATTCCAGTGCTTCGTAACCAACTTCTTTGGTTATAAAGATGCTGATGCAACACTTTTGTCGATGCAGGCGCATAAAATCTTTAAATGCAGAGTGATTAAGGTGTCTCATACTTTCCATCTGAAATGGCCATCAAATTTCTTAGTTTGAAACATGAGAACAGAAAGAACTGCTCTCCATCGATCACAGAACTGCATCTTGTCTCTACCACTCTCCGAAACAGAATGTTCTCTCCACCGCTCTCTGGAACACAATATTCTCTATACTGCCTACCAAAAAGAATGTTCTCTGGAGTTTCAACAAAAACAGTCCCACCAAAAATCTGCATCAGCCAACCAGGGCCCATGCTTATTTGTTTCATCTGTCATAAAAGAGAAAATTTTGCACGCGAGTCCACTCCTCTCGTTTTATGAGTCTCAGAAAAATCCACACTACATAGGTACACTGATCAACCAGAATATTATGACCACCTACGAAATAGCCGTTATGTCCACCTTAGGGACGCATAACAGCGGCGACACGCTGTGGCATGGAAGCAGTGAAGCCTTGGTAGTTCGGTGGAGAGTGTGTGTGTGACATCTTATGGGACTTAACTGCTAAGGTCATCAGTCTCTATCGGTGGACGGTGTTGGCATCATCTTTGCACATAAAAGTCATCTAATTCCCGTAAATTCTGGGGAGGAGGCGATGACGTCTGAAGTACGTTCAATCACATCTAACAGTTATGGTTCAGGTCTGGCGAATTTGGAGGGGGGGCGGGGGCTGCACATTAATTGGAACTCGCCACTGTTTTTCTCGAACCACTCCATCACACTCTTGAAATTGTGACGTGGCGCATTATCTTGCTCAAAAATGCCACTGACATCGGAAAACATGATTGTCATGAACGGGTGTGAGTAGTTTGCAACCGGTGTACGATACTCCTTGGACCAATGGATGCCCACGTGAATGTTCCCGAAAGCAGAATGGAGCCGCCACCAGCTTGTCTCCGCCGTGCTGCTTAAGTGTCAAGGAGCTGCTCTCTTGGCAGACGATGGATTCGCGCATTCCCAACGGCATGGTGACGAAGGTATCTGGATTCATGATGCCATTCAACGCTCTGCCACTGCGCCAGCGACCAGTGCCGATGGTCACGTGTCATTTCAGTCGTATTTGCTGATGTCGTGGTGCTAACATTGGCACATTCATGGGCTGTCGACAGTGGGGGCCCATCTTGGGGCGTGTTCGATGCACTGTGTGTTCAGACGCACTTGTATTCTGCCCAGCATTAAAGTCTGACGTCGGTTCCGCCACAGTTCGCCGCCTGTCTGGTTTCACCAGTCTGCCCAGCCTATGACGCCCGACATCTATGGTATAATGAGAAGAGGCCGGCTAATCCTACGACGTCTGGACGTGGTTTCACCTCGCTTTTGCCACGTATTGAAGACGCTACTCATAGCGCTCCTCGAACACACGACAAGTAGTGCTGCTTTTGAAATGCTCTTGCGAACCTCCGGGCCATCACAATCTGCCCTCGACCAAATCGTGCAGCTTCGCCATTCTGCACACGGATACCTCGCTCACCGATGCTACGTGCACCGCGCTTATTTCTGATTAGCAGTCATTCCTCGTCATGTGACGTCGCTATAGCCTGGATGGGTTAACATTGATAGTAGGTCAGTGCTCATAATTTTTTTGGCCGATTAGTATATTAGCTCCAGTGCTGATGTTAGCCTATGAGACATGAGGAAATGCTCCTTTCTTCCCCTACCATCCTGCTTCACTTGATTTTCGTAATCACTTTTGATATCGGTATGTCTGTCAAGGGCGTAATATGCTACTAAATCAGCAGGTTGTCAACCTTCGACTAGCGCAAGTATTTCGCCCTGGGGGAAAGACGGTCATCAGCTTTTGAGCTGAAGCCAACGAATCTGAAAGAGTCGTTTCTCCACTGTTAATAAGTGAAGTGTCCTCCTCGGTGCATACTGCCGAGAAAGGACCAAGACGAACTCCTACCAGTCCCGTAAAGTGATGCCCTGGGTAGCGTCTTTTCTGGATGGGTTCTGCGCAGGTTCTGCAGTGTCTGAGAGACACCAAGAGAGCCGCCCTTCCCTAAGAAGAACACGACTTGTGCGTGGAACTCAGTCAACTAAACGTTACCACATACGAATGAAAAATTATTGTTTCAACAACCTCTGACTTTTTTGTTCCTAGACTTGTTAAGAGGAAGTGAGGAGTGCAGACCCTTATTATCATTTACCAAACGTGCAGACCCAAAGAAAACAATGGAACACTTCTTTCCGAGAGTTTGGTTGCATTCGCAAACATTTAACAAGTAGCAAAAGCAAATGAACAGTTTAGAAAGACAAAAACATATGAAATGGATTTGACAGATCTCTCTCAAAGTTTTGCACTGATGATGTGGGCAGCATAATTCTGTGGTATCGTAATAATTTTCTCAGTTTTTGGAGAAAAATCAGTTTTGTACAAAAAGTGATACATTGTTTCTTGATTCTCCTGAAAAACGTGAGATATGGAAATTGAAATGTTTTCTACTTCTACTCTTCATATACACCTTAATTTAAATGCTACAATTTCTCAGAAACTACTGATATTTTCTCAAAAATGAAACGCTGTTGAACTGACCTATTTTAGAGCTGCGATACTAAAACCAGAAAATACCAAAGCTGCATTTGAAAAGGCGAAGCTGATAGCCGCATCTCTGTAATTTACATAGTTTTCAAAACAGACTCCACTCCAGTTAGTGAGGATTTTTTCACAATTCATTTGGGATAAGCACATTTCAGATATCTTAAGAAGTTTGCGAAGTATCTGAGATGAGAAGCTTAGCGGAATCACAGTCTATACCTGGCGCCTAACTCCTCTGTGCACACTTACGAGTTTGGTTGGTTGATTTGAGGGTGTGAACTAAACAGTAAAGTAATCGGTCCCATTGGATTATGGAAGGAGCGGGAAGGAAATCGACCGTGCCCTTTGAAAGGAACCACCCCGTCAGTTACCTGAAGCGATTTAGGAAAATCGCGGAAAACCTGAGTCAGCGTGGCCGAACGCGGGCTTGGCCCGTCGTCCTCCAGAATGTGAGTCTGGTGCGCTGCACCACCTCACCTTAGTCACTTGAGAGCTGCCAGTCGCACAACACAACAGATCGTACAGAACGTTTTCTACTACAACTGTGCCCCACACTCATTATTTTCTTCTCTGTGGGCGACCGACGTAGTTCAGTTCTTTCAAGACCGAATTAATTTTTTCATCCCACATTTCTGTAATAATCATTGGACTGGTACTGAACTGATAAGTGACTGAGCCAATGTTTAAAATTTCCACTAACATCTGTAGTTTTGTTATTAATGATTACGTAATAAAACTTGGCACCAGCTACGCTTCTTCATACATAAAACGAGGCGTTTCAGGAATTTGTTCTTGAACCTATTGTTCCTCCTCCACAGGGCAGAAATTCACATACATGGGAAACTATGATCCGCATTGTTTGCTTACGTGACACCAAAACATGGTGCTAAAGACGTAAACGACGGTATTGTGTCGGGATACTCTCAGAGCTGTTCCAGTTTAGTGGATTACATTATTTATTAGATGAATTTTGTTATATGGGCAGTAAAATAACCGATGATGGCCGAAGTAGAGATGACATAAGATATAAACTGGTAGTGGCGAGAGAAGTGTCTCCAAAGAAGAGAAATCTGTTAACACATGATATAGATTTAAGTGTTAGGAAGACCTTTCTAAAGGTATTTACTGTGATGTAGATACGAACGTGAGTGAAACATGGACGATAGACAGTTTAGACAAGAATGGAATAGAAGTCCTTGAAATGTGGTGCTACAGAAGAATGCTGAACATAAGATGGGTAAATTGCGTAACTAATGAGGAGGCAGTGAACAGAAATAGAAAGAAAAGAAATTTTTGGGACAACTTGACTAAAAGAAGGGATCGGTTGATAGGACACTTTCTGAGACATCAAGGGATTACCGATTTAGAACGGTAGGGAACTGTGTGGGATAAAAATTGTCGAGACCAAGAGATGAATACCGTAAGCAGATTCAAAAGGTTGTAGGCTGCAATAGTTATTTACAGGTGAAGAGGCTTGCATGGGATAGAGTAGCATGGAGAGCTGCATCAAACCAGTGTCTGGACTGAAGACAACAACAACAACAACACATTATTTACTTGAAACTGTCACCCACAAGTTTTCCAGTAGCACTACTTTTGCTTTATTTTCTATTCCTGTACTTTTTCTTGGAAATTACTGAGAGGAAAGTGTGAAGCAATGAACATATTTATGCATTTACAGTAATTATTTACAGCATAAATATCTAAAGAAATGAATCAGTTCACTGTATTACTTGTTATTCACAATTTTTTCGCCTGTCTTTTGTGCTGTACGAAAATGTTTAACTCCGCATGTTATATGATCTCTGGAAGGGATAGAGTATCCTAAAATCTTATTGTTTGTTTGTGAACGCTAATCCTCTGTTTTGTATTTTTGTTGTGGTAGATATTGTGAAATGGTTGTATGTGTAATAGATCGTGTGTTACAACACTTAGTATGAAATTTCCTGTCGGTAATTCGTATGTAGTAGCTTCAGCGAATATTAGTGCGATTTTATACGTTCCTGAACCTAAGAATTTATCTGTTTTCATGTTTAAGGTGTGAAATGATTCCTGTTGTAGTTTTTTGCTTGTAGAGAAAGCTACTTTGACTTTGTGTAACACAAAAAGTTTACTGTTCTCTAGGAAAACGTTACCTCCAAAATGCTACTCCAGGCGGGTATACTGAACTCGAAATTGAAGATCTGGCCCTGTTTGACTACCCCCTGAAGAAGATCTTAGAAACTCTTAGTGGTGATTGTCTCCTTCTTGCTCTTTAACATATAAATTACAACATAAAAGTAAATGAATGATTATGGGAACTAGTAACTACCAAATATTAAATGCTGTTTCCGCTTATACATTTATTGTAGGTTAAAACGCCTTTATATTACAAATGTTTATATATCAATGTCATTACCAAAACTACATACAACAAAAAAAGCCTATCTATAGATGCAAAAATAAAACACTATAAAACAGTCGCACAACCAGAAATAACGTTTGCAGCTGAAACTATCTTCAAAACAACAAATACAGCAGAAATTGACAGAATACTGAAAATAGAAAGTAGAATAATTAGGACATGTATAAATAAACAGTATAAAATAAATGGACATTGAAGAATAGCATCAAATGGAACAGTATATGAGAAAATAGAACCTGTCATGAGCACGATCAGGAAGAAACACATCTCATTCTGTGGAGATCTGATGAGAACTCCAGAAAATAGAATTAGTAAAAAAATAATACAAAAATTGTGAAATAGCAAGAGCGATATTGAATGGATCATAGAAATTAAGGAAGATATAAAAGAACTCAAGATTACAGTAGATGACCTAAAAAACAAGACAGATAAAACCAGAATACTGCAAGACCCGCAAATCAGACTACAAATGAAAATCAGTAAAAGGAGTACAGGAAGAGTGGTCTCAGATGAAGAAAGAAAGAAAATATCTGAAAGAATGAAGAAGTATTGGGCAGACAGAAGAGCAAAACACCTTTCATGTAAGAATAGACTCTAAACATTATGTTACCTAAAGATCATATTAAGTTATTCTTGAGTCAAATTGTATACCTGTATAACAACTTGTTTACAACTTTGTATTTTTGACTAGAGTGGTCCAATGAAGGCCACAAAATTAAATAAAAAATATCAATGTCCAATGGACATAAAGAGATACAAATGAATTTCCTAACTAATACGATTGATCAATTGCCTAAATCTGCCCCCTTTTTGAGGCTACACGGTCTAATATAAATAACGTGAAATGACTGCCATCATCTACGTACCAAACACTAGAAGTCACTACTTTCAAAGATGATCTACAGTGGTGTGCAATGTCAGTGAAAATAAAACTTACGTGATCACAGCTGTTTAGCTTTATAGCCCTAATAAGACGAAGCAATTAGCAATATCACCGTATATACTGCGCCCAGTGGGTCGGAGCGATGATTCTCGTACTCGTCTGCGACAATGGAAGAACTCCAGCCACAAAATAAAACTCTTTCAAACACTAGGACAGCAGAAAGTGGTCCTCTGACTAATATACTCTAATGCTGTCTTCTCCTGTCCGTGTTCTACAGACGAGAAACGCGAACTCCCAGCCACAAGGACGGAGTTCAGATAACGTCTCAACGTGAGTATAGGCAGAAGAAGTGCTCTCAATCACTGAACGCTGCTTACTCAACGACGACTCCCTACCCAGAGGCGAAGTCCAGAATCTTACAAGTTAGCAGCAGTACAGTGCCTAACCGTTCTAACTATAAAATGTCATGAGAACAAAGACACAAAGTCCATCTGTACCAACAAAAGGTGATACTGAGCCACTGTTAAACATAGGCGGTTCAAAGAAGACCTCTTCTCTCCACCACTGGCTTCCCAGCAAAGATCGGCTCCCCTCCTTCGCAACTCAGAAGGCGAATCATATTCCTGAAACCATAGAATATTCTTGCTCTCTACAGATTCTTCCGAACGCCAACTAACCATATTTCAGTCTTTTGTCGTCCAGCGCGGGAAGTTTGCGAGGAAATACTTATACAACGGTACGCTTCTCAGAGTAAAAATCATCGAAAATAACCCATCCTGCGATTTACGAGTTTACCCTTCCTTGTTGCTCTGTGCTCAGTACAAGGTATTCAGAGTTTCCAAAGTATTATCCGGTTATCCTTGCGGCCCCACTACATAACCGACCGCCCGCCGCTGTAATCTGCTGCCGCGCTCAGGTGCCCCAACCAACCCGTCCGTCTTGCCTACTTCCCGTGTCAAGCAGGAGCAATACACTTGTGCGGGTTTTTCCACCCAGGGCTTGAGTTACGCCTGCCATTTCATTTCCACTGGCGTTTCAACCTCTACTAGTATAGGCAATCATTCATTACGCAGTTTTGATGATGAAGACACTCCATCACCTTTCATGCAGAAAACGTTAACAACCATTTACAAGGTGTCTTCTTTAAATATTCCTATATACGACGTACAACCTACCAAATGATACCTAATTCCGGTTGTATATCACGGCAAAGTATGTAGATGAGTGCTTCTAAGGTGTGAAACTATAGCCACCTTAGATACCTGCCAAAAATATAGTGACCACACGTTTAATTTTATTATTAATTTCTGATGACGAAAAAAATTAAGTCATATCATTGTTGTACGTGGATCGTATACATGTAATTAGGTTCGAAATGGAATAAATTTAGGGAAGGGAGTGAGACAGGTATACAGAAGACGGCAAGCAGTAAAACGGCGTTATTAAAAAGTTCAAATGTATGAAATTTTTCTAAGCAAGCGTGGATGCAGTTGCTGCACGTAATATTAGTTCTTGCCCATTGTTTTCGTGTCGTGCACTGCTGGCATGGCCTCCTTACGCTCTTCACCGATCGTTGCCTTCCGATCGCTTATAGTTACTTATCACAGGGGACTACACTACTTATTGTGAGGAAAGCTTGCCGTTACCCTTACCTTCATCTTTCGTCCTTGTGGTACCTGCCATACAAAAGGCAGACGAGAGACAGTTGAAAACAATGGCCGCAAGCGTAACAGCTCGACATGATGAAACTATTACTCACGTCAAGAAAGAACATTAGGGGTAGGAATTCTTGTAGTCACAGTTTTTGTGCGTATGAGGCAGCGTCATGAATAACATACTAAAAGTCCTGACCAGTGGGGTGTTAGCGTGGGGAAGGGAAGTTTACAGTTTACTTTAGTATAGGTTTCTTGAATGACTCGAAAGCCACGGCTTCTAGCGAAAATTTTTCCCAATACAAATTTAAACTACATTAACTTTCCTACAAAAATATCCTATCTATATTATCTCTAGGACTAGTAATTTATAGGGGTGGCAAAATCGCAGATTATTATAAGTAATGTTTTAATGGTATGATAAATTTTTATTGTCATATGAACTGGGTTAAGAACAAATATTAAATGTGTGTACCACACCTGAGCGAACTACACTCCTGGAAATTGAAATAAGAACACCGTGAATTCATTGTCCCAGGAAGCGGAAACTTTATTGACACATTCCTGGCGTCAGATACATCACATGATCACACTGACAGAACCACAAGCACATAGACACAGGCAACAGAGCATGCACAATGTCGGCACTAGTACAGTGTATATCCACCTTTCGCAGCAATGCAGGCTGCTGTTCTCCCATGGAGACAATCGTAGAGATGCTGGATGTAGTCCTGTGGAACGGCTTGCCATGCCATTTCCACCTGGCGCCTCAGTTGGACCAGCGTTACTGCTGGACGTGCAGACCGCGTGAGACGACGTTTCATCCAGTCCCAAACATGCTCAATGGGGGACAGATCCGGAGATCTTGCTGGCCAGGGTAGTTGACTTACACCTTCTAGAGCACGTTGGGTGGCACGGGATACATGCGGACGTGCATTGTCCTGTTGGAACAGCAAGTTCCCTTGCTGGTCTAGGAATGGTAGAACGATGGGTTCGATGACGGTTTAGATGTACCGTGCACTATTCAGTGTCCCCTCGACGATCACCAGAGGTGTACGGCCAGTGTAGGAGATCGCTCCCCACATCATGATGCCGGGTGTTGGCCCTGTGTGCCTCGGTCGTATGCAGTCCTGATTGTGGCGCTCACCTGCACGGCGCCAAACACGCATACGACCATCATTGGCACCAAGTCAGAAGCGACTCTCATCGCTGAAGACGACACATCTCCATTCGTCCCTCCATTCACGCCTGTCGCGACACCACTGGAGGCGGACTGCACGATGTTGGGGCGTGAGCGGAAGACGGCCTAACGGTGTGTGGGACCGTAGCCCAGCTTCATGGAGACGGTTGCGAATGGTCCTCGCCGATACCCCAGGAGCAACAGTCTCCCTAATTTGCTGGGACGTGGCGGTGCGGTCCCCTACGGCACTGCGTAGGATCCTACGGTCTTGGCGTGCATCCGTGCGTCGCTACGGTCCGGTCCCAGGTCGACGGGCACGTGCACCTTCCGCCGACCACTGGCAACCACATCGATGTACTGTGGAGACCTCACGCCCCACATGTTGAGCAATTCGGCGGTACGTCCACGTGGCCTCCCACATGCCCACTATACGCCCTCGCTCAAAGTCCGTCAACTGCACATACGGTTCACGTCCACGCTGTCGCGGCATGCTACCAGTGTTAAAGACTGCGATGGAGCTCCGTATGCCACGGCAAACTGGCTGACACTGACGGCGGCGGTGCACAAATGCTGCGCAGCTAGCGCCATTCGACGGCCAAAACCGCGGTTCCTGGTGTGTCCGCTGTGCCGTGCGTGTGATCATTGCTTGTACAGCCCTCTCGCAGTGTCCGGAGCAAGTATGGTGGGTCTGACACACCGGTGTCAATGTGTTCTTTTTTCCATTTCCAGGAGTATATAACCTTATTAAGGAATAAATTGAACAGGATGTACGTAAAGTCTGGGAACACTTTCAATTATTTATTGCACAAGAACCAAATATTGTACAGATATCATACATATGTCTTTTTGAAGAGAAACCCTGAAAGTTTTTTTTATGTATAGCGCCGCAGCGTAGTTTGGTAATTTGCCGATAGTTAGCGCTATTCGCAAACATGGGGAGTTCAGGTGCGGAGCCGGCTGTTTCATGAAATGGCCTCCCCGATCACCAGATCTCACTCCGTGTGACTTTTTCTCTGTGGGGACACATTAAAGATCTGGTGTATGTACCGCCTCTACCATGTGATGTAGCAGAGCTTTGGGAGAGAATACGGCAAGCGACTGCCACAATCGACGATGCCATGTTGGGAGGGGTATTCGATTACCGTATTGATGTCTACCGGGTCACTCATGGTACGTATTTGGAATGTTTCTAAAAAAATAAAAAAAAATTAAAAAAGCAACGTTCAAAGTTTCTCTTCAAAATGCAGTATGTATGACATCTGTACAATGTTTACTTCTTATGCAACAAATAATTGAAGTCTTTCCCGGACTTTATGTATACCCTGTGTTATGTGGTTGTGACAAGTCGCTGGGGGATAGGGAAGGGGGGATGGATGCATGGAAGATAGACAGGTCAGACAAGGTAGGTCGCCGTCATGCATTTCCTCATTTATAAGTTTGCAAACTGAAGAGCTAGTAGGTGGTTGCTCACTCCATCAATCTCTCTACGCCACAAGAAGCAACTGCTGGATGTTTCACAAAATTATAGTGATCCTTCTGTAGCTCGCCATACAATCACTGGCAAAGCAGTGCGCGAATATGCTCAGGGAGTGCCTATTATCCACAAAGTGCCTTAACACTACATGGAAAACAGATATCAGTTCCTATTAATACTAAGGCACGAAACGCATATGGTCAGAACGTACGTAAATATCTTCCACATTGTCAGAGGGGAAACTGATTCTTCATCATTCTACACTGTAGCTATAGTGTTCTTCCGGGAAATTTAAATTCCCCCACCATGGGCGCTGCTCTCTTTGCAGTCTAGTGACAGACGATACCTTTCCAGCATTTTCCGTCCAGTTTTCTGATGGGAGCTGACAAAATAACTTCAATGAACTCGTGTTTATTTAGTGCAGTCATTTTCAGTTTATTAAATGAGTGTTTATTTGCAGTGCTTAAGTGAGTTATTTTGTAAAGAAAGCTCAACAACTGAAACTGTTGTGGTTGGCAGGAGAGCCAACACCTTATTACTAAAGGAGGCCGAAATCCACGCGTCTCAGCTCACGCAGGCTGGCGTGAGGTCTGGAACATGACAAGGGAATTAGAATTGTGAAAAACGGACGTAGCTGGTGGAATACTTAACTTTAATCCATTAATGACGAACGTCGCTCTTGACGATACATGGTTTACAATATCAATAGTACTGATAATGGCGCATTGCTAGGTCGTAACAAATAACGTAGGTGAAGGCTATGCTAACTATCGTCTCGGCAAATGAGAGCGTAGAAGTCAGTGAACCATCGCTAGCAAAGTCGGCTGTACAACTGCGGCGAGTGCTAGGAAGTCTCTCTAGACCTGCCGTGTGGCGGCGCTCGGTCTGCAATCACTGAATAGTGGCGACACGCGGGTCCGACGTATACTACCGGACCGCGGCCGATTTAAAGGCTACCACATAGCAAGTGTGGTGTCTGGTGGTGACACCACAGAAACCGTCCGCTGTCTATCACAATGAAGTTCCTGTTCCAAGTGTTACATGCTGTCAATACGTATTCGACAATGTCAGTTTCATTGTCTCCACTAGCAGTGACTGGAATATTTTTCACAGCATGAGCGATATCAAATGCATCCACTCAGCCTGAGGTTTGCCAATATCTAAAGAGACCCAGAGGTGTAGACAGGCTCCCTCTGCAACAAAAAAATGTCACATAATTGTCAGGAAATTTAGATATTTCAACGTAAGACAGGCAATGCATCACAGCAGATTACTGTTCTAGAATTGTACATGATCAGTCCCGTTCCATCAAACACATTTCCACCCACGTAGCAACATATTCTGTGGATGTGTTATAATTGGCCCCACTCGGTTCTCTACAAGTTACAACAATTTTTGAATGGAAGGGAATCGTGTAATCTAATAGTAACACAATTAACGGTGGGAGAAGTGCGTTAACTTTCTGTTCACACAGTAATTCACCTCTAAGTGGCTACAACACGGTTGCGTGGCTTTGAAATATGCCATCAGAGATAGACAGCAGCAAGAGGCAAGAGGCCTTTCCCAGTAACCCTACATAAGCCACTGACAATGTCACAGTTACAAATTAAACACTTGTCAGCCACTGTTTATAGGAACGTATTTTACATAAAAGCTCACTTCACAACTGCAATTTCCCCTCTAGCAATGTGTAATAGTTCTGTCCATATGCGTTTCTTGCGCTAGTGTTAAATCATATCTGTATTCCATGCAGTGTTAGCGCGCTGTTTGGAAAATAACCAATTCCTGGGAATGTCTGCACTGTGTCGTCAGTGATTCACAACGCGAGTTGCAGACAGATAGGTACAACTTTCAGAAACACCCTGTAGTTGGCAGACCGAGGAAGAAATGTAGTCCATGACCACAACCCGGCTCACTGCCTTTCTTCACTCGTCTATTCTCCAGCCCCTCCCCTTGTAGCCCTTCACGCCATTTATCCGTTGATACGGTTCTACTTCACTTAGATGTGGCACACAAATTTACTATTTGTTCTTAATTCGCTTTATTTAACAGTAAAATTTTATTTCATACCATTAGAACTCTATATGAAAAGTTTTACAAATACTGCTACCATTCGCAATTTTTTTGACTATTTAAGCTGGTTCATTAGCAAATGTTTCGAAGTTAGACTTCACTGTCAGGCTACACTGACAATATGAAAAACATTTACCACAAATGTACATGGATATTAAAGTTTCTTTATGTTCCTTTGGCATGCGCTGTAGTCATCTTTCTTCTTGTGGCCTGTCAGTCTTCTCATGATGTGTAGAGGTATATCCATTTCTATGGCTATTTTAAAGTTGATAGCCCCATTGTTTCTAAACTTCTAAAGGTAACTTGAAGCACGTTATTACAAGCAAAGGAACAGTAATAAGATTTGCTGATGACTGCTATCCTCAGCGAAACTGACGAAGAATTACCTGGCCCGCTGAATGAAGTGAACAAGCTACTATGCAGAGAATAGGGACTGAAAGTGAAAGAAAAAGGAAGACCAATAATGAGAAGTAGCGGAAATGAGATTAGCGATAAACTCAACATCAGAGTTAGTGACCACATAGTAGACCCTGAAAGGTCACTAACACATGACAGGTGACGCAAGGAGAATTTAAGAAGCAAGTTAATGTAGACAAGGGGGCATTCCTCGCAAAAAGAAGACTGCTGGTGATAGACATAAGCGTTAATTTGAGAAAGTAGTTCCTGACAATGTAGGAGCGCACCATTCTGAGGATGTGAGTGATTGACTATGGAAAAACTGGAAAAGAAATCGATTGAGGTGTGTTGTTATAGCAGGATGTGTAAGGGAAGAAATGAAGAGATTCTCGGTGCACAACAGGTGAGGAGAGTAACAGTTAGAAAATTGATACATACTTGATGTTAGAATTGGTTGTTTGCTCCGTTGCTTCATATGGAATGGGTCTCTATAGTTTCTAACGTACCTTCACTTCTTCTACTGGCTACTGATGGCGGAGACTTGTCATGAGTACGTACAAGTGATAACTTGCGCAATGGATATTATAACGCTACTGGAGTCGGACTGACACATAATCGTCCCCCAGTAGGAGTACGTTATTCTCATTAATTCTATAAATTGTCATGTAATACCCTACCCATTTCCTAATCTTATCCTGTGGATACGATACAATGTCAGGATAAGCCCACAAAATCAAAATCCAGTCCTCCTGTTAATGAATAAGTTATAAAGTGTACACAAGAGACAAGATAAATTGGCACAGGAAAATACTATCTACTATAGGATTAATGCCGTGATTTTGACACATTTATTTATCATAAGAATAAGTTAAAGACACTAAACAATAATTACAAATTTCGGGTTCTCCCGGTATTAACAATGGCCCTTAAAGTGTCTGGCTCTGTCCTATAATGTACTGGATATCTGTGATGAGTAACTGACATTTCCCGTCGTTCAAAATAGCAAGAAGGAACTATTATATCAATGAACAGTGTAAAACGTCAGGGCAGAACGGAATAGAACACGTGATTCACTTTCCGACCCGCCAGTTCATAAGCAAGATCGCCGTAATGATCAGAAGCTATAATCGCAGAACTTCTCGTCTCCGCGAGATAATAGCAAAATTGTACTTCACCAAAATTACAGCCGAAGACGTCAATCGACCTCCGTGGACTTCCATGACAACTCTACTGTTCCACGACCCCATAACGACTCCTCTTTTCACTGCTCGAAGTCTTTTCTGCCCCTTTTGGTGGCGAATCATTTTTCCGAAAGCCGCTCGTTTCTGAACGCCGACCAATCGCAGTTTTGAATCCAGATCGAAGTTTCTGGAAGTTGTTTCTGTGTCAGTAGGAAAGAACGCGAATACCTGCTGCCATGTGTTTTTGGCTGGCCAGGCCGCCTTCTCAGGCCTGCCCGCCGGACACACGTTCCCGTATGCAGGTGGTCCAGCTCACGGGCGGGTCTCAGGATTAGCAGCGGTAGCGGCTGTACCGTCCTATTGTCCGAAGGAATGTGTGACCTTCCTGTGTCCTTTCGTTCTAACACGAGTTTGATAGCTCTGCTTGTTCCCATGGAACCAAACATGCAGACATTATACAATAAAGTATACTAGACGATGATAGTGATACATGTGTTAGGTTCGTTTGAGCAGTTACCAGAGAGCGCCAGGCAACAGGCTGTCCTGCCCATACGCAGCTACGATGACGTAGGCAGCCCGTGCTTGGTGCTTGCTCTGCTCATACGCTTTTCGTCGCGTCTCTGGTGGAATTTCGTGATGGGGCATCACGTGACCATGTGCAGCCCTGCGGCATGTTGTTGAGAGGACATACAGAATTGTACTTAGAGCAATTGTTTTATCATATCCCACCGAGATAGAGGATGCACATAAGGAAGCAGTTCTTGCCAAAATATCATTTCAGAGTTAGGTTCCACAGCTCGAAGTACCATAACATTTTGCTATGGGGTGAATTTGACAGATATTTTTAAAAAATTCGTACTCTGCTATATTGTTATGTAGCAACAGGTTTACATCTACACAGCACTGCAAAAAGCTACTAGTGAAACGTCCCCTTAGAAAAGTTATACATGACTGCGCTTAAACTGACACACAATATTTTTTAGCGCAACGCAATCTGACTTTCAATAATCCCTACAAGAGAATCGCCCTGACTAACATTAACCTATACGTTTCGCAAATCACTTACCTCACAAAAATCTTCGTTACTCGAACTACTGCAATACAGCGAGCGCCACTACTGCCAGCTAAATAAAAGATTCTAGCTACTGAAGGCACTACGTACTGATAGGCATATTCAGCAAAAGAAAGATTTTGACAGAGAACAATGTATTTATCTTAATAATGTTCAAAAGTCATAATATATATATATATATATCAGTCCATGATATCCAATATTACAAATTTATTCTTTCTGACGGACACATGTCCAGATCGTCCGCTCTCAAAATTCCGCCATTTCTCTCCCCACATCTACCACTGCTGGCGGCTCACTTCCAACTGCGCAACGCTACACGCTGTTATTAGCCAACTGCCCGACACTACAGTAGCAAATATTGCAACAATGCCGACCAGCCTCAGCCTGCATACAGCACAGTCAGTGATTTTCATACAGAGCGCTACGTGGCGTTACCAATAAAAAAAACCTAAACAGCCTACTTACACTAGTATGAAACACAAATTTCTTGCAAAAAAAAAAAAAAAAGGTTGCTTGTGTAGCTTACACCGGAATTAAGGACAATAAACTTCATGACTATTTCAAAATGTGCAAAAAAATTAACAGGGTTGTCTGTGAGGCAAGGAAAGTGTACAACTGACAGTTTATATACTACTCTAGGATTAAATATGAAGTCATGTGCGGAGATAAAACGATAAAACACGGTATGCTGCCATTCTACAATTTACCATAGAATGGCATTCTATAATTTTAAAATGTAAACACAAATTAGGAAATTACTTCAGGCCTAGAGGAAGTACTAGACAAGTGCCTTGTGATCGAATAACACTTTCACAGAAGGCAGATTTGTAAAATTCTGCTACAGCTGTCATTATATTTGAAACAAAATATTTAGTTCAAAACTACTGACGAAATTTGCCTCCTTAGTCAGCTTCAAGTAAATGTTTACGTATGTTCATACGTAAGTAGCATTAAGAGATCTTGCAGTGTCATAAAAGGAACAGGACATGAAAGACTACTCCAGCAGCATCGGAATGTCATAAACCACAGTAAAATGCTTCATTCCGCTCTAATTGCACATTTCTATGTCCGGATGCACTCTGAAGTACCTGACATTCAGCTTTTCATGTGGTTTTCGTGATACCAATTTTCTCGGAGGTCCTGCAGTGTATTCTCATGTTTGATTCTTTATTATGGTGTAATGTCATTCGTCCTAGAAAATGAAAATTTGCACTTGAAATTGAACGAAGTTGAAAGTAGCCAATAGTGCGGAATGAAACACTTCGTTTCAAATAAACTAATTGCCTCAGCAGAAAAAAAAAATTAATAGAAGCAAATTTCTCTGCAAAACAGACAGAAATGGCTTCATTAAGACATTAATGGTTGATTGCTAGTAACGTGGAAATAATATAAAATCAGAAAATTGGAACAACTACCTTATTTTGGTCTTTCATGGTTATGAGAATATTTATTAATTCACTTGATGGCTCCCGGCCACAGAAATCTATTTTGATTTCATTTGACGTGGGAGGTGTAAGCGAAGAGACCAGCAATATTACGAAGACACGAAACATATACTCGGGTCACGTGGGGAAGGATCTTTCCTCCCCCCCCCCACCCCCCACCCCCGCGCCCACTATAACTCAGCTTGCTCTGTGCATGCACGAATCTGGCAGCATGGGCGCGCCAGAAAAATTTTTCCGGGTAGCGTCTGGCTACTTGCTGCTACTGCTCATAAAGCAAACAGCCAAGCTTCAAGTAGCCAGAAGCGGGAAGAAAGCACTCATACGCGAATTCAGCTCTGCGGATGCGCACGAGCCCGCTTGCAACTGCTCATACGAACCTGTTTTTAATGAACGAGCTCAAACCTGTCTTTTCTATCATTGAAGGAGCTTACTTACGTCGTATTGGATGTAAACGCGGTTTGTAAGTTGTAAATTGGCGCCACCTTACAAGTTGTGTAGGTCTTTCGCCACTGTGCCATATCACAGTGCTGCCTGTAGTTCACCATCCAGGAGGTTGTCTATATGACGCGCTCATTCTTTTGTATACGTGTATTGATGACATGCCAGACACGAGACATATAAATTTGACTACGTGGAAGACTCGGCCATCGCATATGCAGCAAAAATTTTAACGACTCGACATGCGGTATCATGTATCGATATTACCTATGGGCCTCAAAGTTGGCAATGGAATTGCAAGTTTCCGTCATAGGCCGATAGAGGTCGTTTGGGATCCGGCGGGCCAGCCGTGGTGGTCGAGCGGTTCTAGGCGCTACAGTCTGGAACCGCAGGTTCGAATCCTGCCTCGGGCATGGAAGTGTGTGCTGTCCTTAGTTAGTTTTAAGTAGTTCTAAGTTCTAGGGGACTGATGACCTCAGAAATTAAGTCCCATAGTGCTCAGAGGCATTTGAACCATTTATTTGGGTATCCGGCGGACCCAATGGAGCGCGTGCGCTGGGCCACTCCTCCAGCCGCTCTGGACTACAAGGGCCATCTGCCACCGCAGTGCTGGAAGACCGGTAGCAGCCACAAGTCCCACTTGCACTTGGAGCCACTTCGCTGTGCGACGCTACGCAGACACCGCCCAGTCGCAGCTCTTTTGTGAATTAAACAAAATTATTTCGAAAGGCGTTCAATAGGTAAGGAAACATTTTTTCTGGTAGCAGGTTGGTTTTATTCAGGGTTCCAATACATTATATTATCCCCACTCTTTTTTCGACGTAATGTCCGTTCAATGCGACAGCCTTACCTGACTGAGAGGGCCTGTATCCTTGCATGGTACCACTCCACTGGTCGATGTCTGAGCCAACGTCTTGCCGCGTTAGTGACCTCCCCATCATCCACGTACTGCTTCCCGCGGAGTGCATCCTTCTTTGGGCCAAATAGATGGAAGGTATGAGATCCTGACTGTACGGTGGATGGGGAAGAAAAGTCCAGTGGATTTTTGTGGTCTTCTCTCGGGTGGGTAGACATCTGAGAGGGCTTGCGTTTGTCATGGAGATGAAGTTCATCTGCATTTTTGTGGCGATGAACACGCTGAAGTAGTTTCAAATGGCTCTGAGAACTATGGCACTTAACATCTGAGGTCATCAGTTCCGTAGAACGTGTTGTTATTGTAGTCTTCAGTCCTGAGAATGGTTTGATGCAGCTCTCCATGCTACTCTATCCTATTTAAGCTTCTTCATCTCCCAGTACCTACTGCAACCTACATCCTTCTGAATCTGCTTAGTATATTCATCTCTTGGTCTCCCTCTACGATTTTTACCCTCAGCGCTGCCCTCCAATACTAAATTGGTGATCCCTTGATGCCTCAGAACATGTCATACCAACCGATCCCTTTTTCTGATCAAGTTGTGCCACAAACTTCTCTTCTCCCCAATCCTATTCAACACTTCCTCATTAGTTATGTGATCTACTCATCTAATCTTCAGCATTCTTCTGTAGCACCACATTTCGAAAGCTTCTATTCTCTTCTTGTCCGAAAGATTTATCGCCCATGTTTCAATTCCATAAATGGCTACACTCCATACAAATACTTTCAGAAATGACTTCCTGACACTTAAATCTATACTCGATGTTAACATACTTCTCTTCTTCAGAAACGCTTTCCTTGGCATTGCCAGTCTACATTTTATATCCTCTCTACTTCGACCATCATCAGTTATTTTGCTCCCCAAATAGCAAAGCTCTTTTACTACTTTAAGTGTCGCATTTCCTAATCTAATTCCCTCAGCATCATCCGACTTAATTCGACTACATTCCATTATCCTCGTTTTGCTTTTGTTGATGTTCATCTTATATCCTCCTTTCAAGACACTGTCCATTCCATTCAACTGCTCTTCCAAGTCCTTTGCTGTCTCTGACAGAATTACAATGTCATCGGTGAACCTCAAAGTTTTTATTTCTCCCTAGAACTTAGAACTACTTAAAACTAACTAAAATAAGGACATCAGATACATTCATGCACGAGGCAGGATTCGAACCTGAGACCGTAGCAGTCGAGCGGTTCCAGACTGAAGCGCCTCGAACCGCTCGGCCACTACGGCCAGCTGAATTCGTTTATTCAATTTCCTGAGCGTAGTATAATACACTTCCAAGTTGATGGTTGCGCCATTCAAAAATGGTTCAAATGGCTCTAAGCACTATGAGACTTAAGATCTGATGTCACCAGTTCCCTGGACTTAGAACTACTTAAACCTAACGAACCTAAGGACACCACACACGTCCATGCCCGAGGAAGGATTCGAACCTGCGACGTAGCAGCCGCGTGGATCCGGACTGAAGCACCTAGAACCTCTCGTCCACAGCGGCCGACAGGTGAACCAATAGTTAGAACATTAACAGAATAAACTCTGCATAGTCCCAGAATACCGATGCCACGGGTTTACCGGAGGAGGGTGCGGCTTTGAATTTACTGCGTGGATTGGTGCTACCTAACGGGATATTTGGAACCGTTTTTAGTCAGGGTCCGCAACGCCGACTGCAACACACGTGTCACGTCACGGGCTAGTCTGCTACCTGCTGTTACAGGTAGGCGTCGATTCGTACCCCCTGGAAGTACAGTGAGCTGCGCTGCCCGCCAGGAAATTGCCGTAGGAGTGGAAGAAAAAGGACATGCCGGTATAAAGTGTTGGAGTTGCGCAACATCGCAACAATACCACGCACCGCCTCTGGTTAATACATTATATTATGATTGCGTCTGTAAAAGCAGGAACGAATAAATAAAGAAGAGGCAGTTAAGCAGTCGTTCTTCCTGCGGACCCTGCGCGAGCAGAATGCGTCGCATGTGGTGCAGTGGCTAGTACCGTCTGTTGCCGTGCACTTCACGGTGGTTTGCAGAGCAATAGCCGCGTCGGCCGGACACACGCGCTCGCGAGTCATTTATAGGCGCTTTCATTAGCTCGCCAGCTCCCCTCCGGGCAGCGCCTGCTTGCCGGCGCCGACTCGACAAGTGATTCGTAACGAGCGCGCGCCGGCGTCCGCTTAGCGCGGCCGTGTGACCCGCGGCTGGCTGCCGGCCAAGTAAACACCTGCAGGTGTGTGCCGTTGCCGCCAGCGCCGGCGAGGTTGCTGCTCGCTTCTGCGAGGCGGTAAAGCCCGACTCACCCGGACAAGATTCGCTGTAAGTTTCCTTGCTGGCTCGCGCGACGGCTACGTTGTCTGCTAGCGGGCTACCTTGCTGGGAACCTTGTAAGATTTCCAGGATAGGTCCGGTGCTGTTTTTCTTGTAACGTTCCCTGCGTGCTACCTGCGTTGTCCAATCATGAGACGCTACGTTTGTGACGTCAGACGCGGAAAGCTTGGGCGGGAAGCCTTTGTTGATAGTCGCTTTTCTGCTGTTGTGAGGTGCGGTAGGAAGTTCTTATAATTATTAAATAATGGCACTGCAGTAGTCCAAGGAAGCGATTGAAGCATTGATATGTACTTATAGGGAAGAACGTGTCTGTACGTCGTGAAAAGCGCAAACTATTATAATAAACACTTGCGTGCAGAAGCACTCGAAAGAGTTGCAAGTGCCGTGTGTCTTGTTCAACCATATCCATTCGTATAAAATTTGCAAAGGATGTACGATCTTCTATCCTATAAAACAAAGTCATATATAACAGTCATTATTAGTATATTTATAAAGTCAAACAGTAATGAAATGGTGATACTTTTCAAACAAAAGTAGATGTCATGCGAACTAACCTCAACTCTTTATGAAGCATGGAGAGCACACATTTTCCAGCGTTTCTGCTCTTAATTCAGTTTTTCGTCCATTCTTTCTTTCTTCTTCTCTCATTAGCATGCATTTCTGCACCGTTTAGCACCAAAACAGCTAATAACGGCAGTTTGCTCTGAACATCTGTACCTGAAGCAGCCATCTTCGTTCGATACAACATGCAGCCGATCACAACACAACTAGCTGCCGATCTTGCGCCGTGGGAGAGCTTCGGCTTGGAAGATAGCCGGCTCCTTTCCGTGCGAGCCGGCAGGCATGCACGCAATCTCGCAAACTTGCGGTGAACCTTGCTACGTGTGAGACGGCCTTAAGCGGTGCCGCTGTCGTGTGGTTCCTGCGCGGGTTCCTTAAAAGCTCCAGCCCTACTCTGGAACGGTATCTTCGGAAAGCCCGCATTTGATATGCCAGTTCGTTCCAGTTCAGTTCGACGCCTATACTCCACCTCTCCTACGCTGTCTATGCAGGTGGCGCCAGCCGTGCGGCATTCGGCGAGCTCAGAGCGAGTACTGGAAGCGTTCTTCCGCACGTAGTTGTTCGTCAACCTAATTTTGCGTTTTTATATCTACTCTCGTGGGGACGGAATCAATGTTTACTGATGTCAAAACTTACGGACGAAAGAACGTTTTCCACGATGTGTCACTGCCAAGAAACATTGCTCGATGGAACGTGGACTATATATACAGTAATGTGCAAATTAGCTAGTGGAAACTCATATATTACAAGGACTGAAGATAGTTAGCTGTAACCATTGCTGGACTCTTCTTCCCTTCACTATGGACAACAACTGTAATTCACCTCCATATCAGTTGTATGTGTAGCAACAGCGTGGGTTATTTCTTGTCCTCGACAGGAAAACTTTGTCTATGTGTTAAAATGGGCATTTCACCTAAGTAGCAGGGAAAAATAGTTGAACACACATCTATGACTATAGGAGACGTAGCATCTGTTATTGGTGTGCGAAAAACTATTTCAAAAGGGTTCAAATGGCTCTGCGCATTATGGGACTTAACTGCTGAGGTCATCAGTCCCCTAGGACTTAGAAATACTTAAACCTAACTAACCTAGGACATCACGCACATCCATGCCCGAGGCAGGATTCGAACCTGCGACCGTAGCGGTCGCGCGGTTCCAGACTGTAGCGCCTAGAACCGCTCGGCCACTCCTGCCGGCGAAAAACTAGTGTTTCAAGACTTGTTTGTGTTTACAGTGGTAGCGCCTCACTTTCTCCAAAGAGAGAAAGCAGGCAGATGTGAAAGAAAATGCAAAACCACCCCTAGAACTGACAAACTCTACTTAGAAACAGTAGAATTCAGTAGAATTCATCCTCACCAGCAAAGAGCTTCAGAGATATTTTTGGCTTCTGGGGTTGAAATTTACTCTTCAACAGTGCTGCGTAATCTTGCTGATTGTGAGCGGAAGTCACGAAAGGCACTAAAGAAGCAGTTGTTAACACCTGCCGAGGAGAAATAACTGTTGGCATGGGCCAAAGTATATAAATCTTGGACCTCTAATGACTGGAAAAGTGTAATTTTCAGTGTTGAGCCACACTTCGTTGTTCAAGTTTACAGAGGTATTCTTGTCAGGCGAAGCACCCACGAGGCACTGAGAGCTAATCATCTTGAACAGACTTTAAAATACCCACCCAAAAAAAATTATGTTTTGCGGTTTACTGGATGTGAGTCGCCCTGGGGCACAAGTTCCAGTTGGCGACATAATGAATTCAATGTTATACATGGAAATACTTAGACGGATTACTGTGCCATTCATCTTGACCTCCGCTGATGGTGGAGGAACGTTTCAACATGATCCGGCCCCCTGTCACATTACTGAAGCAGCCAAGACGTTCGTAGAAGAAACCAACATTAATGTGTTACGGTGGTCTGGCAATTCACCAGACTTATATCCCTTCGGGAATTTGTGGAGTATTATGAAAAGATGTCTTGCTACAATGGACTTTTCAACAAAAGAATAAATGTTAGTAAATGTGTGGTTTCATGGCAGCGAACCACGAAAGAATTTATCTAACCTGATCGAATCTATGCCACAACGTGTTCAGAACCTATTTAAAGCAAAAGGAGGACATAGTAGTAATTAATAATATTCTAGTAACGGTATTACATATACAGTAATGAATGTGCACAATTACAGTTTAATCGTTTCTTTCCCATTAATTTGCACACTGCTGTAGGAAGAACTGCTACGGTGTAGTGCAGATGGTAACTGAAAGAAATACGTTGTGAGACAAACGCGTACGATATTTTTATTCAAAGACTTACTTCACGGTAGTTCAGCATGCTCCCCTGACACTATAAAAATACGTCTCCGAACACATCACACACCCGCTCCATGCGACTTAAGTTGAGGAAACGGGTAGGCTAGTCCATTCCCCGAATATCCATTCATTCCAAGAGGCCCTCCACCTGCTCTTTTCGATGCGGTCATGCATTGTCATCCACAAAAATGGAGTCAGGGTCGGATGCACTACTGAAAAGATGCACATGAGAAAGGGGTGCAGTGCCACAATGACCCGTGAGTGTACCCGTGAGTGTACCCTGAGTAGCCGAGCGGTTCTAGGCGCTTCAGTCCGGAATCGCGAGACTGCTACGGTTGCAGGTTCGAATCCTGCTTCGGGCATGGATGTGTGTGATGTCCTTGTTAGGTTTAAGTAGTTCTATGTTCTAGGGGACTGATGACCTCAGATGTTAAGTCCCAGAGTGCTCAGGGCCATTTGAACCATTTGTACCATGTTCAAAAATTTGGAGGTCACCTAGACCACCGAAATGGTCATGTTTGACAATGTTCCTCGGTGCATTACGTTTTCCTACCTCTCGCAATGTAAGAGAACATTCAGCACTGTCGAACATGATCGTTTTGGTGGTCCGCGTGTTACGGTGTGAGGAGGCACACATCGCCGTGAGTTAGTGTTTATATGCGAGCTGCATCGAAAAATGAACTCAGTTACTTCACACAGTATGGGCATCTTTGTAATTGGTATTCTCCTAACAGGTCCTATTGTCATAGCCAAGTTTGAAAACGTCTCCTTGTGAGCTGTTCCATTGATCCTGGAAGGCAACCTTCGGTTCTGCTATAATTCTTAATCACTCAGATGTTCGGTTTGACTATACCTGGAGAGAAAGATGGAGGAGAGTGGGTGATGTTATAGCGACATTTCAACGCCAAAGGAGAATGTCTTTTTCTGTTTCAAATTCATAACTATCTTCTGCACGTACCTCTGTAGTCCATTATCATGTATTCATGTCATATCTTTCTTGCCCCCACTGCTAGTATGAATGTGTGGTTTGTCTTAGGTTTTCTTAGTTGCCGGGTGGTTTCCATGAATGTTAAGAACAGTTTAGCCAACTTTTGTGTAGAGCTTTGAATACGGCTACATTGGGTCACAGAGATATTAGTGGCCACTGGTCAGCATCCATTGTGAGGTTGGTACAGGTAGAAACCGCTTACGCTCTCTGGGCCCTTCCGGGTTGCTATGTAGACACTGGTGACCGAGCAGGTTAGTTTTGCTCTTCCCTAGGACGCCGGTGAGTAAGGATGCTCTGAGTTACTAAGTTGAATTGTGTAAGAGTTAGCTTTTTTTGAGTTTCCAGTGGTTACTCTGGCGGCATTCATAATCATGTCGCACAAATTATTTGAGTCAGGGAACGGTGTTAATTTCATCATTATTCAGTTTATTCGATGAGATGCTTTGTGTAACTGCAACATGAAGTGGACGAGCGGCCTCCACGTCATGTACAATTTTAGTTACTTTGAGTATTATGTACGAAGTTGTCGTATGCTTTGTGGAATGCTTGTATTAAATTTTATTTAAATTTTTGTCCAATTTGTGTTTCATTCCCAAAGACTCAGTACTCCTTACACTGTTGCACCACGTGCGTTTCTTCGTAAATCATGAGGCTCCAATTTGGACTAAACACCTCTCGTTTCGAACTGAAATGCAAGTTTCATCGGGGAGTAGATGTGGTCATGCTTAGCAAATTTATTTGCAAAATTACTGAGTTTGCGGAAATACAGAAGTGGGCTTTGTTATCTGTAATTATCGGTAAAGCAGGTCGCGCTGTGACGTAGTGAGCGTAGATGTGGAGTAGGGAAGCTTCCTTCTAAATTCTATCTTTCGTTGTTTGAGTGATCAGTGTAAACGCGGTGTGTATGATCTGTTAAACCGTAACGAGTGATTTAGCAGACTTTCCCCACACTCGTAGGTCCAGCTGTCGCGTTGTGTAATGTATCATGTGTCGAGATCCACGTGCCAGTATGACTGTATTTCAACATCTGTGTGTGTGTTACTTTTAATGAGGAAATAAATGTTAATTAATGTTAAATTCGTTGCAATTATGTCTTACAGCGACATTCCGCTCCGTAGTCTGGATCCTTAAAATAAGCCAGTTTGCACCTCCCCTTAATAATGTTTCAATGAAACTTATCATGCTTATTTTATATGCAATACATGGATTGGTATTTTATTAAACCATCAAATGATCTGTAAGATGGCGCCTTTTTATCAGTTTAATTAATTAATCTTTCAATAAATTTGACCCACTAATCAGAAAGTGTGTGTTGGGTAGTTGTTAGAGACAAGCGAACGTAGGGTCTACTTGCATAGTCATTCTTGGGATTTAGGAAATCAGAAAAGAGATATTTTCCGTAGCTGATCCTACCAGTACCTTGCAGCAGTGAAAGACGACAGGTATCTTTCACTAGTTACTGTTAATAAACGAGTATTTTTTAAAAAAGTGACTGATTACAGTTTTGTTTTTCTGACAAATACACACTATTTAGGAATCCTGCCTACTCGATTCGCTAGACAAAGAAACAACTGGTATTTATGAGTTTTATTACAACAAAACAGTACAATGCTTAACTTCGATTCATATATCGCAAGCTAAGGGGGACGTACGAAATAATTCAGTCTTCTTCAGAACAATCCAACACAAGTCCGTGCTACATAAGATATTCCTGACAAAGTCCCTAATGTTGAGGCTGCTATCGAAGTACCTAACATAGTCGCTGCTACCCTGATGGGCCCCACCAGTCGGATGCGGGACTCATGTCCTCTTCACATAAGGGCCGCTGCCGTTACGTTGTCGTCCTGGAAGGGAGGTCGGTCGGTCAGCGTGCGACTGACTGACTTCTTCTCACAGCCTTCTCTTCCCTGTCGTTCCCGACTGCCGTGCCGGCGCTTGACTTTCGCTGTATCAGTTAAAATTCCCACACACATTAATTAATATCGGCTGTTTATCAACTTTTAGTTTCAGTGCCTCCTCTTACTTAACTTGGAATACAATATTTATTTCGCTGTCGTTTGAGGATGCGGCATCACCAGGCAGGTTCAAAGCACCCCAAAGCCCCTCCCCCCCCCCCCCCCCCCTTTTCAGAAGTTTGCTGGTCTCTCCTTGGGATCTTAGAAAGACTTCGAGAGAAGTAATAAATTTAAGTTCTTGTGAAATAGAAATACATTTTTGAATCTTATCCGAGCTGTACACATTAAAAGCAGAAAAAACTGCAATTCCATTTAGACAACTCCTGAGCTGTTCAGGGGCTTTCATTGAAAGCAGAAAGAACGAGACATAATTCACAGTTCCAGTTGTAATGGTACTTTGACAACCGCGCCTCCGCCAATACAAAGTTATAATTTACGATCGCGCACACAGAAGAGCGCTGTGTCTGCGACCGATTTTTATAAATAATGTTGTCCTTTTTTTTTACTTGTGCGTAGGTGTTTGTTTTTAACAACTAATTGATTACACTCTCTCTCTCTTGTCTTCATACCAAAGACGTGTATTTTTCGGCGCTGTGTTGAATGTGCTTTTGGGTGGAAATTAAAATTATATTACAAAGCGAGGTTGTTTCAATAGTGATTCGAGGTGGTTATCGCCAAATTTGTAAATTTATCATGACAGTGACAACTTGAAGAAGTTTTCGACAGACGGAGAAAAGTGAAAGACGGGTCGTCCTACAAGAGAAAGTAGGAGGACAGCCATGAAGACTATATTGTAATTAGTACTGCGTTTCTAACAAGATTATAAGGTAAATTTCAATTAGTTTCTGATGCTATTTCCGTACAGTCGCTTTTTGTAGTGTTGCCGATCCGGTCTGCCATGCACGGTAAAATTACAGCACGATCTCAGTCAATAATACGAAGTCCGCCTTATCCGTAACTTATTCTACCAAAATTCAAAACCCAATCAGATTTTCTATTTTATGTCTTTCACGGCAAAACCCCGAGCAAAGGAAACACTACACAGTTTCAATAAGAAGTGTGCTGTCTACTAAACTGAATGGAAAAAATGGAAAGATAAAATTTCCGCTAGTTCTTAGTTTGATAATGTAACTTTTTAATTCCATAATTTACAAGTTATTTCACTTTTCCACCGGAAAAAGTGGGAACGAAATACGACAAATAACAACTAATTTCATACTGACGAGTCCACATTGTACCCTATTGCTCTTCTCATAACAGCAGCAAAATGTGCCTCTCTGCTCTAACGTTGCACAAGGCAAATTGGGTGGAAGGTGAGCCCTAATAATTACAAATTCATTTATACTACGACATTATTTTCTCAGAAAACTGACATATTATAAACTGGAAGTATGCGAACCTTGTAACTGTTTGGGTAATAATTTAATACGTCAACGATCGCTCAAATATACAGGGTGATCAGAAACAGTCTGAAAAGCTTGTAAGGTTGTTGCAGGGTAGGTTGTGCCGAGAAAGAATTGGTAAGAAAAGTACTGGGTACGTCCCACTGTTTCCGAGTGCATTGAAGTCAGCAATCAGCACGTGGTGCTCGGAAATTCCAGGGGCCTGCGGGATACAATTAGTGTCAGTGGTTCTTATTGTATAGACTATAGATGATAGATACTGCACGAGACGGCTCAGCCTTTGCCTCGATTTCCATCTTGTAAGTAAGCTGTTTAGGTTTTTTTATTGGTAACGCCGCCGCCACGTAGCGCTCTGTATGAAAATCACTGGCTGTACCGTGTGCAGTCGGTGGCTGGTTGGCATTGTTGTAATACTCGCCATTGTAGTGTTGGGCAGCGGCAGCTGGATGCTAACAGCGCGTAGCGTTGCGCAGATGGAGGTGAGCCGCCAGCAGTGGTGGACGTGGGGAGAGAGATGGCGGCGTTTTGAAATTTGTAAGAATTGGTGTCATGAACTGCTATATATATTATGACTAGTGAGGTAAATAGATTGTTTGTTCTCTATTAAAATCTTTCATTCACTATCTATGCCAATCAGTAGCTAGTGCCTTCCGTAGTTTGAATCTTTTATTTAGCTGGCAGTAGTGGCGCTCGCTGTATTGCAGTAGTTCGAGTAACGAAGATTTTTGTGAGGTAAGCGATTTGTGAAACGTATAGGTTAATGTTAGTCAGGGCCATTTTTTTAGTAGAGATTTTTCAAAGTCAGATTGCGTTGCGCTAAAAATATTGTCTGTCAGTTTAAGCACAGTCTTGTATAATTTTTCTAAGGGGACGTTTCAATCTCTACTATCATCCCACGTACAATTTTTGTATTGGCCTCTTGTCTGGTTTTAGGAAAACAAAGAAAACATTTGCCACACCACCTCTGGGGGCCACTTGAAATTGCTCGTGCAATTTTGTCTAACTTCAATGCCAATTAACTCGTAAACGCTACAGGGCATCGAATTTTTTCTTAACAATTATTTCTAGACACAGCCTTTCCTGCAACACACGTACAAACTTTTCAGGCTATTGCTGACCACCCTGTATGCAGGTTGTTTTAACATGAGACAACTAATTTGGAGAGGAATTCCGCCTTAGGCACAACACATTTGTAGTTTTGCTTTTACACACACATGTTTCAGCACCTTTTGTGCTATTTTCAGTGGTGTTTATTTGTTTATTTTTCTTCTCACGTGAAGCTATTGGATGTTTATGCTATAAGCTTTAGCTCTACTAAGCAATCTAGCAATGTACATGTCATCTCCAAACAGCAAAACAGTGTTTTATTTTTCTGATTACTACGTCCGCAGCGTGTTCGGTCAGAGGGTAAGTTGCACTCTGTAAAAAAAAAAAAAAAAAAAAAAAAAAAAAAAAAAAAAAAAAAAAAGGAAATACAAAAAAAATAAACCCAGAGTTAATCGATCAACAACGAACTTAAACGGATGTCTTACGACGTCCGCCCCGAGCAGACACAACGAACAAAAGCGAACAAGATGAGATTAAAACAAAACAAAAAAATGTGGTCAACGCGACGGACTGTCACTCCTAAAGGCCCGGGTTCGATTCCCGGCTGGGTCGGAGATTTTCTCCGCTCAGCGACTGTGTGTTATATTGTCCTAATCATCATTATTTCATCCCCGTCGACGCGCAAGTCGCCGAAGTGCCGTCAAATCGAAAGACTTGCACCCGGCGAGCGGCCTACCCGAGGGGAGGCCCTCGTCACACAACATTATTATCATTATCTGTTTACAACGCATTTACAGCCGAGAATCACCATGTATCCCATTATTTAGAGTGATATTGCAGTGTTTGATGTTGTAGTGTTTACTTTGCTTGTGTCGAGGTAAAACGATTTTTTTATACGTACTAGAAAATACCCACAAGAAATGTTAAACGAGCATACAGAATTTACACACCGGTGCTACCTCAAAAACTTTATTGAACTTCTAGAACACAGAAATAGATAAATGGAAGTAAAATATGCAACAACGAAAAACAATCGTAACATATTTCAGTAACTAAAATAATATCGCTGTTGATCTGCACAATCTTTGTAAACATATCGCGTAATGAGAGTGGAACTGCCAAAATACTGTCACGCCGTAATTAACGTGTCATTTTCAATGTATTACGACGTTTACCATCTTATTACAACAGTGACAATTTTAAGACAGTTCACTTAAGACGTAATGTGGACGTCACATCAGTCTAGACGTGAGTACAGTATAGTCGGTTTAATATAAGTGACATTCACATTTATACACGTTCTCACCAGAATTGTATTCGCAGATATTTGTCAATGGTGATAAATGTCGAAACAGTCTGTCGAAATATAGATTTGTTATTATAAGCAGCTATATCGTTGCATCTATTCTAATAATCATGTCATTATAGTACGATTATTTCTTTAGCTTTTCTCGTTACACACGCTGTTTCTAAGATTTGTTCGCCAAGCACACAGTTTCGCCATCATTCTACATTTAACTTACGATGTAAATGTAAATATTTGTGTTATATTCCTGCTCGTCAAACGTTACTTGAATGTTGCAGATGTGATTGTACAAACAAGTTGAATAGTCACTGACATTTCTGGCAAATAAGCTACTTGTATGGTAAAGTAGTTTTCTATTCCTTACGGGGTTGATTATGCTGAGACCCCAAACCATCGGAATGATTGCTTAGACGGCCTTGTTTCGGTGGACATAGGGTTGATTGGTTTCGATGTGACCCTTGCGCTTGCCGCCACGGAATACAAAGCACAACAGTTGTAAAAAGGTAAAATGTCCATGAAGTGGTAGTGGCAGGTGCACCTGCCGCGAATGCGTACATTTCGTGTGGATCCCTACACGCTCGGAACAACCCACCACACGCACGCCCCACTGCAGCGAATGCGCTTTGTGAACGCCAACACCTAACGTCTCGGCAGCACTCCTCTGTGGAACCCGTTCTGGCAGAGCATCCGTAACGGCTATTGTGCGTGTTGCAGAGAAGATCGAAATAATTTTAATTTGTGGCACCCCAGTGGTGAGAGGCAAGGGGACTCACCGATATCAAACATCCCGAGGGGAACAGAAAACTGTTACATCCACGTCGTTGTTCCTGTACCAGGCTATGCGAATCCAGTCACACAACTGAGACGATACTCCATATGCACACAATTTGATTAATAGTCGCTTGAGAGGGATGGTGTCAAAAGCCTTCTGGAAATCTAGGAATATGGAATCGATCTGAGATCCCTTGTCGACAGCACTCATTACTTCATGAGAATAAAGAGCTGTGATACTCGAACATTATGAAATTACCTTGAAGAAAATGACTTATTGATACGTGACCAACACGAATTCAGAAAATATCGTTCTTGTGCAATACAGCTAGCTCATTATCCCCATGAAGTAATGAGTGCTGTCAACAAGTGATCTCAGATCGATTCCATTTTCCTAGATTTCCAGAAGGCTTTCGATACTGTTCCTCACAAGGGACTATTAATCAAATGGCGTGCATATGGAGTATCGTCTCAGTTATGTGACTGGATTCGCGTTTTCCTCTCAGAGAGGTCACAGTTCGTAGTGATAGACGGTAAATCATCGAGTAGAACAGAAGTGATATATGGCGTTCCGCAGGACAGTGTCATAGACCCTCTGTCGTCCTGGTTTACATAAATGTTCTAGGTGATAATCTGAGCAGTCCTCTTAGATTGTTTGCAGATGACGCTCAAATTTACCTTCTAGTAAAATCATCAGACGATCAATTCCAATTACAAAATAATCTAGAGAGAATTTCTGTATGGTGCGAAAAGTGGCAATTGACATTAAACAAAGAAAAGTACGAGGTCATCCACATGGGTACTAAGAAAAATCCGATAAATTTTGGGTATACGATAAATCGCATAAATCTAAGGCCTGTCAGTTAGACTAAATACCTAGGAATTACAATTACGAGCAACTTAAATTGGAAAGACCACATACACAATATTGTGGGAAAGGCGAAACAAAGACTGCGCTTTGTTGGCAGAACACTTAGAAGATGCGACAAACCCACTAAAGAGACAGCCTACATTACACTTGTCCGTCTTCTGCTGGAATATTGCTGTGCGGTATGGGATCCTTACCAGGTAGGATTGACGGTGGATATAGAAAAAGTGCATAGAAGGGCAGCTCGTTTCCTGTTATCGCGCAGTAGGGGTGAGAGTGTCACTGATACGATGCGCGAGTTGGCGTGGCAGTCACTGAAACAAGGCGGTTTTCTTGGCGGCGAGATCTATTTATGAAATTTCAATCGCCACCTTTCTGTTCCGAATGCGAAAATATTTTGTTGACACCCACCTACTTAGGGGGAAATGATCATCATAATAAAGTAAGAGAAATCAGAGCTCGAACGGAAAGATTTAGGTCTTACTTTTTCCCACGCGCCATTCGAGAGTGGAATAGTAGAGATGTATTATGAAAATGGTTCGATGAACCCTCTGCCAGGCACTTAACTGTGAATTACAAGTAACCATGTAGATGTAGCTGTAGATGTAGATGTTTGTAAACCAGACACTGAAAAGGCTAACCGTGTTGTACAGTGCAATCAAATTTGCAACACTGAAGAAAATTTCGAAAACAATTATCAACTATTAGTACACGAATGTTTACATTTACGCAGGTCGAGTCGGTTATTTGCAAAAACAGGCACGATTGATATTTTTCGATTACAACGTCATCTGCCACCAGTGAAAAACTATGATATGAGTAAACTGTACGTATTTTTTGGCGTAGAATTCGAATATGCAGTAAAAATGCGGAGGATGAGAGGGTGGCGGTGGGGAGGTTCCCATTTGAAAATACGTGGATGACTCCGCACACGCAGGAGGAGTGGTTAGGAACTGCTATGATGTAGCACGGACAGATGTCCCCTTTACTGAAATTAACTTTTCACTTAGAGCATATCTACATACAATGCTTAATAGTGGATTTCGTCGGTAGGTGTTTACCGAAGCCGATAGCGTGAATGTTTTATAAATATTCAAGGAGAATGTGTGATACTCAAGTCAGTGGCAACTTGTAACCACATATTCGCTTCCATCTCACGTATGTGAAACCTAAGTTTCTCCCAGTTTCTGTCCAAATAACTTACAGGAATGCAGCTGTGGGTCTTCGACAATCGCAGGTATTTCAACAGGTACAAGTCTTGAAGTCGTTTCTGAAAGTATTTGTATGGAGTGTAGCCATGTATGGAAGTGAAACATGGACGATAAATAGTTTGAACAAGAAGAGAATAGAAGCTTTCGAAATGTGGTGGTACAGAAGTATGGTAAAGATTAGATGGGTAGATCATTTAACTAATGAGGAGGTACTGAATAGGATTGGGGAGAAGAGGAGTTTGTGGCCCACCTTGACTAAAAGAAGGGATCAGTTGGTAGGACATGTTCTGAGGCATCAAGAGATCACCAATTTAGTATTGGAGGGCAGCGTGGAGGGTAAAAACCGTAGAGGGAGACCAAGAGATGAATACACTAACCAGATTCAGAAGGATATAGACTGCAGTATGTACTGGGATATGAAGAAGCTTGCACAGGATAGAGTAGCATGGAGAGCTGCATCAAACCAGTCTCAGGAGTGAAGACCACAACAACAACAAGTCTTGACCTTTTCAAGTGACTGTATAAATAGAAATGGAAGCTGTTGCTTAAATTCTGCGTGGAATCGTGCACTCTTGCTGGTCAGACAAAGAGGAATTATAAGACTCTGTATGTTCATCTTTGCAGTGACGGTTGCGGGACTCGGCTGTTCGATACGGGATGTTAAATGAAACACCATTCAGCCGTCTAGTTCCCAAACTTACGTTATTTGGCTACCAGTTTTGGCAATTTACTGCGCCATCTTCAGGCCCTTGACCGGTGTGTAGGAAGATTCCACTTCGGTTCTGGTCAAAACAGGTGCCAGCAATACTGGCATTAGTAGATTTCTGTTTGCTACAGCGATCACTTCAACCATCGGTAGAATTTTCCTACACGTCGGTCAGGACCCTGAAGATGCCGTAGTAAATCGTCGAAACCGGTAGCCAAATAAAGTAAGTTTGGAAACTAGACGGCTGAAAGGTGTTTCATTTGACACTACGTTAAATATAATGTTCATTGTTGGTAATTTCCGACGTAGGTTGGCTTCGGTTGGGCGGTGGCGCTAGTGTTTACATTGTGTGTGTATGTGAGTGTGTCTGTCTGCGTGTTAAGGCGGATTCACACTTGACGGAAAGTCGCCGTCTCGTCCGTCACCTCAAAAGATTCTCCTCTGTAGTTCAGATGGTGGAATTCACACGTGCCGTCAACGGAACGTCAACGACGAGTCACGTCACTTCCGCGTCACGTCAAGATTTTACGGGAAGAATGTTCCGGCGAGCCATTGACGGAGTCACGTGATATATCCCTGTTGCTGCCTGCAAGTAGCATCTCCATATATATGTTCTCCTGTTGAGCAAAACGCCCTATGGAAACATACCTTCTGTAGTGGTGATATTGGACGCCTAAATCTTGAATTCCTCTCCGTAATTTTTATTTATACTAAAAGGTATCAGATAGATTATATAATGGTAAGACAGAGATTTAGGAACCAGGTTTTAATTGTAAGACATTTCCAGGGGCAGATGTGGACTCTGACCACAGTCTATTGGTTATGAGCTGTAGATTAAAACTGAAGAAACTACAAAAAGGTGCTAATTTAAGGAGATGGGACCTGGATGGAACTGACTAAACCAGAGGTTGTACAGAGTTTCAGGGATAGCATAAGGGAACAATTGACAGGAATGGGGGAAAGGAATACAATAGAAGAAGAATGGGTAGCTCTGAGGGATGAAGAAGTGAAGGCAGGAGACGATCAAGGAGGTAAAACGACAAGGGCTAATAGAAATCCTTGGGTAACAGAAGAAATATTGAATTTAATTGATGAAAGGAGAAAATATAAAAATGCAGTAAATGAAGCAGGCAAAAAGGAATACAAACGTCTCAAAAATGAGATCGACAGGAAGTGCAAAATGGCTAAGCAGGGATGGCTAGAGGACAAATGTAAGGGGGTAAGATAGATACTGCCTACAGGAAAATTAAGATGGAAACCCAGTTCTAAGCAAAGAAGGGAAGGCAGAAAGGTGGTAGGAGTATATAGAGGGTTTATACAAGGGCGATGTATTTGAGGACAATATTACAGAAATGGAAGAGGATGTAGATGAAGACGAAATGGGAGATACGATACTGCGTGAAGAGTTTGACAGAGTATAGTTATAAGAGTCGAGGGGTATGAAAGGTAGGCAGTGGTTGGGAAGGGAGTGAGACAGGGTTGTCGCCTCTCCCCGATGTTATTCTGTCTGTGTATTGAGCAAGCAGTAAAGGAAATAAAAGGAAAATTCGGAGTAGGTATTAAAATTCATGGAGAAGAATTAAAAACTTTGAGATTCGCCGATGACATTGTAATTCTGTCAGAGACAGCAAAGGACTTGGAAGAGCAGTCGAATGGAATGGACAGTGTCTTGAAAGAAGGTTATAGGATGAACATCAACAAAAGCAAAACGAGGGTAATGGAACGTAGTCAAATTAAATCGGGTGATGCTACGGGTATTACGTTAGGAAATGAGACACTTAAAGTAGTAAAGGAGTTTTGCTATTTAGGGACTAAAAAAAACTGATGATGGTCGAAGTCGAGAGGATATAAAATGTAGACTGGCCATGGCAAGGAAAGCGTTTCTGAAGAAGAGAAATTTGTTAACATCGAGTATAGATTTAAGTGTCAGGAAGTCGTTTCTGATAGTATTTGTATGGAGCATAGCCATGTATGGAATGAAACATGGACGATAAATAGTTTGAACAAGAAGAGAATAGAAGCTTTCGAAATGTGGTGGTACAGAAGTATTGTAAAGATTAAATGGGTAGATCACATAACTAGTGAGGAGGTACTGAATAGGATTGGGGATGAGAGAAGTTTGTGGCACAACTTGACAAAAAGAAGGGACCGGTTGGTAAGACATGCTTTGAGGCATCAAGGGAAGACAAATTTGGCATTGGAGGGCAGCGTAGAGGGTTAAAATCGTAGAGGGAGACCAAGAGATGAATACAGTAAACAGATTCAGAAGGATGTAGGTTTCAATACGTACTGGGAGATGAAGAAGCTTCCACAGGATAGAGTAGCATGGAGAACTGCATCAAACCAGTCTCACGACTGAAGACCACAACAACAGCATCTTCCTTAACAGGTAAAAGAACTGTTGTTTGTACGTTCTGAAATATTTACAGAAAGATGACTCTTCTTACAGCTTCTTGTAAAGTGTGTGGAACTCCCCTTCACAGTCTCGATTTTTAACAATTTTGTAACACATCTGTTTGCTTGCTGTTCCTGTTCCTCATCATCAAGTGCAACAGCAAGCCGCTTTAAAGTAAATTTCGGTATTTTATGACGAGCTAGCATGAACTACGAAATAGCGCCGCTGGTGGGTATTTTATGAACCAGCTGTAACGTCACGACCTTGTTTCGACTTTGGCGTGCCGTGTAGCGTGAATGCTCAGGAATTCCTTTGACCGCCGACGTTCAAAAACGTGACGGTTACGTCACGGTGACGTTCCAACAAGTGTGAATCCACGTTAATCTTTCCATATATGGTCTGCTTACTGAGGTTTTAAATTTCCCAGCACAGTGCGCTCTTGTTACCTTTGTGCCTTCAAAATGACGGTGTAAACCTGTCGAAACATCAGCGGTGGGTAAGGTGTCAACCAGGTGCGTTCCCGTTAAGTTCTTTGAGCGTTTCGCAAACATTCTGTTTGTGCTCCCATGTCTGGTGGAAGGTCCTGGCATCCGTTATCGTGTACTTTCACCTGTGTCAGTATTCGTTACTAGTCACCACACACCCTGTATGCAGCTTATACACTTAGACGCCTTCGGTGCCCTTTCCAGATTTGCGCCCCTAGCGGCGGCTCTTGTCGCTCGCGGCTGAAACCGGCTCCGGGCATAACGCAGTCAGGGTGACGTGGTAACGCGCAGTAAAGTTCCAGGATTAATTCCCTGTCACAGGCAACTAGCAGAGTGCGATCGTAAAGAAACCCGGTCTCGGTTGCGTGCGGCAGCTCCATCTCGTGTGAGCGGTGCCCCCTGGCCTCGGGGTGTGGGCGCCCTCGCTGGCGCTGGAGACGACGCGGCAGGAAGCTGCGCGCCTCGCCGTGACGTCACGCCGAACACCTGCGCGGCAAGGCGGCGCCACGTGCTTTCTCCAGCCGGGCGGGGTTTCCCTGCAGCCTGTGCCCACCTGGAAAACACGCCGACGACGCGCGTCACCGACAACTCGCACGACTGCCGCGCGGTTACAGAGTCCGTCTTAACGCGTGGTTTTGCCTTTGGGATCCAGGTTTTCCGCCTCACGTACTTCCCTGTAAAAACCTTCGCTTTATTTTAGTCTCAGTGACGCATTCCGCCGAAACCAGTGTCTTCAAAATCAAACAAGTTAAAGCTTGACAAAGGACATCAAAACGACCAACAATTTGACACTTTTTTTCTACCTCTACGTAAATACTCGGCAGTCATCTTCAAATTCCGGTTCTCTATATTTCCTTGATAGTGTTACTCGAAAAGAACGTCGCCTTCCCTTCAGGGATTCCCATTTGAGTTCCCGAAGCATCTCCGTAACACTTGCGTGTTGTCCGAACCTACCGGTAACTAATCTGGCAACCCGTCTGTGACTTTCTTCGATGTCTTCCTTCAATCCGACCTGGTACGGAGACCAACAACTCGAGCAGTACTCAAGAATAGGTCGCGCCAGCATTTTATATGATGTCTCCGTTACAGGTCAACCACTTTTTCCTAAAATTCTCCCAATGAGCTGAAGTCGACCACATGTATTCCATATCACAGTTTTTACATGATCGTTCCACTCGTATCACTCTGCAACGTTACGATCAGATAGTTAAAGGATATGACTGTGTCAAGCAGGGTTCTAGTAATACTGTACGTCTACATCTACATCTACATGGATACTGTGCAAATCACATTTAAGTGCCTGGCAGAGGGTTCATTGAACCACCTTCACTATTCTCTATTATTTCAACCTGGTATAGCGCGCGGAAAGAATGAACACCTATATCTTTCCGTACGAGCTCTGATTTCCTTTATTTTATCGTGGTGATCGTCTCTCTCTATGTAGGTCGGCGTCAACAAAATATTCGCGCATTCGGAGGAGGAAGTTGGTGATTCGAGTTTCGTGAGAAAATTCCGTCGCAACGAAAAACGCCTGTCTTTTAATGATTTCCAGACCAAATCCTGTATCATTTCTGTGACACTCCCTCCCACAATTGGCGATAATACAAAACGTGCTGCCTTTCTTTGAACTTTTTCGATGTACTCCGTCAGTCCTATCTGGTAAGGATCCCACACTGCGCAGCAGTATTCTAAAAGAGGACGGACAAGCGTAATGTAGACCTGTTACATTTTCTAAGTGTCCTGCCAATAGAACGCAGCCTTTGGTTAGCATTCCCCACAACATTTTCTTTGTGTTCTTTCCAATTTAAGTTTTTCGTAATTGTTGTTGTTGTTGTGGTCTTCAGTCCTGAAACTGGTTTGATGCAGCACTCCATGCTACTCTATCCTGTGCAAGCTTCTTCATCTCCCAGTACCTACTGCAACCTACATCCTTCTGAATCTGCTTAGTGTAGTCATCTCTTGGTCTCCCTCTACGATTTTTACCCTCCACACTGCCCTCCAATATTAAATTGTTGATCCCTTGATGCCTCAGAACATGTCTTACCAACCGATCCCTTCTTCTGGTCAAGTTGTGCCACAAACTTCTCTTCTCCCCAATCCGATTCAATACTTCCTCATTATTTATGTGATCTACCCATCTGATCTTCAGCATTCTTCTGTAGCACCACATTTCGAAAGCTTCTATTCTCTTCTTGTCCAAACTATTTATCGTCCATGATTCACTTCCATACATGGCTACACTCCATACAAATACTTTCAGAAATGACTTCCTGACACTTAAATCTATACTCGATGTTAACATACTTCTCTTCTTCAGAAACGCTTTCCTTGCCATTGCCAGTCTACATTTTATATCCTCTCTACTTCGACCATCATCAGTTATTTTGCTCCCCAAATAGCAAAACTCCTTTATTACTTTAAGTGTCTCATTTCCTAATCTAATTTCCTCAGCATCACCCTACTTAATTCGAAAACATTCCATTATCCTCGTTTTGCTTTTGTTGATGTTCATCTTATATACTCCTCTCAAGACACTGTCCATTCCATTCAACTGCTCTTCCAAGTCCTTTGCTGTCTCTGACAGAATTACAATGTCATCGGCGAACCTCAAACTTTTTATTTCTTCTCCATGGACTTTAATACCTACTACGAATTTTTCTTTTGTTTCCTTTACTGCTTGCTCAATATACAGATTGAATAACATCGGGGATAGACTACAGCCCTGTCTCACTCCCTACCCAACCCCTGCTTCCCTTTCATGTCCCTCGACTCTTATAACTGCCATCTGGTTTCTGTACAAATTGTAAATAGCCTTTCGCTCCCTGTATTTTACCCCTGCCACCTTCAGAATTTGAAAGAGAGTATTCCAGTCAACATTGTCAAAAGCTTTCTCTAAGTCTACAAATGCTAGAAACGTAGGTTTACCCTTCCTTAATCTAGCTTCTAAGATAAGTCGTAGGGTCAGTATTGCCTCACGTGTTCCAACATTTCTACGGAATCCAAACTGATCTTCCCCGAGGTCGGCTTCTACTAGTTTTTCCATTCGTCTGTAAAGAACTTGCGTTAGTATTTTGCAGCTGTGACTTATTAAACTGGTAGTTCGGTAATTTTCACATCTGTCAACACCTGGTTTCTTTGCTATTGGAATTATTATATTCTTCTTGAAGTCTGAGGGTATTTCGCCTGTCTCATACATCTTGCTCACCAGATGGTAGAGTTTTGTCAGGACTGGCTCTCCCAAGGCCGTCAGTAGTTCCAATGAAATGTTGTCTATTCCAGGGGCCTTGTTTAATTATAATACCTAGGTATTTAATTGAATTTACGGCTTTTTGATTAGACTGATTTATCATGTAACCGAAGCATAACGCGTTCCTTTTAGCACTCATGTGGATGATATCACACTTTTCGTTATTTAGGGTCCACTGCCACTTTTCGCATCAGTCAGATATTTTTTCTAAATCGTTTTACAGTTTCTTTTGATCTTCTGATGACTTTATTAGTCGATAAACGACCCGTCATCTGCAAACAACCGAAGACGGCTGCTCAGATTGTCTCCCAAAACGTTGATATAGATAAGGAACAGCAAAGGGCCTATAACACTACCTTGAACGCCTGAAATCGCTTCTGTTTTACTCGATGACTTTCCGTCAATTACTACTAACAGTGACCTCTCTGACAGGAAATCGCAAATCCAGTCACATAACTGAGACGATATTCCATAATCATGCAATTTCACTACGAGCCGCTTGTGTGGTTGTCAAAAGCGCTCCGGAAATCTAGGAATATGGAATTGATCTGAAATACTGTACTATTCATCCGCATTAACTTATATTTTTCCCCGTTTAGGGCTAGCTGCCATTCATCACACCAACTATAAATTTTGTGTAAGCCGTTTTCTGTCTTTCTATAGTCACTCAACTTTGACACCTTACCGTACACCACGGTCCCATCAGCAAACAACCGCAAATTGCTCCCCACCCTATCCGCCGAATCATTTATGTGTACGGAGAAAAACAGTGGTCCCATATAACTTCCCTGGGGCACTCCAGACGATACACTTGTCTCTGATGAACATTCGCCATCGAGGACAACAAACTGAGTTCTTTTACTTAAGAAGTCTTCGAGCCACTCACATATGTGTGGACTTACTCCATATACTCGTACCTTCGTTAACAGCATGCAATGGAACAGCGTCTCAAATACTTTCTGGAAATCTACACTCCTGGAAGTTGAAATAAGAACACCGTGAATTCATTGTCCCAGGAAGGGGAAACTTTATTGACACATTCCTGGGGTCAGATACATCACATGATCACACTGACAGAACCACAGGCACATAGACACAGGCAACAGAGCATGCACAATGTCGGCACTAGTACAGTGTATATCCACCTTTCGCAGCAATGCAGGCTGCTATTCTCCCATGGAGACGATCGTAGAGATGCTGGATGTAGTCCTGTGGAACGGCTTGCCATGCCATTTCCACCTGGCGCCTCAGTTGGACCAGCGTTCGTGCTGGACGCGCAGACCGAGTGAGACGACGCTTCATCCAGTCCCAAACATGCTCAATGGGGGACAGATCCGGAGATCTTGCTGGCCAGGGTAGTTGACTTACACCTTCTAGAGCACGTTGGGTGGCACGGGATACGTGCGGACGTGCATTGTCCTGTTGGAACAGCAAGTTCCCTTGCTGGTCTAGGAATGGTAGAACGATGGGTTCGATGACGGTTTGGATGTACCATGCACTATTCAGTGTCCCCTCGACGATCACCAGAGGTGTACGGCCAGTGTAGGAGATCGCTCCCCACACCATGATGCCGGGTGTTGGCCCTGTGTGCCTCGGTCGTATGCAGTCCTCATTGTGGCGCTCACCTGCACGGCTCCAAACACGCATACGACCATCATTGGCACCAAGGCAGAAGCGACTCTCATCGCTGAAGACGACACGTCTCCATTCGTCCCTCCATTCACGCCTGTCGCGACACCACTGGAGGCGGGCTGCACGATGTTGGGGCGTGAGCGGAAGACGGCCTAACGGTGTGCGGGACCGTAGCCCAGCTTCATGGAGACGGTTGCGAATGGTCCTCGCCGATACCCCAGGAGCAACAGTGTCCCTAATTTGCTGGGAAGTGGCGGTGCGGTCCCCTACGGCACTGCGTAGGATCCTACGGTCTTGGCGTGTATCCGTGCGTCGGTGCGGTCCGGTCACAGGTCGACGGGCACGTGCACCTTCCGCCGACCACTGGCGACAACATCGATGTACTGTGGAGACCTCACGCCCCACGTGTTGAGCAATTCGGCGGTACGTCCACCCGGCCTCCCGCATGCCCACTATACGCCCTCGCTCAAAGTCCGTCAACTGCACATACGGTTCACGTCCACGCTGTCGCGGCATGCTACCAGTGTTAAAGACTGCGATGGAGCTCCGTATGCCACGGCAAACTGGCTGACACTGACGGCGGCGGTGCACAAATGCTGCGCAGCTAGCGCCATTTGACGGCCAACACCGCGGTTCCTGGTGTGTCCGCTGTGCCGTGCGTGTGATCATTGCTTGTACAGCCCTCTCACAGTGTCCGGAACAAGTATGGTGGGTCTGACACACCGGTGTCAATGTGTTCTTTTTTCCATTTCCAGGAGTGTAGATACGTGGAATGTGCCTCTTGCCCTTCACCCGTAGTTCTGAGTGTATCACGTGAGAGAAGTGCAAGCTGAGGGTTGTGATGGTAGGGAGGAGGGGGGGGGAGGATTGAGGAGGGAGGGTCAGTCAGTCTTCTGACCTGTCTGATGTGACTTGCCATGAATTGCTCTCCTGCGTCAACCTCTTCATCGCAGGCTACGGCTTGTGCCCAACTTCTTCAGGTATTTGTTGGGTATCATTGAGTCTCTGTCTTCCGTTACAGTGCTCTACAATTCCCTATAGTACCATGGAAGGTATTTCTGGTGTCTTAACTTAATTTATGTGCTTCCATCCAGTGACTTCGTCCTGACAATGCTTCCCAAATCTTCCTTTCCTCTCCAATTCGGCGGACAACCTCTTTGTTTCATTCCAGTCCACCAAAGTCTCAACATCCTCCCATACTGTCACATCTCACTCGCTTTGATTCTCTTCTTTCCCGCTCTTCCCATTGTTCATGATTCACTTTTATTCAGTGCTTCACTCCATACGTACATTCTCATAAATTTCTTCCCCAAACTAAGACCTATCTTTGCTACGAGATTTTCGCCGGGGATGCCCTCTTTGTCTGTGCTAGTCTGCTTTCTATATCGTCACGTGTTATTTTTATTCGAAGTTAAATGAATTCTTTCGATCCGTCTCATTCGTGGTCCTTGATTTTGACGTTAAGTTTGTCACTATTCTCCTTAATACACTCTCCTTTCTTCGGTTTACTCTCAGCCCCTATTTTGTACTCATACGACTATTCATCCCGCTCAGCACGTCCTGTAATTCGCAGAAAAAGGAGACCAATAGCCGTAATTATTGCAAAAAAATTTATTATTTAAGCAACCAGTTTAGACGTTTCACGAGCGTCATCTCCGGGCCACAAAACGAAAAACGGATGCAGAAATACCAACAATGGCACACATAGGATATATTCCATGTGTATTGAACTGGATGTCGAGGGTTTGTATTTGTTCGGCGAGTACACTTCAAACACACGACAACAGTTTTTTGTCACTCTCACTCGTTGTCGTGCGTTTGAAGTGCACACGTCGAATAAACACGAAGTCCACGGTATCCAGCACAACGTACAGAGTGAACATGAATAAAACCTACACAATGCAAGAACCGGTTTCCGAGTGGAAATGGAGGAAAAGAGGCCCACTGAGCATGTGTCCGCAAATGCATCGTTGCCACGGTAGATGTCGTATGCGAATGAAAGTTCCTCTGACCACGTGCTGTGTGTTCCTCGTGTGTTACAGGCTGTGCGATTGACGCAGTGTACGATAAGCAGCAGAATGGTCCGATATTCATATCGGGACGAAGCCGATGTCTGTGTAAGGGCAAGCAGATGTAAACTGTCGGTAGTCACCACGGCTATACCAAAACAAGCACTCTCACAGATACCAACCACATCACACAACATTTCGAGTTCCTTTTTGGGCGTCTGTGTGACCGTGGATCCTGTTAGACAGACTAACGTTCAGGGAGGCAGTGGACTGTGCATACACCAGTCTTGGAGGAGCGTGCTGCTCCTCGGCCCTCTCCATCTGCACTTTGTCGGTTTTACTGATGTTCATCCTGTATATGATATCTGTTTGCATGTCTCCAATCGTTTTTCGCATAGGAGCCTGAAGATGGCGCTAACGAAACATCGAAACTGGTTCCTTAAATAATGAAACTTTAGGAAGAATTGCGGCTGTTGGTGTCCTTTTCACAAGAGTTATAGACCAGCCAGAGTCCTAAAACATCTGTATGGTGGATCTGACGCGTAATTCTTCTTCACTTTAACTAAGAATAGTAGCGTCATCAGCGAGTCTTATTGATATCCTTTCATTCTGAGTTTGAAACGAACTCTTGAAGCAGTTTGTTTCATTTCCATCATTGCTTCTTCAATGTATAGATTGAATCATATGGGCGAAAAATACGTCCCTTCCTGACACAAGTACTTCATTCTTGATGTTCTATTTCTGCTTTTCCCTGTTGGCTGTTGCACATTTTCTATATTAACTTTTTTCCCTAGAGCTTACACCTATTTTCCTGTGAATTCCGAACATCGTGCTCCATTATACAGTGTCAAAAGCCTTTTGTAGTTCGGCAAATACTATGAATGTGTCTTGATTTTTCTGGATGTAATATCAACTATAAATAAAATGCAATATGAACAAATACTAAGCATATTATGGCAGCAGTGGTATACACAAAAATCTCTTAACAGAGGAAGGAATTAATTCCTTTCTTCATGCAGCAAACCACTTGCTTTTCCATTATCTTCATTCACTCTTAGTTATCACTTTCCTCTGCCCTCCTTTCTCCACTTGTTTCTCTGTATGTCCATTGCTGCTAACGCTCGTAGTTTAAACCAGTCTTCCCTATATTTGTATTTTTGTTGTACTTATCAAGGAAGAATGTAATCTGCATTTTTTTGGCTTCAGTATTGTAATTCCAATATGTAGTATTTTCTGTTGAAATTAATCAACATGGCAAAGGCGTGTACAAAAAAGGCGAAAGCTAAAGTAGGATATCAAGGAGGAATGTGAATGGAAGTGAAGATACGAACTGGCATACAGAAGGTGACCCATTGTCATCCTTATTATATAGCATTGTACTCGAAAAGTACTACACGAAATGAAAAGAATAGGAAAGCGTACCGATCTGAATAGAAACCTGCTAATGTTAGCATATGCAGATGATACGACAGTTATATCAGAGACAAAAGAAGAGATGATAAAAATAGTGCAGGAACTAACCAGTCGGACAGGGTTGGTAGAGTTCAGAATCAACCCGGAAAAGATAAAACTGATGGAACTAAGTAGAAGAATGAACCACAACTTGTGTTGTAGCTGAATATAGTTGAGAAATACATACACTTGGGATCACACTTCAAATGAAGAAAATAAATCAACGAATCGTCAATGCTTACATCATATACTAGCATAAAGCAAAATGTAAAATCAAGGGTAATCTCAAGAAAGCTAGAATAAATTCCAATAATACAATTAGCCCACCGTTGTGGCAGAGCGGTTCTAGGCGCTTCAGTCTGGAACCACGCTGCTGCTACGGTCGCAGGTTCGAATCCTGCCTCGGGCATGGGTGTGTGTGATGTCCTTAGGTTAATTAGGTTTATGTAGTTCTAAGGCTAGAGGACTCATGACCTCAGATGTTAAGTGCCATAGTGCTCGGAGCCATTTGAACCATACAGTACTTTACCCATTGTGTTATATGGCACAGATACATAGAGTGCCATCAAGAACGACAGAGAAAAACTGGTGGTGTGTGGGAAAAACACCTCGAGAAGGATTTTTTGGTTGTGAATGAAGAAACGATAGTGGAAGGTAATGACGAAAGAAGAAATATATTTTATGATGAATCAGCGCAACACTGCACAAAAATGTTGAGCGACAACAACGTGCTGCACGAGTTGCGAGGATGACAGATGATGACGTTCCAAAAGTAGTGTTGGTAGGGAGGTCGGATCTACGAAAGTGCCCCTGCGGAAAACAAAGATGAGATTATGGACATCGAAATAATGTGCAACAACCAGAATTCACAGGAAACTGGATGGAAGGTGAAGAGGACAGGAAGTGACAGACAGCTGTACGATCGGTGCATGATCTGAAAGTACAGTACGCCTCGCACACAGGCGTGTGACCAATATGTGCAGATGTCATAATTGCGCTCAAAGAAGTTGGCTGGAGCAATAGGCCAATGGCTCGGCACTTGAAGTGGAGTGATGCCGTTATTCGACGATGTTGGGAGAAATGTGTGAGCCATGGCCGAAAACAGCGGCAAGGACACGGTCGACCAAGAGAGACGACAGAACATGGGGACCGCGCAATCGTCAGAGAGGCACTCACAGCCCTGATTCATTATTATCATCGATCCGACGTGCAGGGCCATCAAGTAGTAGCTCACAGAAAGGGGGCTGAAATCACTGCGTCTCTTGCGCCCACTATCATTTGACCTCCATACACAAAGGAGCTCATTTGCAATGGTATCGGGCATATGCAACCTGGAATCCCAGCGACTGGAGTAGAATTCCTCTTCGAAATGAGCCCCAGTGACATACAAAGATGTGTCTCGGGCGTCCAGTGCAGCGGTGGAATACTAACCTGTCTGCCACATGGATCGATTACCAGGAGTAATGGTCTGCGGTGACATTTCTTTTCGCAGCACGCCCACTTCGGTTAACATCTGCGGTAAGCTTACGGCACAGAGATACGTCGACGATATTCCACGCCCCATTTGGTCGTCGTTCATGGTAAGCCATCCTAGGCTTACATTTCAGCAAGATAATGCCCGCCTGCGTAGAGCGAGAGTTTCTGCTTCTTGTCTTCGAACTTGTCAAAAACTGCTTGGGCAGCATGGTCTCCGGATCTCCCGCCAAGAATGAACGTTTGAAGCATTATGGGCAGAGCCTTCCAACAAGTTCGGAGTTCTCACGTTCTAATGCGCCAATTGGACGTAATTCGACACAATGTCCTTCAGGAGAGAGGTGGGAGGAGTATATAGAGGGTCTATACAAGGGCAATGTACTTCAGGACAATATTATGGAAACGGAAGAGGATGTGGATGAAGATGAAATGAGAGATATGATACTGCCTGAAGAGTTTGACAGAGCACTGAAAGACCTAAGTCGAAACAAGGCCCCGGGAGTAGACACATTCCATTACAACTACTGACAGCCTTGGGAGAGCCAGTCCTGACAAAACACTAGCATCTGGTGGGCAAGATGTATGAGACAGGCGAAATACCCTCAGACTTCAAGAAGAATATAACAATTCCAATCCCAAAGAAAGCAGGTGTTGACAGATTTGAAAATTACCGAACTATCAGTGTAATAAGTCACGGCTGCAAAATACTAACACAAATTCTTTACAGACGAATGGAAAAACTGGTAGAAGCGGACCTCGGGGAAGATCAGTTTGGATTCTGTAGAAATGTTAGAACACGTGAGGCAATACTGACCCTACGACTTATCTTAGAAAATAGATTAAGGAAAGGCAAACCTACGTTTCTAGCATTTGTACACTTAGAGAAAGTGTTTGACAATGTTTACTGGAATAATCTCTTTCGAATTCTCAATGTGACAGGGGTAAAATACAGGGAGAGAAACGCTATTTACAATTTGTACAGAAACCATATGGCAGTCATAAGAGTGGGGGGGGGGGGGGGGGGGGCATGAAAGGGAGCCAGTGGTTGGGAAGGGAGTGAGACAGGGTTGTAGCCTATCCCCGTTGTATTCACTCTGTTTGTTGAGCTAGCAGTATAGGAAACAAAAGAAAAATTCGGGGTAGGTATTGATATCAATGGAGAAGAAATATAAACTTTGAGGTTTGCCGATGACATTGTAATTCTATCAGAGACAGCAAAGGACTTGGAAGAGCAGTTGAATGGTATGGACAGTGTCTTGAAAGGAGGATATAAAATGAACATCAGCAAAAGCAAAACGAGGATAAGGGAATGTAGTCGAATTGCGTCGGGTAATGCTGAGGTAATTAGATTAGGAAATGAGTCACTTAAAGTATTAAATGAGTTTTGCTAGAATGTAGACTGCAAATGGCAAGGAAAGCGTTTATGAAGAAGAGAAATTCGTTAACATCAAGTATAGATTTAAGTGTCAGGAAGCCGTTTCTGAAAGTATTTGTATGGATTGTAGCCATGTATGGAAGTGAGACATGGCCAATGAATAGTTTGGACAAGAAGAGAACAGAAGCTTTCGAAATTTGGTGATACAGAAGAATGGTGAAGATTAGATGGATAGATCAGATAACTAATGAGAAGGTACTGAATAGAATTGGGGAGAAGAAGAGTTTGTGGCACAACTTGACTAAAAGAAGAGATCGGTTGGTAGGAGATGTTCTAAGGCATCAAGGGATCACCAATTTAGTAAATGAGGGCAGCATGGAGGGTAAAAATCGTAGAGGGAGGCCAAGAGATGAATACACTAAGCAGATTCAGAAGGATGTAGGTTGCAGTGGGTACTGGGAGATGAAGAAGCTTACACAAGATAGTCTCAGTACTGAAGACCACAAAAACAACAACATCCTTCAGGACATCCAAGAATTTTATCAGTCAATGCCAAACCGAATAACTGCTTGCGTAGGGGCCAAAGGTGGGCCTTAATAACCTGCTCAGTTTATGAAACTCCTTGTTTTGAACAAATCATCCATTCTTAAACTGTAATCAGCTGTCGTTCGTCACAACTACCGATTCGGATAACTCCTTCGTGGTCCGTTTTCATTTTTTTTTAAATATTTTATATATTTGTAGTGTAAATGTGACGGAAATATATGGAATGTCTGGTTAAATGTGAGACACGCCCTAATGGCACGAATTTTCTTAGGTTAAATAAATAAATAAACAGTATAAAGCGCACGTACGTGAAATTCTGCATACGAGGATGTGGTCGGCTGGCGTGAAAACGTGAGCGAGGTGGCTTTGTGGTCGGACTGAACCCGTGTAGAGTGCCGGGACGGGGAGTCTGGCCTTGCCCGCGGCGTTCCTGCGTAATTACGCTTGACAAGGCTCTACCCGGCACAGGTGTGCGTCTAGCGCGGCTGCCGTGGTGCACGGACCTGCTGTCACAGCAGGGCACACTGCGAGCATCACCAATCTGGTGGCGGCGACAGCAGGTGGCTGGAGACTGAAACTCACCTCGTTATTGACTCAACATTCTCATTCACAAAATTTTGTGTCCATGCCACGAACAGCTCCAAAGCGGCATCTATCCAACACCAGAAAACCTAAGGGGAGGTAAGAACAATTTTTTTTATACGAGGGTCGGTCAAAAAGTAACGCCTCCCTTTTTTTTCTACTTAAAAACATTAAGTTAAGTGAAAAATTTGAATTTGGCGCCATTCCTCAAACCTTCTTCTGCAATCCACTGCAGTAGTAACTTTCTGTGTCAACAGGTGGCAGCACAGCAGAAGTTTGTAAGATGGCCGACATCGATGTTCGTTTGAGACAGCGTTGTGTGATTGAATTCTTGAATGCAGAAGGTGAAACGCCCATACGCATTCATGAAAGACTGAAGAAGGTGTATGGTGTTGTGACAGTGGATGTCAGCACTGTTAGACGATGGGTTCGTCGTTGTAAGGAAGCTGAAGGGCAAACACCGTTGACTGACGAAAAGCGGAGCGGCAGGCCGGTGAGTGCAGTGACTCCACACAACATTCAGCAAGTTGATGACATCATTCGTGGTGACCGTTGGGTGACTGCAGATGAAGTGAGTCGCATTATTTCTCTTAGTAAAGGCAGTGTGACCACGATTATTAAACAATTGGGGTAATCAAAAGTTTGTGCACGGTGGGTTCCAAGAATGTTAACCGATCAGAATAAAGAGGCAAGGAAAACAATAGCCTCCCAACACTTGCAGCGCTTCCGTTTGGAGGGAGATGAGTTTCTGAAAAAAATTGTGACCGGGGACGAAACATGGGTGCATTTTTTTGAACCTGAATCAAAGAGGCAGTCAATGGAGTGGCGTCACACAAGCTCGCCGAGGAAGAAAAAATTCAAAACTGTGCGATCGGCAGGGAAAGTTATGGCAACAGTTTTCTGGGATACAGAGGGTGTGATTCTGGTTGATTTTTTGGAGCAGGGATGCACAATAAATTCTGTTCAATACGTCACATCCCCCAAAAAACTTAAAGCACGTCTTCAGCGAGTTCGCCCAACAAAATCAATGGCAGATGTTCTTCTTTTGCATGACAATGCAAGACCACACACCAGTCGTCACACCTCTGACGAGATTGTCAAAATTGGATGGGAAGTTTTGCCTCATCCCCCATACAGCCTTGACCTGGCACCATCAGACTTCCATCTGTTCGGGCCACTAAAAGAAGCTCATCGTGGGATTCATTTTGAAGATGAGGAGGCCGTCAAAACATCCGTGCGTCAATGGCTTAGGAAGCAGAGCTGTGATTTTTACCGTGCTGGGATACATGCCCTTGTTCAAAGATGGACCAAAACTGTAGAGATGGGCGGAGATTACAGTGAAAAATGACAAAATGATCCTCAATGTTGTGGTTTTCAACCTATGTAATTGCATTTAAATTTCCTGACAATTAAACGTAGAAAAAAAAATAGGAGGCATTACTTTTTGACTGACCCTCGTATATACAGGGACGTCCATTGATAAGGACCGGGCCAAATATCAAACGAAAAAACTACAAAGAACGAAACTCATCTAGCTTCAAGGGGGAAACCAGATGGCACTATGGTTGGCCCGCTAGATGGCGCTGCCATAGGCCATCGGATACCAACTATGCTTTTTAAATAGGAACCCCCGTTTTATTACATATTCGTGTAGTACGTAAAGAAATATGAATGTTTTAGTTGCACCACTTTTTTCGCCTTGTGATAGATGGCGCTGTAATAGTCACAAACGTATAAATACTTGGTATCATCCGCCAGTGCGGATAGTGTTTGCTTCGTGATACATTACCCGTGTTAAAATGGACCGTTCAATAATTGCGGAAAAGGTCGATATCGTGTTGCTGCATGGCTATTGTGATCAAAATGCCCAACCGGCGTGTGCTATGTATGCTGCTCGGTATCCTGGACGACATCATCCAAGTGTCCGGACCGTTCGCGTGCAGTAGCGTTCTCGCTTCCCGCACCCGGGTTAGATTACAGGCGGGGTCAGGGATTTTCTCTGCTTCGTGATGACTGGGTGTTGTGTGATGTCCTTAGGTTAGTTAGGTTTAAGTAGTTGTAAGTTCTAGGGGACTGATGACCATAGATGTTTAGTCCCATAATGCACAGAGCCGGACCGTTCGCTGGATAGTTACGTTATTTAAGGAAACAGGAAGTGTTTAGCCACGTGTGAAACGTCAACCACGACCTGCAACAGATGATGATGCCCAAGTAGGTGTTGTAGCTGCTGTCGCGGCTAATCCGCACAGCAGAAGCAGAAAATTGCCCGAGAATCGGGAATCTCAAAAACGTCGGTGTTGAGGATGCTACATCAACATCGATTGCACCCGTACCATATTTGTATGCACCAGGAATTGCATGGCGACGACTTTGAACGTGGTGTACAGTTCTCCTACCGGGCACAAGAGAAATTACGGGACGATGACAGATTTTTTGGACGCGTTCTATTTAGCGACGAAGAGTCATTCACCAATAGCGGTAACGTAAACCGGCATAATATGCACTATTGGGCAACGAAAAATCCACGAATGCTGCGACAAGTGGAACATGAGCGACCTTTTGTTCCGGCGGTGGTTCGAGTCCTCCCTCGGGCATGAGTGTGTGTGTTTGTCCTTAAGATAATTTAGGTTAAGTAGTGTGTAAGCTTAGGGACCGATCACCTCAGCAGAAGTCCCATAAGATTTCATACACATCAGCGATCTTTGCGGGTTAATCTATGGTGCGGCGTTATGGGAGCAAGAATAATTGGTTTCCATTTTATCGACGGCAATCTAAATGGTGCAATGTATGCTGATTTACTACATAATCTTATACCGATGTTACTACAAGATGTTTAACTGCATGACAGAATGGCGATGTACTTCGAATGTGATCGATGTTCGGCACATAGCTCGCGTGCGGTTGAAGCGGTATTGAATAGCATATTTCATGACAGGTTGATTGGTCGTCGAAGCACCATACCGTGGCCCGCACGTTCAACGGATCTGATGTCCCCGGATTTCTTTCTGTGGGAAGGATATTTGCTATCGCGATCGACCGACAACGCCTGACAACATGCGCCAGCGCATTTTTAATGCATGTGCGAACATTACGGAAGGCGAACTACTCGCTGTTGAGAGGAATGTCGTTACACGTATTGCCAAATGCATTGAGGTTGACGTTCGTCATTTTGAGCATTTATTGCATTAATGTGGTATTTACAGGTAATCACGCTGTAACAGCATGCGTTCTCAGAAAAGATAAGTTCACAAAGGTACATGTATCACATTGGAACAACCGAAATAAAATGTTCAAACGTACCTACGTTCTGTATTTTAATTTAAAAAAATTAACCTGTTACCAACTGTTCGTCTAAAATTGTGAGCCATATGTTTGTGACTATTACACCGGCATCTAGCACGAAGCGAAAAAGGTGGTCCAACTAAAACATTTATATTTCTTTACGTACTACACGAATATGTAATAAAAAATGGGAGCTCCTATTTTAAAAAAACGCAGTTGTTATCCGTTTGACCTTTGGCAGCGCCATCTAGCGGGCCAACCAGAGCGCCATCTGGTTTCCCCCTTCAAGCTAGACAAGTTTCGTTCTTTGTATTTTTTTCGTTTGATGCTTATTTCGTGAGATATTTAGCCCGGTCACGTTCAGTGGGCCACCCTGTATAATCGTCCGATTAAAATTACTTGATAGTTTACGGCTGCCACTTACTGCTACAGTGTTTCCACACGGCCTGCCGGATACCGCCCGATTATAAGTGACACATAAACACGGCAGCTCACTTTCCAAATGCTGTTGATGTGTGACGAGGAGTAATGTTAGAAGCGGCCGCCGCAAGGGAGACGGTAGTGCTGTGCAGCTGATTGTGAGTGACCAGTGACAGACTGTGACGGATGACACGTTTTGTAGGCCTGAGTTTCAGCTCAGCCATAATTTTTCGTAGTCATCGCTTGCTCTCGTGAAACTATCCTCACACTGCCTACGCGAACTGAAGCTTTGCCATGGGATGGGCAGTCCTGGTTGGCACTTGGCTGTAGCTTATAGTCAATATCGGTTGATTCCAAACGAAAAAGAATGGTAGGGAGAGAAATAAGAGCAAATAAAAAAATGTGTACGGTAGTGAAAATGACGGGCAAATTGTCAGAAATTAAGAAAAATATACTTAAATTAGTTAATTGAATAATAATTATAATGAAAGTCTTTTGAGTAGATCTAAAAACAAAATCGGCATAATTCACGAGATTCGAATCTACGGCATTCTGCAAATCAGGTTAATGCGCTAACTGCTACGGTACTACACGTCCTTAAGTTGTGACATTTATGACCCTGGTACTCCAGTAGCAACGATGAATTGCAGCCTTCAAATATTTCGGCTCGACGTAATGCGCGAAACCTGTCTAATGTAAACCGCTCTCTGTGATTATAACTGTATGTGTGACGCTGAGGAACGTCTAGCGTGGAAGGATCCAGTAGTGTGTGAAAAGCGTGTATATCGTTAGCATCATTGTGTGTGTGTGCGTGTGAGTGTGTTTATCATAAGTGGTGAAATACGAAATGAAAGGGCGGCATCCAGGATTCCGAATACAAGCAAAAAAGGAAAGAAAGCCGGGCGAGGTGAACTGACCAATTTTTGTGGCAGTTTGGCAATGGCAGAAGGTTTATTTGTGATGAGTGCTCTGATTGGAGGAAAGCAGCTCCAGCGCGTGCAGTGTAATCTATAGAGTAATTTTAATGGGACTACAGAAATTTTTAAGCTCTGTTATACGAACAAAAGAGCGGAATATCATTCGTAGAAACTAAGGTAGTTAGAAAATCCGCTATCGATTTCAGAGCGCCAAGGACACACACACACACACACACATATATATATATATATATATATATATATATATATATATATATATATATATATATATATATATATAAAATAAGAAAATGCAAAGGGAGTATGGTAACTTTTTCAGGCTTGCTGGGATGAATGGTAAAGTGCAATTCATTATTTTGTACTAGAGGAAGCAGTTATGGAAAGTTATCAGCGTCGATGTACACCTGTAATCTTCTCTTCAGCTGTCATTCGAAATACGAAAGGAAGGGCACAAAATGAAATTAAAGGTATAACTAAAACTTTGTTTTATATTGAAGTCGCTGGTCGGTGTGGCGAAGCGGTTCTGGGCGCTTCAGTTTGGAACCGCGCGACCGCTACGGTCGCAGGTTCGAATCCTGCATCGGGCATGGATGTATGTGATGTCCTTAGGTTAAGTTCTAGGTGACTGATGACCTCAGATGTTAAGTCCCATAGTGCTCAAAGCCATTTGAACCATTTTATATTGAAGTCGCACTGTAAGGTTACAAATGTAAGTGCAAGCATGACAACCACGCTTCATTTATAGGGCAAGTTTGTGGAAGTATTAGGAATGTACAATAATTTTCAATTACGCGAGCATACAAATACACGCATTTTACGGGATCGCCTCTTACTCAGCTTCAATGTACCGTTTATAAAATATATACAGGACAAAAATTGTTCCGTTTTTCATTAACAGTCCAGTGTATTTCTAAACAGCGTGTTTTTAAGTAAAATGTAGCATAACAAAGTAGAGAACAATTGCAGCCATACCAAAAAAAAGTTCTACTCCTTGATTAAGCCAAACTCAACGAGGAACCATTTTTGAACTCCTTTGGTTGGTACTACGTAATGGTTTCATATGACGAGCAGTTTTGTCCATTCCGCTTTCTTTGTGCATTGCCTGTTGCTGGAGGAAGCCGCATTTAGAAGTGTGGGTTTAAAGAGTGAGTCATAGGTTAGGTTACTTGCTGTGATACATTCCACATTATTCACAGACATACGAAGAAGAAGTATTTACCAAAGAAATTAAGTTTCGATTTCTGAAATTAGAATAGCATAACGAGAAATTATTTTTACAGTGTGTAAAAGTAGTGTTTCAATCAACCATGGGATCGATCCGGTGTTCTGCAACACATTAACACAAGCTTACTATAGCAAGTAAAACTTCGTCACAGAGTGTGGCGTCTTTTGTTAGAAAACATTAGGACAATGCCATGGTAAATTATGTTGAAAAGCATCTTCACGCTAAGTAAAGTTTGCTAGCTTTTCATGCAATGAAACATTGCCATTCTTTAAAAATGTATTTGAAGTGAAAAACCATGAATTAACTACTGTTATGTGTACTGGTGAAAAATGGCCTATCGTTTTCATCTTCCTTGACTCTCCAGCTAACTGCTGCAAAATTTGGAGCTTATTACGGCGTTTGTCCTAGTGGTACCTTACAGTAATACTGCAGCAGAAAGATTGTCCTTTGTCAGAAAAACCTTATGGAGGGATGCAAAGTATAGGTTTACTATGAAAGCTGTTAAGCAAATAATTATAACTTTACACTCATTTTTAAGATACTTCATGTGCCGAATTTTACAAAATTTTGCTTGAAAATATGAAACTAGTGAATCACATGAATTTTTCTGCAAATGAGACCGAGAAATAAACAAACTATGTAATCATTGTCTACCCTAGTTAAAAAGGTCGCTATATTAAAATCATACCTTGTGTTTGCTTCTGACAACAATAAAATATTTACTCAATTAGTAATTCAAGGTATTTTGATATTTTTAATGTTTCAATGAAAAGGTATGATGATCTATGTAGTTGTAGCATAAACCATAATTTTAACACAAATCTACCACACAGTTATAGTATTAATAGAGGATACCATAAAATGTCAGTTAATTTCAATTTCTAATTTCTGTCCCTTATTTTGATTTTGGGAATATGTTGACTCAACGTTGAGCGTATGTTCCCCTTTGTCTAGGCTTGTACAAGCAAGCACCACCTGTGAGGTAGTCAGTTGACACCATGAAAACTTTTCTTGCCTCTGGAGCACCAAGCCAAATGTCTATCATGTTAAGATGAAGAGAAGCGGTACATGCTATTTGCTTATGACAAAATATATAGTCATTGATCCTGCTGCTGAGAAAAACTAATTATTAAAAAGATAAGTTCTTCAAATGCTGCAGGAGGAAACAAACTTAGAGCTACGATCTTTTCAGTCAAAGACATTCTAATATTACAGATGCATTTTTGAGGTCTTCATTAATCTTTATGGATAATCACACAGCTATACATTAACTTTTACATCCTTAACCTACCTGACTGTCTTGTATCTTTTTTGTCCCATTATTTTTATGTGATGTATTTATTTGACATCAGTTGGACATAACCTGGTAAGCAGAACACAACAATTAAGCTCAGAATGATGACTGCATAAGCACTATCAGACACTGTTCAGACGAAATATGAGTACATGTGTGCATGTTTGCACAAAACGCTATTATTGACAACCTTTGTGTTATGTTTGCTATCTTTATACACCATTTACTTGTTTTGTGATTGTGTCAAGTATGAATCTTTCATTACACACTGCATGAGAGCAGGTTATGTATGTTACACTTAAGTGATCAACTGCTCATAATAACCAGGAATTGATAGATCCATAGAATGTTCCAAGCTGATATTACCCCTATGGTGACATACTGCTAGGGTAACTGGTGTGACAAGATGTGTTTGCACTTCATAAATCACACAAATGTGACAAGATATACTAAACCTCAGTAATTCACTCATGTCAATAACCACATTTTATTTTAAGTAATTAAACATGTGCACTCCAGTTCATTATGCAATGAATAAAGATATTTTAGTCAGTCTTAATCCCCAAATAAAATTGTAGAACTTGTTTCTTCAAGCTTTGTTTATCAATTAATTTGTTTCATTCATTCTTCCCAGTGTACATCACCAATTTCCAAAAAGTGACTGCGTTCTTATCATTTAAAATGCTTGAAAGTGAATGTGATGCTCCCCCTTCCACAACTAAAGTCTCCAAGAGTGCTAAAAAATTTCATACTCTTCCCAGTTTAAGGTGTTTTCACTGTTTCCAGAATGAAAAAGTTATTGTCAGCACAATAATCCAACTTCCAAATACGTCAGAGGCAAATAACTGGATAAATTAAGTAAAATTTCATGTGAAAACTGAGACTTTTATCTCACATATGCAGCTTCCATAAAACAGCATTTACAATGCAATAAATGTAGCAAGTAATATGACCATGAAATTTCAAAACTCCTCATTCTATATTGGTCAACATGAGATCTCAGCATCAAAATGAAAGAAAAAAAGATTAAACAATTCACAGCAGAACCAACACTAGTATTTCCAAGAGATGTATATGTCTAATTAAACCTTCCAGATTGAGTAAATAGACAATTTCAGAAAACATCTCATTTGAAAGCCTAGACTAGAAGCTGAAATCGAGCAATGCAAATGCTATCACACAAAAGTTTAGTAAATAAATGTAGCAAGTGATGCAACTGTGAATCTTTGGCTCTTAGCACGCCCTTCTCAGATTCTAGTATCTTTTCAAAGTAATTTGGCAGCGTGTACTTTTGAGGTCATTACAGGAAACATTACGATGGCACTTCTCAGCAGCCTTATCGGAAATGTAAGTTGTATGGAAATAAAGAAATGGAAACAAATATGGTTATATAATCATTATAAATCATTTATTATTGTTTGTATTACAAAAAATAATGTTAATATCTTTCATTCTGCATAATTTTCAATATTCTCTCTGTTAATATGTACATATATAAATGAGTATATACAATGATTTGTACAGAACATTAAACTAAAATCACAGACAATAAGATATAATACTCGCTCGGACAAGTCTCGCGTCTCACAAGTTGAGAAAATTAAAGCAGAGTACTTTTTTCTATGAGAACTGCTGAATACAATTTCGTTTCTGTCAATAGAAAGCACAATTCAGAAACATCGTCACGATGAAATAAATAGTCACGATACAGAGTAAAAAATCGTACAGTATGACAACACATCTTGATGGGGCAATGTGAATTATGTGTAAACAACTGATGAAAATGAAGGAGCAGAATCTCAAGCAATGCTCTTTTGCAGTTCTTAGTAACGAAATGCACCGTGTGTACACGGGGAAGAGGAGCAGTCTTTTTCTGAGGGGGCGGTGCAGCTCCACTCGCACGGGGAGTCAGTCTCGTGGCCCGTCGGCGCACGTAGGAGGAACGGAGTGCTGGGCAGCGCACAGTGGCTGGCGGCGCCTGGGATGCCGGCAGCTCAGCACGGCGCGTACAGCCCCTGCTGCTCCTGGGAGGCAGGCGTCGGCGCCGGCGCGGGGGCGGACGGCGCCGGCGCCGCGCTCTCCGCCTCCGCGTCTTCCTCCGCCTCCAGGTCCTCCTCCTCCATCATCAGGTCCTCCTCCTCCAGTTCCAATTCGTCGACCTCAGCTGCAGCCTGGAACAAGAGAGAATGCGCACATCAGTCAAGCTGTCATTGACGTCACTATGCTACACACTCTCGTGATTATACCATCACTGCGAAGGCCACTGCAATATAGCGGCAACTGTGAATTTCGGTCAGCATTACTTATTAGGAAGGAAGGCAAAATTGAAAAAAAACCAACACGATTCGTCTTTCAACCAGATGTGTTAACTGAAACACCTACTATTGAAAAGGATAAATGACTGAATAGTCGAAAGCAAATATGTTACTGACAGATGATGAAAAATTCTATCTTGTTCGAAATCATGACAAAAGAAATAGAAGAATTTTTTCAAATATCACGCATCTTTCGAAGCAGTACATGTAATCTTTGGAAACCAGCAATCAACGTGACATAAGGAACACAGAATGTGAAATGTCAAGGGTATTAGTCATGTATTGTACTTGAAAGTAACTTTGTAAATTTTCGGTTAATAAGATATATATGAAAGTACTATATTGTATGTTCTACAGTACGAATTAGTTTTGTTAACCAGACTTAGGCTCACATAGCTTTAAGAGGCTGCCATCGTCAAACAAATTACGATATTCGTGAACAACATCGTAATAAGATGTTACAAATAGAGACTGGTGTACAAACACAGAGCAAATATAACCTTTGACAGTGTAGTGGTGATTAACGAAATAATTTTATAGAATACTCTAGAACATACAGACTACTGTGCTTTCATTCATAATTGTAAAGAAGTTCTAGGAAAAAGCGACGGAATCAGTTAACACACTTGAAAGAGTACTAGGATAGAATTGAAAGGCAGCGCTGGTTTTACGAAAGATCTCTAAGATGTCACAGGCTAACACCGGTAAAAAACCGCCGAAAGACTACAGGTACGGAAAGGAAATGGCAGGTTTATGCGATTATAAGGCTGCATGAAACGACTGACGATACGTTTAAATCATGTCCATGCTTCTCGAGAAAAAGTTTACACTATTGTGTAAATAGCGGGAATGTCACTGGGGAAGCATCGTCCTCCACACACCAATTACATCACGAAGTTTTAGAAAATTGAGTACTACAGTAGTGACGTTCGAAGTGACATTTTCTAATTTGGGTTGTACGTGACCGTAGATAATATACCAGAAATCGCACGCCTCGGTCCGTGAAAATGGATCGGGCCCGCAAGAAACTGCGGGAAGCGAAACGCGGCGGCCGTGGGTTTTTGCGCGGCCGAAGGTTTTCTCCGGCGGCGGCAGCCACGACCGAGAAAGTTGGCCACCTGGGCCGACAGAGGCAGCTGTCAGCCGGTGCGGTGGCGCTGCCGGCCAGGTGCGCTTACAATGCGAGGCCCGGGGGCCGCGCTGCCCCCGCAACGTAAGAAAGAAAGAAACCGAACGGTCGCGCCGCGGCCACCTGCGGCCGCCAACTGTCGCGGCGTGGGAAGCGAGCAGCGATACGGATGCGAAGGCGCGCCTGTGCCGGGTTCCGGCCGAACGGAACACGTGTGTGTGGAGCGGCCGGCCAGGGCACACAGGACGTGCGTAACGAGGCGCGCTTCGTGCGTCAGCCGTCCGCGAAGCGACAGACACACGTGTGCCGGCGCAACCTGTCCTGTTCCGAGAAAAGCGCGGAGGAAAGAGGCGCAGCTGGCTGTCTGGCCGCCAGGGCTCGCAAACCCATATTGCAAGTCGCACGCCGTCGCATCAGGACAGCATATTAGGCTGGGGGGATGGGGGTGCAATAGCGTAAAATAAACACACCACTGGAGGCCGTAACTATGTCATACAAATTGTTGATCACAGTTCACCAGCAGTCGGCCACAAACTGGTTTTAGTTTATTTCATGGGAAAAGTACCGCAACTGGTTTCGAAACGTAAAGCAACGGAACAAGTGTTTGATGAGGACACGAAAGTCGACTGATAATGAAGTGCATCAGTTCGAAACCAGTGACGGTACTTTTTCAGTTAAGCATACCAAAACCTTACTGTAGCTGGTTGCTGCTCTACGCTACCGACACAGTCTCTAAGGTCGTGACTGTTGAGGTCACTACCTTTCATTTCGGTTGGAGCAGTGTAAGTTCACGAGAGCTATTGTCAAAATGAATATGATATTTCCAAAATCAGAACTATCGACGTAAATAACTTACAATAAAGCCACTTATATCGATTAAACTTAAGGTTGCCTCCTTTGATGGCTAAGTTCACCAGAGCGACTCGTCAGAATGTACAGATTTCCAGAAACTGTAACTGCTTACGTAAATAACTGATAAAGAGACCGATAGAAAGCTCTGAGTGAACTGAACAGTAATATGCGTAGAAAGTAGCCTAGTCGTTAATGCATGCCGTAAGCAGCAAAGATTGTAGGTTTAAGATCGAAACGCAGAAGAGGAAGCGCTGACAAAACTGTTAATACAAACATCTATACCACACTGCACTACATAACGTCTTAAAGTTTATATCTTGTTCGAAATTTCGTTCCCTCAAGAACATACGAAATTTATTCACTGGGGAAGACAAAACACGTGACACAAACGACATTTGAAGTTATACAACCACTCAATGATGATAAAAACGAAAGAAACATCCAGTACTCGCGAAATTGGAAATGAATCGGAAAATAAGGGAGAAGCAGTTACTGCCAAAGTGATGCACGAAATATTTCCTTTACAAAACTATTGAGCACAAAACGTGAATTTACAGTTTATGGCAAATCTGCAGAGTATTTGAGACAATGCGTACGTGTGGTCTGCAACACCAGATGTAGCGACAATACAGTCTTGTCGCAATGACATAACAAACGATGAAGACAACATTGGTAAAAATTCAGACTTTTGGAAGGGAATTACGTGAGCAAGAAGTCAAGAAGGATTTAGGTGCATATAGGGCACACGAACTCACGTATTTGCAGAGTATGCCAAGAAATAATTACGACGTGATGAATTCTGACAATAATGAGTATCTGAAACAGGACTTGAGTCGGTAAAATGTCACCGGAGATTCACTGACAATATCAAAGTGGAATGATAGAGAACTAAAGCACAGAATTATACGGATGGGGTAAAGATGAGTGCATGTACGAATGAGTCAGGAATTGAGCGAGAAAGCTGAAAGTAGCAGTGGAGCGACTTTTGAGGACGCAAGACAACGCTCAGTGCATGGCCAAGGTACTCACCGTGCACAGCCGGTCGTGGTCGCCGCCGAAGAACGCGGGTTCGTGCTCGTCGCAGGCAGGCGACGTCCTGGCCTCCGACAGGGCTTCGGCGGGCAGCTGGACGGCGGTTGTCTTGAGGGAAGCGTCTACGGCCTCCAGCGGCATCTCCAGGCAGTACTGCAGGTCGCAGATGTAGTCGATGACGCTCTGAATGACCTCCAGCTTGGTGAGGCGCCTGGCGCCGGGGCGCGCGGGAAGCAGGCGCCGCAGCTTGCTGAGGTACAGCTGCACCTCGCTGCTGCTGTCTCGCCGGTGGACGCGGCCGCCGACGGCGGTGGCCCTCTGCGGCGTGCACACTGCGGTCGATGCGGACTTCATCTTCCTGGCAACTGGCGAGCACTTGCTAACAGACAAGCGAACGGGCGAACTAGCGCGTAACGGACAGAGAGAGCGAAGCACACACGACAGCGTTTCCTTGCGGAATGTACCCCACCACGGCCGCGACGCGGTATTTATGGGCCGACCTTCCGCCCCCCACCGAGGCACCCGGCTGGCGCCCTCCCTGCTGCACGTGAGGCCGCAGCCAATGAGGAGGGGGCATCCCCTCCACCGCGCCGCTTCTCACGGCTGCCCGCTCAGCAGCCGCCCCTCCACCGGGACACACGTATTCACAGGCCAGGTGTTCTGGATGCTGTCAAATTCCTAACCTTCCCACAGTCTCGCAGCCGCGCCGGACCTTCTAAAGAAGTGACGCTCCGCGGCAGGGGGAAAAAGGGAAGAAGTACAGCAGGAGGTGGGAAAAAAATGCGTGCCGCGTAAGACCTGTACGGCGAAACGCGGGATTCCGAGCGGAGAACAGCGCGCATGTGCAGCCAGGCCACTGCCTTTCTCACGCTGCGCCCGGCACACACACACATACACACACACATGCGCGCGGAGTGACATATGCTACGGTTACCATGCATGTCGCTCGCCTGGTGGCCAGATGTGACCCTCCAGCTCTTATGGTACACAGTTGTCGGCCCTCGAGCTGCTGTTAGCAGTTGTTTTTATCGGGTAGATGCCGAAAACACACTCCCCGATTACTAATGTCTACACAAGTTACCGTCAAGAATGATTCAACAACTCCGGTGTTTCTTTTTGTCGTATGCGTACTGCAAACTAAGAATGTTTTTTCACACGACACGTGGCTCCTCAACTGTCAAACAACCTCTGTGGTCTTTTTCGTTTATTGCGTTATGTTTTGAAGGCAATTAGTTTCTCCGTTCATTGCTAGCGTAGACTGCAGTAGGAAAAACTTTGATTTCCCAGCCACTATTCGTTTGCTCGACGTAAGCCAACTTTTATTATAAACGTATTTTAGTTTAGTAAAACTTCGTACAAGTTTAATTCATAGAACTTCTGTTGTAGCTACACTGGAATTGCATTCAGTGCCATAAGACAAAAGAAAAATATAAATATAACAGCTTCTGCTCTAGACAACCCATTCTAATATTCATATTCAAGAATGTAATTATGGAAAAATGAATTTTCCCCGAGCAAACACGAATTCTTCTTCTTTAACATCCAAGCATGTTTCACTGATGTTTCACTACCGTCAGTCGGTTCATTTATTTTCTGTAAAATATTAAAATATATACCTTTTTGGATTATACAGGAGTATTTACCTTTCAAGGATAAGGGTGTTGTGCCACCCGAAGTGGCTGATCGGTTCTAGGCGCTACAGTCTGGAACCTCGTGACCGCTACGATCGCAGGTTCGAATCCTGCTTCGGGCATGGATGTGTGTGATGTCCTTAGGTTAGTTAGGTTTAAGTAGTTCTAAGTTCTAGGGGACAGATGACCTCAGCAGTCCCATAGTGCTCGGAGCCATTTGAACCATTTTTTAGGCTGTTGTTCGTATCAAACTCAGGTATGAAATCATCCACATACATCTCTTTTCACATTCGTTTTGCTGTTCAGGATATTCTGGGAGATTCTGTGGCTTAAGCATTCTCTTGAGGTACTGCCTCCAGTCTTAACGATACTTCTAATTTAGTTTCATTCACACTGAAAATACTTAATTCTGTTCTGATATCTTTATTTCTAACCAGATCTCTTCTTGTGTGCCCCATTGCCTTCCTTATCTGGTATTTATTTTCACAACATTATTAATAAAAATATATCCCATAGCATAACATATTGATGTTTATGTGGCTGTCTCTCACGAGCATTACAGCTGACACTTTACCTCAGTTTGTCATCTCCCATTAATCAGGATTAGACTTAATAACGACAGTGAACATTTTATGATGCCAAAGGAGAATTTGTATCTGCTCAAGGCAGAATCATATTTCCACAATTACATATCTGAAATCTAACATGGATAAATGGTGAGTCTCAATTACAAGACGAATATTCAATAATAATTTATTTTTCTCGCGAATTTAACGCTCTAAAAGAAAGTTTGCAACTTCATGATAAACGTGTGTCAACTCTTGTTCATTCTCAAATTTTTAATGTGCCATAGACCTGGTTTGATTAAAGATTACCTTTGCTTTTATCACATACGCACCATGTCACTTATGGGGGAGTCTGTACATACACATTTAAACAATAGAAACTTTGAACTTGATACCTGTTTCTAGCAGATTAAAAGTATTATTTACATAAAAAACTCCTCCTCCAGAAATCCGTTTTTCAACTTTTTGAATTGATGTGCTTTGGTGAAATATGTTGTACAACAAAACTAAGTTAATATGTGTACATGCAAAATTATGGTGCAACTGGTTGACTGGGAACTTTTTTCTCTAAATGTATATTGTTGATTCAACGTACCTTGTAGTATGACTTTACTACCAATTAATTCTATAATCTCAATGCAACATTTGTTATCTTTCACCATTGATAAGCGATTTATCTTCACACAACAGACGTAGTTCTCATGACAGCCTTCCGCTCCAGTCATTCTTATCCTGTTATTCTGTGGACACTAAACAGCAAACTCTCCCGAAGTACGAAAGTTGCCATTTTATGCAAGGGTAGAAAACTGAGATACAGTTAGTACAATACAATATAGGATCAAAAGCATCTGGACACCTGTTAGTTCTCGTCAATAGGGGTGCGTCCACTCTTCGCCTTTGTTGCGGCTGGACTCTGTTGGGGCAGTTTCCTTGAGATGTCCCAGCGTCTGTGCCAAAGTGGCAGCCCATTCTCTCTCAAGTGCCGATACCAAGGAACGTAGCGATGTTGGACGCTGGAATCTAGAACGAAAAGTCATCCCAATGGTGTTGCATTGGATTCAGGTCGGGGCTCTAGGCAGGCCAGTCCATTTCAGGAATGCTACTGCCCACCATTCATTGCCTTACAGATGCTGCGTTATGACAGGTGTGTTCTACTGCTGATACAGTCCTTCCCTCCGAACTGTTCCTCTACTCTGAGCATTACACAATGCTGAAAAATGTGTTCATATTCTTCTGTACGTACACTAATGGCCACTACAACTGATACACCACGAAGATGACGTGCTACAGACGCGAAATTTAACCAACAGGAAGAAGATGCTGTGATATGTAAATGATTAGCTTTTCAGAGCATTCACACAAGGTTGGCGCCAGTAGCGACACCTACAACGTGTTGACATGAGGAAAGTTTCCATCTACTACTTAAACCTAACCAACCTAAGGACATTACACACATCCATGCCAGAGGCAGGATTCAAACCTGCGGCCGTAGCGGTCGTTCGGTTCCAGACTGTAGCGCCTAGAACCGCTTGGCCACCCCAGGCGGCTCAACAGAATCAATAATATATGTGTACAAACAAGTTTTCGTGTGCACAGTAAAGTATTCCAGACCATTTTAGATTCGCAAATATTAAATGTCGTACTCTAAAAACTTAGCTGCTCGCTACAGTGCCTTCAATATGAATGCCCCAGCGCTGCACTAATGAATGGCGACCAAGCGAACCACAGATTACATTCAACATAGAGTTAAGGATCTTATCCACTACATGCCTTTTTGTCCCAGTACAATACAGGTGAATTATTTACAATGGTAGAAAACATATGAACACCTTACACATTAGTTAATGTCATCCACTGAGAATTTTTTAATTGGGTGCTGAATTCAAATGTTCAGAATTGTAAGTAGCCTGTGGGAATTATGTACATATTACTCATGTTTGCTCTAAGTCTTTCGAGCTTATTTTTGTGTGTCTCTGATAGTCGCCTTGAAATTCCGAGAACTTTGCTTTGACATTTACAGCATTTTGTTGGAATGAGCCTCAATTGTGCGTTCTCTACTTCATCATTAAAAAGCCTGACAAAAACCGCAAAGACCGGGCTTGTACCTACTTGGTCGGACACTACCGTAGAAAGTCGTTGGAATCGTACTCGCTGAGGATGGAGTAGCACGGAGAGTAACATCAAATCAGTCTGCGTACTGAAGACCATAGCAACAACAGCTGGAAATGTCAGCGTGTGAGGATGTTCGTGATACTATTGTGACTGGTTGCGTTCTTTTGTCAACAGTCCTTAAGTGGGGTAGCACGTCAAACGGACCGACTTGGAGCAGGAGAGGCACCACAGGACATTTTAGTTTCCACTGTCTATACTTTTACAGAAAAATTCATAAAACTTTGTCAGAATGACCAGGATGGATTCAGAATTGACACTCAGAACAGTGGAAGTACGAAAACATAACGAATTAATTTTTTTTTTGCATGTGAAATTTCATTTTTTTCACTTACTAATGGCAGTATTTGTTGCTATAGGTACACTTTTCTTCATAAGTAAGAGAGATTCTTCGATGAATTATGCACAGCGTACAAAACATACTTAAAGGTGTATGAAAGTCTAGAATTTTGGAAATTTATTAAAAACTTTGGTAAAAATTGAGGTAATTAACTATAAAATTCGAGATTTTCCTAAACATGACGTTTAAAATATAACAGTTAATTCGTTTTTTCATAAATTAAATAAATTCTAGAGTTTCATACACCTGAGAGTATGGTGTGTACGATGTGCAAAATTCATCGAAGAATCTCTCTAACGTATGAAGAAAAGAGTGGTGCACCGGTCAGTATACGTCGGACCCGCGTGTCGCCACTATCAGTGATTGCAGACCGAGCGCCGCCACACGGCAGGTCTAGAGAGACTTCCTAGCACTCGCCCCAGTTGTACAGCCGACTTTGCTAGCGATGGTTCACTGACTACATACGCTCTCATTCGCCGAGACGACAGTTTAGCAAAGCCTTCAGTTCCGTCCTTTGCTACGACCTAGCAAGGCGCCATATTCTGAACAGATAATATTGTGAATCATGTACCTTCTAGAGCGACGCTCATCATTAATGGATTAAAGTTAACGCTTTCTGAATTCTAATTCCTAGTCATGTTCCAGACCTCAAATCAGTATAGTCCTTCCCTCCTCACGCCAGCCTGTGTGAACTAAAACGAATGCATTCCGGCCTCCTCTAGTAACACGGTGTTGGCTCTTCAGCCAACACAACGAAAAGTGTACCTATAGCAACAAATGCAGACATTAGTAAGTGAAAAAATGATGAAATTTCGGACGTAAAAAAAAATTATTTTGTAATGTTTTCGAGTGTGAATCCTGAATCGTTCCTGGGGATGCTGACAAAGTTATATGAATTTATTTGTAAAAGTATGGACACTGGAAATTAAAATGTCCTGTGATGCCCCTCCTGCTCCAAGTCGACCCGTTTGACGTCCTTCCCCACTTAACGCTTGCAGAGTTCAACAAAATCCAGCACGGATAAAATAGTATCGACGATAGTTGTTAAGAGTTAAACGTAGCGCAAGAAAATTTAAGGATGAGAGCAGTTTTTGAATGTGGCAGGTGTGGGAATACGTTTCCACACTCGCTGTATACGAACGTCACTCTGGTGGCCAGAGAGAGAACTAGACGGCGTATCGAAATGCACGCGGTCTCCTGACCACATCACAGTAGACGCGCGAGCCAGGTGATTGCGTGGTTCCGACACCGGGTGGTGGGGCGTGACAGTTGACTCGCTAGCCGGTGAGGAAACGGCGGGAAGCCAGAGAGAGAGGGGGGGAGACGTAAGGCAGCTCCGAGGCGCCACAAAGGCGGCAGATGGGTGCGGCTGCGACGGTTGCCAGGCGGCAGGGCCAGCCGGGCACACACCTGTGTGGGAACGCACCTCAGCTGCGCCGGCCGGAATGCGGACTTCCTCCCTAGCGGACCGCCCCTTGCTGGTCCATTCACTCCGTCCTGGGCTTGGCCGCCTAACGGAACTACAGATCCAAACGTTCTGCCGCATAATTTACGAGGTGACGTTTTAAGGGACCTACACGCGCACCAGTTTGTCGGCCGATCGACCGACATATTCGACGTGTGTAGGCGTTTCCGCCGACGAACCGACCGATCTCTTTTCTTTTCGGAGAAGGGGTTGGGAGACCACCCGACTGCTGGCCCAGTTAATCACTTCGACGACAAATTGTTCTCTATTTAGCTCCATCACTTCATTCACTCATTCACTCCAGCCTGCACCCGGCTCCAACCTTACACTGAAGTGAGAAAAGCCACGGGGGCTGGCTCTGAGCACTATGGGTGTTAAGACACCCATGGTCATCAGTCCCCTAGAACTTAGAACTACTTAAACCTAACTAACCTAAGGACATCACACAACACCCATTCATCACGAGGCAGAGAAAAAAGCCACAGGATAGCGATATGAACAGATACAGCTGGAGGTACTTTACTTACACAGGGTTTTAGGGGTAGCGTACTAATGGAGCTGTCATTTATACTCAGTTTATTCATTTCAAAAGAACACTGGCGCCAGCCGCGCCACGGCTCAGTACCTAAACAAAATTTCATGCCGCATGGAACGAACTATAAAGAGAGACAGGGTATAAGTCAGAGACCTACTAGTGGCAATGTTATGTTGGCAACACGTCAAAACACAAACCACAGCACTTGCTTATAAGGGAACCTCCCCATCGCACCCCCCCCCCCCCCCCCACAGATTTAATTATAAGTTGGCACAGCGGATAGGCCTTGAAAAACTGAACACAGATCAATCGAGAAAACAGGAAGAAGTTGTGTGGAACTATGAAAAAATAAGCAAAAGATACAAACTGAGTACTCCATGGGTAAGATATCTAACATCAAGGAGAATGCTGACTCAGGAGCGCCGTGTCCCGTGGTTAGCGTGAGTAGCTGCGGAACGAGAGGTCCTTGGATCAAGTCTTCCTTCGAGTGATAAGTTTAATTTTTTTTTTAAGTTCAGGCAATCACACATAATCAACTTCGCCCTCCAAAATTCCAGATATGTTCAGATTTGCTTGGACATATGAAGGATTTGACGGTCTACACACGGAAAAATTTGAAAACGTTAAAACATATGTTTTGACAGAGCACAGGGAAAACTGTGCGACTCTCAAAATGTTGCATTCATTTGTTGCAGTTTATGAGACAAACTCTTATGTTTTCATCACTTTTTTGGGAGTGATTATCACATCCACAAGGAAACCTATATCGGGCAAGGTAGAAGAATCTTTTTACCATTCGCCAAGTGTACAAGTTAGGTTGGTCGACAACATATTCCTGTCATGTGACACACATGCCGTCACCAGTGTTGTATAGAATATATCAGACGTGTTTTCCTGTGGAGCAATCGGTTGACCTATGACCTTGCGATCAAATGTTTTCGGTTCCCATTGGAGAGGCAGGTCCTTTCGTCTATTAATCGCACAGATTTGCGGTACGGTCGCAAAACACAGACACTAAACTTATTACAGTGAACAGAGACGTCAATGAATCAACAGACAGATCACAACTTTGCGAAAATAAAGAAAGTAAAAATTTTCACTCGAGGGTAGACTTTAACGAAGGACCGCTCGTTCAGCAGCTGCTCACGCTAACCACGGGATCATAGCATAGACTACTCAAATTGTATATTTCGCTTATTTTTTCATAGTTCCATACAACTTCTTCCTCTTTTATCGATTGATCTGTGTTCAGTTTTTCAAGGCCTGTCCACTGTGCCAACTTATAGCTAAATCTGAGGGGAGTGCGATGGGGAGGTTCCCTTGTTAGAAGTATACAAACAAACAGAAAACAGTGGTTTACGAAAAAGTATACGATGCATAGGTCTGCACAGCATGTAAAAATTAGACTAGAACTGCGTCTAGAAGATAAACATCAACGATGTGCTACCAGACGGCATTACCCGGTGTAAGCGAGAAATCAAATGGAAATCACGGTGCCGGCCTCTGTGACCGAGCGGTTGTAGGCGCTTCAGTCTGGAACCGCGCGACCGCTATGGTCGCAGGTTCGAATCCTGCCTCCGACATGGATGTGTGTGATGTCCTTAGTTAGGTTTAAGTAGCTCTGAGTTGTAGGTGACTGATGACGTCATATGTTAAGTCCCATACTGCTTAGAGCCATTTGAACCATTTACGGAAATCACGGTCAGTAAAAAACATGTTGTTAACGAACTGTTTTTCGATCTCAAAGCAAATCCAAATGTAAATAACTTGTTTACAGACCACTGATGACGCTTTACCTCGATAAAGCGAAACGTGTCTAATGAAAATAAACACGCATTTTTTGTAGTTGTAACGACAGAATGAAAATATCCTCAAGAATTTTAAAGCAACTACGGACAATATGGCCACGTAATCAATGAATAAATGGATGTGTTTGTAATTACTGCAGTACTGCATCTGCGAGGTTATGTCACATCTGTCGCTGGCGCTGGTCCAGCACGAAATGTGGCGTAGCTACTGTGGTGTCTGGAGGTAAGGAAATAACTGTGTGCAGACTAGACCGAAGCAACGAGTCCGGTAAAGAGGTGCGCTCTCGTACGGCGCGAGAAATACAGGGCACAGCAGGTACGAGGATCCGCAGTCAGGCTCCGATCAGGAGCAGAGGTTTTATACTTTTGCAGTCGTTTTGCTATGAAGCGTCATTAAAACTAGAGTACTTTGTCGAGAATGAAGAGTTTCTCTAATAACACTGGTGCAAGTTGGTAAAATTACTCGGCTGATAAACAGCTAGCATTTCGTGAGATTTCAGAAGTCACGCAATTATTTCAGTATTTATGTGGAACAGGTCTGAAATTACACTACTGGCCATTAAAATTACTACACCACGAAGATGACGTGCTAGAGACGCGAAATTTAACCGACAGGAGGAAGATGCTGTGATATGCAAATGATTAGCTTTTCAGACCATTCAGACAAGGTTGCGCCAAGATGGCGACACCTACAACGTGCTGACATGAGGAAAGTTTCCAACCGATTTCTCATACACAAACAGCAGTTGACCGGCGTTGCCTGGTGAAACGTTGTTGTGATCCCTCGTGTAAGGAGGAGAAATGCGTACCATCACGTTTTGGACTTTGATAAAGGTCGGATTGTAGCCTAACGCCATTGTGGTTTATCGTATTGCGACATTGCTGCTCGCGTTGGTCGAAATCCAATGACTGTTAGCAGAATATGGAATCGGTGGGTTCAGGAGGATAATACAGAACGCCGTGCTGCATCCCAACGGCCTCGTATCACTAGCAGTCGACATGACTGGCATCTTATCCGCATGGCTGTATCGCATCGTGCAGCCACGTCTCGATCCCTGAGTCAACAGATGGAGACGTTTGCGAGACAACAACCATCTGCACGAACAGTTCGACGACGTTTGCAGCAGCATGGACTATCAGTTCGGAGACCATGGCTGCGGTTACCCTTGACGCTGCATCACAGACAGGAGCGCCTGCGATGGTGTATTTAACGACGAACATGGGTGCACGAATGACAAAACGTCATTTTTTCGGATGAATCCAGGTTCTGTTTACAGCATCATGATGCTCGCATCCGCGTTTGGCAACATCGCGGTGAACGCACACTGGGCCGGCCGCGGTGGTCTCGAGGTTAAGGCGCTCAGTCAGGTACCGCGTGACTGCTACGGTCGCAGGTTCGAATCCTGCCTCGGCCATGGATTGTGTGATGTCCTTAGGTTAGTTAGGTTTAAGTAGTTCTAGGGGACTGATGACCTCAGAAGTTAAGTCCCATACTGCTCAGAGCCATTTGAACCATTTGAACGCACAGTGGAAGCGTGTGTGTCATCGCCATACTGGCATATCACCCGGCGTGATGGTATGGGGTGTCATTGGTTACATATCTCGGTCACCTCTTGTTCGCATTGACGGCACTTTGAACAGTGGACGTTACATTTCAGACGTTTTACGACCCATGGCTCTACCCTTCATTCGATCCGTGCGAATCCCTACATTTCAGCAGGATAATGCACCATCGCATGTTGCAGGTCCTGTACGGGCCTTTCTGGATACAGAAAATGTTCGACTGCTGCCCTGGCCAGTACATTGTCCAGATCTCTCACCAATTGAAAACGTCTGGTCAATGGTGGCCGAGCAACTGGCTCGTCACAATACGCCAGTCACTACTCTTGATGAACTGTGGTATCGTTTTGAAGCTGCATGGGCAGCTGCACCTGTACACGCCATCCAGGCTCTGTTTGATTCAATGCCCAGGCGTATCAAGGCCGTTATTACGGCCAGAGGTGGTTGTTCTGGGTACTGGTTTCCCAGGATTTATGCACCCAAACTGCGTGAAAATATAATCACATGTCAGTTCTAGTATAACATATTTGTCCAATGAATAGCCATTTATCAGCTGCATTTCTTCTTGGTGTAAGAATGTCAATGGCCAGTAGTGTACTTCCAAAAACATTACTGCAACAATGGGAAAGTCTGTGTGTCCGGTAACTCGAGAGTCTACCTTTGTCAGTCAAGCTGGGAAACTTCAAACATTATGAGGCCATCAGTAAACGGTTACTTGCATTCACTTATAACCTAATGAAGTCACGCTACAGGCATTGCAGTGAGGTGGCAGTAAAGTCATGGGGGTGCCTCCTAATATCGCGTCGGAACTCTTTTCGCCTGGCGTTGTGCAGCAACTAGACGTGGCATAGACTCAGTAAGCTGCTGGATGTTCCCTGTAGAAATACCGATCCATAGCTGCCTCTGTAGCAGTCCTCAATTTACACGATTTTGCGCTCGAACTAAGCTCTCAAGAATGTTCGATGGGATTCAGTCGGTTGATGTGGGTGGGCAAACAATTCGCTCGAATTGCCCATAATGTTGAAACTTCCTGGCAGATTAAAACTGTGTGTCAGGCCGAGACTCGAACTCGGGACCTTTGCCTTCCTCGGGCAAGTGCTCCACCAACTGAGCTACCCAAGCACGACTCACGCCCGGTCCTCACAGCTTTACTTCCGCCAGTACCTCGCCTCCTACCTTCCAAACTTTACAGAAGCTCTCCTGCGAACGTTGCAGAACTAGCACTCCTGAAAGAAAGGATACTGCGGAGACATGGCTTAGCCGCAGCCTGGGGGAGGTTTCAAGAATGAGATTTTCACTCTGCAGCGGAGTGTGAGCTGATATGCTAGTGCTAGTTCTGCAAGGTTCGGAGGAGAGCTTCTGTAAAGTTTGGAAGGTAGGAGGCGAGGTAATGGCGGAAGTAAAGCTGTGAGGACCGGGCGTGAGTCATGGGTCCATAATGTTCTTCAAACAAGCTGCGAACAGTTGTGGCCTGATGACATGTTTCGGACCATGAAGTCCATTAATGGCTGCACATGGTCTTCAAGTTGCCCAACATAGCCATTTCCAGTCACGATAGCTTCAGTTGGACCAGAGGACCAAGTCCGTTGCATGTAGACACATCCCATGCCGTTACGGAGTCAACACCAGCTTGCACAGTGCCTTGTTAACAACTTGGGTTCATAGAATCGTTGAATCTGCGCCACAGACAAACCCTTACCGACTGAAATCGGGACTCGTCTCACCAGACCAGGTTTTCCGGACGTCAAGCGTGCAGCCGATGTGGTCATGAGGCCAGGAGAGGCGCAGTAGGCGATGTAGTGCTGTTAACAAATGCATCCGCATCCGTCTTCTGCTCCCATACCCCATCAGCACCAAATTTCGTAGCGCTGTCTTAAAGAATACGTTAGTCGTACGTCCCTCATTGATTTCTGCGGTTAATTAAGGTAGAGTTCCTTGTCTCTTAGCACTGACGACTCTACGCAAACGCTGCTGCTCTCGTTCGTTAAGTGAAGGCCGTCGGCCGCTGCGTTGTCCGAGGCGAGAGGTAAGGCCTGAAATTTAGTATTCTCGGCACACTCTTGACACTGTGAATCTCGGAATGTTGTACTCCGTTACGATTTCCAAAATGGACTGTCCCTTTCCGATTTCAAAGTCTGTTAATTCCCGCCGTGTGGCCATAAATACCTTACAAATCGTTTCACTTGAATCACCTGAGTACAAAGTTCCGTCAATGTACTGCCCTTTTAGACCATGTATACGCATTGTCAAGAACTGAAAAGGGACTGCCGCTACCGAAAACGAATTAGAGATGTACCTCCCTAATTGAGATGGTTACAACTGGAGTAATAACCAGAATTTTACTACTCGGAGCCACCTGCAACATATATAAAGATGGTATCTGTTCTGTCTGAAAGAATACTATACCATCTTCGTATAGTTAAGTCTAACCGGCCATTGACCTTCTTCTTCTGTGCTGGATGCACACGCATTGCCCGAACTCTTACGGGACTCGGTAAGATTGCTGCGAGTATCGAGTGTAATGGGCAGAGGCACTACGAATGTAGTGTGTGGACATTAAGTTGGGAATGTGGGTCTCACGGGGAGCGTGCAAGGGATAAGTCCCTGCAGTCGCACTACCCTCTGTGCCCTCGGTGGCTCGGATGGGTAGAGCGTCTGCTATGTAAGCAGGAGATCCCTGGTTCGAGCCCTGGCCGGGGCACACATTTCCAACTGTCCCCTTTGATGCATATCAACGCCAGTCTACAGCTTAGGGCCTTGATTTAATTATCATTTCATGCTGCAACAGATGTCGTCGTTCCCTACGATTAAGGTACTCGCGCTTGCCCTGTCCACAACATCTGCCTGTTTCGCGCCGAGGAATTGTAATTGTTCAGGCCGCTCGTTCATGTTTAATGGGTTATGCTGGGGATTAGCAGGCCTAATTTGAACTCTCGGAGTTGAGCCGACTATCCCACTCCCGTTTTCACCGCGTTATACCCGGAAGCGGTCACGGCTTGCGTGAATATTTCTTCCACCGTTTCCACCGTGCCTGTGACTGCGGTCGTATAGCTTGTCATTACCGTACTTGTGTCTCCTACCATTACTATTGTTATTTCCCCAACAATTCCTAGGTCGTTGCCACCCGCTATCATTACTACTCCGCCAATCACGGCCGCGGAATCGATCTCCCCATGGATGCCTCTTATGCGATCACGCCCCGTCGACGGTAAGCGTCACGAGTTTCACCCGGGACTGTAGTAGGGCGTTCGTGCCTCATTGGAGTCTGGCGCGTAACTCGGAACGATTCGTACTCCAGCTCTTGGAGGTACACTTTAAACGCTTAAAATCATCTTCGCATCATCCAGCGATGTTGTTGTGTCTTAAGTGGTTTGGTAATTTCGTAATGCAAGTACGTATCATTTCCTCTCGTCTGTATGGGTCATAAAAAAACTGATTCGTTTGAATCATTTGGTCCCGCAGGACTCGTGAAACGCGAACGTTTTAAGACTGGCATCATGATGACGCCCTGTTTCACCCCATTCTGTACCACCTCGGACCAGTATGCTGAGAGGAAACGTTGCTGAAAAGCATGTACCGGCGGAAAGTGTTGCGCAGCGAACGTAATCTGCACGGACGGTTCCCCCTGCTAAAAAGCCGCACATACAGTGTGTTTCCGTAAGAGCGTGCAAAAATTTAACTGGACATAGAGGATGCTCCACTGAACAATTTGAGATAGAGAACCTGGGACCGGAGGGGCCAGCTTAAGGAGACAATATGAATAAAATCACATTACTGTGTACTTTTTTATTTACCTTAGTTACAGTTAACTGCAAATACGATCGTTGACTCAGTGAACGTACCATCTGTGCTGTATCTTACAAAATGTGCTGAAACCGACGACGATTACCCTCAATGCAAGCATGCCATCGGCGAACAAGATTCTTACGCAACCTGTTAAATACTTATGGTGAGTTTCGAATCACATCACAGACAGCAATTAATTCCATCTCCGCATCCACTGGTTTCTCACACACAAGTGACTTTAAATATCTCCATAGGAGGTAATGGAAATAATCAAGGGGTCCAGTTCTGGTGACCTCGCAGGGGATGGTATAAGACCACCCCTCCTAATGCAGCGAACTGGAAATACAGCATTGAGATGGTTGCAGACATTCACACTGAAGTGAGGCGGTGAACCGTCATGTTGTATCTACATCCTCTCACGAACATCCAAGAATACTTATAGGGTATGTTTTCCGCCTTTTTGCAAACACACTGTTTTTCCTTTTTATCCAAACATGTTTCAGTACCTCTGTGCCATCATCAGTAGGTTTCGGTTTATTGAAATCTGTAACTTTGGAAGTATTTTAGGTTGTAACTGATTCAACAAAGTGAGGCCTAAAGAAAGTTTTTGTTCGTTTTGATTCTTACCGTGATTTTACATTATATGATTTTACAGGAGCAACTGTATGATGCCCTGCACTGACAGCATCTGCAAACGAAACGATTTAAGCGTAAATTTCATCTATTGACTTTTTAGATAACGTGATTTTGGCGTGTCACAATGTTTTGCACATATAACTTTTACTATTCTCGTTTTGTTGTGACTGATCGTTCTTCTATTAGATTCCAAGGGCACTGCAGATGCATATTAATGTACTTTGTGTAGTTTCTTTCTTTATAAACGCCTTTTTACTTCGCAAAACGCGATGAGCACTGTGATGTTGCGTTTCCTAACTCCGTCGGCGTTCACTTGTTACCGAGAGAATTTGGCGCTGAAGTTTGTTTACTTTCTCTCTCTTTCTGCACGTGTGTGTGTGTGTGGGGGGGGGGGGGGGGGGGGAAGGGGGGGGTGTTAGCATCTTTAGCTGTTTGTGTTTCCTTTTCTGTAAAGTTCTTTTAATGTGTAAAATAATGTGCCTTTAGAGAGTAGAACTCCGACAACTCAGGCAGAACTCTTTGCAGAACCTCAAGTACAGGTGGTCATTCGGACGGCCAGGTAGAAGATATGTCCCTGTGAGACTGTCGCCTGCAATGCGACCATGGTGTTGACAGCAGAACGTACCTGATGGTGTGACTCAGCTACAACGTGAGGGTTTTCCTCATCCCACACATGACTGTGGCAAAGGGAAATTCACAGCAAACATAAACATACCCAAAGCCTTGCAGACAAACAAAAATTACAAGAAGCGAAATGTAGTATGAGGAGGGCTATGCGAGAGGTGTTCAATGAATTCGAAAGTAAATTTCTATGTACTGACTTGGCAGAAAATCCTAAGAAATTTTGGCCTAATGTCAAAGCGGTTGGTGCATCAAAACAATATGTCCAGACACTCTGTGACCAAAATGGACTGAAACAGAGGATGACAGACTAAAGGCCGAAATACTAAATGTCTTTTTCCAAAACTGTTTCACAGAGGAAGACTGCACTGTAGTTCCTTCTCTAGATTGTCGCACAGATGACAAAATGGGAGATATCGAAATAGCCGACAGAGGGATAGAGAAAGAATTAAAATCGCTTAAAAGAGGAAAGGCTGCTGGACCTGATGAGATACCAGTTCGATTTTACACAGAGTACGCGGAGGAACTTGCCCCTCCCCCCCCCCCCCCCCCTTCTTGCAGCGGTGTACCGTAGATCTCTAGAAGAGCGTAGCGTTCCAAAGGATTGGAAAACGGCACAGGTGATCCCCGTTTTCAATAAGGGACGTCGAACAAAAATGGCTCTGAGCACTATCCGACTTAACTTCTGAGGTCATCAGTCGCCTAGAACTTAGAACTAATTAAACCTAACTAATCTAATGACATCACACGCACCCATGCCCTAGGCAGGATTCGAACCTGCGACCGTAGCGGTCGCTCGACTCCAGACTGTAGCGCCTAGAACCGCACGTCCACTCCGGCCTGCGACGTCGAACAGATGTGCAGAACTATAACCTATATCTCTAACGTCGATCAGTTGTAGAAATTTGGAACACTTATTATGTTCGAGTATAATGACTTTTCTGGAGACTAGAAATCTACGTTGTAGGAATCAGCATGGGTTTCGAAACAGACGGTCGTGTGAAACCCACCTCGCGCTATTCGTCCACGAGACTCAGAGGGCCATAGACACGGGTTCACAGGTAGATGCCGTGTTTCTTGACTTCCGCAAGGCGTTCGATACAGTTCCCCACAATCGTTTAATGAATAAAGTAAGAGCATACGGACTAACAGACCAATTGTGTGATTGGATTGAGGAGTTCCTAGATAACAGAACGCAGCATGTCATTCTCAATGTAGAGAAGTGCCGGCCGCGGTGGTCTCGCGGTTCTAGGCGCGCAGTCCGGAACCGTGCGACTGCTACGGTTGCAGGTTCGAATCCTGCCTCGGGCATGGATGTGTGTGATGTCCATAGGTTAGTTTGGTTTAAGTAGTTCTAAGCTCTAGGGGACTGATGACCACAGCTGTTAAGTCCCATAGTGCTCAGAGCAATTTGAACCATTTTTTCAATGTAGAGAAGTCTTTCAGGTGTGCCGCAGGAGAGTGTCATAGGACCGTTACTATTCACAATGTACATAAATGACCTTGTGGATGACATCGGAAGTTCACTGAGGCTTTTTGCAAATGATGCTGTGATGTACCGAGAGGTTGTAACAATGGAAAATTGTACTGAAATGCAGGAGGATCTGCAGCCAATTGACGCATGGAGCAGGGAATGGCAATTGAATCTGAGTGTAGACAAGTGTAATGTGCTGCGGATACATAGAAAGATAGATCCCTTATCATTTAGCTACAAAATAGCAGGTCAGCAACTGGAAGCAGTTAATTTCTTAAATTATCTGGGAGTACGCATTAGGAGTGATTTAAAATGGAATGATCATGTAAAGTTGATGGTCGGTAAAGCAGCTGCCAGACTGAGATTCATTGGAAGTATCCTAAGGAAATGCAATCCGAAAACAAATGAAGTATGTTACAGTACGCTTGTTCGCCCACTGCTTGAATACTGCTCAGCAATGTGGGATCCGTACCAGATAGGGTTGATAGAAGAGATAGAGAAGATCCAACGGAGAGCAGCGCGCATCGTTACAGGATCATTTAGTAATCGAGAAAGCGTTACGGAGATGATAGATAAACTCCAGTGGAAGACTCTGCAGGAGAGACGCTCAGTAGCTCGGTACGGGCTTTTGTTAAAGTTTCGTGAACATACCTTCACCGAAGAGTCAAGCAGTATATTGCGAAAATTCAAATTGCTCAGCGAGAAGCCTCGGGTGATTTCCGCAGGACGAATACTGAAACAAAACTTCTTCACCGAGAGAAAATCGAAACGTCGCATTTCGTCTCGTGGAGAACATCCATGAGAATTTCTGTTCCTCCGGCATCTGCTACCTGCAACGCGCCTTCCCGCACCTCCCTCTAAAGCCGTATTCTTCATCCTGACACGAATCTCGGATTGCACCTACGTCTCTTATATCTTTCATCGCACGACGCCACGTCTCCGTCACATCCTACGCAGACATCGAACTGAACTACACACTCATTCAAATAGTAGGTAGTATCTTTTTGCCTTCGATTTATTTCGCATTGCACCGCTGAAACTTTAGCGGCGAGCGTACTTCCTCTGTTTCGCCCACTGCGACGGGTAGTGTGTTATCACTGCACCCCGTGGCCGAATTATTACCAACAACTTCTGTGAGCTTCGTTACTTCATCTCTCAACTCGCGTTTTTCATGGACGCTTTGCTACTTGTTTTGACCGACTTACCTTTCAAAAGCAAAGACAGCGTCAGTAGTTCCCGCTACCTTGTCTTTAATGGCGTCCGGACATTGTGTACGCGCTTTCTCTCTAGCCTGGACAAAAGCTCGGCGTGTTCCACGCCAGCAGCGGATTTCCAACACTCGGAATTCCCCAATAATCCTCTCTCACTGCTCCCTGACCGCTTCGTTAATCCGCAACTGCTCGTTTTCTTCTTCAGAGACACGCTGCTCAACTGTGCTGAAAGTTCTCCCCATCTCCGTCAGAAAATCATCCCGGATCGTTGCCCGAAAGCTAGGCTGTACCATGACTCCTAGTACACTCACCGCTTTCGCTTCTTTGTTTTCCAAATTTAGTTCGAGCGTCTCATTCGATTCCTTTTCTTTTACATTCGCTATCTTTATTCCGCAGATTGTATCTAATTCGCTGTCCTTAGTTCTGCAAATTGCTCCTCAAATGCCTCTGAGCTCCATGGGACTTAACATATGTGGTCATCAGTCCCCTAACAAATCTAAGGACATCACACACATCCATGCCCGAGGCAGGATTCGAAGCTACGACCGTAGCGATAGCGCGGTTCCAGAGTGAAGCGCCTAGATCCGCTCGGCCACATCGGTCGAAATTGCTTCTCATTTTGCTCCATAAGTTCTCGGAAAATCTTAACCACATCCGGCTGTGAAGAATTAATTGGACCACTGGCGTGTTAGGTGTACCATGACTCCTAGTATACTCATCGCTCTCGCTTATTTGTTTTCCAAAATCACTTGGAGAACTCGCATCTACACTACCTTAAAATCTCCGCGTCCTCTGCGTTAACTCATCCCTCAATTTTCACTTTCATTTCCATTATTTGTAGAACTTGCGACCGCGTTGTTTATACGCTCAGATAGCCCGTCCTCTGAATTTCAGCCAATACTTTTATCACCATCATTACTTTCTGACAGATTTCAGCGACTGCTGCTATTCGAACAACTATGTGTATCCTTTTTTCCTTTTTATAATTAGCCAACCGACCGAAACAGTTCCAGCGGAATCGCGTCACTATATTACATGTAATTTAATAAATGACAACATCAAACATTATCTGTACACAATTTATCTTCACACGCAACTGAACACAATGACAAAAGATATCCGATTAGAAGACACAGATAACAATACAATAAATAATAAACAACGCCATTTGCTCAAACAACACAGAAATTTTTTCAGCGCTGTGAGAAGAAAGTACATAAAATTTGCACACTTCCTAGTTTAACTGTATCATAAAATTAGTTAGTTTAGCAAATCTTAGGTCAGGGTCGTCCATATGTGACAGACTTATCTATGGTGCAAGCGTAGGAGGACATACGTTTTCGTCGTTTAGCCACTTACATGAGATATGGGCTTTTATAAATTGCAGGGTCTTCACCAACCGACTCCTAATGCAGGTTCTGAGCCAGCTTTGTGTGGTAACACCTCGAGATCGCGTTTCCACACCAAAGTCAACGCATGTCGATACCATAGACGTTAGCGAGGGCTCCCTAATCTGCCCTCCTGAAGACTTCTAAACATAGCAACGCCCACACACTGAGTTACAGTTTCAGATGAACTTATACTGTAGTGTATGTCGAACATTGTACCTCAATGTGCCTCAAGACAACATTTTGTTACTTAGTGTATCAAGAGATGATTTCGTAACAATGACAGTTGTAAACTATTGAGTTCGCCTGTGGGAAGAAAGTGTGTCAGACAAAAGTAAACGTTTTACCCATTTATGTAATAAAGTGACCTAATATTTTGTGTGTTATAATTTGATGAGCCTTCTCCAAGAACAGCAAAAAACCCACAGCTATGGCCAGATGAAAGCGGTTTCTTCTGGCCACAACATTTTGGAATCACCTGTGTATATATACCTTCAAGCTGGGAAACTTAAAATATCATAATCTTATCATATCTTCAGCATGGAATCATTGTTCAAAGCTAAACACACAGTGCCAGGGAAAAATTAAACACTCTCAAATATAAGGTCTATTTATTAACAAATGAGGTGAAAGGCAGATTATTATTGTAAGAATATATGACAAATTCAGATCACATGAAACACACTTCACAGTAACGGGAGGCCAAACAGTCGCATCACGCAAATGTCCAAAAAAGTGTCGAATGGCATCCTGCGATAGATTGCCCCAAGCATGTTACACTTTTTGTTGCAATTCGGCAATGATTCTTGCAGGCCCTAGAGCATGAGGAAGTCCTCGCTTCATCGCGTCAGATACATATTCAGTCGGATTGCAATCTGGTGATCTTCTTGACAGGGAAGTTCTTGTAGACCATCAAGAGCGCATTGCGTCGCAGCACACATGTTTTTGTGGACATCCGTTGTCCTTCTGAAAAAGCACATCACCTTCCAGTTGAAGAAATGGCACTCGAACAAGATGCAGTGTCGCGGACACTGGCTGCTTTACTCTGCAGAAGCACCAAATGTGACGACGAGCTGTAACTGGTGGCACCGCTCACCATGAAGTATGGACGAATACACTCTGGAATGAGCAGCTCCTGGTGTACGTGTAAGTCCATCACTCACACACAGACAGAGCCTTCTCTCATCACCTTAGTCAACAGAGCGCCATTCCAATCTCCAATGAAGTATTTCACGACACCAGAATAGCCTCGCCTGGCGGTGTCGCACGTCAGTGGTAGTTCGGGCAGGGGCGCACGTGATCTTAATCCTTCTGCAAGCAGATGGTTCCCAATGGTCGCTGATGACACTGCGGATGCAACATGTGTTCGAATTTCGTGCCTGGGTGACGTTCGGTCGGCCACTGATGCTTGCGTAATCCGCCAATCTCGATGTGCGTCTGTGCTATGCCAGTGTCCATAACCTGGTCTACAGGTGTGGACATGTTCCACAGACTACCGTTTAAAGGAACTACACACCAACGATACACAGTGCCCAACATGTGGAGCAGTCCGCGGGCCGACACTGTGACCCCGCTCAATTGGTTGAAGCTGTTCGAGAAAAACACTCACTCGTCGGTGGGTCACGGTTCAACCCTATAACGGTTTTCCGTGATTTCCCTAAATCGCTCCAGGCAAAAGCCAGGATGGTTCCTTTCAAAGGGCACGGCCGACTTCCTTCCCCGTCCTTCCCTAATCCGATGAGACCGATGACCTCGCTGTCTGCTCTCGTTCCCCAAAACCAACCAACCAATCAACCCTTTAACGAATGTCGCAAACACAGTTCACTTGTAACTCAGAACCTCTACTGCCTGCAGAGTCAAAAGCCGGCCGGTGTGGCGGAGCGGTTCTAGGCGATTCAGTCTGGAACCACGCGACCGCTACGGTCGAAGGTTCGAATCCGGCCTCGGGCATGGATGTGTGCGACGTGTCCTTAGGTTAGTTAGCTTTAAGTAGTTCTAAGTTCTAGGGGACTGATGACCTCAGATGTTAAGTCCCATAGTGCTCAGAGCCATTTGAACCATTTTTTTGCAGAGTCAAAACAGAGAACATACACACAGGCCTTCTGAGCGGCATTTGCTCGTCAGTGACCGTGACAAATTAATCACTAGCACTGGAAAATTGGGGGGGGGGGGGAGGGGGGGGGGGGAGGGTATCCAAAAGAAAACCGAAATAACACTGCATTGGGCGGAGCCTGTGTAGTACGCATTTGTGTCGCTAGGAGCGTGTAGCTCAACTCATTGCCAATGTTGTTGACCTAGCTTGTTTTGTTCGTCTGCAGTGTTTATTTTTGCTAGCGCTGTTTTGTTGTTCTTTTTTATGGCAGGTTTGGGTGAAAAACGTGCAGCTTTGAAATTTTGTTTTCTACTCGGTAAAAGTGCTGCTGAAACTGTTTTAATGTTGAAAAAAAAACTGATTAGCAAATGACGCTATGGGAAAAACTCAAGTGCACGTGTGGTTTGCTCGATTTAAAAATTAGGATGTGTCGATTGATGAGAAACGTAGTTCTGGACGCGCGCCAATTGCCCGAATCGAAGAAAATACTGAAAGAATTTGAGAGCTTGTGCTCACGGACTCTCGATAGATAGTTGATCGACTGTCACAGATTAGTCGGTTATGTTGGAGCTCGGTTCAGCGAATTTTAAAGGGACTGAAAAGGGCTGCTGCCAAGTGTCTATCGGGTTCTGACTGACAATCAACAGGACTGGGGAGCTGAAACACGCCATGCTTTGAAACAACAGCTTGAAACTGATCCAGATTTTCTGTTAAAGGTCATTACTGGCGATGAGCCATGCTGCTGTGGTTACGATTCAGAAACAAAACAACAGTCAAGCCAATGAAAGACGTCATCGTCATCCCGTCCAAGAAAATGTCCTCAAGTCAAATCAGTCATCAAAATAGCGCTGATTTGCTTTTTTTGATGCCAGGGACGTAGCCGGCCGGTGTGGCCGAGCGGTTCTAGGCGCTACAGTCTGGAATTGCGAGACCTCTACTGTCGCAGGTTCGAATCCTGCCTCGGGCATGGATGTGTGTGATGTCCTTACATTAGTTAGGTTTAAGTAGTTCTAAGTTCTAGGGGACTGATGACTTCAGAAGTTAAGTCCCATTGTGCTCAGAGCCATTTGAACCAAGGGCGTAGTTCATGCAGAGTTTGTATCCCCAGGTCATGCCGTCAATCAAACATTTTATTTGGAAGTTTTAAGAAGACTGCGCAGTAGTGTTCGTCGAAAAAGATCCGATATGAAGCTGACAGGAGATTGGTTCTTGCACAACGGCAATGCACCTGCAAGCACAGTCATCTCTGCTAGACAGATTTTGGCTAAAAGAAGGCATTGTTCCATTGCTGCACGCATCTTACCCGCCTGATCTGGCTCCGTGCGACTTATTTCCACGCATGAAAAGGGGCAGGAAAGGACACCGATGACAACATTGAAGGTCCAGAAAAAAACCGAGAGAAGAGCTGTCAGCCATTTCTAAAAAAATGTTTCGATCGGTGGAAGCAAGGGGATAAGGTTGTTTTGTAAACAGTTTTAAAATATACAATTTTTAAAAAATAATTCCGGTTTCTCTGGCTACCCTCTCATATTGTCGTTGCATTTCTGTTTTTCAGCGTTATATATGCGAATAAAATCATTCACTGATGACGCCGTATCCACTGCTGTCGTAATTGACGACATCGTTGACTCAAGTTGGGAAGAAAACGGAGATCCGGGATTAAGAATGTGCGCCGAACGGTGTTCTTCGAAACACTTGTGCCTGGCGCAGCATTGTACTCCATTATCGCACCTGTCACACATCGCCGTCTGTCGTGCTTTATAGTCCGGGCAAGCCTCCGACTTCCACGTTCTGTAATGAGACGTGGATGACCATAATTTTGTCGCCTGCTTTCGGTTTCACTGTCCTTTCACCACTTTCCATAGGTGCTCACGACAGAAACACGCGAACAGCCGACTAGCTTTACAGTTTTACGACATGCTCGTACCCAAGAGCGAGTACAAAACTATCTGCAATTTGTCGTAGTCGCTTACGCCAGTGAACTTCTCCGCTATGTCGTTTTAAATGTAATGTTTTAGGTCATCAGTGTATATGGCTTTTTAGATGTAATATGTTGGTTCATTGTTTTATCTGTGATTGTAAATGTAATGCTTTAGTTCATTAGTGTCTGTGTGATTCTAGATGTAATGTTTTGGTTCATTGGTGTATATGTGGCTGCAGATATAATGTTTTGGTACATTGGTGTACATTTGGTTGTAGATGTGATGTTTTAGTTCAACAGTTTGTTTTGGTACATTGGTGTATGTGTGGTTGTAGATGAAACGGTTTGGTTATTGGTGTATATGTGGTTGTAGATATAAGATGCCAGTTGCTTCATAGGGACTTCGTCGGCAAAGTTCCACTGTGGTCGCACCTTCTGCTCGTTGATTGCAATTATCACGTCCTCATTTGATGAAAATTTCGTCCGAGTAAGCTAAAGTTTCAAGTTAGAGAAGAGGAAGACGTCACTTGCAACTAAGTCTGGCGAAGAGGTGGATGACAAACCAATTCAAAGCTCAATTCTAGCACTTTCACCATTGTTATCGCTTATGTGTGGGAGGATGCATTGTGCTGAAGAAAGAGCACTTATTTGCGTGCCACCATTTGTCTTTTTTCAGCCAACTCAAGTTACAAATGCCCCAAAAATGAAGGACAATAGGGTTTAGTTATGGTTCTGCCTTTCTCCAAGTAATCCCTGAGGATAATTCCTTGGGAAATCCAAAAAACAGTAGCCAGCACCTTACCAGCTGACAAAATGGACTCTGTCTTCTTCGGTGAGCTTTCACCAGTCTTTGCCCATTGTTTTCACTGCTGTTTTGACTGTGGTGTGTAATGATGGATCCAGATTGCATCAACAGTCATAAACCGGCACAAAAAGTCTTGAGCACTGTGATTAAAAATCGCCAGTCATCGTGTTGAAATGTTGTGCTAGATGCGCTCTTTGTCAACCGTCAGCAAAGGCGGCGCCCACCTCGCCCACGGCTTCTTCATAGGCAGTTCTCCGACCAGAAAATCATATTCTCGCATATTTGAGATGTCTGCAGTCTCAGAAATCTCACGAATTTTTATTCGGCTGTCCTGAACTACCATATCATGGACTCTGTCAATGGTTTCCTTTGTGGTGATCTCAATTCGATGACCGGAGCGCGGTTCGACTTCGGTGCTTGTCCGACAAAGTTTAAATTCGCTAAGCCAAAAGTAAACGGTCTCCGATGATGGTGGAGACTCAGCGTGAACTTTATCCAGTCCGACCCCTCAAATAAAATTTCTGTTTTCTTATTTTCAATCGCATTCGACACACTGACCAATTCAGATAGCTGTCAACAATGAATTGTATGTTGTATATTGTTGAAATACTTAAAACGATCCTTAGAGTAATCCAGCTTACCAATTATGATGGTGCAAGAAAGATGTTCCACTGTTTCATTGAAATTTACCAGACTTATCAACAAACCATCCTCAATTGTTGAAGCCGACCGAGGTGGCCGAGCGGTTCTAGGCTCTACCGCAACCGCTACGGTCGGAGGTTCGAACCCATCCTCAGGCATGGATGTGTCTGCTATCCTTAGGTTAGTTAGGTTTAAGTAGTTGTAAGTTCTAGGGGACTGACGACCTCAGAAGTTAAGTCCCATAGTGCTCAGAGCCATCTGAACCATTTTCAATTGTTGAAACTTCCACACAGGTCCCTCTTATAGTTTGTCGTTTGTCCTCCAGATTGCAATCCGTCTCAGATGGAACTATTTTTAAGCATTTTCTTCCCGCAACGTATTATCGTCATACCGTTGGTTTCGACAATATAGCTGTATTAAATTCAAATTTTTGAAATAATTACAGACCTCTTACGAAGTTTTGGCTGCAAGTGATTGTTGGTGAGCCCAGGAGTTCATCATGTACATTCGCTGCTCCTCTTTTAACGGTATTCGTAGGTCTTTCTTGTCTCGATTCGATATCATACTGAACAACGAAAAGACGTAGTGCACTGCTGGCTGGAGGGGGTAGTGAGTTTGTTTTTTAATACCCTGTGTCCTTGCGCCGACGAGAGATGTGACTAAAATGCGTAAAAGTAATGAACTGATTACGGCTTGTACTGGACCACTTCATTTCTTCTGTGTAAAGAGGCAGAGAAGTGGTTTCGACATTAACCTTACACTTTACAACATAAAGTGGCTTTATTCATTCGCAGTTGTTCAGAAATCTCTGTGGAGTTTCTTTCAGTCCAGAGTAAAATAAAGTTTACGAGGCTTTGAAAGTTTTCTAGCATTTAAGTAAGCGTAACGTTAATGGGCTCATACAGTTTTTTATGACATTAATTTCTCCTAACTCACTCGCTTGGAACGGCACAAGGAATTTACGAGGCAGTTTGCTCCGTGCACTGTTCTCATTAACGTTACTATAGCTACCCATTAACTTTATAGTTTTCGAAACATTTTTCCTTGTCAGATCCATACATCGCCTGACGGTCTGTACTGCAATAACGTATTTTGCTCACAGTAGTTTCGCAACAGGCATTGATTTGCCACGTCAGTGAGATTGAGGGTTGTCGGATGCAGTCTCGGTGATCTAGAGCACTCTAAGACGGCAAACTGTGCACCGTAGGGCGAGGAGGTGCTAGTAGTAGTAGTAGTAGTTTGCAAGTCACCGGCGTGCTTTGCTTTCTCTACTTTTCATTGAGGTATCGGCATTATCTTCCTACCAAGATCACGCAAAATGGTTGGTGGCTTTTATATCGACTCAGAAGAGGGCTGCATCTTTTGATTAAGCTCAGGTTCGTGCATTGCTTAGCAAAATACACAGAGTTTTCTTTTCATTTTCTCCTACGCTTTACCTCCGTTGTGTTCTTAATCACAAGAATTACGAGAAGTGAATGTTACATTGCATTTCATTTTCCTTAGTCGAGTTTCGGCTTAGAAAAGCAGACAGCTATCGTCGCCAAATTTTTTTCAAAAAAGTAGAATTATAGGCCTATAGAGCTGAAGACTGTGTTAGACTTTAACTTGAGTGCATAGATGTTATGTCTCTTGATCTAATGCCTGAAAATATTCCCCTTCTTGTACAAAATGAATAACTACACGATCTGACTACCATTAATGAAACGTTTAGGTTGAAAGCACACTTCCATATTGAAACGGAAAAAAATGAAATGGTGTTTAAAATGTTTTAAAGTAACGCACAAATAACAAAGATGTTCAGTAGTTCTCACATATCCTGTAAGTATCGTTACGTCTCTTACAGCGAAAACGTGTGCATTGTAGATGGAACCTGCAGCTTGTGTTGGCTAACACCTAATATTGACAAACGTAAATGATAAAAGAGCAATCTATAGGAGTATTCATGACTATAACATGTCTTTCGAAGTTCTCTGCAGTTTATGACTACTCCATATTTGATGCGAAGAAGAAAATCTTCTATCTGGTGGAAGTTGTTTCTAATACCAGGAATGCTGCTGAGGGAAGCTTGTCTCCAATAAGCAGCGCTCGTATAGGCTACTGACTTGAGTAAGGGATAAACGCTCATATCCAGATTTAATATAAAAATCGTAAAACTGAGAAATAACCACATGAGGAAAACAGTTAAAGAGAAACTCGACGTTAATTACAATTATTAATCAATGAATTAGCGTGAGTGTTCATGAACAGTAGAGATGTACCCTACTGGCCATTCAAATTGTCACACCACGATAATGACGTGCTACAGTCGCGAAATTTAACCGACAGGAAGAAGATGCTGTGATATGCAAATTATTAGCTTTTCGGGGCATTCACACAAGGCTGGCGCCGGTGGCGACACCTACAACGTACTGACATGAGGAAAGTTTCCAACCAATTTCTCATACGCAAACAGCAGTTGACCGGCGTTTCCTGGTGAAACGTTGTTTCGATGCCTCGTGTAAGGAGGAGAATTGCGTACCATCACGTTTCCGACTTTCATAAAGGTCGGATTGTAGCGTATCGCGATTGCGGTTTATCGTATTGCGACATTGCTGCTCGCGTTGGTCGAGATCCAATGACTGTTAGCAGAATATGGAATCGATGGGTTCAGGAGCGTAATACGGAACGCCGTGCTGGATCCCAACGGCCTCGTATCACTGGCAGTCTAGATGACAGGCATCTTATCCGCATGGCTGTAACGGATCGTGCAGCCACGTCTCGATCCCTGAGTAACAGATGGAGACGTTTGCAAGACAACAACCACCAGCACGAACAGTTCGACGACGTTTGCAGCAGCATGGACAATCAGCTCGGGGACCAAGGCTGCAGTTACCCTTGCATCTCTCACAGGAGCGCCTGCGATAGTGTCCTCAACGACGAACCTGGGTGCACGAATGACAAAACGTCATTTTTTCGAATGAATCCAGGTTCTGTTTACAGCATCATGATGATCGCATCCGTGTTTGGCAACATCGCGGTGAACGCACATTGGAAGCGCGTATTCGTCATCGCCATACTGGCGTATCACCCGGCGTGATGCTATGGGGTGCCATTAGTTACACGTCCCGGTCACCTCTTGTTTGCAATGACGGCACTTTGAACAGTGGACGTTCGTTATATTTCAGCTGTGTTACGACCCGTGGCTCTACCCTTCATTCGATCCCTGGGAAACCCTACATTTCAGCAGGATAGTGCAAGACCGCATGTTGCAGGTCCTGTACGGGCCTTTCTGGATACAGAAAATGTTCGACTGCTGCCCTGGCCAGAACATTCTCCAGATCTCTCTTAAAAACGTCTGGCCAATGGTGGCCGAGTAATTAGCTCGTCACAATACGCCAGTCACTACTCTTGATGAAGTGTGGTATCGTGTTTGAAGCTGCATGGGCAGCTGTACCTTTACACGCCGTCCAAACTGTGTTTGAGTCAATGCCCAGGAGTATCGAGGCCGTTATTGCGGCCAGAGGAGGTTGTTGTGGGTACTGATTTCTCAGGATCTATGCACCCAAATTGCGTGAGAATGTAATCACATGTTAGTTCTAGTATAACATATTTGTCCAACGAATATCCGTTTATCATCTGTATTTCATCTTGGTGTAGCAATTTTAATGGCCAGTAGTATATATCTCCCAATCGACCATGTAGAAATACAATGCCACATATTCTTAAAAATAGAAAACTTGCCCCACATGTCTGCAAATCGCCATAATACTGTTTAGTGAGCGAGAAAGTAAAGTGGAAAGCAACTAGGATAGGCGTGGGTAAAGTTCCGCACTGGGTAAATATCCGCTCCCAGATATGAATTGACTACGGTCGAGGTCACAGATTTGTCTTATTGTAACTTATTTTTCCATGTAAGCTCGTCCCGGCAGGTCGCTCCAGAGGTGCGACAACGGGATAAGTCTGCTTTTTACTACTTACATGTACCTGTATGTGGAGTTTGAAAAGGAGAATCAGCGACTTACTCACTAATACAACTGCAGTTAACCTTCACTTTCGAGTGGAAACCATTGCTCCAGTCGGTCCCCAAAAATCAACAATGGAACATTCGTCAGAAAACGGCGAAACGGGTCAAATACGCGTGTTTCGAGGTAGACCACAGTAGCTCCAACAATATGACAACAATTCTCTGGTGATAACCTCCGCAAAAGATGACATGAAACACACATTAGGTGAGATTATCTCATCTGAAAATATAATTCCGCTGTCTAAAACAAAGATTTAGGTGAAACTTTCTTGCAAAGCAGTGAAATTTGTTTTCCTAATGCTCTTGCCCAGTAAATAACGAATCGAAGAAGAATGCATGAGAAAAGAAAAGCTTGCTACTAAGATAAGTGCCAAAAAGGAGAAAGAGCGTGCTATAGAAACAAAATCACATAAGCTAAATTTCATTACATCAACCCCTAAACAAGGAAGAAAAAAATCAGACAGCTAAGAGATTACCTTTACAGTCACATTCAGACCTCTCACATCATGATAGTCTTTCAGATATAAATATGGACTTACTATATGGCGAAGAAGTATCCGAAGAAGAAGAAGTAGAGCCTCGGACTTCAGGAAGAATCAGAGGCTCTAACGCAGTACACTACTTACTATGTAAGTAGATAGTTTAGCCTCAGTAATTCAACTCTTTCAGGTTACTATACCAACCCTCCTTTCGTGGAGAACAAAGCCATTTTTGTACAAGAATTTTTAAGAATCATGCTCAAATTTACGAGACATTTCGGTTCAGTGCTGTACTGGGGTAACTTGGCTACAATACAATTACGTTACAAAGAGTTATTTCAGGTATTTTTATTATGCAGTCATTCACTTTCATCCATATTTATCTCAAACGGGCGAAGACTAGCGCTGCGGGGAGTTTCCCATATTGTAGTGTAAATTTCCGCAACTTTTGTTTTAGCTAAATTGTAAATATCTTTGTAATTAGTAATCAGGCGGAGCTGTAAATTGGAGGGGTTATGGGTAACAACCCAACCTATGACATCAATTTGAAATCGCAGTAAAATCTAACCCTCATTGACCACAATATTAGAAAAAAGAAAACTGAAAATAATGTCGCTTGACTACACCTACCTTCATATCTGTAGAGAGCTCAAACAAAATTAGATCCTAATCCTCGCTAAATCAGACAATTATCGTTACTGGACAAATGCTTAACCTAGCTTACTATAAAAAAATCATGTAATATAGAACTACGCCGGGATAACGCAAGTATGCAACGCTCTCACTATGAATCCCGAAGACTGCAGTTTAGAACTACCTATCTCGGCATTAAACAGCAAATTCTGAAGTTAACAACCAGAACGATGTCAGCTGCTGCAGGCGACGATATGCCAAGAAGCAGAGCAGGAGGAAGTGCTTAATACGTGGCCATATTCGAAATGACTCTAATTGCACGAGAACCTGATTGGTCGGCAGACCTCTACACTCAAAGAGCAACTTGTAGGCATGCTTTACTCCTGCTATGTTGTGGAAATTTGGAATGACATACCTGGCGAACGAAAAATCTCACAGATTCCTCAAGAAACGAACGTGTTAGACCCAGTTTGCTCTGTCTGCACACGAGGCTCAGAAAGCACAGCCTACTGGCACCCAGAAAGGTGATGTGTTACTTCCAAAAGGCCTCTGATTACCATGCTGCTGACGGCGTATGAGTTGAGATCGGGTTTCCTGACGATCGTGTTTGTCAGTGCTGGATGTTTCCTCGTATTGCAGGAGATGGGAACATACAATGCACACATTAGCAGATTCGAATATTAGGTTTTTTTTGTCTTTGTGTTATACAGTGAGGAAGCATAATGATGCATGTGTGTACTGACCTCCAAACCATTGAACACGGTACACTCACCATTCAACGATACTGTGACACCGTACCCCTTTCCCGTGAGAGTCTTTTCAGGGGTGCATTCGGGGCGATGACTTAACTTTTATGAATGACATTGCGCGACCGCATCGAACACCGCTCCTGGAGAGGAGGATATTTGGCGAATGGAACAGCCTGCCAGTTGCCTCGAGTTAAATCCCAGTGTGGAACGAGTGCGGGGCGGGGGTAGGCGTTTTGTAGCACGCCCAGGTAAAATAAATACATAAATAAATAAGTAAATAAATAAAACATGAGCGGTTAGGAGTGAAGGAGCATCTGATGGTCACTTCTGTGTGTTTTTTCTGAATAAGCTCCAATACTGTGGCCTCCAGCGAAAACATATCCTAGTACAAAATTTGACTACGAAAAGGTCCTGTTCATTTTCCTTATGGAGTAATAGTTAAAGCATAGTGAGCGGGAGAATATGGAACTGTGTCGCGTGGTTTTTGAAGGCCACATGTTTGCGGGTTGCATAAAATGACAGAGGCAGCTGAATCAGCCTGTGTAGTACAGACTACTATAAGGCGGTACGGCTGGTTCACGGAGCTCTCGTCAGCAACCGAATGGCGAATACTGTCAGACCGTCAGTACGTCAGTACTCGCCCTCACACACTCACTACACTGAGAATATTTTCGGAGTCGTCGATAGCGCTCGTCAATATTTCTGTTATTGACACGTCAGTACGTGGCGCTAGACAGTCAGCACATTAACGGTTTGATAATGCAGATTAATTTCTTTCATTTCACGTCTATGGTCACAAACACGTTTGTTTCCAGACTGCCGGTTTCGATCAGCAATGACCATCTTCAGATTTCCAGGAAAACATGGGAAAACACGGATACAATTAGTGGATTGTCTACAGATTAAAACAATAAAATAGGTCATGATGACAAATATTACTGACATTTGTGTGAAACTTGTGCGCTTTAAATATGACGAGGTATATCTGTTAAAACATTCTTCAGTGACTGTTAAACTTTAGTCACTTTACTGATTGTATCCCTCCTTTTATTTTGCATCGTACTATTTTCATTGAAGAGTATGTGTACGCTTACAGCAGCGACATCTGGCGACCTTGTGACACAAACATTTTGTGGCTACTGTACGACAGTTTCTTTTGAACTGTATCGCTGTTGACAAGATGATTCGTGTATATACTATAATTTAAATATGGGTGACGATGCTGGTGCTGATTTTGTGTTTAGCATTTGACGATGCCACTTTGGCTCCAGTATATTAGGATATTCCATTCCATCCCGGATTTTCCATTGCTTGTATAATAGGACATGTTTTTTATCAAGCAGATATGCCTCGTCATATTTAAAGTGCACAGTCTTCACATGTCATCAATACTTTTCATCATCGCCTATTGTATTATTTTTAAATGCAATCTACTAGTTGTGTTGTTTTCATATTTTTCTGCAGATCTGAAGATGCTCATTGCTGGTCGAAACCTGTAGTCTGAGGGCTTACAACTTTGTGACCATAGACGTGAAATAAAAAAGAATTATTCTGCATTTTCGGGTCACTGTTCCATTCGCAACCAGGTCAAAGGTTGTGAGGTCTGATAATATTGTTAAACATACATCAGTACGTAAATATGCTGTTTTGTAAAGTGTCTATTGGGAAGTGGTGGAGAAGACACTTGGCTGTGGTGCAGCAGAATAGACTGGGCTGGAGGGGGTATTCGCCTGCCTGTTACGAGAAGTTCCGCCGTGGCGCCTGTTTGTCTGACGGGGTCACTCGGGTCAACAGCTTATCGCAGCCCGGAGCAGACCCATTCACCAACCCGTCTGACGCAGCGACGGCGGTCCAGCGCGGACGTACGGACGCGTGCGCTGCCACGACGTCAAATATCCGTCAGCTGATTACGTTTCGAAGCGCGCAGACGCCACAACTGCCTGTTATTTACCGGGGAAGTGTCACAGTTCGAAAGACCGCATACTGATGAACCATGACTACATCTACATATACAGGGTGGTCCATTCATCGTGTTCGGGCCAAATATCCCACGAAACAACCGTCAAACGAAAAAACTGCAAAGAACGAAACTTGTCTAGCTTGAAGGGGGAAACCAGATGGCACTATGGTTGGCCCGCTAGATGGCGCTGCCATAGACCACACGGATATTAGCTGCGTTTTTTAAAGAGGAACCCCCATTTTTATTACATATTCGTGTAGTACGTAAAGAAATATGAATGTTTTCGTTGGACCACTTTCTACGCTTTGTGACAGATGACGCTGTAATAGTAAGAAACACATGGCTCACAATTTTAGACGAACAGTTGGTAACAGGTAGGTTTTTTAAATTAAAATACAGAACGTAGGCACGTTTGAACATTTTATTTCCGTTGTTCCAATGTGATACATGTACCTTTGTGAACTTATCATTTCTGAAAACGCATGCTGTTACAAGTGATTACCTGTAATACCACATTAATGCAATAAATGCTCAAAATGATGTCTGTCAATCTCAATGCATTTGGCAATACGTGTAACGACATTCCTATGAACAGCGAGTAGTTCCCCTTCCGTAATGTTCGCACATGCATTGAAAATGCGCTGGCGCATGTTGTCAGGCGTTGTCGGTCGATCGCGATAGCAAATATCCTTCCCCACAGAAAGAAATCAGGGGACATCAGATCCGTTGAACGTGCGGGCCATGGTATAGTGCTTCGACGACCAATCCACCTGTCATGAAATATGCTATTCAATACCGCTTCAACCACACGCGAGCTATGTGCCGCACATCCATCATGTTGGAAGTACATCGCCATTCTGTCATTCCGTGAAACATTTTGTAGTAACATCGGTAGAACATTACGTAGGAAATCAGCATACATTGCACCATTTAGATTGCCATCGATAAATTGGGGGGCCAATTATCCTTCCTCCCATAATGCCGCACCATACATTAACCCGCAAAGGTCGCTGATGTTCCACTTGTCGCAGCCATCGTAGATTTTCCGTTGCCCTATAGTGCATATTATGCCGGTTTACGTTACCGCTGTTGGAGAATGACGCTTCGTCGCTAAATAGAAGGCGTGCAATTTCTCTTGTGCCCAGTGACAGAACTGTACACGACGTTCAAAGTCGTCGCCTTGCAGTTCCTGGTGCATAGAAATATGGTAAGGGTGCAATCGATGTTGATGTAGCAATCTCAACTCCGACGTTTTTGAGATTCCCGATTCTCGCGCAATTTGTCTGCTACTGATGTGAGGATTAGCCGCGACAGCAGCTAAAACACCCACTTGGGCATCATCTTTTGTTGCAGGTCGTGGTTGACGTTTGACATGTGGCTGAACACTTCCTCTTTCCTTAAATAACGTAACTATCCAGCAAATTGTCCTTAGGTTTCGATGATGTCGTCTAGGATACCGAGCAGCATACATAGAACACGCCCGTTGGGCATTTTGATCACAATAGCCATACATCAACACGATATCGACCTTTTCCGCAATTGGTAAAGGGTCCATTTTAACACGGTTAATGTATCACGAAGCAAATACCGCCCGCACTGGCGGAATGTTTCGTGATACCACGTACTTATACGTTTTTAACTAATTCAGCGCCATCTATCACAAAGCGAAAAAAGGATTCCAACTAAAACATTTATATTTCTTTACGTATTACAGGAATATGTAATAAAAAATGGGGGTTCCTTTTTTTTAAAAAAACGCTGTTGATATCCGTTTGACGTATGGCAGCGCCATCTAGCGGGCCAATCATAGCGCCATCAGGTTTCCCCCTTCAAGTTAGACGAGTTTCGTTCTTTGTAGTTTTTTCGTTTGATGTTTACGGTCACTATCAATGGACCACCCTGTATACTCCGCTAGCCACCAAACGGTGTGTGCTGGAGGGCAAAATTTTCACCGAAGCCATATTTCCCCCCATCTGTTCCACTCGCAGATTGCGCAAGGGAAAAACGAACGTCCGAACGCCTCAGTACCAGCTCTAATTTCCCTTATCTTTGAATGGTGATCATTGCGCGATTTGGAAGTTGCTGCTAATGATATATGCTCTACATCCTCGGCGAAAATCGGATTTCGGAATTTAGTGAGCAGCCCCTTCCGTTTAGCACGTCGTCTGTCTGCAAGTGTGTCCCACTTCAAACATTATATGACATTTGTAACGCTCTCGCGATGGCTAAGTGTACCAGTCACGAATCATGACGCTCTTCTTTGGACCTTCTCAATCTCTTGAATCAGCCGCAACTGGTAAGGGTCCCACACAGACGAACAACAATACTTGACGAACTAACGTATTGTAAGCAATTTCCTTTGTTGAAGGACTGCATCGCTTCAGGATTCTACCAATAAACCACAATCTAGAGTTCGCCTTGCCCGTTACTTGTGTAATCCATTCCATTTGAGATCCTTTCGAATTGTCACACCCAGATACTTGACGGATGTTACCGCTTCCAAAGACTGGGAATTTATTTTTTACTCGTACAGTAATGGGGATTTTCGTCTTGTTATAAGCAGTAGTTTACACTTATTAATATTGAGAGATAACTGCCAGTCATTACACCACGCATTTATTTTCTGCAAATCTCACTGATTTGTTCACAACTTTCGTGTGATACTACTTTCCTGTCGACTACAGCATCATCGGCAAACAGTCTAATGCCGCTGTCAATACGAGTCAACCAGACCGTTTATGTAAATCGTAAAAAGCAGCGGGCCTATTACGCTGCCCTGGGACACACCTGAAGTTACGCTTGTTTCTGTTGAAGTCCCTATCCGCTTCATACCTTCTTGGTCTGAATCTGGAATGCAGAACAGCAACGTATGTATGTGGCCTGCTCTGGAGGAGGAGTCGGTAGGTTACCTGAGGTATGCCACACCGCAGGTCTACGCGCTGATGTAACTGCACTCTGGAATCGTTCGCCCCAAGTCTTTGCTTAACTAGGCATGTCAGCTTCAAATACATTACTGCGTATGTGTTGACAGAAAAGGCCGCTCTTATCTTTAATCAGTATTCCGAGGCACGAATTCACGAATTCATATACAGATTGACTTGCTTTACTATAAACATATGGTTTACGTGAATTATTGGCCAGAGTACCACGGTAGTACAAAAGCTTTCTGCTCTATTATAAATGGCCAATGATCACGTGTATTCTCACCCTACTAGATTGTTAAACTTAAAGTGCAGTTAGTTACAGTGTTCTAGCATGGGCTTTAACTATCGTATGGCAGTGAAACTTGGTAGATATTCCAGTGCCTTAATGCGGAACAGATTTACGCTAGAAAAAAATTAGTTTCAATTTTGGTCATTAGGTGCAAACCTGGCGTTGTGAATGCCAGAAAAGACGTGTAGAAATGTTTCCATGTGTTTCCATTAACTGCCAGCTACACAGATTTTTCAGTATGAGGACGAGAGACATCGAAGAGATATGGACAGAGCCAGATTTTCACCTGCTGGCCAAAATTGGAACTAAATTTTTTCCAGCTTTAAATGTTTCCCCATTAACGCATTAGAATATCTACCAAGTTTGGCTGCCGTACAGTAATTACAGCACGCACTGGACCTCTGTGAGCAGTTGCACTTCAAGTATAGGTACCAGGCGTGACTCTTGAGGTTACCATTTGTGCTTTCTCCTGAAAACAAAAATTAAATTCAAGTAACAAATGTCTTACAATTTCAGGCAAAGCTCTATTCTTGTTCCCTACACACAGCAATAGGACAAAGATCTAACAGCTTTTCAGTCAGGCATGCTACAACTTAACACTCCACTCAGGTTCTACAACATGAGAATATCGTATATACAGGGTGTTTCAAAAATGACCGGTATATTTGAAACGGCAATACAAACTAAACGAGCAGTGATAGAAATACACCGTTTGTTGCTATATGCTTGGGACAACAGTACATTTTCAGGCAGACAGACTTTCGAAATTACAGTTGTTACAATTGTCAACAGATGGCGCTGCGGTCTGGGAAACTCTATAGTACGATATTTTCCACATATCCACCATGCGTAGCAATAATATGGCGTAGTCTCTGAATGAAATTACCCGAAACCTTTGACAACGTGTCTGGCGGAATGGCTTCACATGCAGATGAGATGTACTGCTTCAGCTGTTCAATTGTTTCTGGATTCTGGCGGTACACCTGGTCTTTCAAGTGTCCCCACAGAAAGAAGTCACAGGGGTTCATGTCTGGCGAATAGGGAGGCCAATCCACGCCGCCTCCTGTATGTTTCGGATAGCCCAAAGCAATCACACGTTCATCGAAATATTCATTCAGGAAATTAAAGACGTCGGCCGTGCGATGTGGCCGGGCACCATCTTGCATAAACCACGAGGTGTTCGCAGTGCCGTCTAAGGCAGTTTGTACCGCCACAAATTCACGAAGAATATCCAGATAGCGTGATGCAGTAATCGTTTCGGATCTGAAAAATGGGCCAATGATTCCTTTGGAAGAAATGACGGCCCAGACCAGTACTTTTTGAGGATGCAGGGACGATGGGACTGCAACATGGAGCTTTTCGGTTTTCCATATGCGCCAGTTCTGTTTATTGACGAAGCCGTCCAGGTAAAAATAAGCTTCGTCAGTAAACCAAATGCTCCCCACATGCATATCGCCTCCATGAATCCTGTGCACTATATCGTTAGCGAATGTCTCTCGTGCAGCAATGGTACCGGCGCTGAGGGGTTGCCGCATTTGAATTTTGTGTGGATAGAGGTGTAAACTCTGGCGCATGAGACGATACGTGGACGTTGGCGTCATTTGGACCGCAGCTGCAACACGGCGAACGGAAACCCGAGGCCGCTGTTGGATCACCTGCTGCACTAGCTGCGCGTTGCCCTCTGTGGTTGCCGTACGCGGTCGCCCTACCTTTCCAGCACGTTCATCCGTCACGTTCCCAGTCCGTTGAAATTTTTCAAACAGGTCCTTTATTGTATCGCTTTTCGGTCCTTTGGTTACATTAAACCTCCGTTGAAAACTTCGTCTTGTTGCAACAAGACTGTGTTCTAGGCGGTGGAATTCCAACACCAGAAAAATCCTCTGTTCTAAGGAATAAACCATGTTGTCCACAGCACACTTGCACGTTGTGAACAGCACACTCTTACAGCAGAAAGACGACGTACAGAATGGCGCACCCACAGACTGCGTTATCTTCTATATCTTTCTCATCACTTACAGCGCCATCTGTTGTTGAAAATTGTAACTACTGTAATTTCGAAAGTTTGTCCGCCTGAAAATGTACTGTTGTCCCAAGCATATTGCAACAAACGGTGTATTTCTATCGCTGCTCGTTTAGTTTTTATTGCCGCTTCAAATATACCGTTCATTTTTCAAACACCCTGTAACATACGAAAATATTTTTCTCTAACGTTTTGCTCTCTGTTTCCTTTCAAGGTTTTTATGGCTTTATCTCTCTTTTGTTAAGGAATTATTTTTACTTACTTATTCATCTGAGTAAGAAACGTCCTTTTTTGAAATGAATTCGTCTTTCCTTATCAACTTAAGACCAAACTGATACACAAGAGAGTGGCTTCTATCTGTAACAATATCTTACTAGATAGAAGTTCGAAAACATAAGAACCAGTCTTTTACTTCCTTTTATAACAATAATACAACGAATTTTATGAGCTATTCGGTTATTACATTCGCTGAAATTGAGTACCACATTACAACCGACAATAGATAACTTGGGCTATCCTTAAAAAAGAAAAACAGATTGCTACTTCCACTTTAACCCTACCCGTTATTAAAATTTTAGTGAATCAAAACCTCTTCAGGCAATAAGTACTGCCGACACTGTTTTTGTCAACGATTTAATATAGCAGATTGTTGTTACTCGCCGAGCTTCCCCATAAAGAGACTAAAAATGCTATTCGCCCAATAGTGAATAGCTCCTTATTTTCAGAGATGGGATCACATATTTGCCTGCATGGTCTCGTGTAACAGGAGCCTCAGAATGTGACTCACCTCACGCCGATCGAATCTTCTATCGCTCATGGTTCAGTATCTCGACTCAACTACTATCATTTTAGGACTGATGAATGAACTTCACTGGCGCCAGTCTCCTACTACACTGAAGAACCAAAGAAACTGGTACACCTCCCTAATTTTATTTTATTTATTTACGCTTCAAGTTCGGTAGGACCAAATTGAGGAGAAAATCTCCGGGGTTATGGAACGTGTCAGTACATGAAATTACAACATAAAAGTAATAACAGATAAAAATAAAATGTTTATGAAGCCGAAAAAAGTCAGTCCATGAGTTCAAGTAAACGCTATCAACAACGCAACAAGAATCAGCTTAGTTTTTCATGGAAATCCTCGACAGAATATAAGGGGTTAAGGAAACTCTTCAGTTTCGATTTGAAAGCGCGTGGACTACTGCTAGGTTTTTTGAATTCGAGTGGTAGCTTATTGAAAATAGATGCAGCAGTATACTGCACACCTTTCTGTACAAGAGTTAACGAAGTCCGATCCAAATGCAGTTTTGATTTCTGACGAGTATTAACTGAGTGAAAGTTATTCTTGGGAATACGCTGATATTGTTAAAAAGAAATGACAGTAAGGAATATATAGATTGAGAGGTGAATGTCAAAATACCCAGACTCGTGAACAGGCCTCGACAAGAGGTTCGTGAACACACACCACTTACTGTCCGAACCGTCCGTTTCTGAGCCAAAAATATCCTTTTAGAATGGGAAGAGTTACTCCAAAATATAATACCATACGACATAAGCGAATGAAAATAAGCAGAATAGACTAATTTTCGTGTCGAACGATCACTAACTTCAGATACCGTTCGAATAGTAAAAATGAAAGCATTAAGTCTTCGAATAAGATCCTGAACGTGGGCTTACCACGACAGCTTACTGTGTATCTGAACAGCTAGAAATTTGAACCGTTCAGTTTCACTAATCAGGTGGCCATTCTGTGAAATTAGAACGCCAGGTTTTGTCGAATTGTGTGTTCTAAACTGTAAAAACTGAGTTTTGCTGTGATTTAATTTTAGTTTATTTTCTACGAGCCATGAATTTATGTCATGAACTGCGCTATTTGAAACCGAGCCAATGGTTGCACACGACATTCCATACTACGAAGCTAGTGTCATCAGCAAACAGAAATATTTTAGAGTTACTCGTAATACTAGAAGGCATATCATTTAAATAAATATGGAGCATGAGTGGCCCCAACACTGGTTGCTGGGGCAGCCCGCACTTCACTGTAACCCACTCAGATCCCACATCACAGCTATTCTGAGCATTGTGAATAATGACATTTTTCTGTCTGTTGCTAAAGCAAGAGGTGAACCGCCGGCCGCGGTGGTCTAGCGGTTCTAGGCGCGCAGTCCGGAACCGCGCGACTGCTACGGTCGCAGGTTCGAATCCTGCCTCGGGCATGGATGTGTGTGATGTCCTTAGGTTAGTTAGGTTTAAGTAGTTCTAAGTTCTAGGGGACTGATGACCACAGTAGTTAAGTCCCATAGTGCTCAGAGCCATTTGAACCAAGAGGTGAACCAGTTGTGAGCTGTTCCTAATTTTCCGTAATGTTCCAACTTCTCGATCAGTATTTTGTGATCAACACAATCAAACGCCTTAGATGAATCAAAAAAATAGGCCTATCGTTTGAAACTGTAAAGGAACTGAAAATATTGTGATTTAATCGCAGAGGTGCTGAAAAATTGTTCCAGTGACACACCAGAGAAATATCTGGTAAACCTTTTATCTTTGAGAGACATAGGAACAATTTCGCCCTTCGTTTTTTATTTCTTGTATGAACGACTACTTTTTGTTCTGATGGGCTGGTGGGATGTAGTACTGTCTAATTATTAGTGTGTGTGTGTGTGGTAAATGAAAGAGTTAAAAGACGCAAGATGTGTTTTATATTATTTTCATCGCACAACAAGCCTTATTCCCATGCCTATGGAGTATTTATGTTAAGCAGAGAAGGCGAGTTTTAGATGGAACCGAAGATCTTCAAAACGGCGCTGCTCAACAATAGAGGTGCGTGATTGTGTTCTCTACTTTCCTTTCGTGGCCGCTAAAATTACTTCCGATTCGTTTTGCTGAGACATTCAGAACCTGCAATCTTCTTTTTCTTATAAAAATACTAGTCCGATGCAAAAGAAATACTCTTAGATTTAAATAATTGCCATTCTTTTACCCAGGCCACGGGGAATGATAGAACGTACGTGCCTCTACTCTGAATGTACGTTCGCAATCTCCGAGTGTGTTACGACGAAATTATTTCACAATGAAAATTTCTCATCAGACCGCAACCACTCGCACGCGAATGTACGTACCCTCTGAATGTATCTAGTCAGTCACGCGCGTTGTTCAAAAGCTTTACTTTTAATATTCAGTGGATTACATTTCCGAAATTAATTTTTGTTTATGCTGCAAATCGTACTTCACGCGAAGCATTTATTACGTAAGTTTCAGGCTCAATTTAATAAAAAAAAAAGATTCCGAATAATAGAAATAAAGAATAACAATCAAACAAATCAAACCTAAATAAACAGAAAGAGGGAACGTTACAAAACCTTTTGTTTAACCCATCCAGAACTTCACAGAGAAAAGAGAATAAAGCATTTTTAGTTGGTAAACAACTTCTAAAAGCCAATCTTTACTTTTGATAGCAAATCGTGTGATATAAAATGATCAATTATCCTTACTTGCTCAGCCTTTTCAATAACTTTAGCAATTACTAATGACATAGAAATAGGTCTAAAATTGTCTACATTGTCCCATTCTCCCTTTTTATAAAGCTGCTTTACTACTGACTACTTTAATCGTTCAGGAAAATGACCAGTCCTAAAGGAAAAATTACAAATATGGCTAAATGCAGGGCTAACATTCCATCATATTCATGAGAGTCCTTAGTCTTCAGTGATTTAATTATTGACTTAGTGTTTCCCTTGTCTGTATCACAGAGGAGTACTTCAGACATCAATCTCAGAAAGGCATTTGTCAAGAAAGTTATATGGTTCCCTGTAGAAATTTAATTTTTATTTGTTTCACCAGCAATGCTCAGAAAATGATTGTTAAAAACTGTACATATATCTGATTTACCAGTAACAGAAATATTTTTGCTACAAACTGACTTTATACCTTCGAACTTGTTCTGCTGCCCAGACAATTCATGCAAACTGACCATATGGTCTTAATTTTACCCTGTGAATTAGCTATTGCATTTGCATACCACATACTTTTTGTCTTCCTAATAACAATTTTAAGCACTTTACAATACTCGAGAATGAGAGTTTCACTCTGCAGCGGAGTGTGCGCTGGTATGAAACTTCCTGGCACATTAAAACTGTGTGTCAGACCGAGACTCGAACTCGGGACCTTTGCCTTTCGCGGGCAAGTGCTCTACCAACTGAGCTACCCAAGCACGACTCACGCCCCGTCCTCACAGCTTCACTTCTGCCAGTACCTCGCCTCCTACCTTCCAAACTTCACAGATGCTCTCCTGCAAACCTAGCAGAACCAGCACTCCTTTCTTTCTTTGTTTTGTAAAGGTTTGTTCATTCTCGTTCTCTATACCAGCATAGCTGCATTGGCGACTGGCCAATGTGTATAGTGCATATCGAATTAGTGTTCTTGGTTTGGTATTGTCAATAAAGGCAGTTTACTTTTCCACACTCTAGTGTATGAATACTTATTTCCATTACTGAATAGCTGAACCATCGCTGTCAAGTGTTGGTTTGCTGTCGATTCTGATAACAACAACCTACCATTGAACTGTTCACGGATCGAGAACGAGCGAATACTGTTGAGCAACTGGGAGGGGGCGTGTTGTACGGGAGGATGTGCGCTGCGGCTGTGAGGCTCGGCTGCTGGCGTCAGTTGCGGGCAGAGAGGCCTGGGCGGGGGCTGGCGCAGCTGTCTCTTTTCCCACGCGGCTGCCTCCGCCGCGGCGCCCACCGCCATCTGCACAGAGCGCAGCAGGCAGCCCGCGGTGCGCGGCGCCGCACGTGCAGGCGAGCCTGGGCCAGCTCAATAGCCGCGCTGCCGCCCCTAGCCTGCGCCAGCCAGCCGGGCGGAAAAGGCGCTGCACGTGGGCGGACGGGACAGGCCGCGTGGGCAGGCGGGCAGCCGCGCCTTGGCGCCAGCCACTGGCCGTCGCCGGGAGGCCGGCCTACACGCAGAGCTGCCGGCTGCCGCGGCCGAGGTGTCCGGCCGAGAGTGTACGAAGCGATAGAGGGAACGGACAACTACCACATTTCTGTGCACAGACAGTCTCACAACGAAGTGTACGCCATATTGATGAATGAAACATCCCTGTTAGTGGTTCTCAATCTGTACTTTGCACGGGGTATAAATAAACAGTGTGAGAGTTGAATGGTTTGTTTTGTCAGTTACAGAAAACGGCTCTGAGCACTATGGGTTCAAATGGCTCTGACCACTATGGGACTTAACATCTCTGGTCATCAGTCCCCTAGAACTTAGAACTACTTAAACCTAACTAACCTGACATCACACACATCCACGCCCGAGGCAGGATTCGAACCTGCGACCGTAGCGGTCACACGGTTCCAGACTGAAGCGGCTAGAAGCGCTCGGCCACACCGGCCGGCTTGTCGATTACAGTTTTGGGTATTTGCACTTACTTCCAGCCAATTTGAACGCAGAAAAATGTGCAAAATTTATCAAAAATGCTTTCTGAGGTCCGTTAACAAGCTACACTACTGGCCATTGAAACTGCTACACACGAAGATGACGTGCTACAGACGCGAAATTTAACCGACAGGAAGAAGATGCTGTGATATGCAAATTATTAGCTTTTCAGAGCAATCACACAACGTTGGCGCCGGTGGCGACACATACAACGTACTGACATGAGGCAAACTTCCAACCGATTTCTCATACACAGCAGTTGACCGGCGTTGCCTGGTGAAACGTTGTTGTGATGTCTCGTGTAACGAGGAGAACTGCGTAACATCACGTTTCCGACTTTGACAAAGGTCGGATTGTAGCCTATCGCGATTGCGGTTAATCGTATCGCGACATTGCTGCTCGCGTTAGTCGAGATCCAATGTATGTTAGCAGAATATGGAATCGGTGAGTTCAGGAGGATAATACGGAACGCTGTGCTGGATCCCAGCGACCTCGTATCACTAGCACTCGAGATGACAGGTATCTTATCAACATGGCTGTAACGGATCGTGCAGCCACGTCTCGATCCCTGAGTCAACAGATGGGGACGTTTGCAAGAAAACTACCACTCCATGAACATTGCGACGACGTTTGCAACAGCATGGAAAAATAAATGGGTCTGAGCACTATGGGACTCCACTGCTGTAGTCATTAGTCCCCTAGAACTTAGAACTACTTAAACCTAACTAACCTAAGGACATCACACACATCCATGCCCGAGGCAGGATTCGAACCTGCGACCGTAGCAGTCGCACGGTTCCGGACTGCGCGCCTAGGAACCGCGAGACCAACGCGGCCGGCACACCAGCATGGATTATCAGCTCGGAGACCGTGGCTGCAGTTATCCTTGACGCTGCATCAGAGACAGGAGCGCCTGCGATGGTGCACTCAACGACGAACCTGGGTGCACGAATGGCAAAACGTCATTTTTTCGGAGGAATCCAGGTTCTGTTTACGATATCATGATAGTCGCATCCGTGTTCGGCGACATCGCGGTGAACGCACATTGGAAGCGTGTATTCGTCACTGCCATACTGGCGTAGCACCTTGCGTGATGGTATGAGGTGCTATTGGTTACACGTCTCGGGCACCTCTTGTTCGCACTGACTGCACTTTGACTAGTGGACGTTTCATTTCAGATGTGTTACGACCCATGGCTCTACCCTTCATTCGATCCTTGCGAAACCCTACATTGCAGCTGGATAATGCACGACCGCATGTTGCATGTCCTGTACGGGCTACAGAGTAATCCTGGACATTACGTAGGCAGGTCACATAACTAATCAGGAGGTACTGAATAGAACTGGGGAGAAAAGAAACTTGTGGTGCAACCTGACGAGAACAAGGGATCAGCTGATAGAACACATTCTGAGACATCAAGGGATCACCAGTTTAGTATTGGAGGGAAGTGTGTGGCGTAGGAAAGTTGATATTTTTAAAAATAACGTGAATCCGATGTATAGATATATAAAAAATATCGCTAGTTACATAATCTCTAACGGAAACATATCGATAGGTCGATATGTGAAGGAAAATAATATTGACTACCAGCCTATAAAAACACCGGCAGCACATTGTAAATATACTGCCGATTTTTGAGCGGGATAGTTAACTATTGATTTATTATTAGGTATTCTTTACATCAACAGGCTAGCAGACTGCAGAGCAATAACTGAAAGGAAAACGTTGCAGACTCACGCTTGACGATAAACACTTTGCTAGCAATGGTAGCTGCATGTAAATGGCACGATAAAAGGTGTCCGATAGGTCCGTCGTTCGGTTTCATCACATATCGGATTTGTCCGGAACACGTCATGTCGACTTTCCTGTTATTTCATTTCTGCGAACGCCAGCGATCTGGCAGCCGCAGTGTCAAAACTGCGCGGTGGAGCTAAACGTTGCAGTCTGTCTTGGTAGCGCTTAGCTCCGATTACGTCAGCATTTCTCCCCTCACGCGCCTCTGCCCACTGCAAAAACCAGTCTTGTCATTTAGATTTTTGTCCATCGTTTCCAGCAACTATTTTTGAAGGATGCCGGTATGAAGACATATCACATTAGTTGTGTTGTAAATTGTTTTTTTAACGCACTTGCTGTGCTGTTTCTTCACATCGGATATCTTTTTACTCCACTGACCCAGCTGCCCCTCAGTGCAATTGGATTTCTTCTTTGCGCCAGCTATACTGGCTTCACACTGTCAAAGAGAAAGTCTGGGCGTCATGAACGCTCAAAACAACAACTTCAAATATTAACCTAAAATTGCGAAAAAGATATAATAGAAAATAAAAATATTGGCGCTTGCTATTGTCATTTTGGTATGGATATATCCTTGAAAATTATATCGCCAATACATATCGACATTTATCGTAAGCATCGATGAATCGGTATACCGTCTGGTACCGTAGTGCGTGGGAGGTGTCAAAGTCGATCCTAGATGGCGACTAAGAGATGAATACAGTAAGCAGATTCGGAAGGTTACTTTTAATTTTAATAATGAACAGCCTCAGTTGCACCGTTTACTTAGAATTTACCTAGGTTTCAGTCGGGCTAACCCAACCTTCTTCAGAATAACTGTATCTATCTTTTGTCCATAGTGGACATCGTCAAGCTAAAACTACAAATCCATAAATCATCGTCAGAATGTAAAACTTATCTGGCACTGCCTCGGCCTCACTTCGCGACCGCGATGCGGGAGTCACGAGTGCTGTACTGGAACTGACGCTGTTCATTATTAAAATTAAAATTAATATTTATGCAGTTGCTGTCAGGGCCGCGAAATGCTGAAGATGTTTAAGTTCTTACCTGCCGAAATTTCCGATGCGGCCGACAAGTATTTAGATACAAGGTTAAAAAATGTTGAAGAGATTCGGAAGGATATAGGCTGCAGTAGTACGTTATTCCGAGACGAAGAGGCTCGCACATGATAGAGCAGCATGGAGAGCTGCATCAAATCAGTCTTCTGACTGAAGACCAGAAGAATAACAATAACAACTGAAGCGGCAGCGGATGGATCTGCGTAATTGTTTACTCAAACAGCGTCATCGTGGCGCCTAACCGACCAGAGACTATAGGCACATGAGGGGAAGCGTTCACAGCGGTCCCGTAACGATCTGCGTGACAGCGGAGTATGTGCTTCATGATCTTCCCCATATATGGTAAGGCTGACCCGAGTGACCTCTTCATGGGTCAAAGGGGATGTCCCAGGACGGGCAAACGCTATTTAAGGAGGTCCAGCCTCGAGTAAGGGAGAAACACAGTTCGGTAGGGGTCTGGGCGCTGCCCCTGTGTAGATCGTCACGTGGTTCCGCATTAGGGTAACGGGAGAATGTCGGCAGAGTATCATTATTGAAAAGATACACTCAAATTCACGAGGTTGAAGGCAGCTGACTTGTGCTGCCTAAGCCAAAGAGAGAGCGATTCAAGTGGCTCTGAGCGCTATGGGACTTAACATCTATGGTCATCAGTCCCCTAGAACTTACAACTACTTAAACCTAACTAACCTAAGGACATCACACAACACCCAGTCATCACGAGACAGAGAAAACCCCTGACCCCGGCGGGAATCGAACCCGGGAACACGGGCGCGGGAAGCGAGAACGCTACCGCACGACCACGAGCTGCGGATCCAAAGAGAGAGATAGCGTCCACAGAGTTAGAGAAACTCCATTCAACAGTGCGAGGAATATACTTCCATTGAAACTAAATGATTTTGAGTTTGAAACTCCACTAGTGCCTCGTCTCTTCCTGCGAAGCTTGGAGTGTAGGAGACAAGGTACTGGCAAAAGTGTAATTGTGAGGAGGGTCGCAGGTCCTGCTTGGGTAGCTCAGTTGGTTAAAAAAATAAAAATAAAAAAAAGTTGGCACACAGTTTTAATATACCAGGAGTGACAATTTAGTTCTTATTATGAGTTTTATTGCTCATGAGCTTCCTTGAGAATTGCATGGAGTTGAATGCTTCTGAACACCTTTGTAACTTGTAGGCGCTCTGCAGATTGGATTCAGTGAGCTGTCCATGCGATAGCCCCTAATCGATTGCATCGATCGAGGTAAATGCTCGTCAGTTGTAACGTGTCCATCTTTCTCCCTCTCGGGACACGAGAGATTATCATTAAAACGTATATTAAAAAGATTAATATGAGATTACTTGAGACGCTGGAGATGTGTATTTCGTATCCAATTAAACCACTTTGAGTGGATGACATTAGCTCATGTTCCAATCAGCTCATGTTCCAACCTGGCACAAGCGGCTGATGGTTCAAATGGCTCTAAGCTCTATGGGAATTAACATCTGAGGTCATCAGTCCCCTAGACTTAGAACTACTTAAACCTAACTTAATCTAGGGACATCACACACATCCATGCCCGAGCCAGGATTCGAAGCTGCGACCGTAGCAGCAGCGCGGTTCCGGACTGAAGCGCCTAGAACCGCTCGGTCACAGCGGCCGGCAGTAAATAGTCAAATAACGTGAAATTCATTAAAAATTCATACAAATAGACGTGTTTGCTTTACGATTACATTACCTCTCTTATGTCATACGAATTATATGATCAGTGATGAAAAGAATATAAGTTAAAGTTCCTGCAGAGTCGAACAGCCGCTGCATACACCTACATTTTAGGGCACTCGAAAGCTAATCCCCCGACCACGACGAACTCTAACGTCCGGCACCTACGCATAGGTCTATCTGCAACATAATAGACACGTACAAGTCCTCTTTAGATTTTCTCAAAACTGCCAGAATAGTGCACATTACTTGTTGCACATTACGTTGTTTTAATGGCCTACTAAAGGCGTACAGAGTTTGACGTAAACCAGTGATATCAACGTGGTTGACTCCTCTTGTGAATTTTTTTAGTTCAAGCAAGTTTTATCTCACAAGAACCGACTATAATTGAGTACTAATAAACGATTGAACACACCCAACTGATTCTGTTTCAGTCCGGAACCGTGCGACTGCTACGGTCGCAGGTTCGAATCCTGCCTCGGGCATGGATGTGTGTGATATCCTTAGGTTAGTTAGGTTTAAGTAGTTGTAAGTTCTAGGGGACTGATGACCACAGCTGTTAAGTCCCATAGTGCTCAGAGCCATTTGAACCATTTTTTTATTGTGTTTCAAAGAGACAATACCAGACTACATACAGAGTGTACAATCCGCTTCCCTTCGCCATCCTTGTCCACCCAAAGTTGTGGCGCGTCTCTGACCCCTCGACTGCCAAATGGGCCATCGTTGTGCGCACATCCATTTTGTCGTGACGCTCCAAACGACAGTACCCGACTTGCTGGTACGATATGACACTGAGCACCGCAGAGCCTGTTGCATACAGCCGTCATCATTGCAGGCACCTTTGTATTTATTATCACGAAAAACTTCTTAAAATGTAATTTCAACAGCTTTTATGGGCGAGGTTCTTATAACCAGATAACGTTACAATGTAGCACATTTGAGACAAAGAAGCGCATTTGAGAAAGCTTTTTATGTGATCTGTTTCGAAAGAAGACTCAAAGAATAGTCTGATATATTACATTGTTTATAACAATAAAGAGCTTAGTTTCGTTTTTTAGGGTTCCGTACCTCAGTTTGTAAAAAGGAATACTTATAGGATCAGTTTATTCTCCGTCTGTTCGACTGTTAAGAAACCTTTTTCTCAATAACTGGTATACGAGTCAAGTTCAAGTTTATGTCACGTATTATTTCATTTATAGCTGTAATTTTCAATATTCGTAGTATTATGTTTTCAGGATAAGTTTCAATCGTCAGATGCAAATAAGCAAATAAGTTTTATTATGCTCCACAAGTTTCGACAAATTAATTTGTCAACCTCAGAAGCTCAGTTTAGCAGACAGTCAGTATCTTCTTTTACAGAAGGATAATGCTATGGTGTATCCAGAAAGTCAAATCTACTACTTCCGTGTGCATTTTCTTTTACTGCTCAGACTTTGAGAAAAAAAACTGCAATTACTACTGTGATAAATGATCAGGACTGTCTTTATGAAAACAATTTTTGCTTTTGACCATCATTGTATCAATAAGTGCGTGCATTTGATATCTTTGTTATCGTAATTATGATTTTTTTTTTCAAATCAGTATTGGTAAAATTTTTTTGGGGAGCATGTGGGCTATATAAATAGGCTGTTTAGGTTTTTATGTTGGTAACTCCACGTAGTGCTCTGTATGAAAATCGCTGACTGTGCTGTGTGCAGTCTGTGGCTGGTTGGACTCAATGGTGGAATATTCGCTATTGTAGCGTTGGGCAGTTGCATGCGAATAGCGCGTAGCATTGGGCAGGTGGAGGTGAGCCGCCAGCAGTGGTGGATGTAAAGAGAGAAATCAGTTTTGCTCAGCTGTTTGAAAATCAAATAAAGTAAGAAGTTTACCAGCTCAGTCATTCATAATTTTTCTAAGGGGACAGTTCAATTGACTTCATGTTACCAAACAAAGGTGGAATTTTTATAGATGACAGTGCGCCAATTCAGCGGAATTTAGGTATTAAATGATTAATGTAAAACTGAAAATAAGAACCTTCAGTTAAAACTTCCGGGCTGAGAGGCCGTGGTCGATGTATAAAATTTCCACCTGACGTTTCGTCTCCAGCTGCGGGAGACATCTTCCGAGGTAGCAGTAGCCGGACGACCTCGGAAGATGTCTCCCGCAGCTGGAGACGAAACGTCAGGTGGAAATTTTATACATCGACCACGGCCTCTCAGCCCGGAAGTTTTAACTGAAGACTATTCCGGCCGTGAAAGCCTGCACTGTATGATGAAAATAAGAAGCTTAAAAGTGTGAGAACAACTAATATTGTTTGAGAATGGTAGGGCAGTACGTATTTCATTATAAAATAAAAGTGTTGAACTTTTTACTACTTTTGTAAGTTTCTTAAAAGCAGCTTGCCGTTTTAATCAACACAGTTTATATTAAGTTCTCCCTCTCTCTCTTCGTTGCTGTAAACCTGTCGATGGTGGGAGGAGAAATAAAGGCTTTTATCACAGTGATTCAGTATTATATAGAAGTTATTACCTAAATTATGTGAAAAGTGTTAATAAACGGCTATTTTCCAAACGTTTCAGTCTTTTCACCTTAAAGGAGAAATGTGACAGCATGTAGCGGGAAGGAGTTCAATTGCCATGTGCAAACATTCGTTCTTAACAGTAAACGACGAATTACTTAACGTTCTATCATGTGATAAAAGTTACGAGTTGGTAAACAAGTATAGCTGTGACAAAGAGAAGAATTATTTTAATGATTTTATCCAACAATTTGTGTATTACTGAATAAAATAAGCGTCACTGCGACCTTTTCAACTGAACTGATAGTTTTCTTGAACAGGTTGCTTTTTTTCTGGAAGATGCAACATATGTGCAAACTAACAAGGTTTAATAAAAATATTATAACAACCTTCACTGTAAAGTGCCGCAATATCATCATCATCAAGTTGAGGAGCCACGATAATATGACCGTGTCATATTCATCTTGTAGTAAAATATATAAGTGGTTCAAAATCCGATTTAATTCGACCGCGCTTCCCTCCATTCCGTTACCGCTGGCGTCGCAGGCTGCGAATGGGCCGCACCTGGGAAAACAGCGGCGACCAAAGACGAAATTCTTGTCGTGTCGCCGTATAGCTGGGCGAGCAGGCAGCCTATTTCGTCGGGGTTGTCCGTCGCTGTCGCACTTCGGACAACGCACCTTTATCGCTCCATGTATGTCCCGGCGCCCCGACAGTTTTATTCGGACCCCGCGTGAAATTCAACTGAATCGCGCTGAGCGATGAACGTGTTAAAGGGGCTAAAGAATCAAAATTCCTGGGGGATTAGTCGGGACAGCAGGGTGGATGTTCCCAATTAAATGTTCGCAATAACTCTTGCGTTGTTCGTGCTGTGGGAGAGCGGGCACAATCAGCTACATTAATAACGAGTCCAGGCCCTTTGCTGCGTAGTCGTTTACAGCTGGTTAGAAGAACATTAGGGGGAACTGCAGACCATGATTTGGCCACCCTGATCGCCCGACATGGGAGGTTGGTTTGTGCAGTAACTCCTGCAACGGCATATCTTTCTCAGTAACGGGGGGGACTATAGAGGCAGCGTGGGTGATTATTTCTGCAAGGCACTTCTAAAGAGCTGTTCTAGACGCTTCAGTGTGGAACCGCGCGACCGCTGCTGTCGCAGTTTCGAATCCTGCCTCAGGCATGGATGTGTGTGATGTCCTTAGGTTAGGTAGGTTTAAGTAGTTCTAGGGACTGATGACCTTAGATGTTAAGTCTCATAGTGCTCAGAGCCATTTGAACCATTTTTGTTGAGTCCACGCCACGTGGAGTTGCTGAAGCCACGCAAATGAGTAAGGACACTTCAGTGTGAGGCCGTGTGGCGTCCAAACCGACTTGAGCTTTGCTCCGCGAGTGACCGTTCCTGGTGTTGGCCCAGCTGGTGATTGCGAGGGGTGCCTCACCTGAGCCTGGGGTCGGCGGTTGGAGCGCGAGTGGAGTGGGCCTCCAGCTCCAGGGCGGAAGGAAGGAAGGAAGGAAGGAGGTCCAGGAGCGGTGGGCAGGGCGTGGCCGCCGAGGGCTGGCGGCTCCCTCAGTAGGGCCGGCGCAGCCCCATCAATCAGCGGCGCCTCACCACGGCGTGGCGCTCCGCAGAGCACATAACGGAAATATTCAAACCCGCAACGGCCCGGGTAGAGAGCGGCCCGCAGCTGCGCCAGTAATTGTGATGTCCCCGCGATAGCTGGCTCGGCCGACACAGCTGCTATACAACGCGTCGCCAGCTGGGCTCGCAGCTCGCCAGTCACCACGTGTGCTGCCGCGCCACCCGCTGACCTCACCCGCTCTCTTCCCGGTATCGGCAGCACGCACAGAATCTATCGCGTCTACCAGTGCGATCCCTCAAGGATCTAAGTTCTAGGACACGGTAACGTGTAACGAACTGAATGTTGGGTTACCAGGCGTTCGGCATCAGCCCAACATGTGCGGCATTTTTAAGGTCCTGTCCGGCCATATACAGGGTGGTCCATTGATAGTGAACGGGCTAAATATCTCACGAAATAAGCGTCAAACGAAAAAACCACAAAGAACGAAACTTGTCAAGCTTGAAGATTTCACACACACACACCAATTGCGGAAAAGGTCGATATCGTGTTGGTGTATGGCTATTGTGATCAAAATACCCAACGGGCATTTGCTATGTATGCTGCTCAGTGACCGCTACGGTCGCAGGTTCGAATCCTGCCTCGGGCATGAATGTGTGTCATGTCTTTAGGTTAGTTACGTTTAAGTAGTTCTAAGTTATACGGGACTGATGACCTCAGAAGTTAAGTCTCATAGTGCTCAGAGCCATATGAACCATTTGCTGCTCGGTGACCTGGACAACATCATCCAAGTGTTCGGACCGTTCGCCGGATATTTACGTTATTTAAGGAAACAGAAAGTGTTCAGCCACAGGTGAAACGTCAACCACGACATGTAACAAATGATGATGCCCAAGTAGGTGTTTTAGCTGCTTTCGAGGCTAATCCGCACATCAGTAGCAGACAAATTGCAAGAGAACCAAAAACGTCGGTGTTGAGAACGTTACATAACCACTGATTGCACCCGTACCATATTTCCATGCACCAGGAATTGCATGGCGACGACTCTGAATGTCGTGTACAGTTGTGCCACTGGGCTCAAGAGAAATTATGGGACGATGACAGACTTTGTGTACGCGTTCTATTTAGCGACGAAGCGTGGTTCACCGACAGAGATAACGTAAACCGGCATAATATACACTTATGGGCAACGCAAAATCCACGATGGCTGCGACAAGTGGAATATCAAATGGTTCAAATGGCTCTGAGCACTATGGGACTCAACATCTTAGGTCGTAAGTCCCCTAGAACTTAGAACCACTTAAACCTAACTAACCTAAGGACATCACACACACCCATGCCTGAGGTAGGATTCGGACCTGCGACCGTAGCAGTCCCGCGGTTCCGGACTGCAGCGCCAGAACCGCACGGCCACCGCGGCCGACAAGTGCAATATCAGCGACCTCGGCGGGTTAATGTATCGTGCGGCATTATGGGATGAAGGATAATTGGCCCCCATTTTATCGATGACAATCTAAATGGTGCAATGTATGCTAATTTCCTACGTATTGTAGGACGTCCGGCACATAGCTCGAGTGCGTCTGAAGCGGTATTGAGTAGCATATTTCATGACGGGTGGATTGGTTGTCGAAGAACCATACTATGGCCCGCACGTTCAATGTATCTGACGTCCCCGGATTTCTTTCTGTGGGGAAAGTTGAAGGATATTTGCTATCGTGACTCACCGATAACGCCTTACAACATGCGTCAGCGCACTGTCAATGTACGGGTAAACATTACGGAAGGCGAACTACTCGCTGTTGAGAGGAATGTCGTTACATGTATTGCCAAATGCATTGAGGTTGACGGACATCATTTTGAGCATTTATTGCATTAATGTGGTATTTACAGGTAATCACGCTGTAACAGTATGCGTTCTCAGAAATATGATCAAAGAGGTACATGTATCACATTGGAACAACCGAAATAAAATGTCCAAACGTACCTACGTTCTGTATTTTAATTTTAAAAAATTAACATGTTACCAACTGCTCGTCTAAAATTGTGAGCCATATGTTTGTAACTATTACAGCGCCATCTATCACAAAGCGAAAGAATTAGTCCAACTCAAACATTTATATTTCTTTACGTACTACACGGATATGTAATAATACTGGTGGTTCCTATTTAAAAAATCGCAGTTGATATCCGTTTGACCTATGGCAGCGCCATTTAGCGGGCCAACGATAGCGCCATCTGGTTTCCCCCTTCAAGCTAGACAATTTTCGTTCTTTGTGGTTTTTTCGTTTGACGCTTATTTCGTGAGATATTTGGCCCGGTCACGATCAATGAACCACCCTATATATACAATTCCCATGTGTCCGACTTTTGTTAGGCCTTTGGCGATGAAGTAGGAAACGCACGGCTAAGGCCTGTCCCAGGCTAATGACGTAAGCGCAAGGAAGAAGTACGAGGAGGAATAAGAAGATACCCCATAAGCATATACAGGGTGGTTTCGTAATAGGATGCAAAAATGTAACTGGAAACAGAGAATGCTCCATTGAACCATTTGAGATAGGGAACCTGGGGTCGAAGAAACCTTAAAGGCCGGCCGCGGTGGTCTAGCGGTTCTAGGCGCGCAGTTCGGAACCGTGCGAATAGAATGCTACAGTCGCAGGTTCGAATCCTGCCTCGGGCATAGATGTGTGTGATGTCCTTAGGTTAGTTAGGTTTAAGTAGTTCTAAGTTCTAGGGGACTGATGATCACAGCTGTTAAGTCCCATAGTGCTCAGAGCCATTTGAACCATTGAACAAAACTTTAAAGAGTGATGGAAGTAAACTTGTCTCCCGCTTTGTCTTGCATTACTGTTTTCCAACTTATTTGCAGCTAATATGCGCACAAGTTTAAAAGTAATGGACAGTTTATTTACATGCATATTCTTGGCCGGCACTGTAGGCGACAATCTCACTGGGCTACATCTTCTGCCCAGCCGTCTGAATGGCAACTTGTACTAGAGGTGCAAAGAGTTCTACCTGAGTTGTTGGAGAATGTACCTTTGGTTGTTCGTGAGAGGATGTGAATACAACATGTCGGTGCACCGCCTCACTTCAGTGTGGATGTCGGCAGCCATCCCAATGCTGAATATCCTTGTCGCTGGATTGGATAAGGAGGTCCTATTCCACTGCTTGCGAGATCACCTGATCGGAATCCTCTTGATTGTTTCCTACGGGGATATCTAAAGCCACTTGTGTATGAGACCTCAGCGGATACAGAGGTAGAAGTAACTGCCGGAATTGTACGTGGCTCGTTTAAAAACTAATGCCTCACATTTTTTAAAAAGTCATTAACATACATAGATAAACGTCCTTGTTGGTGCTTGACATTTTATGGGCGCCGGTGAAGTTTCGAACAGCTTTGGCAGATGACAGAGCCGTAGTGCAGCATCAAAATGGCGTCTACATACGACTCACGTTACAAGCAGTGTGATGTTATTGAATTCTTCGGTGCATAAAAAGAAACCGTGGAGAATATCCACAGACGTTTGTGTGCAGTGTAAGACGATACTGCACTTGATAGGGGTACAGATGCGCGATGGATAAAGAAAGTTAGAGACACAGAAAATGCAGAAACACAACTCGATGATCAGCCATCCTCGCGACGTGCTGTCACAAATGGTTCAAATGGCTCTGTGCACTATGGGTCTTAATTTCTGAGGTCATCAGTCCCCTAAAACGTAGAACTACTTAAACCTAACTAACGTAAGGACATCACACACATCCATGCCCGAGGCAGGATTCGAACCTGCGACCGTAGCAGCAGCGCGGTTCCATACTGAAGCGCCTAGAACCAGTCGGCCACTCTGGCCGGCTCCCTGTCACTGCCAGTGTTCCAGACATGCTGAATCGTCCACACTGCAGTCGAGACGTGGCACTCTCGACTTCCGCTTAAAAATTCTCCAAGAGAAACACACTTTGAAGACGACGAGAGTGTCAGTAATGCAGCGAAAACATGGCTGCGCCTACAGGACAAGAGCTTTTACCAGCAGTGAATACATTCTCTTCCACAACGTTGGCGTACGGCCATAGAACGTGATGGAGACTACGTAGAAAAATTGGACATGGACAAGATATGTTGATGTGTATTGTCACCAAATTCTCTTAACAATAAATATGTTCTGGGGAAAAAATGTGAGGTATTACTTATTGAAAGACACTCGTAACTGCCTGTGATGTGATTCGCAACGCACCAAGGATATTTCTCAGGTTGCGTCAGAATCTCGTTCGCCGATCTCATGCCTACACTGCGGTTGATGGCCGTCAGTTTCAGCACATTTTACAACACATAATACAAATGGTACGTCCATCGTGTCAGTGATGATGTCGTGGTCTCCAGTCCTGAGACTGGATTGATGCAGCTCTCCATGCTACTCTATCCTTTGCAAGCTTCATCATCTCCCAGTGCCTACTGCAACCTACATCCTTCTGTATCTGTTAGTGTATTCATCTCTTGGTCTCCCTCTACGATTTTTACCCTCCACGCTGCCCTCCAGTACTAAACTGGTGATCCCTTGATGCCCCAGAGCATGTCCTACCAACCGATCCCTTCTCCTAGTCAAGTTGGGCCACAAACTCATCTTCTCCCCAGTTCCACTCAATACCTCCTCATTCGTTATGTGATCTACGCATCTAATCTTCAGCAGTTAACTAATGTAAATAAAAAGGTACACTGTAATGTGATTTTATTGCTATAACCTCCCCAGGTTCCCTACCTCAAATCGTTCAGCGGAGCATCCTCTATGTCATGTTAAATTTTTACACGCATTTACGGAAACACCTTGTATAGACATTGTAGAAAAAGAAACGTAAAATCTGACGGCAGTGAATTAGTTGAACAGAGGTAAAATTTTGCGAAATTCATGAAACCCAAGAAAGACGGCGCTGCCATTAAAAAGCTTTTTGCTCACTAAAAGTGGGCTCTTATTTCAGATCACCTTACAGTGGACGATTTTATTCGGGATTATTGAAATTACTTTGCAGTTCCTAGCCACGATGCTAACGGCGATAGGGCTTTCTCTTTCGTAAACGCCTCAATTGCAAATCGATCCTGTCACAGAAATGTAATTTAAAATTATCCCGTCTTGAATTCCACAAAGTGATTTCCAAGAAAAATAACGTTCTTGGTAAACTGTATTCAAATGACGAATATTAATACTTAAGTGATGATTACTATTCTATATTTATAGGTCTAATTGAAAAGAATTTTACTGAATACCTTTTCGTTTGGTGTCCAAGAAGAACAGATAATTTTTATTTTGCTTGAAGAAGAACTATTATTGTCACAATGCTATTTTCGGAAGGAACTGAGCAGTCACGCAAATGAGCGTTTAGTTTCTATCGCAATATCGTAACTGCCCACTTAAAAGCTGTTTACTGACTGCCTTTTTAGTTTGAGAACGTTTAAGGTTAATCTCATGAAAATCTACCTGTAATCGATTATTAACAAAAGATTGAAAATACCCAGCTGACTATTTCTGTTTAAAATAGATAGTCCGGGTTTTGGGGTGAAACGTCGGGCTAAATATAACGCTGAGATCCACTTTTTCTATTTTTGTACCTGGAAACCGTAGTCTGTTCGTAATTTAGGACGATTTTAAAAATGTTTCCTGTTTGGCGTCTCTGAATTGTGGGAGTGGTGTTAGGGGGGATAGGGAGGGGGTGTTACATGGAGGACGAACAGTTTTTTCCTGTTGATCAACATTCAGGTTACCATCACTACTGATTATCATTGTCTGCAGTATCTGACACTACCCCAAAGTTTTAACATCTCGCAGATGCCTAGTATTTTAATTATAAAACAATAATAACAAAGTATATAATAAGTCCGCAAAAAACTACAGAAACCATATAAACTCACGTGGAAGTATTATAACAGAAAGTCCATATCAATTTACGCAAAGTTGAGGCACTACAACACTGTCGTACTTCCGGAGGCACTGTATGCTTCTGAAACAACACAAATAGGTGGGCAAACTAAAATCAAAGAAGTAGTGAAACAAGAAAGGAAAGTTCTCAGGAAAATTTTTGCCCCGATACAAGAGCAAGGAATCTGAAAGAAGAGACCAACATCAGAATTATATAACTACACAGACAAGATTACGGATACAATAAGGAAAAGAAGAATGCAATTCTACGGACATATCCACAGGATGAATGAAAACAGAATTTCAAAGCGAATTCTTAAAGTCATCAACTCAGGCAGGGAAAAAAAATGGATAAAAGAAGTTGAAGAGGACCTCAGACAAGCACACATAACAGTAAACGATGCAGAAAATAGAACTGAATTCAGGAACATCACCAAAAAACATTAATTTGACACCACAACACAGAAGAGACCATGATGCAAATGGACAGCGGAGCTAAACAACACAGTGAACACATGAAGAAAATTTGGGCTCAGAAAAAACATAAACAATTATCATAAAGGAATTCAAGTTCAAACGCTCTCTTAAATGGGAGTAATCGAAAATAACAATAATAATAATTCCGCAATTACCAGTCCCAAGCCAGAGGGCTCATCCCGTAAGCGATGCGGAAGGAGGAACGGTAGAAGTAACAGCCTCGTAAAGAAACCTGGGTTCATCTGCTGCCGGATGGTAGCATCCAGTAACGACCCCTGCCTAGTGTTGCAGGGCACACCTGGCCAACGATCTCTCAGGCGGAGGAGGGACTAATTACCGACGGTAGCGACAACGTAAGACCGTAATGGAGTGTTCTGGGAACAAAATTCCTAATTTCGGACTAACAATCCAGTCTTGTCCGGAAATTTAATTCCTAACGTTGTATTTGATAGAATTTTAGTTGCAATGTGGAAACCTCTGCTAAAAGAACGTCGTAATTCGACAGAAAAATCCGTGATTGTGTGACGCAAGACACTGGGACAAGAGGTTTCAGGATGTCCCAACAACTGCAATCAGAGGTTTGAGTCGAATCAACCTCTGAACCCTTCTAAAAGAATTTATGAAGAAATACTTTTTAAGCACTAGGAATATAAATTTTTCCCTCGAAAACGGTAAACAAAAAGGATTGAAAATCCTTTTAGAGAAAAATAAAATTGAAGTGATAGCAGTTAAGGGATCGACTGTCAGAAGGAAAACTGACAGTACTTGTAACTACAGAATCTTTAAAGGCAGAAAAGTAATCATAATTATGAAAGAGAGTAGGTATATTAAATGTTTCAGTTATAATAATTTGCAGTGGTAAGGTCATCATTATAATATAACTTCAAAGAAATAGAAATTCAGAGAAATACAACACTTGAAAAGTCCTGGATACAAAGTTTCACACATTCATGTGCTATGCACTTGATTTAAGAACTAATATAGCAACTAACTTTCAGAACTTTGGCAACTTCATAATTTACACGATGTAAAATATGCGTTTTATCGTTTGTGCACAGCCTAAAATGTAATAGCCATGGAGTGATAGTTGGTGTCAGAACAACGGTATGCCGTGCGTGCTATACGGAAACTGCGCGTGGCACAGGACTTCTGATTTGTATTACTTTTGAGGACGTTGTATCTACATTTGTTACACACTTGCCAACGAGTATAGCTTGTAACCGGCTGCTGGTACTTAATAGCCGTGTTATTTTAAAAGAACACATTGGTGGAAGATGTTATTCGTCAGATTTGTAGAGGATGTGAACTCATTCACAAGAAGAACTTATTACAGGTCTGCAGACTGGGGGTATAGCAGCGTTTTAACTGGGATAATGCTGTATGTTCCAATTGGTCCCGCATATGTTTCGGAAAGATCACTTTTTCTGTCATTATTTTGTTCGTGGGAGTTGTTTCCCTCCCTGTCTTGGACTCACTAACTTGTAGTTGGAAGCAGGCACGGTCAACCTATACGTTCCCGCCATTACTGGCTTAGACTGTTTCCTGTACCCATTCGCGCTGCAAGCCCATCTGACTAAAAGGTAAAATTCGCAGCCATTGTTAACACCATTAGTTTTCAGCCAACATCATTCTCCATATTTTGGTTATAAAGTTTGGAAAGTGAAAATGTAGATTTAGGAAGCTATCCTGTGGATCCACATGACCCTCCCCTTCAATGCGGGCCAGAGCATGAACGGAAATCTAAACATAAATGATAACCCAGTTAAGAAGGAAGGAGAGGCGATTACGATCTAACGTTTCGTCGATGAGGAGTTCATTAAGATTGGAACTTCGCTATTACGACTAGCCTCGCTATTACGACGGTCTGCACGTGAGCAGTGACCTGTGTGCCGTATGGATATATGGGGGCGAAACCATTTCAGAAAGGGGGGCAAGGTGAGGTTACTCCGTGGTTCAATTATACTTCTGAGTAAGCATTTAGACTACCTCCTACCTTCTCCGTTTTGCAGTTTTGCTGTTGGTGGATATCTCTTGCAATCGTGCTGCGAACAATATGTGGTTTCCGAGGAATTGTGGTTAGGTACCATTAATGAAAGAGAAACAGCTTTACCATTACAGTCAGTTTATAGAAAATAAACAACATGAACATTACAGAAATAACATTCTCATTATGGCCAACATAACTGACTTGCAAATGTAAAATGTTAAGCTCTTTGGCTACAAGGAGGTCTGGGCTAGACGGCGCCCAAGCGCCTACAGACTGACGTGACGTGCTACACAATCTAAGGCACAACGTTGTGCTCTCACGTATTAAAGCACATACTCTCTGCGGCTCTGTCCTCGCCATGCAGTGGTCAAAATAAACGTTGCATATTGCCTAAACTGTAGTATTAAGCTTTCCGATCCAGAAATACACTGCGATATCAATGCAACGGTTTGTTCGCAATGTAATTCTAGCGGAAACAGTCCTTGAGGTGGCCGTTTGACCGGCCTGTGGCAACCGTGTCGCATATAAACACTGCAGTACTTGTGCTGTGCGTCACTGCCAGAACTGTATTGTTCCGGGTTGCTTCAGTCAACAGTCACGGCCTCAAATTCAGTGCATTGTTCGGATACTACACTACTGGCCACGAAGACGACGTGCTACAGACGCGAAATTTAACCGACAGGAAGAAGATGCTGTGATATACAAATAATTAGCTTTTCAGAGCATTCACACAAGGTTGGCGCACATGGCGACACCTACAACGTGCTGACATGAGGAAAGTTCCCATCCGATTTCTCATACACGAACAGCAGTTCACCGGCGTTGCCTGGTGAAACGCTGTTGCGATGCCTCGTGTAAGGAGGAGAAATGCGTACCATCAGGATAAAGGTTGGATTGTAGCCTATTGCGATTGCGGTTTCTCGTATCGCGACATTGCTGCTCGCCTTGGTCGAGATCCAATGACTGTTAGCAGAATATGGAATCGGTGAGTTCAGGAGGGTAATACGGAACGCAGTGCTGGATCCCAACGGCCTCGTATCATTGCAGTCAAGATGACAGGCATCTTATCCTCATGACTGTAACGGATCGTGCAGCCACGTCTCGATCCCTGAGACAACAGATGGGGACGTTTGCAAGACACCAACCATCTGCACGAACAGTTCGACGACGTTTGCAGCAGCATGGACTATCAGCTCGGAGACCATGGCTGCGGTTACCCTTGATGCTGCACCACAGGCAAGAACGCCTGCGATGGTTTACTCAGCGACGAACCTGGGCGCACGAATGGTAAAACGTCATGTTTTCGGATGAATCCATCTTCTGTTTACAGCATCACGATGGTCGCATCTGTGTTTGGCGACATCGCGGTGTATTCGTCATCGCCATACTGGCGTATCACCCGGCGTGATGGTATGGTGTGCCATTGGTTACACGTCTCGGTCACCTCTTGTTCCCATTGACGGCGCATTGAACAGTGGACGTTACATGACAGATGTGTTAGGACCCGTGGCTCTACCCTTCATTCGACCCCTGCGAAACCCTACACTTCAGCAGGATAATGCACAACCGCATGTTGCAGGTCCAGTACGGGCCTTTCTGGATACAGAAAATGTTCGACTGCTTGCCCTGGTCAGCACATTCTCCAGATCTCTCACCAATTGAAAACGTCTGGTCAATGGTGGGCGAGCAACTGGCTTGTCACAATACGCCAGTCACTATTCTTGATGAACTGTAGTATCGTGTTGAAGCCGCATGGGTAGCTGTACCTATACACGCCATCGAAGCTCCGTTTGACTCAATGCCCAGGCGTATCAAGGCCATTATTACGGCCAGAGGTGGTTGTTCTGTGTAGTGATATCTCATGATGCACCCAAATTGCGTGAAAATATAGTCTCATGTCAGTTCTAGTACAATATATTGGTCCAATGAATACTCGTTTATCATCTGCATTTCTCCTTGGTGTAGCAATTTTAATGACCAGAAGAGTATATCGTGGCAGTTTTAGGAAGGAGTGGGGCGGGAGGGGTGTTTTGATCCATGGTTGTTAAAGTTACCGGAAGAGGTCGGGCCTGTCCAGTCGCTTTTACTGTACTGCCAACCATTACTGAATGCCTCGCGTATTCTCTGCTTCTTTTTGCTTTGTGTTGTGCGTTGCTTGTTGCTCGTCTCGCATTTTTTAAATGAGAGAAGATACCACTCCTGATCCATGGCAGGGGTCGAGTACGATTCCCGTTACCCCCAAAAGGAAAGGGAGATTCGCAGTACCAAGTGGTGCTCGTAAAATGGTGCATAATCTGCTGGAGTACTGCGAGGTGGAAAAAGAAAGCAAAAAGCTGCTACACCCAGTAACTCGGGTTCATAAGGGACCTACCTGTTGCACCGGCAATATCTTATGAACATCAGGTAGGATCAGAAAGTTCGCTAGCTCTCATTGAGGCGAATCATCTAGCACCCCAAGAAAGAAAAGGTCAGTTTTAGTCCTAATATGTATTGTACAAGCGTAAGGCTGTTTATATTCGACAGTGCTTTCAGTTAGGCAGCCGCTAGGTTGAAATTATTTTTATTTTGTTTCAGTTAGGAAGACACGCAGCGATATTCAAGAAGACATCGGCGACTTCAGTAAATTAGCTGCAAGGAATACCTTCGCGGATTTCTACGCCCAACAGAAAGTGGTTCTTAACGTGGCAAAACTTCTTTCAGTGCTGCGTGATAAGATAAATTGGAGATGGGGCAGTACCTCATTAAAAACTTTGCTAAAGTTGGTGGGAGTCGTTTGGAAGTCTGTATAGAACAAACGAAATATCTCGCTAGAACGTGGCGACACGGTTTCCCTGCACACACGAGGAGCATTAGGGAAGGTCAACAAAATACTTTTTATCTTGATGAGTCCTGGACTGACAGCAATATGACATGCGGCAAATGCTGGCAGAAGCCACAAGATGTACTGGGTGTTACGGCGAGGGTAAGTGCCTCCAGAAGGTTGACGGCGGCTGGCGTTGGCTCGAGAAATAGATTTGTAAAGCAAGCGAAGCTAAACTTGTGGTGTGCGTAATGTAAGATCTTCAGTACACACACCATCAGATTATTTGACTTGTCGCTCTAACGAAGTAGGCGAGTGTAAGCAATATGTCTCGTGTTCTTATCGTGGCGTGTTTATCTTCTGCCGTTAGGTCTGACGATAGAAATGCCACTTGCACGCTTCGAGTAGCTGATTGACGGTGAACAACGTTAAACAGAACTTGATTAATTTTCACACACATTTATTAAAATAATAAAAAACATAGATATTACGTAACTTGGTTCTGGAGGCTATTTACAATTGACAATCTGGAGTTCCTTTGGTATTGGTACGTTAATCTTATTTTCACATATATTTCTGATACTTGACAAAAGTATACATTTATCTTCATGGCTATGTACAGGAATATAGTAATCTTATTAGGCGCAGACTGAAACATGACTATAGACTGGTACAGACTGGTACAGACTAATGCAGACTGGTTCAGACAAATGTAGATTGACTAATCGGAGGTCTGTACACTCGTTATAATACCTCGCGTGTTCATGTATCACTGCGCGAGTGTGATCCCCGAGGAGAAAAGGTTCTACATTAGCAGCAACCTCATTGGCTGCGTTACATATTAATATGCGGATCGGCGGAAGCAGAATTTGGTCCGTCTCTATGGCAGCGCCATCTCGTAGTGCGGAGTCGGACGATTGTTGTGCCTGCGCTGTTGTGCTTAGCGGGGCGCGCTCTGGTGGGAAAGTTGTGTACGCGCTGATTACGCGGAACTATGTACACAACAAAAATTCTGAACAAGATTGACGTAAGATGATTATAATCGTCAAATGAACTCTGAGAATTCCGAGAAATGGTTTTTGGAGATACTGCTTCCAAATCTTCCGTCAAATTCTGTCATTGTTATGGACAATGCGTCGTGTCCCTGTAGTGAGGTGGACAGAACACTATCAGTGTCAAAGAAAGGCAACTAAAAAGAAAAGTTAAGTGCAATGACAACATGACAAAGACTGAGCTGTATGCTCTTGTCCAGGCGAATAAACAGAGTGAAAAGACATGTGTAGGAGACCGTGGTACTCCTGCAGTCGTCCAGTTGCGAACTGAACGCAACTGAACTTGCATGGGCGAAAATTAAACAGTACGTGAAGCAGCACAACGTGTCTGGCGAAATGTCTGCAGGCAAGTTCAAGAAACTAACAGGCAATGCCTTCTATTGTGTCACTCCAAACGACTGGGTAGGGTACTGCAGAAAAGTACAAGAGGTGGAGAACCATTACGGGAGACGCGATAGAGAATGGAAATTGCAGTCGACGACATTACAGTACTTGCCAATGACTGTGGTGTGGACTCATTTAATACAGACGCGGCGGAACATGATAGGTCAATCCACACGGACACAGTTGATGGTGAATATTCACCACAGACATGTCCGAGATTGACCGCGGAAGTGACTAAAATAAATCGTGAAACTGTTTCACGCAGTATGGGTAAGTGTTGTATGTTGTGTTGGCAGAAGACCCAACAACGTATTACTAGAGGAGGCCGAAATGCACGCGTTATAGCTCACGCAGGCTGGCGTGAGGAGGGAAGGGCTATACTGACGTGAGGTCTGGAGCATGACAAGGAATTAGAATTCAGAAAGCGGACGTAATTAGTTTGATATTTAACTTTAATCCATTAATGATGAACGTCGCTGTTGACGGTACATGAGTCATAATATTATCTGTTCAGAGGACATAGTAACTGAATATGGCGCCTTGCTAGGTCGTAGCAAATGACGTAGCTGTAGGCTATGCTAAACTGTCGTCTCTACAAATGAGATCGTATGTAGACAGTGAACCATCGCTAGCAGAGTCGGCTGTAGAACTGGGGCGAGTACTAGGGGGTCTCTCTAGACTAGACCTGCCGTGTGGCGGCACTTGGTCTGCAATCACTGATAGTGGCGACACGTAGGTCCGACGTATACTAACGGGCCGCGGCCGATTTAAAGGCTACCACCTAGCAAGTGTGGTGTCTGACGGTGACACCGCATTGTATACACTCCTGGAAATGGAAAAAAAAACACATTGACACCGGTGTGTCAGACCCACCATACTTGCTCCGGACACTGCGAGAGGGCTGTACAAGCAATGGTCACACGCATGGCACAGCGGTAACACCAGGAACCGCGGTGTTGGCCGTCGAATGGCGCTAGCTGCGCAGCATTTGTGCACCGCCGCCGTCAGTGTCAGCCAGTTTGCCGTGGCATACGGAGCTCCATCACAGTCTTTAACACTGGTAGCATGCCGCGACAGCGTGAACGTGAACCGTATGTGCAGTTGACGGACTTTGAGCGAGGGCGTATAGTGGGCATGCGGGAGGCCGGATGGACGTACCGCCGAATTGCTCAACACGTGGGGCGTGAGGTCTCCACAGTACATCGATGTTGTCGCCAGTAGTCGGCGGAAGGTGCACGTGCACGTCGACCTGGGACCGGACCGCAGCGACGCACGGATGCACGCCAAGACCGTAGGATCCTACGCAGTGTCGTAGGGGACCGCACCGCCACTTCCCAGCAAATTAGGGACACTGTTGCTCCTGGGGTATCGGCGAGGACCATTCGCAACCGTCTCCATGAAGCTGGGCTATAGTCCCGCACACCGTTAGGCCGTCTTCCGCTCACGCCCCAACATCGTGCAGCCCGCCTCCAGTGGTGTCGCGACAGGCGTGAATGGAGGGACGAATGGAGACGTGTCGTCTTCAGCGATGAGAGTCGCTTCTGCCTTGGTGCCAATGATGGTCGTATGCGTGTTTGGCGCCGTGCAGGTGAGCGCCACAATCAGGACTGCATACGACCGAGGCACACAGGGCCAACACCCGGCATCATGGTGTGGGGAGGGATCTCCTACACTGGCCGTACACCTCTGGTGATCGTCGAGGGGACACTGAATAGTGCACGGTACATCCAAACCGTCATCGAACCCATCGTTCTGCCATTCCTAGACCGGCAAGGGAACTTGCTGTTCCAACAGGACAATGCACGTCCGCATGTATCCCGTGCCACCCAACGTGCTCTAGAAGGTGTAAGTCAACTACCCTGGCCAGCAAGATCTCCGGATCTGTCCCCCATTGAGCATGTTTGGGACTGGATGAAGCGTCGTCTCACGCGGTCTGCACGTCCAGCACGAACGCTGGTCCAACTGAGGCGCCAGGTGCAAATGGCATGGCAAGCCGTTCCACAGGACTACATCCAGCATCTCTACGATCGTCTCCATGGGAGAATAGCAGCCTGCATTGCTGCGAAAGGTGGATATACACTGTACTAGTGCTGACATTGTGCATGCTCTGTTGCCTGTGTCTATGTGCCTGTGGTTCTGTCAGTGTGATCATGTGATGTATCTGACCCCAGGAATGTGTCAATAAAGTTTCCCCTTCCTGGGACAATGAATTCACGGTGTTCTTATTTCAATTTCCAGGAGTGTATAAACTGCATATAGGAAAATATGCATATAGGAAAAATACTTCCAGTTTTTATTTCCTCAGTCAATGAAAATCTTCGTCCTTTCATAGGTCTCCTTTAGTTTCTGGAACAGGAAAAAGTCGCAGAGGACCAAATCCGGTGAATATGGTGGTTGAGGTATGATAATCGTGTTGTCGTTGGCCAAAAAATCTCTCACAAGCAACGATGAATGAGCAGGTGCATTGTCGTGATGCAAAAGCCGTGAATTGTTTTTTCACAATTCCGGACGTTTTTTTTTGCGTATTGCTTCTCGCAAGCGGCGTATAGCGTCAAGGTAATATTCCTTATTGACCGTACGATCTTGAGGCAAATATTCATGATTCACTACGCTACGGTAATTGAAAGAACAGTGAGCAAACCTTTCACATTCGATCGTTCTTGGCTCTCCGCGATGCTTCCACTGGACTTTGGTTTCGACAGCATTATCATAAAGTCACGTTCCGTCGCCACTTATGACCCTTTTGAGCAGATCGGAATCATCATTGACGTCATTCAAGAGCTCCTGAGCTATGCTCATACGACGGTTCTTCTGATCAAAACTGAGAAATTTTGGTACAAACTTCGCTGACACATGTCTCACGCCCAAAACATAAAAAAAAAAAAAAAAAAAAATCGCATGACACGAGCCGACCGATATGCCAACATCCTCAGCAGCTTCTCTTACTGTAATTCGACGTTATCATCTGTTGTTGATGTGCTGGGCGTCCAGAGCGATGTTCGTCATTGGCAGCTCCTCCGCCATCTTGGAAGAGCTTCTACCACTTGTAAACATTTTTATTTAGTCACGGTATGTCACTGTCAACATTTCAAATGTGTGAGAGCACTTAATTCCACTTTTTTCACACAAAATTTGATGCAAATTCTTGGCTCAATGTTTTATAATAATCGAAAATTTCTGAGCATACTAAAACACCTGTAACCTTTCTATGTATCAAAAACAAACGACACATGCTGTACATTTGAAACTGTGTTCACATGCAAACATAACTGTGTTCACATGCAACATAACAAAAAAAAGATCGATAATCGAATGTACGTTGCCCGCGCAATTTGAGAAGCCACCTTACGTTTTGAACAGCTGTCGTATCATTTCTGATAGCTGTTAACGCACTTTGTAGCTATCACCGTGCTTGTGATCTGCTTTCGCTGAAGCGCGAAACACGGGTGTAGGCTGGCTGCCCTGAGAGAGGGAGGCGGGGCATGGTCCCCTGCGGCGGTATATTGTCCGAGTAATAGTCACTTTAATGGAGCAGCGAATGAGACACGTGGACGTCGCAGCGAATATTGCTGTGAGTGAAAGTGATGGCTCTAGAATCTGGAACAAGTTTCTAACACGGAAGAAAACAACGGATGTCCGGGCCCGATATCTGCGGACAAGAGCAAGCAAAAGCCCTCGACACAGTACTACATGTGTACGGCGGCAACTGTAAACAGCCACAGGAGTGCACGGACGATACGAAACACGGTTCACGAGCAGGGATGACACGCCAGAAGACATCTCAAGTCTCCTTCTCTGATTGGTATTCGGAGAGGAGCTACTGTCACATGGCCACGAAACCACTCTTTGTAGACTTGACAGCAGTGGGACACCACGCTCTCTTCTGATAAGATCCGTATCATGCGCCACCCTGGAGCTGGCCTCTGTGGCCGAGCGGTTCTTGCGCTTCAGTCTGGAACCGCGCGACCGCAACGGTCGCAGGTTCGTATCCTACCTCGGGCATGGGTGTGTGTGATGTCCTTAGGTTAGTTAGGTTTAAGTAGTTCTAAGTTCTAGGGGACTGATGACCTCAGGTGTTAAGTCCCATAGTGCTCAGAGCCTTTCGAACCATTTGAACTACGCCCTGGAAATACTGAATTACGTGTGTGGAGGCAACGAACGCGACGTTTGCGCTCTAACTGTATCGTAGACCACTGCCCTTATCGAGGCGGTCCAGGGACGTTTTGGGGTGGACTAACGTATTGCCGCAGGAAACACCTTGCGCCAAGACATGGGAGGATGACTTGGTGAACATATTTGAACAGGATTCATGCTAACGGACGGCAAGCCACCCCCTCGTCGCCACGATTTTGTGAACACATTCCTAGTGGAGGATAGAATCAGTCGGTTGGAATGGACCCTATATTAGCCAGATCTCAGCTACAGTGTGAATTCAAGAGCAATGATGAAAAGAGCGGTCTGCGACCGTCCTGTGCCACCAGGAATATACAGGTCGCTGTGAAGGAGCTGGACGATATCCCACAGGCTTATCTGGACAGTGTGGTAAGGAGTACACCTAACCCCGTTCAAAAGTGTCTCTAGTTACGAGGAGGACCAATTGGTACACAAGTAATGTGTAATGCAAAATGACTCTAGGGAGAAACTGTTATGTTTGTTGTGGAATCTTTTATAAGTCTTCTTTTTGTCTTTTTGCTTGTATTTATCAAGTGGAAACGTGTTGTTCCTCCTTTTTTTTGTTTTCTAATGACTGTACGTGACAGGAGAAAATCAATTTTGTTCCTATTTTGTCCAGTAGTGGTAGTAAAGCAATATGCAACATTTATTTTGACCACTGTAAATTAACCAGAACTTAACGTATTCTACATTGTAAGAATGTAACTGTAATAATGCCAATTCTTAGTAGACATCCCGCGGCATTTCTTGTATAAAAACGAATTATTGTTAATAATATGTGTATTTGAAATTTTTACTCTTTGGTGCCCATTATCCGATTTGTCCCTGGTCTACATGACAAGACACGAGCCGCCCCTCACGACATGCTCCAAGTGCCATATTTTGTGGAACGCACGATGATTCAACTAAGTTCTTCACCTTAGATAGTCCCTGAACCGTTCAAGATATCGTAAAGGGCTCCTCACCCAAATAAACGGTGGAAACGTTCTCACTAAACGACATATAGTCCCTTTTCGTAGCTACGTTGATTACAGAGATGTAGATGTCCACTTCATTTTTTCAAATTCGAGGTTCTAAATACTGTAGTCACTTCGAAACTAATACTCCCATTTTGAAGAGTGAAACACCGTTGAATTCGTCTCTTTTAGAGCTACTGGAATAACTGTACTCTCATTTGGAAAACCGAAATTGACACCGATATCTCCCTACCAATGTAGCTATGAGAAGAAACTATTTGTTATTTAACGTGGACTTTCTCGCAATGTTAATCCGGGTGAAAACAGACGTGCTCATTTTAAACGGTTGTATAACTACGCCTGGAAATCAATGTTAACAAACAAAGCAAGTTAAGTCTTTGTTATAGGTACTGCGATACAATTCGTCACTACTCTTTTTCGCCTTTGATGTGGTAGTACTTGTGATGATCTGTCACCGATGCACACAGACACACACACACACACACACACACACACACACACACACACACACACATACACACAGACACACACACACACACACACACACACACACACACACACACACACACACACACTTTTGTCACAACATATGTCATAACGAGTGATGTACGTACATGGAAGTCACAGCGGATGTGTCATAGGAACTCAGTTGAATGAATTTAATGGTAACTGACGGCAAAATTAGCTCACTCTATTTTAAGGCTACAGTACAGGCCAGCAGCTTGCAGAAGAACGTGGAAAACTTTCTGTTACATATCACAACCTGGGAGGGGGGAGTATGTTTAGGACGATGTACAGGACACCATAAATGCCAAGGAAGGAAACTTGCAACACTGGGATCTTCAACGAAGCAATCTTAAGCATGTCTTTAATGGCAGCAGAGTGACTGTAATGGGGAAATCTCCAAAGTAAGAGCGACGGCCATGTGCTCAAAGAAAATTAATGACACTTTGTGCAACGAAAATGCAATTCCAATCTTCGATGAAGATCCATGTAATAAATTTTATCCCAGGAACAAAGCTGACTGGAATTCAGCCTTCGAAGTTCTAAACGTAGTAGGGATATAGTGCAGGGAGTCAAAGACAATCTACAACTTGAACAGAGAGAAGACTGCAATTACAAGAGGTGAAAGATCTTTTAAAAAAAAGCAGTAGATGAGAATGGAATGAGACAGAGTTGTTTAATTTGTACACTGATTTAGCAGTGAAGCGACGCAAGGAGTATTTGGAAAGGTGACGCAAGCTCAGGAGGAAGAATTGAAAGTACTTGGGACATTAGTTGAAACGACGGATGGTGTTTGAAAAAAGGTAATATGATGAACATCGACATAAATAAAATAGGAATAATTTAGTGTTCTAATATGCAGTCAGGTGATACCCCAGGATTAGATTTGTAAATGGGAGATGAAAAATTATAGACACAGTTTACTATTTGGACAGCAAACAACTGGTCAGTGCCGAAAGAGAGAGATTTAAAGTACAGACTAGCAGTAGCAAGAAAATGTTTTTCTTAGAAGAAATAAACATTTTAATAATCAATATAAATTTAAGTGTGAGAAAGTATTTCCTGGAAGTCTTTGCATGAAATGTTGTTCCATTGTACGGAAGTGTAACGCGGACAGTAAACATTGCAGAAATGTGGTAAAACAGGAGAATGCTAAAGATTAGATTGGTAGATGGTGTAACTAATGAGGAGGTACTAAATCGAATCAGGGAGAAAAGAAGTTTATGATTCAAGTTGAATGAAAGCAGCAATATGTACTCTGAGACACCAATTACTAATAACAACAAATCACGTTTCTCACAGAAAATGCCAGGGGGGAGTTTACAATTCGCTGGCCACAATTGAGGCATTATTAGCACACAGTAAACTTCTGTTTAGTATTGGAGCAAAGTGTGTTGGGGTGCAAGAGCCCCCATTCGTACTAAATCTCCACAAATCGCTCAGTTTTGAGGGTGAGTACGTAGATGGTACTATATGGGGTGTACACTATAACTGACCACGCTTTGCCACACTAGTTTTGCATAATGAAGCCAGTCCGTCCAGTGAGCCTCAGTGCACGAAGTCTTCTTATTTGTCATGTGGAGATGCTGTCATAATTTTATGTCCGCTTGCAGAGTCGGATTCTGAAAGTACTCGTACAATATACTTTACGTAATGAGTGAGAAGAATTTTTTGTGCAAATAATTTTTTCAATGGGGTGCTATTATGGTGCGTTTATTTAAGAAACACCATAAAATGAAATTGTACACAATGATTATAAGCTAACCACACACATAATTTTTTTTTTTTTTTTTTTTTGCGTCACCCTGTTTTCCAGTACTCCTGATGATAGACGTTGACTGTGGATATTGTATCACAAACACGGTTCCTTTCACTGTTCAGAGATGTCACTAAACCCGCCCAAGGATGTAAATAACCAGGCATGAGCAGCGCCTGTTATTCGGAGGGGTCCGACAGCCAATCAGTTCCAGTCATTGCAACAGGAAGGAGGTCCACATCTCGTGTTATCTGTACTTTAACCATGCCTAGACGGTCAATACCACTGTCGATCTCTTCCGCAATGTTACTTTGTGCCAGGAAGGGCTCTTAGCAAGGGAAGTGTCCATGCGTCTCGGAGTGAACCAAAGCGATGTTGTTCGCACATGGAGATACAGAGAGACAGGAACTGTCGATGACATGCCTCGCTCAGGCGGCCCCAGAGGATGACAGCTGCCTATGGATTATTGCTCGGAGGAAACCTGACAGCGACGCCACCATGTTGAATAATCCTTTTCGTGCTGCCACAGGACGTCATGTTACGACTCAAACTGTGCCCGATAGGTTGCATGGTGCACAACTTCCGAAGTCCATGGTGAGGTCCTCTTTTCAACCACAACACCATTCAACGCGGTACACATGGGCCCAACAACATGCCGAATGGACCCCTCACGATCGGCAACATGTTCTGTTCATTGATGAGTGTCTCATTTGCCTTCAACCAGACAATCGTCGGAGTCTTTTGGAGGTAAGCCGGTCAGGCCTAACGCCTTAGACACACTATTCATCGAGTGCAGCAAGGTGGAGGTCCCCTGCTGTTTTAGGGTGGCATGAGACCTTTGGAGATAAGAGAATCACTTGTATGAACATCAAGAGCTCAGATGGAAACCCAGTTCTAAGCAAAGAAGGGAAAGCAGAAAGGGGAAAGGAGTATATAGAGGGTCTATACAAGGGCGATGTACTTGAGGACAATATTATGGAAATGGAGGAGGACGTGGATGAGGATGAGATGGGAGATGGGATACTGCGTGAAGAGTGTGACAGAGCACTGAAAGACCCGAGTCGAAACAAGGCCCCCGGAGTAGACAACATTCCATTAGAACTACTGACGGCCTTGGGAGAGCCAGTCCTGACAAAACTGTACCATCTAGTGAGCAAGATGTATGAAACAGGCGAAATACCCTCAGACTTCAAGAAGAACATAATAATTCCAATCCCAAAGAAAGCAGGTGTTGACAGATGTGAAACTTAACGAACAATCAGTCTAATAAGTCACAGCTGCAAAATACTAACAAGAATTCTTTACAGACGAATGGAAAAGCTAGTAGAAGCTGACCTCGGTGAAGATCAATTTGGATTCCGTAGAAATACTGGAACACGTGAGGCGGTACTGACCTTACGACTTATCTTAGAAGAAAGATTAAGGAAGGGCAAACCTACGTTTCTAGCATTTGTAGAGTTAGAGAAAGCTTTTGACAATGTTGACTGGAATACTCTCTTTCAAATTCTAAAGGTGGCAGGGGTAAAATACAGGGAGCGAAAGGCTATTTACAATTTGTACAGAAAACAGATGGCAGTTATAAGAGTCGAGGGACATGAAAGGGAAGCAGTTATTGGGAAGGGAGTAAGACAGGGTTGTAGCCTCTCCCCGTTGTTATTCAATGTGTATATTGAGCAAGCAGTAAAGGAAACAAAAGAAAAATTCGGAGTAGGTATTAAAATCCAGGGAGAAGAAATAAAAACTTTGAGGTTCGTCGATGACATTGTAATTCTGTCTGAGACAGCAAAGGACTTGGAAGAGCAGTTGAACGGAATGGACAGTGTCTTGAAAGGAGGTTATAAGATGAACATCACAAGAGCAAAACGAGGATAATGGAATGTAGTCAAATTAAGTCGGGTGATGCTGAGGGAATTAGATTAGGAAATGGGACACTTAAAGTAGCGAAGCAGTTTTGCTATTTGAGGAGCAAAATAACTGATGATGGTCGAAGTAGAGAGGATATAAAATGTAGACTAGCAATGGCAAGGAAAGTGTTTCTGAAGAAGAGGAATTTGTTAACATCGAGTATAGATTTAAGTGTCACGAAGTCATTTCTGAATGTATTTGTATAGACTGTAACCATGTATGGAAGTGAAACATGGACGATAAATAGGTTAGACAAGAAGAGAATAGAAGCTTTCGAAATGTGGTGCTACAGAAGAATGCTGAAGATTAGATGGGTAGATCACATAACTAACGAGGAGGTATGGAATAGGATTGGGGAGAAGAGAAGTTTGTGGCATAACTTGATGAGAAGAAGGGATCGGTTGGTAGGACATGTTCTGAGGCATCAAGGGATCACCAATTTAGTATTGGAGGGCAGCGCGGAGGGTAAAAGTCGTAGAGGGAGACCAAGAGATGACTACACTAAGCAGATTCAGAAGGATGTAGGTTGCAGTAGGTACTGGGAGATGAAGAGGCTTGCACAGGATAGAGTGGCATGGAGTGCTGCATCAAACCAGTCTGAGGACTGAAGACCACAGCAACAACATATGTGGGGCCGACGTACGCCACTGGTGGTCATGGAAGGCGCCGTAACTGCTGTACGGTACGTGATGAAAGCCATCGTCCGACCGATAGTGCAACCATATCGGCAGCATACTGGCGAGGCATTCGTCTTCGTGGACGACAATTCGCGGCCCCATCGTGCACATCATGTGAACGACTTCGTTCAGGATGACCAGTGGCCAGCATGTTCTGTAGACATGAACCCTATCGAACATGCCTGGGATAGATTGAAAAGTGCTGTTTATGCACGAGGTGACCCACCAACCACTCTGAGGGATCTACGTCGAATCGCTGTTGGGGATTGGGGCAATCTGGAACAACAGTGCCTTTATGAGCCTGTGGATAGTATGACACGACTAATACAAGTAAGCGTCAATGCAAGAGGACGTGCTACTGGGTATTATAGATACCGGTGTGTACAGCAGTCTGGACCACCACCTCTGAAGGTCTCGGTGTATGGTGGCACAACATGCAGTGCGTGGTTTTCATGAGCAATAAATACGAGGAAATGATGTTTATAGTGATCTCTATTCCAATTCTCTATACAGTGTCCGGAACTCCCGGAACCAAGGTGATGCAAAACTTTTTTTGATGTACGTATTAACTGTACGAGAACATGGTCTACTGCATGACTAGATCGATGACTGCCGCACGGTCTCTAATTTGAGCGCAAAACCGTTATAGTCTGTGTAAGATCGTACATCTCCTGTGATTCCAAAGTTACTCATTTATTAGTTAATATCAACGTTTTCTGATATTGTAAAATTACTGAAAGATAGCATTTGCAACTCGTAGACTCCTCCTAATGTCTGAGTGGCAAAAGACAAGTTTTGTTAGGAAATATTTCATAACATCAATTGCTTGATTCGCGCCAGAATAAATGCACTTATCCTGCACATTTCTTTGCTGAGAACACGAACGTTTCCTGCATCGGCACCTCATCCATCTGGCTCTGAAAGCGCCGGATGGCCAGCCGCCTCTGTTAATCAGCATGGGAACCTATCTCTCTCTCATTACTGTAACACTGACACTGTAGCAGTGGCACATTGACTTCGCGTCCGTGAAATAGCAAAACTGGAAATAAAATAAAATGTGCTCTTATCTGTAAATAAAGGCCAGCTGTGGTCTTCATTACAGTATGTGCAAGTGGATGGATATGACAATAGTCATGCAGAGCTGTAGAGGCCTGCACGGCTGAGCCGCAGCAACAAACTCGAACGATTTCGTCTCACTAGTCAGTGTGTAAAAATGTAGTGGGTTACTGTTTGGGTGTACGCCAGGCTGAAATGTGACAGCTGTAGCGAGGCGGAAGCTGCCAGCAGACTGCTGTCCCGCTAGTCACAGGTTTCCCCAGTGCATTATCCAGGGGCCAGGGGCTGCTGCCCTTACAGGACCCGCAGAGTCTAGCGGTTCGCCGGACGCTGCCCGTATCTGGACGAGCAATCTCGGCTGCTACGACGTCCGCCGGTGACAGTCCGTCAGCTGCTTGTCTAATTAGGAGCTTCGACCACTAATAGGCGTCCTCTATTATGTTCGCGGCCGAGAAAGCACCTTTCCCCTACTCCGCTCTTACTGGTGCCTACCCGGAAACGGCGTGCTGGTCACGCGCGGTGTTATTTACCCATCGCCTCGAAAGCAAACATCAAACTACCGCACTGATGCAAACTAGAAACAAAATACCGGGTCTTGATCGATGAGAGGATTTGGAACAAAAAAGATCTAATGAACTTATGTCCAGCAATGCACGGTTTCCGTTCTAGAGACCATTTATCAAATGGCTCTGAGCACTATGGGACTGAGGTCATCATTCGCCTAGAATTTAGAACTACTTAAACCTAACTATCCTAAGGACATCACACACATCCATGCCCGAGGCAGGATTCGAACCTGCGACCGTAGCAGTCACGCGGTTCCAAACTGAAGCGCCTAGAACCGCACGGCCACACCGGCCGGCAGACCACTTATCCAATTATACATTATTCCAGAGACTGAGGTCTAATGTACGCTGTACCATACAGCCACAGTTACAGTGTATGTGCTGAAAATGGTTTCCACGTGCCTCAAAGCATGTGTGTACGCGCCTTTGCATGTATTGTCTCACACGTTGACATCGGTCAGGTCGCATACGAACAGTACCAAAGGCTACATGAATACGCTGCTCCAGAGTCTCCACATCTGGAACGGGCCCTCCATACACGGTACTTGTGAGATGGCCTTATAACCAGGAATCGCACGGGCTGAGATCCGGTTAACGAGCAGGCCATGCAACTGGACCCCCTCGTCCGATCCATAGGCCAGGCAAGACACGATTCACATACGTCCGGACGTTAACGGTGAAGAGGGCTGGAGCACCATCATGTAGCAGCACTTCCTCCAGCAGGGAGGTAATGTCACCCGCAAGGAAGGCGATAGCCCGGCCTGTTAGGCGACGTGGAAGGAAGAATGGTCCTAAAATACGGTCACCAGTTATCCCGGCCCTCTACATTCCGACTGCACCGATGCTAATGATTCACAGTCACCGTACCATGGAGGTTCTGCGTACTATCCCACAAATAAGGCCCGGCGGACACTGCACGCAGCAGAGGCTTTTGTAGAGCACGCTTTCCAATGGGGCACCGCATACTGCAGGGGAGGATTAGCCTGGTCATCCCTCTGTCCCGCTGTCCGAGCCGCACAGTTTTGCTCTGCGTGTGGCCCGAGGGGCGCGTTGTCTCAGATCCCATCTCTGTCAGCAGTTCGCACCAGCACAAAGGAATTTTGGTCTGTGGCAACGCGTTGCGCTCGGCCAGTAGTGACTTTCCAGAGGCAGTGTGTGCGTCTGCGACAGTTAGCGGCGGATCCAGGATCTCGGTCAGGGGAGGGGGGGGAGGGGCAAATTTTTTGGTACCTGCCTTCCAAAAAATTAATTCCAAATAAAATCATTAATACTCTATACGCGTGCGCGCGCACACACACACACACACACACACACACACACACACACACACACACACACAAACACACACACACACACACATATATATATATATATATATATATATATATATATATATATATTCTGTTTTTAGTTTAATTGTGTATCGATATGTGTTAAGTGTGTTTAATGAAATAAATTACTGCATTACCTAAAACATATTCTTCAAAGACGACACGTGCACTTGAAAAACTCTGTGTTTGTCTGCTAATGTAAAATAATCTATAAAAATGCTAATGTTCATTTGTTTCCATTCTTAAATCTTCGAAATTACTTCACCAGTTGCTTTCATTTGACAGAATGTTGCCATCGAATTCGCCCATGTGTTTATACCTAGCATTGGCGATACGACTGAGAAATGTTATAATAGGGTATTTGACTGTGTTCAGGAGATCATCTTATATTGTTAATTACGTCATTTTATGCTCATAATAATCTGTTTTTTCTCATGAATGTAAATACTAAAAATAAGAAATATCTTTCTTTCTTCGTGTAAAAAAAAAAAAGAAACAAAATAAAAATGCGAAAGTAGAAATAAAATGAAATTTAATACTAAATATGTATATTCACAATACTGCTCTTAAATATTCTAATCTCCTTTTACGCCCACTTTTTGAAAATCTTGTAATTACTTGTTCTACGTCTACAGGTATCTGGTAATGAATATGCATAAGTGCAAGACCAAAGAGGCGGTTTTCATTCATCGATGTTCTTAAATAAGCAGATTCTTCCTTCTACTCCGGCAGTTTCGTTGGCTATTTGCAAACACCAGTTTGTTTCTTCAAGATTTGACTTCCGAAATAAGCAAACAGTTGAGAGCAAAGCCACAACTCTATGTTCTAACACTGTTATGAAATTCACGCTTTTTTCAGATTGCGATAGAAGCATACGCTTAGTACCTGAATAAATTATATTGATGAGGAAAACGCATCTTCCTCAGTCTTTGGCAGAGTTGCCCTCTGCACTTTGAAGAAAGAGAAATGAATCTGAGTTTTCTAGATTTCAGTATCTGTTTGAATCTGCTGACCGTAACATTTATATTCTTACCGTATGAGAGAATGGGTTGTGAATGAGTCCACAGTCGTTATTTTCGTGTACATTGTTACATTTGGCTAATTATTGCTTGTTCACATTCCGCATCAAAAGTGAGAAGAAAGCCAAAATGGGGGAGAAGCGTTCATCCAAATCGAAAACGTGGAATTGCAGAATAAAAGGGACTGTCGTAAGGTTCTCACTACTTGCAACTAATGAGAATATTTTCAAGTATTCCTTCGGTGATCATCGCTTAATTATCAACACCATCTCTTTGCAAATTGCCGCTAGAAACAAAATCCTACATACGCACTGCGGTGAAAGTGCTAAAAAAGGGACACAGATCGCTCATATCTTAGCGAATATTATCATTTTATTCGCAAGTACTGGGTGTTGTGTGATATCCTCAGGTTAGTTAGGTGTAAGTAGTTCTAAGCTGTAGGGGACTGATGACCATAGATGTTAAGTCCCATAGTGCTCAGAGCCATTTTTTTATTCGTAAGTATAGTTGTTTCTACTGTAGTTTATTCGCTAAATTGAAGACGTTTCAAGGTCTCTTTTTGAATTGTTACATCAAACTGCGTGCCATTGTTTACATCTTCGACTTCAAGTAAAACATTCTAGATAGGCCGACGTAATCAGCCCCTAAAGCAGTCGGAAAAAAAGATCGGTCACGCACCAAGGGGGGGGGGGGGGGGGGGGGGGAGCAATTGTCCCCATGGCACCGCGCTACCCCGCTCCCTTGGATCCGCCCCTGGCGACAGTACCTCACTTTCGTTCGTGTACGAAGTCTTTTAGTTATGGAACATCTCATTCAGTTATTTCAGGACAACCCAGTGCTGTACGACACCAGTCATCCAAACTACATGCGGAATAAATTGAAGGACGAAATATGGAAGAAGGCTGCAGAGGAATTACATTACAGCAATTGTAAGTATTATTTATTAATTAATTAGTTTATTTTATATACATTTTCACAATATACATGTAATATTAATGACCTAAGTTCTTCTCTTTAGTATAGGCTTATTTTTATAGCTGCATACTGCCATTGAACAGAATCTTGTGGTGAATTAAAACGCTCATTAATTGTTTCTCGCGTTAGAAAAGCTTCACTCGTGTTTCTGCACCTACTTGGAGCAGGTGACAGAAGCTAGTTGGTACTCAGTGGTCCCATGTCGTCCTCCTCGGCGAGATCATTTGACGTAATGTTATCAGTCCTCATGTAATTATTTAACTACACATGCAGCTGTCACAATTCTATCTACAGTTTACACACGAAATCGGGAACTCAAGATACCAAATGCACACTCTACAGCTTGACGAGCACGAGACAGTCTGTTTTTGTCATTACCAGTAACTCTGCATTAAGTTTTTAATAATGGAAATGCCTCATCACCTACGAAAACGTAAGGGGCTCAATTTTGTTGTCCAGGAAGCGATTTCTCTTGGGATATTTAAAGTTTAGTCAGTCAGTTTTCTTCCTAATACTGAATTAGAAAAAAACATTTACATCACTAAATCTGCCCATTGAACCGACGTCTATAGAGGTAAATCTGTAATGAGCATCGACAGTAGCCATTAATACTACAGGACAATGCTGTTTATAATTGAAACATGAGTGGCCTGCCGTGGTGGCCGAGCGGTTCTAGGCGCTACAGTCTGGAACCGCGCGACCGCTACGGTCGCTGGTTCGAATCCTGCCTCTGGAATGGATGTGTGTGATGTCCTTAGGTTAGTTAGGTTTAAGTAGTTCTAAGTTCTAGGGGACTGATGACTGTCCCATAGTACTCAGAGCCATTTGATCATTTTTTGAAAAGAGACAACAACCCGTTTATGCATAAACAAGTTACTATGTGTTTTGACATTTATGGTACGTGTACAAGAAGTCACAGACTGTTTCTGACACTGCTAAGGAGAAACTACCCGAAAATATAACTGTTCACATTTCGTATGTCACTTTATACCGAAATGTATGAAAAACTAAATTCAGGAGTTCCTTGTTGCAGGGGAAACAGCGAAAGCAAATTGGAGAAAACTTAGCGATTGTCGTCGAGATGCCCTCCGTAGACAGAAAAAGAAGAGTGAGCAAGCAGCGACCGCAATCCGCCCATGGCTGTACCAAAATCAGATGGAATTTTTAGTTCCATGTATGGCCAACAGAGGTACAGTAACAAATATGATGGAAGAGGAAAATGCTACAACGAACGTTGCAAATGATGGTGGAGGAGATGACATAACAGACACACAGAGCAACGAAACACAAGACGACTTGGAGACGCCGTTGTCAAAGAAGAAGAAGAAGGCAGTAAAATCATACTTGAAAGTATTAACAGCTACGAAGAGAGAGCTAAGAAAGAGACATTTTACGCGATAGATCACTGCATCAAGAAAATGACGCCTTACACCAATTTTTCATGTCGATGTACATATCGACAAAAGAGATGCCAAAGGCCTACAAAGTGTTGGTAAAGAAAAAAGTGTTGCAGATAGTATCTGATACGGAGGAGGAAATTTTACGTAAATCAGCGGCTCAACATCATTCATCAATATCATCATGCAGCACAGAAATTGTTCGTCTACCACGTCAATATCTGACTCTGCTGGTACGCAGTTTAAACCTTCAGCACCACATTTACTATAAACAGTGTTATCATGTTCATTATTTTAACAAATTTAGAGATGAAAATTGTTTCTCTGAACCTTAATAAATTTGAGAGAAAAAATACTTTATTTCAATTTCATTCCTTAAACATACAGCTGATTTTTCTTCTGCAGGTATGGGCTCCCGCATGTGACTTATGTTTCCTCTTATGTCTTGCTCTATCAATGTATGAGCCTCTTCAAACTGCCGTCTGTTCAGTCGGAAGCTTTCCCTGAATAAGTGATCAGGAACTTCCGTAAACAACCCGCATTCGCCATGTGTTCTTCGCTTTTGTTTGTACTTGCTTTCCACGGAGATCTTTCTCTGTTCTTGTATGCATTAAACAGTAAAATAACACTCCTGAGTTCCGAATAATGATTGGAATCTAAGTCTAACTGCATAGACAGACTCGCGGTGGACATTGCTGGGCGTTCTGTGTTTCGCGAGCGCTGGGCCACCACTGACCTCTGCCGTGCCTCTGCTGCGTGCAGTGTGCGGCGGGCCTGTTATCAAAGTTGAAGATAGCACTCTGTGTAAAGGTGGTCTCATCAGTGAATAGTACGGATGACACAAATCCCGGAATCGTGGTAGCCTGGCGAAGAAACCAGTGACAAAATTCCTCCCCATGTGGATAGTCTGCTTTCAGTAAGCTCTGCACACGCTAGTAAGTGATAAAGGTAGTAAATATTGTCATGGAGAATGTTCCACACGGTCGTCTGGTTAACACTGTACTGACCCGACTGTGGCCTTCCGCAGTGTTAATCAAGTTTTCTTCCAAGTCTGGTGTCCGAACATTTCAGGAACTCCCTTCATGATTTCCTGCTTCCTGAAATGACCCTATCTCACACAAACGGCGAAACACAAACATCGAATGTTGTCGGCGGGGTAGGTCTGCTGATTCAACCTTGCTGTTCGCCGCCCATTGCTATTTGCCTTTCCATACGTAAACACCATGTCGGCAAGCTCTGGTTTCGAGTTCGGAACCATTGTGCAGAATGCTATATCACATCCACTACAAGGTGGGTCAGCAAGATAAATGAATCGGACACAATATTACCAATTACTGTGGCAGGAGAGGGTGCTAGAGGATGACGTATGAGGAACAGTACCGCCCTCTTGGAGGAAACCATGCATGGTGTAACTGTGGCTCCATGGTACAGCGTGTATTAGATAACAGTCTCTGTAGCAAAGTATGATTAAATAAATGGTCTGTGCCATAGAAATCATGCATTTCCGGCCATAATCTCATCAGACCTTTTTCTGTTCCGTATGCTCTGATCGATCACAGTTTGCACACGGTGGGAAAAAATCACCCCGCATAAACATTACACGTACTAGATAAGCTCCGACCAAATGGTTCAAAATGGCTCTGAGCACTGTGTGACTTAACTTCTGAGGTCATCAGTTGCCTAGAACTTAGAACTACTTAAACCTAACCTAAGGACATCACACTCATCCATGCCCGAGGCAGGATTCGAACCTGCGACCGTATCGGTCGCTCGGCTCCAGGCTCTAGCACCTAGAACCGAATGGCCACTCCCGTCGGCAACTCTGACCAAAACTAGGCGTTCTCAAAGCACTGATGGTAATGCGAAAGGCTGTTATGAAAACAGTGCAATCATTTTAGTTTAAGAGCGAAAGTTTCCAGTCATTTTTTTTATCACGTGCAAGCTACGTAAAATCCTACTTTTGCGTGGTTAAGCCATTATTAGAGAAAAAACTATGATAATAAAACAGAGTCGCCACCAGCCCTAGTCCTTCAAGTATTAAGAAAGACTGAACTGGAGTAGTCCGCAGCTCGTGGTCGTGCGGTAGCGTTCACGCTTCCCGCGCCCGGGTTCCCTGGTTCGATTCCCGGCGGGGTCAGGGGTTTTCTCTGCCTCGTGATGACTGGGTGTTGTGTGATGTCCTTAGGTTAGTTAGGTTTAAGTAGTTCTAAGTTCTAGGGGACTGATGACCATAGATGTTAAGTCCCATAGTGCTCAGAGCCATTTGAACCATTTTGAACTAGAGTAACTAGTGTAACCGAAAACACTAATTTCATTTAAGTTACTCTGGACAATTGATCAACGCAGCTGATATGGCATTAGTTGGAAAAATTACTCACTCCTCTTTAGGTGAACACACTGATATAATGAATTTAGCTGGTTACAGATCCTCTCAGAGACTATATACGAGGAGCATAAAATCACGATTTTAAAAAATGGAACACGCACTTAAACAATCTTAAATGAGCGAAGAAGACAGAGGAGTTTAAATGTCACGAATCACGTCTGTCCATTACAGAACACATTACAATGGGAGGGGGTGGATACTGAATTACTTTTCTAACCTCGTACCTGATTACTGATCACGGAGCGTCTGTGAGACAATGATTCGCGAGCAGTAACATTCCTGAAACGGAATGATGGGGCCATAGGTCCATCTGAATCGAATGAATAGCATTTGGGACGTTGTCTTCGTGCCAGACTCCAGTGTGTCACATCGCTACCTTCACTGTTTTCAGTTCTTGAGGAAGAATGGGCTGCCATTCCTCCACAAACCTCCACACGTTGAGACGGTCATCAGGAGGGTTCTAGCAGTCGCAACGGCGAAAGGTGACGTAGCACAGACACTGCCGAAAAAAAAGCAGTACCCTCAAGGACTGCGTTCAGTTGCAGGGTATAATACACATATGTGCGTAGTCAGAGTATGTAGTGTTAGTGATTAATTTGTCACGGTCATTGGCCATCAGGCGGCGCCTAGGAGGCATGTCTATGCAACCTCCTTTTAGACTCTGCAGGCACTGACGTGGTATCGCAGTCGTTACTACACTTGACACATTCGGTAGAACGCCAGTTCAAACCCGCGTCCGGCCATCCAAATTTAGATTTCTCTAAGTCGCTTAAGGCAAATGCCAGGATGGTTCCTTCCTCGTTGTTGTTGTGGTCTTCAGTCCAGAGACTAGTTTGATGCAGCTCTCCATGCTTCCCTATCCTGTGCAAGCTTCTTCATCTCCCAGTACCTATTGCAACCTACATCCTTCTGAATCTGTTTAGTGTACTCATCTCTTGGTCTCCCTCTACGATTTTTACCCTCCACGCTGCCCTTCAATACTAAATTGGTGATCCCTTGAGGCCTCAGAATATGTCCTACAAACCGATCCCTTCTTCTAGTCAAGTTGTGCCAAAAATTTCTCTCCTCCTCATTTCTGGTCAATACCTCCTCATTAGTTATGTGATCTACCCAACTAATATTCAGCATTCTTCTGTAGCACTACATTTGTAAAGCTTCTATTCTCTTCTTGTCTAAACTATTTATCCTTCACGTTTCACTTCCATACATGGCTACACTCCATACAAATACTTTCAGAAACGACATCCTGACGCTTCAATCTATACTAGATGTTTAAAAATTTCTCTTCTTCAGAAACGCTTTCCTTGCCATTGCCAGTCTACAGTTTATATCCTCTCAACTTCGACCATCATAAGTTATTTTGCTCCCCAAGTAGCAAAACTCATTTCCTACTTTAAGCATCTCATTTCCTAATCTAATACCCTCAGCATCACCCGATTTAATTCGATTACATCCCATTATCGTTGTTTTGCTTTTGTTGATGTTCATCTTATATCCTCCTTTCAAGACACTGTCCATTCCGTTCAGCTGCTTTTCCAAGTCCTTTGCTGTCTGTGATAGAATTACAATGTCATTGGCGAACCTCAATGTTTTAATTCCTACTCCGAATTTTCCTTTGTTTCCTTTACTGCTTGCTCAATATACAGATTGAATAACATCGGGGAGAGGCTACAACCCTGTCTCACTCCCTTCCCAACCACTGCCCCTCGACTTTTGTAACTGTCATCTGGTTTCTCTACAAATTGCAAATAGCCTTTCGCTCCCTGTATTTTACCCCTGCCACCTTCAGAATTTGAGAGTATTCTGGTCAGCATTGTCAAAAGCTTTCTCTAAGTCTACAAATGCTACGAACGTAGGGTCAGTATTGCCTCACTTGTTCCAATATTTCTACGGAATCCAAACTGATCTTCCCCGAGGTCGGCTTCTACTAGTTTTTTCATTTGTGTGTAAAGAATTCGCGTTAGTATTTTGCAGCCGTGGCTTATTAAACTGATAGTTCGGTAATTTTAACATCTGTCAACACCTGCTTTCTTTGGGATTGGAATTATTATATTCTTCTTGAAGTCTGAGAGTATTTTGCTTCTCTCATACATCTTGCTCACCAGATGGTAGAGGTTTGACAGGACTGGCTCTCCCACGGCCATCAGTAGTTCCAATGGAATGTTGTCTACTCTCGGTGCCTTGTTTCGACTTAGATCTTTCAGTACTCTGTCAAACTCATCACGCAGTATCATATCTCCTATTTCCTCTTCATCTACATTCTCTTCCATTTCTATAATATTGTCCTCAGGAACATCGCCCTTGTGTAAACCCTCTATATACTCTTTCCAACTTTCTGCTTTCCCTTCTTTGCATGCAAGTGGTTCTCTTTTCTCCAAAGCCGTCTTTAATTTTCCTGTAGGCAGTATCTGTCTTACTCCTAGTGATATCCTTCTCTAATCCGAGCTTGTGCTCCGTGTCTAATGGCGTCATTGTCGACGGGACGATAAACACTAATCACTCCTTCTCCACTGTGCAGCCAGTAAATGCGCCGAGCTTAGAGCTGAACAGTGTTTGCAACATTGATTCCAAGGTACAGCAATGACCCAGCAACGAGTACGTACTCCTATTGAACGATCTCAGCCATTTGAATGATGTCGCATTGTGCACGTGCGAGAAGCTAGAGGGGCTTAGGACATACCGACGCGTTGGTGCACGTGATGGGCACAATGTACTGGCGATGTGTCGTTGCTTTCAACAGTGGTCTGAGGTACATTCCCACACCTCTGAGGTGCACTCCCGCACCCCTCTGGACATCCGCGTACTACAGACGCACGCCAGGATCTAAGCATTGTGCGAGTGGTGGCGGCCGGCCGAGCGTCATCCAGGGAAGAATGAGGTCCAATTTTGGACCTGCTTTGTCTCCAAGGACCGTAGGAAAGCTTCTGCTTACAGCAGGACTAAGAACACATATGGATATGGCCAGGCTGGCACTGACACCGCGACACCGCCCAACGCCGTTACTCTGGTTTCGTGAAAGACTCGATTGGAGAGTGGAATGGCGCTCCCTTGTCTTCAGTAATGGAAATGCTGTGTGGTTAGGGCCTCCCGTCGGGTAGACCGTTCGCCTGGTGCAAGTCTTTCGAGTTGACGCCACTTCGGCGACTTGCGTGTCGATGGAGATGAAACGATGATGATAAGGACAACAGAACACCCAGTACCTGAGCGGAGAAAATCTCCGACCCGGCGGGGAATCGAAGCCGGGCCGTTAGGTGTGGCATTCCTTCGCACTGACCACTGAGCTACCAGGGGCCTTGTCTTCAGTGAAGAGAGTAGGTCCTGCCTGTTTGCGAGTGATGGACATAGACGTGTACAGCACAGATGTGGCGTGCGGCCTGTTCCGCGGTGTTTTCGCTCACGACACAGACAGGACTGGGTTTATGGTGCGGCTGCTATTAGTTACAGGTCACGGTCACGCTTGGTGATTCTGTTTGGTAAACGAAGCAGCGCTCGCTACATTACACAGGTTATTATCCCGATGCTACAGCCATTTCCTCGACAGGAAGGTTGTTCTGTTTGCAGAAGAGCCAACACCGTGCTACTAGAGGAGGCCGAAATGCACGCGTTTTCGCTCACGCAGGCTGGCGTGAGGAGGGAAGGACTATACTGACGTGAGGTCTGGAACGTGACAAGGAATTAGAATACAGAAAGCGGACGTAATTAGTTTGATACTTGACTTTAATCAATTAATGATGGCCGGCCGCGGTGGTCTCGCGGTTCTAGGCGCGCTGTCCGGAACCGTGCGACTGCTACGGTCGCAGGTTCGGATCCTGCCTCGGGCATGGATGTGTGTGATGTCCTTAATTAGTTAGGTTTAAATAGTTCTAAGTTCTAGGGGACTAATGACCACAGCAGTTGAGTCCCATAGTGCTCAGAGCCATTTGAACCATTTGAGCCAATTAATGATGAACGTCGCTCTTGATTCACAATATTCACAATATTATCTGTTCAAAATACATTCGTAGTAACTGAAAATGGCGCCTTGGTAGGTCGTAGCAAATGACGTAGCTGAAGGCTATACTAAACTGTCGTCTCTGCAAATGAGAGCGTATGTAGTCAGTGAACCATCGCTAACAAAGTCGGTTGTACAACTGGGGCGAGTGCTAGGGAGTCTCTCTAGACTAGACCTGCCGTGTGGCGGCACTCGGTCTGCAATGACTGATAGTGGCGACACACGCGTCCGACGTATACTAACGGCCCGCGGCCGATTTAAAGGTTACCACCTAGCAAGTGTGGTGTCTGACGGTGACACCACAAAGATGATGTGCTTTCCCAGCAGGATAATGCACATCTAGATACGACTGCCACGATGCAACCTGCTCACCGTGATGTACAACTGTTCCGGCCAGCAAGATGGCCAGATCTCTTGACAACTGACATATATCGGACGAGATGAAGTGCGAATTTGCTCGTTCTCCACGGCATGCAAGAACTATCGTAACAAAAGGTGGAAGGTGCTTGGGACAGGATATCGCAGGATGCTATTTGGCACCTTTATGAAAAGTAGAACGAAAAACCAGTCCAAGTTGAAATACTTTTACTCATTATTCATGCGATGACTAGTTTCGGGCCGAGATGCAGTTTTAAATCATCCTACAGGACAGAAAACCAAATTTACGCTCATATATAATACAGTTATTACCACATTTTTAAGCATATGCCAAAGATATGGAACATATCGTTCCTAAACTTACGTAACATAGTCGTAAACGACATTTCCGAAGATATCAGAAATGTGCAATTGTAAGGTGGCTATAATTCCCTACCTTACCAGCACCCATCCAAATACTTTGCCGTGATCTACAAACACAATTAGGTATCATTTGATAGGTTGTACATCGTATATATGAATACATAAAGGAGACTGAGATTGTCACGTACGCCTTCTAAATGATTGTTAACGCTTACTGAATGAACGGTGACGGAGTGTCTTTATTATTAGAACGGCGTAATGAATGATTGCCTATACTAGTAGAGGTAGGAACGCCAGTGGAGCTGAAACGTAGGCGGAACTCAAGCCCTGGATGGAAGGCCCACACAGGTGTGCTGGTCCTGCTTATTACACACAGGAAGTAGCAAGACGGCCGTCGTGACACCTGAGCGCGAAGACACAATACAGGGGCGACAGGCCGCTATCGGCCGAATTGCAGTAGGGCCGGAAGGATAACCGGATAATACTTCGAACTCTGCAAATTTTGGATGCAGGTGCGAGGAACCACGCAGGCTGGGTAATTTCCAAGGATTTTTACTCAGAAGCGTACCATTGTATGAGTTTAGGTTTTTCCTGGCAAACCTTCCGCGCTGGACGACAAAAGACTAAAATATGGTTGGTCGGCGTTCGGAAGAATCATTAGAGAGGGAGAATATTCCGTGGTTTCGGGAATATGATTCGTTTTGCGAATTATGATGGTGGGCGGCTCAGCCTTGCTGGGAGGCCAGCGGTGGAGAGACGAGTTCTTTCGTTGTGAGTGCCCATGTTGACGGTCGCTCGATAACAGCTTTTGTGTCTTTGCTCTCAGTAGAGTTTATAGTTAGAACACTTAGGAAGTGTTCTGTTGCGGACCTATACGATTCTGGACTTCACCTACGGATTGGAAGTCGTCGTTGAGTACGCAGCGTTTAGTAATTGAGAGCACTTCCTCTGCCTGTACTTACTTTGAAACGTTATCTGAAGTCTGTCCTTGTGGCTGGGAGTTTGTGTTTCTCGTCTTTAGAACACAGACAGGGGAAGACAGTATTAGAGTACATTAGTCAGAGGATCACCTTCTGCCGTCCCAGTGTTTGAAAGAGTTTATTTGTGGCTGGAGTTCTTCCATCTTCGCAGACGCAGTACATATGGTGATATCGCAAATTGCTTCGGCTTATTACGGCAATCAAAGCTAAACAGCTCTGTTCACGTTAGTTTATTTCCACTGAGGTTCCATACCTCAGTAGATCATTTTTGAAAATAGTGTCTTCTAGTGTTTGGTACTTAGCAGATGTGAGTAATTTCGCGTTATTGATATTAGACCGCGCTGTAGTAATAATGGGCCGAGTTGGGCAATTGATTAGCAATTTTACTTAGGAAACGTAAACTTTGTAATATAAAGGTCTTTTTTTTGATCTACAATAAATATATAATCAGGAACAACGTTTATCTTTTAGTAGTATTAGTTGCCTTCATCATCAATTTATATTTATATTGTAATTTATAGAATTAAGAGATCTTAACATCTGTTTCATGGGGTAGCCAGACAGGGCCAAATCATCATTTTAGCGTTATTATTTTCCACTGGGCACATTCTTTTACACCCGCCTGGTTCAAAATTGTTCAAATGGCTCTGAGCACTATGGGACTTAACATCTATGGTCCTCAGTCCCCTAGAGCTTAGAACTACGTAAACCCTACTAACCTAAGGTTAGTTTACAGAAGCTCTCCTGCGAACCCAGCACAACTAGCACTCCTGAAAGAAAGGATATTGCGGAGACATGGCTTAGCCACAGCCTGGGGGATGTTTCTAGAATGAGATTTTCACTCTGCAGCGCAGTGTGCGCTGATATGAAAGCTTCTATAAAGTTTGGAAGGTAGGAGACGAGATACTGGCAGAAGTAAAGCTGTGAGGACGGGGCGTGAGTCGTGCTGGGGTAGCACAGTTGGTAGAGCATTTGCTCGCGAAAGGCAAAGGTCCAGAGTTCGAGTCTCGGTCCGGCACACAGTTTTAATCTGCCAGGAAGTTTCAGATAACTGCCAGTTTACTCCTTCAGCTGTCGTAAGGAAACCCCGAGAAGGGCGCCCTATCACGATATATGAAACATTTTTTTATCTATTAAACTGTTCTCCAACCATCAAGGATGCAACAACTCATACAATAACCCTACAAGTCAAGAATACAATTAAACATTTTTAAAATCTTTACCAAAAACAGTCAAATATTTAAAATCACTGACCAGTAATACACAGCAGCGCCACATACGGCGCATATTAAGAAGTTGTATGTCATTTTGGCACGTAAAAGTCATTAACTGTACAACTCAGTAATAAAATTATTACTTTTTAAATGCTTTACCAAGATCAGTCAACTACTTAAAACCACTGAACAGTAAAACACAGCAGCACCATTTACGGCGCGTGTTACTAAGGTGTATGCCGTATTAGCACGTAGATATCATTCAATGTGTATCTCAACATTAGTATTAAAAGAAACCAAAAAATAGCAGGTTAAAAATCTTCACCAGTATGACCACTTACAAGCATTACAAATTACGTGAAGATAAAACAGCTTTTTCATAATATGTCCCATATAAAAGCAAACATTAAACCACAAAGTTGTCTTTTTACAAAGCACGAAAATTGTGCTTTCCATCCTGAGAAAGACATAGCATAGCCATATAACCATACCCATGGGCGTGTGAGATGGAAGTGTGGTTATGGGGGAAAGGGAGGAAGGGGAAAGTAAGAACAAAAAGGATAATTTGCAACTTGGTCTGGTTTTTCGTTCTACTGATTAACAAAAGTTGCTGACTCAAGCCACTCCAGCATGCTGGAATTTCGTAAATATGTTTGTGATAGTTTTCGTGTGAAACTACAAGCCTGCGTTGCCTCCATAGTGGGGTGCACGGTTTGGGTACACTTTACTATGACACATGGGCTTCATTTAGTCTGGTTCAAATGGCTCTAAGAACTATGTGACTTAACATCTGAGGTCATCAATCCCCTAGACTTAGAGCTACTTAACTAACAGAGAAATAGAAAAACAATTAAAATCGCACATAAGAGGAAAGGCCGCTGGACCTGATGGGATACCAGTTCGATTTTACACAGAGTACGCGAAGGAAGTTGCCCCCCTTCTTGCAGCGGTGTACCGTAGGTCTCTAGAAGAGCGTAGCGTTCCGGAAGATTGGAAAAGGGCACAGGTCATCCCCGTTTTCAAGAAGGGACGTCGAACAGATGTGCAGAACTGTAGCTCTTTATCTTTAACTTCGATTAGTTGTAGAATTTTGGAACACGTACTATGTTCGAATATAATGAAATTTCTGGAGACTAGAAATCTACTCTGTAGGAATCAGCATGGGTTTCGAAAAAGACGATCGGGTGAAACCCAGCTCGTGCTATTCGTCCACGAGACTCAGAGGGCCATAGACATGGGTTCACAGGTAGATGCCGTGTTTCTTGATTTCCGCGTTTAATACAGTTCCCCACAGTCGTTTAATGAACAAAGTAAGAGCATATGGACTATAAGACCAATTGCGTGATTGGATTGAAGAGTTCCTAGATAACAGGACGCAGCATGTCATTCTCAATGGAGAGAAGTCTTCCGAAGTAAGAGTGATTTCAGGTGTGACGCAGGGGAGTGTCGTAGGACCGTTGCTGTGACAATGGAAAATTGTACTGAAATGAAGGAGGATCTGCAACGAATTGACTCATGGTGCAGGGAATGGCAATTGAATCTCAATGTAGACAAGTGTAATGTGCTGCGAATACATAGAAAGAAAGATCCTTTGTAATTTAGCTACAATATAGAAGGTCAGCAACTGGAAACAGGTTGTTGTTGTTGTGGTTTTCAGTCCTGAGACTGGTTTGATGCAGCTCTCCATGCTACTCTATCCTGTGCAAGCTTCTTCATCTCCCAGTACCAACTGCAACCTATGTCCTTCTGAATCTGCTTACTATTTCATCTCTCGGTCTCCCTCTACGATTTTTACCCTCCACGGTTCCCTCCAATACTAAATTGGTGATCCCTTGATGCCTCAGAACATGTCCTACCAACCGATCTCTTCTTCTGGTCAAGTTGTGCCACAAACTTCTCTTCTCCCCAATCCTATTCAATACTTCCTCATTAGTTACGTGATGTACCCATTTAATATTCAGCATTCTTCTGTAGCACCACATTTCGAAAGCTTCTATTCTCTTCTTGTCCAAACTATTTATCGTCCATGTTTCACTTCCATACATGGCTACACTCCATACAAATACTTTCAGAAATGACTTCCTGACACTTAAATCTATACTCGATGTTAACAAATTTCTCTTTTTCAGAAACACTTTCCTTGCCATTGCCAGTCTACATTTTATATCCTCTCTACTTCGACCATCATCAGTTATTTTGCTCCCCAAATAGCAAAACTCCTTTACTAATTTAAGTGTCTCATTTCCTAATCTAATACCCTCAACATAACCCGACTTAATTCGACTACATTCCATTATCCTCGTTTTGCTTTTGTTGATGTTCATTTTATATCCTCCTTTCAAGACACTATCCATTCCGTTCAACTGCTCTTCCAAGTCCTTTACTGTCTCTGATAGAATTACGATGTCATCGGCGAACCTCAAAGTTTTTGTTTCTTCTCCATGGATTTTAATACCTACTCCGAATTTTTCTTTTGTTTCCTTTACTGCTTGCTCAATGTACAGATTGAATAACATCGGGGAGAGTCTACAACCCTGTCTCACTCCCTTCCCAACCACTGCTTCCTTTCATGCCCCTCGACTCTTATAACTGCCATCTGGTTTCTGTACAAATTGTAAATAGCCTTTCGCTCCCTGTATCTTACCCCTGCCACCTTCATAATTTGAAGGAGGGTAATACCATAAACTATCTGAGAGTAGGCATTAGGAGTGATTTAAAATGCAATGACCATATAAAATTGATATTCGGTAAAGCGGATGCCAGACTGAGATTCATTGGAAGAATCCTAAGGAAATGCAATCCGAAAACAAACGAAGTAGGTTACAGTGCACTTGTTTGCCCACTGCTTGAATACTGTTCACCGGTGTGGGATCCGTACCAGATAGCGTTGATTGAGAGATAGAGAAGATCCAACGGAGAGCAGCGCGCTTCGTTACAGGATCATTTAGTAATCGCGAATGCGTTACGGACATGATAGATAAACTCCAGTGGAAGACTCTGCAGGAGAGACGCTAAGTAGCTCGGTACGGGCTTTTGTTAAAGTTTCGAGAACATACCTTCACCGAAGAGTCAAGCAGTATATTGCTCCGTCCTACGTACATCTCGCGAAGAGACTATGAGGATAAAATCAGAGAGATTAGAGCCCACACAGAAGCATACCGACAATCCTTCTTTCCACGAACAATGCGAGACTGGAATAGAAGGGAGAACCGATAGAGGTACTCAGGGTACCCTCCGCCACGCACCGGGGGGTGGCTTGCGGAGTATGGATGTTGATGTAGATGTAGAACTTAAGGACATCACACACATCCATGCCCGAGGCAGGATTCGAACCTGCGACTGTAGCAGTAGCCACTCGGCCACAGCGACCGCCTCATTTGGTCTGAATTTATCATACACTCCTACAGTGATTTACTACCTGTTACGTCACTTGTCAATGAAATGGGTACGTCATTTTGGCGTTGCAGTTTTTGCGGGCAGTGCATTAATGTCCACTAATAGGTACCTGGAAGCTTTTGATCAGACAGGTTATTTTGGAGATACGGCACGCTAGGCAGTTCAGGCCGCCATCCGTGAGCTGCATCCATCAAGTAGCGGCGGAGCGGCCGCGTGTTCCGCACTGCAAGTCAGATGCAGTGCGGTTCAGCCGCTCCATTAGCGGGGTCCTTCACACCTCTGCAGTCTCCAGGAGAGGAGGTCCAGCGGCCGCGGCAGAGACAGGTGTACGCCACGCGCAGACCACAGCCTGCTCTGACTTGGTGATGAATGTCGCTGGCGCTCCAGCGTCCGAAATTAGCCTGCATCTTCGCGGCAGAATCGCTCATACACTTCCTGCCGGCTACCGTGTCTCGTAAAACACAGTGTACACCGTGGGGCTATGAGGATTCTCTCAGTGGTTGTTTCAAGTGTTGCTTATCACAGTGTGAGTGGTACCCAAAGAACCGGAATAATTTTTTGAATGCTATATATTTTCAAATTGTTTACAAAACAACCTTATCCCTTCAAAACACTCTACATTACAACACATTTGTCCTGCCGGTGCTTACACTGTTCGAAACACTCTTTGTATGATATACAGGGCATAAAATCCCGTCTGAGACCTGCGATCATTTTTATGTTAATAATTGGCTGTAGAGTCGCAATAAAGTCACAATTTCTTTGAGTTGTCAAGGCTGTACGCCTGGTTGGTTAGGAAGGAGTCGAAGTTTGTGATGTCTGAAGATGGGTGTAATCCCGAAACGCGTGACATCTTCTAATAAAAGAGTCAATTGAACACCTCATGACTTTATTACGATTGTACACCATTGGTTGCCAATTATTAACACTCTTTGTAGTCATCTTTAAACATGGCTGACAGATCCTTCCTCGTTTTTTTCTTGAGTTCTTCAGTGTTATCAATTCGATGCCATTTCATGCCACTTTTCATGCGTGGAAATGAAAAAACTCGCTTGGAGCCATTGCAGGCGAGTAAGATTGATAGCGCATCCGAACCACGCCATTTTTAGCCAAAAACAGTCTAACAGAGATGGCTGTGCGTGCAGGTGCGTTGTCGTGGTGGAAGAACCACTCTCCTGTCTCCCACAAATCGAGCTCCAAGATAACCCCCTAATCTCTGATAGTTGATCAGTTGTCTGTGGACGGTCTGTAAGCACAAGCTCTCGAATTTTTTTCAATATTTTCGTTGGTTCGGGCAGTTAATGGACGTAAAGAACGAGGTTTGTCAGCAATCGACATGTCGCCGTTTTGAAATAGAGCAAACCACTCGTACAGTTCAGTTTTCTCCCACAGAATCATCATGGTAAACTGTATTCAACATTAAAACAGTTTCAATAGCATTTTTACCGAGTAGAAAACAGAATTTCACAGCTGCACGCTGTTCACTTAAATTAGCCATCACAGAAAAACCAAACAAGAACAAAACAGCGCTATCGAAAACATTCCTTGCAGATGAACAGAAAAAGGGAGGTCGACAACACAGGCGGCACCGAACTGCCAAAGAGCTGCGCTATACACGCCCAGCAGCAGAAATGAGTACTATGCAAGCTCCGCCCTCGGCAATGTTATTCTGTTTTTCTTTCGGTACCCTCTCATATGAGCTCTTTTATCACCTGGACACTTCCAGCTGCTTTACCCATCATCGCACAGCTTGTTCTCAAGAATTAAACTACGACCTTGTTGCAAGCGAACTCATAACTATAGCCTAAAGTAGTTAAATAGAGGGTAAGTGGGTCGCCACTAGGCTAAACTACCTAGGAAAGAAAGATGTAACTTCTCCTACTCTTCTACGTCAGAAAACCGACTGATCTTTCTTAACCTTATGCACTACCAGAAAAAATTCAACACCTTCAAGGACAAGGTCAGTTTACTGACAAGTGGAGTGACAACTCATCATCAAATGGTTGAAATGGCTCTGAGCACTATGGGACTTAACATCTTAGGTCATCAGTCCCCTAGAACTTAGAACTAGTTAAACCTAACTAACCTAAGGACATCACACACATCCATGCCCAAGGCAGGATTCGAACCTGCGACCGAACTCATCATCATTGCAGGAGTATGTGGTAATACATTCAGGCAGAATGGAGCTCACATGTCACAGTAAAGCGAGCCCAGACAGTCACTGCTTACCCCCCCCTCTCCCTGCCCGTTCTCCCTCCCCCCTTGGCGATAACGCAAGCAAACGCTCGTAAAGGTCTCGAATGGAATCCTGCCAATTCGACAATAGCTCTTGCAGGCCCTAGAGAACGAATAAGTTCCCGCTTTCCCATGTCCCGAACATTTGGCGAGAGACCTTGTGACCTTATGCACACCACGAAGAGCACGTTGCGTCGCTGTAGAACGGTGTGGAGGTGCGTTGTCCTGCTGAAGAAGCACGTCATCTCCTCTCGAAGAAATGGCGGTAGCACAGCTATAACAGACTCCGCATTGCACACCTAGTGGTTTATTTACCCTACAGAAATACCAAGTGTGGCCGTGAGCTATATCTGACACCTCCTCCTCCCCCCTTCTCCCCACTCAAGCCATAATGCCTGGGATGGGACTTATGTGTGGGTGTACGCCATACACGTGTATGAACAGCACTCTCCACCAGACAGAGCGTACTCTAATCACTGAAGACAACAGAGCGCCTTTCACTCGCCTGTCATCTGTTTCACGACACCATGCCTGTCGGTGTCATGCTGTCAGTGGTAGCGTGGCCAGAGGCACACGTGATCATAACCCTGCTGTAAGCAGACAGTTCCCAATGGTCTCTCATCAGGCAAAAGGTAGAACATGTGCGCGGACCTCGTCCCTGGACATTGTTCGATCGGCCTCGTACAATGCTTCGATCTACTACGCAGAAGTCCAGAAGCTCTTCTACAAGTTTGAGAATGTTCCACAGACTGCTGTTGAAAGCTGCGACACACCAAGCACATAGTGTGCCCAACATGTGATACGTCCGTCCTGCTTGTCGCAGGCCGAGAATGTGATCTCCTTCAACTGGCTGAAGCTGTATTCGTCGGTGAGACATGGTCTTACCTGTTCAGCTCCACACTCAGCACAGGGGAGTCAAAACAAAGGACGCATGGACCGGTCTCCTGAGCACCGTCTGGTCGTGACAAATGAATCACTATCACTACAACCCCTCAGCATGCCCATATTAAACACTGGTGTCACTGAGCGCAGTGTTTGAGAACGTACTTTTTCCCGGCAGTGTATTATCAACTGGTGGAGCTGACTGAGAAGTTGAGCTGACCCTTTCGTGCCGAGAGGCACACCGCATACTGATAAAAAATCACACCGTCTTGAGGCCACGAGTGGCCTACCGGGACCATCCGAGCGCCGTGTCATCCTCAGGGGAGGATGTGGATAGGAGGGGCGCGGGGTTAGCACACCACTCTCCTGCTCGTTATGATGGTATTCTTGACCGAAACCGCTACTATTCGATAGAGTAGCTCCTCAGTTGGCATCACGAGGCTGAGTGCACCCCGAAAAATGGCAACAGCGCATGGCGGCCTGGATGATCACCCATCCGAGTTCCGACCATGCCCGACAGCGCTTAGCTTCGGTGATCGCACGTGAACCGGTGTAACCACTGCGGCAAGGCCGTTGCCACCACATACTGATCAAAATTATTATGTCTTAGATGCAATACAAGTCATAAATAAATAAATAAATAACAGTAAACTATGTACACAGCTAACCGTAGAGTCTCATTCACGTGAGCTACCACAATTCTGTAGCCCTTTACTCTGGCCGTGCTGCGGAGCACCCAAGGCATGTCATTCCTCTAATAGATCACGGTCAACAGTAAGGTACTGCCCAGCGACTTCAGTGGGCTGCTGTCTGTCTCGCGCTGAGCTGCACGATTCTGAGCTGAGCCAATCGTCGTTCGCCCGACTCGCCGCCACTAGCCATTCCTCATCCACTTGTTACATACACTGACTTTTTATGTAATACCTTGTGACACGTGGAAGACGGACTGTTGTGTATTGCGTAGTACTGAGAGGAGGTTGTGGGATAGGATCGTGGTGTGGGTGGTTCTTCTCTACACAAGACGCCATTTAAGCTACACTGGAGCAGTTGGACTCGCAACATAGTGTAAGTAGGCTGTATAGGTTCTTATATTGGTAACGCCACCGCCACGTGTGGCTGTGCTGTGTGCAGTCTGTGGCTGGTTTGCATTGTTGTCTGCCATTGTAGAGTTGGGCAGCTGGATGTTAACAGCGCATAACGTTGCGCAGTTGGAGGTGAGCCGCCAGCAGTGGTGGATGTGGGGAGAGAGATGGCAGAGTATTGAAATTTGTAAGAATGCATGTCATGAACTGCTATATATATTATGACTATTAAGGTAAATACATTGTTTGCTCTCTATTATAATCTTTCATTCGCTAACTATGCCTATCAGTAGTTAGTGCCTTCTGTAGTTTGAATCTTTTATTTAGCTGGCAGTTGTGGCGCTCGCTGTATTGCAGTATCTTGAGTAACGAAGATTTTTGTGAGGTAAGTGATTTGTGAAAGGTATAGGTTAATGTTATTCAGGGCCATTCTTTTGTAGGGATTTTTGAAAGTCGGATTGTGTTGCGCTAAAAATATTGTGTGTCAGTTTAAGCACAGTCTTGTATAAATTTTTCTAAGGTGACGTTTCAGTAGTTTGTTCGTCAGTAACAATTTCGTTGATAATTGTGAATTTGTAACAACTACGTGGCGCGCGTACAGTTCAGTCTCACTCGACACGGAGTTGTCCCTAGTCCTAGCACAATCCTCTGATGCGTGGAAAACTTCAGATGAGCTGGGAACATAGCGGATAAGAAGCGTACGGGCCCGAGACGTAGTGTAACAGAAAATGTTGCGAACGTAAGAGAAGTGACAGAAGCCCGGGACGGTAAGCTAAACGTCATTCTAGTGAGCTAGTAGTCAATCGCGAATCGGTTAGACGAATTTTGCATACATTAGCATCCCATCCGTATAAATTTCTTATCGTACAACAATTGAAGCCAAATGATTTTGCATTATGAGCAGACGTGACTTGCAGAGTGTAACTGATTTTGAGTGAAAATACGGTTTTACTGAAGAGTTATTGAGCTCATTTTCATTTAAATGGCACGGTCAATAAACAAAACCTGCGTCACTGGGCTCCTGACCACCCACACCTCATCCACCGGCGACCTTTATACTCTGAAGAAGTCATAGTCTGGTGTGCTCTTGGCTCTTCCAACATCATTGGACCGTATTTTGTCGAAGAAAATCGGGCAACAGTCACTGTTAATTCTGCTCAATACATTCAAGTGCTGGGAAATTTATTGAAATCAAAACTGGGGAAACGTAAAATCGTTTTAAAAGATGTTTGGTTCCAGCAGGATGGCGCTGCATCACACTTCGATGCCAGTTTTTCGATGCATGTTTCCTGGACCGATTATCTCACGTGCTGATATTGTTCCTTGGTCTCCCAGGCCTCCAGATTGATCAGTGTGTGACTTTTTTCTGTTGTGATATGTCAAGAGTCGTGTCTATAGCCACAAACCGCAAAATTTGGACCAGCTGAACAACGCAATCATTGAATAAATTGCTGCTACCGCTGCGCAGACTTTGCCCCTTGTGACGGAAGTTTGGAGAAGAAATGTGCACTCGAAATGATGGACATCACTTCGAAGACACTGTTTTTCGAAACTAAGTCTGGTCTACATTAAATGGCAAGTACTGAACTTTGATTTAATGTCACTCAGCATGCAGTAATTTTAAAAGTTACGGAGTATTCTTTATTTATAAATCCGTAGTCTGCCGTGTGTCACCCTGTATTTAAAAACTTGGCTCTTCCTGTAGTAGGAGACCTTCTATTTTTGAAACTTCTATCTCGTTGTACGTTTCTCTATTTAATGAGATGTCCGCCTGCAAAGAAGATATGGATGAACCACGGAACAGGCCGTGTGGAAATCCGTATGCGAGCGGCAGGCATGTTGTTAGGGGTTGGGCGATTTGTAAAGAGAGGTCCATCCCAGGACGGGGTTTCGCCCTGACCGCTTAACAGCAGGTAGGGTGTGTGGGCCACGCCGACGCCGAGAGGCCGTGTATGGCTGCAGGTCCTTCGAATTGGAAACTTCGTCTAGCGCGCCACTAGCAGCTTCCTAAGAGGTTCGGTTTGGGAATAATATTATGTTTCCGGCCAATGCAAAATAAATTGTTTTGCGAGCCACTATCCCTGTTAGAAAGAACCGCTTGTTGGGGTGTTTTTCGCCAGTAGGCCTTTCACGAAACCTGGGGAAAGGCGATGTCACCATTTTCACGTGGGAAAGCTATGTAGCAGTTACTGTTAACGTTCTGATCCAATTATGTGGGGAGGAATTGCGCCAGTCAGACGCAGAACGAGACGAACAACAAATTTCTCTCTCGCGACCTGGGAGAGCACCTCATCAGGTGGCTTTATCTACTGTATGGGATATTAGAATCATTGGACAATCTGCGGCTGAGACTCATTGAAAATTTTTTGGCTGAGCCCTCTTATTGGTGCAGTAAAGTTTGCGCAGAGTATTGTTGGAGACTCTGTAGCAGAGAGGAATATAAAATTTTAGAGAGACTTGTTTCGGGGATGCAGAGGAAGACACTGGTTTGGAAGACGTGGACGAGAGCCGAAGACTTGCATTAAAGACTCACCCTCGTCACTCCATGACTGGTGTGTTGCTGCTGTCAGCAGGCTACAGTGGTGCAGGTCTTTTAACATTCAGCCATAGATACTGGTGGGAATACGTCGCAGTGGGAGGCATCACGAGAGGAGAATCGTTAGTGGTTTCGAATTGTTTCTTTTAATATTGGTTGGACAACGCGACTTGTAATACAGGGCTCTTCCTCGATCGAGCGAGTTTAGATGGTTAAATGTGGAACCAGTACCTTCTTCCTGGTACGATTCAAGCAATCGTTAGGTACCCAACGGCGATTATGCGTTTCAGGAGGACAACATATTGAGATGATTGTCACCCCTGCCTTATCTATTCCTTTTGGGGCTCCATGCAAATCTAACACACTGTTAAATTGACCCGATGTTCATGGCATGTATTCCCTTCAGCTTTTTGTATTTTATTAATCCCATTAACGTGCGTTTCCTTTTTGTGTTCAAATGGTTCTGAGCACTATGGGACTTAACATCCTTGGTCATCAGTCCCCTAGAACGTAGAACTACTTAAACCTAACTAACCTAAGGACATCACACACATCCATGCCAGAGGCAGGATTCGAACCTGTGACCGTAGCAGTCGCGCGTTTCGGGACTGCGCGCCTAGAACCGCGAGACCACCGCGGCCGGCCCTTTTTGTGTGTATGCTCGCAAAGAGTAAATAAAATTTGTAGTTAATCTGGTTCAATTCAACAGGTAGTTGATTACCCCAGTTACTAATCATTAATGGCAATGTTTAAGTGTTAATACAAACAAATATGCTTAAGTGATAAATGGAGCTATTTTTATGTGTCCTTTAGAATTGTTACCTGATAATTGTCTTGGCATGCAGTAGGCTCCCTGCGTTTTCTGTAGTGAGAGGTAATGCCTGAAATCTGACATTCTCGGCACGCTCTTGACACTGTGGATCTAGGAATATTGATTTTTCTAGCGATTTCCGAAACTGAATATCCCACGCGTCTAGTTCCAACTTCCATTCAGCTTTCTAGGTCTGTTAATACCCGTCGTCGGCTACATCGGAAACTTTTTCATATGAATCACCTGAGTACAAATTTCAGCTCCGCCAATGGCCTGCCCTTTTATACCTCCTGTACGCGATACTACCGCCATCTGTATACGTCCTATTTCATGACTTTTTTTCACCTCACAGTGCACGACTTGAAAGTATGAAGGTTTGGCAAGTTGTGGAGCGACGTAATGTAACTGATAACCAGTCTTTGCCTCTGGGTTAAATTACGAACACCTCTGCAGTGTCTCATGAATTGAGAGCATGTGACACTGTTGATGGGGATGTTAAAATCGGCAGCCCGTCTTCGTGCTTTTTGAGAGGAATAGGCTACGAGCCCTTTCCTTCATTCAGTACAACACAGACCCGACACTATACTGCACGAGCACCCGTCAGTCATCCGCCCGGCACATGTACATACTTACACCTCATCTCACCTCGAAGGAAATCCCTTCACTTAACGACCTAGAGCGGTGAGGTTTATATAGACTTATCAGTGGTAACAGACAAGCAACAGTGCGTGAAATAACCGCAGAAATCAATGTGTGACGTTCGGCAAACATAGCCGTTAGGTCAGCTTGGCGAAATTTGGCGTTATGGGCTATTATGGCTGACGACCGACGGAAGTGCCTGTAAATGGTTCAAATGGCTCTGAGCACTATGGGACTTAACATCTGAGGCCATCATTCCTCTAGAACTTAGAACCACTTAAACCTAACTAACCTAAGGACATCACACACATCGATGCCCGAGGCAGGATTCGAGCCATCTACCGTAGCAGTCGCGCGTTTTCGGACTGAAGCGCCTAGAACCACTCGGCCACCACGGCCAGCTGGAGTGAATCCTCTGGTCCACTGAACCGATCACTGGCTGGAGACCATTTCCAGCCCTTCATGGACGTCATGTTCCCAAACAACGATGGGATGTTGATAGATGACAATGCTCCATGTAAGTGGGCCACGATTGTTCGTGATTAGGTATACGCACATTCTATACTGTTCGGCCACCCATCGAACGTTTATGTGACATAATCGTGTGATCAGTTCGTGCTCAAAATCCTGCAGCGGCAACGCTTTGGCAATTATGGACGGCTGTACAGGCAGCATGGCTCAGTATTTCTACAGGGGACTTTCAACGGCTTGTTGAGTGCATGAAACGTGGAGTTGCTACACACAGCCGAACAAAAGGGGTTCCGAAGCGATATTTGTACGTATCCCATGATTTTTGCCACCTCATTGTATCAAGACGTGGAAGGAGGTAAACACCATTCGAGTCTAGTGTTATGTACTTGCATTGTGATGAACATCAGTAAGCACTCAATAAAACCGAGAGTGATTTGCGCTCTGCTTTGCGGAGCATAAAACTATTGTGCATGTGGTTGTGGCAGTGACAATCAACGACTACTGCAGGCGCACCTTTGCAGGGAACGCATTGATTGTAGTGGAAGAAATCACTGAGCATACGTGACGACAACGGAACACATTTATTGGCTGTGTGAAAGGGCGCTCTCCAAGAGGGGTGTGTACCGTGCACGCACCCCCCCCCCCTCCCCCCTTGTAGTCGTGTGTGTTCTGCGGGGCCAGGTGTCTTCTGGAGGGGAGCTTCTGACTGAGGGGTGACGTAAACGCATGAATGGACAATAGAGGGATAGCTCCTGGGAAATCTGGCAGATGTGAAGATTTAATATTTCTCAAAGCCATAACTTCCCACGGCTGTTCGCAATGTGGGACGGCCTAAAAGGTGGCTTATTTTACAGATAAACTGTTACGATCGTGCGAATCTTGAAGCAACCGTCCGAAATTGCCCATATAATTCTTCATTCATTTTCACTGTTTCTACATAGGCAGTCGTCACAGATATCCGGCCAATCAAAAGGAAGTTATAGTCAGATGCAAATGAAAATGAAACAGACAACAATTTTTTCGAAAAAAACTGTACGTTGTTTGTATGATGAAAAGATGTTCCATTTTTCACTTTTCATGGGTTTTCGCCTCTACTTGCGTTTGCAGTATAATCGACTGTTGCTTCTTTTACTACTGACTTATTATTTCAAATAATTTTCAATCATGAGACAAGTAGTGCCGAAAATTAAGCTTTCGACTTCCTGTCTTGGTTTCGGAGACGACTTCCCCTCGCCCCCTCATTTTTTATTTTTTAGTCATCAGTCTTCTGATTGGTTTGATGCGGCCCGCCACAAATTCCTGACCTGTGCCAACCTTCTCATCTCAGAGTAGCACTTGTCACCAGTATGTGTCTTCTTCCACAGTGTTACGCTCTACAACACCTCTAGTAACATAGTGGTTGTTACTTGATGTCTCGGCAGGTGTCCTTTTTCCTGTCCCTTCATTTTCTCTGTTATCCACATATCTCTTTCCTCGCCGATTCTGCGGTGATCCTCCTTATTCCTTACCTTATCAGTCCACCAATTCTCAATATTCTTCTGTAGCACCACAAGTCAAACGCTTCGATTTTCTTCTGTTCCCGTTTTCCCAGAGTCATTGTCTCACTACCATACAGCGCTGTGCTCCAAACGTGCATTCTCATATATTTTTTCCTGAAATTAAGACTTACACTATGTGATCAAAAGTATCCGGACACCTGGCTGAAAAAGAACTGAAAAGTTCGAGGCGCCCTCCATCGGTAATGTTGGAATTCAATACGGTGTTGGTCCACCATTAGCCTTTACGACAGCTTCCACTCACGCAGGCATACGTTCAGTCAGGTGCTGGAAGGTTTCAAAACATCCCAAAGGTATTCTATATTTTCAGCTCAGGACTCTGTGCAGGTCAGTCCATTACAGGGATGTTATTGTCGTGTAACCACTCCGCCACAGGCCGTGCATTATGAACAGTTTCACGATCGTGTTGGAAGATGCAAGAAGGTGCTTAAAACATCAATGAAGGCCTGTGCTGTGATAGTGCCACGCAAAACAACAAGAGGTGCAACCCCCACCATGAAAAACACGACCACACCATAACATCATCGCCTCCGAATTTTACTGTTGGCAGTACACACGCTGGCAGATGATGCGCTGGCCGTCTGGAGTGGCAGAGAGGTTCTAGGCGCTACAGCCTTTAACCGCGTGACTGCTACGGCCGCAGGTTCGAATCCTGCCTCGGGCATGGATGTGTGTGATGTCCTTAGGTTAGTTAGGTTTAAGTAGCTCTAAGTTCTGGGGGACTGATGACCTCAGCAGTTGAGTCCCATAGTGCTCAGAGCCATTTGAACCATTTTTTAGATGACGCGCACCAGGAATTCGCCACCCCCACACCCTGCCATCGGATCGCCACATTGTGTACCGTGATTCGTCACTCCACACAACGTTTTTCCTGTGTACAATCGTCAAATGTTTGCCCTCCTTACACCTCGTTTGGCATTTGCCGGCTTCATGTGTGGATTATGAGCAGCCGCTCGACCATGAAATCCAAGTTTTCTCACCTTCCGCTTAACTGTCATAGTACTTACAGTGGATCCTGATGCAGTTTGGAATTCCTGTCTGATGGCCTGGATAGATGTCTGCTTATTACACATTACGACCCTCTTCAAGTGTCGGCGGTCTCTGTCAGTCAACAGACGAGGTCGGTCTGTACGCTTTTGTGCTGTACGTGTCTCTTCACGTTTCCATTTCACTATCACATAGGAAAAAGTGGACTTAGGGATGTTTAGGAGCGTGGTAATTACACGTACAGGCGTATGAAACAAGTGACTCCCAATCACCTGACCGCGTTCGGAGTCTGTGAGTTCCGCGAAGCGCTCCCTTGTGCTCTCTGACGATGTCTAATGACTACTGAGGTCGCTGATATTGAGTACCTGGCTGTAGGTGGTAGCACAATGCACCTAATATGGAAAACGTATGTTTTGGGGGGTGTACTAAAAGACTGGTATCTGGTTCTGGAATTTAACAAGCTTCCGGCAAAGATACTTCTGTAATTTGGGAATTATGCCAGATTCATAAGAAAACGAAAGAGTCCAACGTTTTAAATTCTGTCAACAACAATACAACTGATGATAACTATTATTTGTTGACAATTAGTCAGCAGCTTTGGGTAAGCAGCTCTTATTTTAAAGAAATATCGGAACAGAAGCTTTGGTTTTTTTCATGTTTTAAGTATCAAGTTTCCTGCTAATTTTATTATGCAATCCAAAACTCATAGTAGGTGACTGAAAGGTGCAAGGGTAGGAGTACCCTAAGCTGTGCGACTGACTAGTGTCTTAAGAAATAAAGAAAAACCGCCTTCAGTCAGAATAGTGATTTTTTTTCAATGTAGCGGGACTGAAGCTGGTTGTGCTGTATTACACGAGAGTAGTGCAGTCGCGGAAGAAAATGGTTCAAATGGCTCGAAGCACTATGGGACTTAACATCTGAGGTCATCAGTCCCCTAGACTTAGAACTACGTAAACCTAACTAACCTAAGGACATCACACACATCCATGCCCGAGGCAGGATTCGAATCTACGACCGTAGCAGCAGAGCGGTTCCGGACTGAAGCACCTAGAACCGCTCGGCCACGCCAGCCGGCCGCAGAAGAAACATTGATAGAAATAAACAAAATTAAATGTTCAGCTAAGGGGCAACCTGAATCGTGGTGAAGCTATCAGTCGAATTCTGTGGACAGTATGTTGCCTGATCTTGAATAAAATCGCTTTGCATTCTGGTTCAGTAAACACCTACTGGACTCGAGACCGAGTTATTACAGACGAAGAAAACAGATGTTCCAACTCCCCTTAAAAGTCTAGGATTTACTGGGCAAATGTCTCGCTTCACAGGAAACTTTCAAATCTGGTGAGTGGTTTCTAAAAGACCGACAAAATATCCGTTAGGAGTTAAGCGATAATCTCCTTCAGTTCCAGTTACACAGCTGTGCAGCCGTTCGTGGTGACCACACTCTGTATTAGTCATTGCGTTTTAGGTGCATAGTTCTGAGGTGTACTACTGTTCTGCTGTCTTCAGTTATATGAACAAGCGTTACAACCACCTAAAGTGTTATACCTCCGTACGTTTGATGGTAGAAACTGTCTTAGGAGTGGTTTGACATAGCACTTGGACGCCTAATTACTTCGATCGAAAATTACTTTTCAGCAGTGTGAAAGGCGGCTGTATACTGTGCAGTCTTCCATTCATCACGTTTGCCGTGTAGCCAGAAGAGGAGAAGATGGAGGAAACGGAATACAACTTCAATAATTGAAAGGATATGTGATGTTATTTCAGTGATTACAAAATCGAGTAAAATTTACTGAGCCGTGTGCTGCTCTCACGTTGGTGCCGTTGGTAGGTTGGCATCGTGTAACAGGGACAGTGGCGTCTCGTTTCCTTCTTGTGTTCACTGGCGCCACTATGTTTGCTATCGCTGTCTGTCTGCGAGTGGCAGCACCAGCCTTTATTGATATCTAGTGCCATGGTACTATCTTTGGAAGGACGTCAAGTATTTTCCGCGTCGGTTGTGTCGGTAGTTCGGTTGAGATGGAGCTAGATGGACGTCCGGCAGTACAAGGACACGCCGGGACCGCTGGCAGCACGCAGGCAGTGCCGGATCGAGAGGCTGTAACTGCGAGGGCCACAACCTTGTTGCCCACCGGACCCAGGGCGTTTGAGTTGAGTGAACGTTAACTCAGAGTGAAACCTCCACTATTTTGAGATCACGCCGTTTGTTCGTGCGTTGCTGCTTGCAGGGTCACTGAGACGAAGAGCAACAAGTGCAGTGTTTGGAGCTGTCGAAATAAATTAGCCATCCTCCACTTCTTATTATTAATCATTGAATTCCTTGTGTTTATTCATGAAGTTCAACCAGCGGTATTTTTCTGCCTAGTGGCCGCTAAGAGTCCAGTTACCTGTCCTGGAGGTTAGCGTATCTTCGCGGCAGTGTACTTTTCCTCGCCTTGCCCCTGCTGTCCGATAAGGTGTGTAGTTCGACAGCCTCCTTGATTGTGGTTCGGATGTTTTGTTCTTTTGGTCTACCTTGGTCGTAGTAGTTCGTTCTGCTTCTGGGTGTTCTAAACACTGGATTCTGAAGATGCAGTGTTGTCCGCCAGTTCCGCCTTGCCTGGGTAATTCCATAATTTTGTTGGTTACCAGACGTTAAGTAGATTTTGCAAGAGTGTTGGTCTGCATTTAAACTGTCACTAGTTTGAATTCCCATCCGGTTAAGTGAATACAACTCTTGGCTACCTGTCTCGTCTATTACCAAGTTGAGCGACTTTTCCCAGCCCGATCCTTGGAGCACGGTCTGAGGTCCACTTTTCTTGGTTTGATCACTTGTGATGATTGTGTTTTTTTTTAAATATTTTATTGCCTCTTGGAGAAGTTTAACTGTTAAGAATTATTATCCAAGCATTCAGCCATTAAATTGTTTTTGCGTTATTGCTATTGCGACCTTCAGATGGCAAATAATTTGAATTTCTGGTTAATAAGGCCTTCGGCCGTGAATGCAATTTGTCAAAAGAAATTTTTTAATTAGATATTGTCTCTTAATAGTGAAATTTTGATGAGTGTGTTTTTATTTTTAAAAAAATATTTTAGTGTTTCTTGGAGTTGTTTAACTGTCCTTAAGAATTGTTATCCAGGCCTTCAGATGCCAAATAATTTGAATTTCTGGTCCATAAATCCTTCAGCCGTGAGTGCAACTTGTTTAAGAATTTTGTATTAAACATTGTGTCTTAATAGTCAAAATGATAATTTTTCCTTATTGTCAACCTCATTTGCAATTGGTTTCAAATAAGTGTATGTGATTTAAAAAAAAAACTGAGCAGTCAACGGTAACTGAAAATGGACCTGTCCACAAAAAATCCCGCCTTCCCTAAGTTCCATGTTTCATTTACAGAGAGTTTGGTAGTATGAACCTATTTATAAGTATGACGTTTCACCCCTTCTTACAAGACTGCACGCACTGACTCCATTGGGAAGGGTGTCATAAAAGTCGTTGTGTGTTCTGCTGACACAATCTCGCCAACAGCTGCTGTACGTATCTGGTTCTTGATAGCCGGGCACATAGCTGGTGCCACACATGTTCTATCGGGGAGAGAGCTGGTCATCATCCTGACGACAGGAGTACTTTAACACCACGCAGACAGTTCACATAGACACGTGATATGTGTGTATGACGATTGATTGTCATGTTGAGAAACAGCACCACACTTATGGCTGCAGGATGTACTAGAGGTTCCGAGGTGCTGTCAGAGTTCCTTCAACCACTATCGGTTTTCACCTGAAGCCATATCCGAAGGCTCTCCACACACCGTGAAGCCAGGAGTAACTCCGCTGAGCCTCTGCAAAAGAACAGAAAAATGCTACCTCTCTCCAAGTCGCCAACGATGATCGTCAAGGGTTGAGCAGAAACACGATTCGTTGCCGAGCACAATGCGGTGCCATTCGTTAGCAGTCCATGCGTCCTTGTCACTGCAAGACTCCAGAAACAGCCGCTTGCGCTGCGTTAACGGCATCCTATGCAATGAACGGTAATTCCCTAGTCCGGATGGTGTGGGATGACAGAGAATACTGCAGGGTGTCCCTTTCTTGTTCCTGAATGACGAGTAGAGATGTGATAGAGTTACGGTGTGCTTGGTTCACAAGACGGCGGACCTCCTTTGTGGTGGTCAGACGTGGTCGCAATCTTGATGACGAATGTCCCAGCCCTCACGTTCCCATGCTGTCCACTGTCTCATCGGAGTGCTCCATAATGGTCTAAATTCAACAATAACGAATATATTATATTTCAGTCTCATGTGACTACAATTAGAATTAGAATTTTTACCAGATATCAGTGTTTCATTTTTTAAATAAATATTCGTCTATGGAATAGAATTGATTTTAGGATACGCTTCTGACATTCCGACACTATATTTTATTGGGTTCCAAGGCGCTACTCCAGGCAGGTGTAAAAATTAATGTGCACAACGGAAAATAATAAATGCTAAAATGATGATTTGGCCCTGTCAGACTACCCCGTGAAGCAGATCTTAGGATCTCTTAATTCTCTCTTTTGCTAATAAATTACAATCTAAAAGTAAATGAATGATCAAGGCAACTAATACTACTAAATGATAAACGTTGTTGTCCCATATACATTTACTATAGATTAAAATCAAACCTTTAAGTACAGTTGTGTATATTTCCTAACTAAAATTAGTAATTAACTGCCCAACTCTGCCCCTTATTATGACCGCACCGGTCTAATATCACTAACGCGAAATGAATGACATAATCTAATTACCAAACACTAGAAGACACTACTTTCAAAGATCATCTACGGTGGTGTCGAACCTCAGTGGAAATAAACTAATATGATCACAGCTGTTTAGCTTTATAGCCCTAATAAGCCGAAGCAGTGCAATATCACCGTAGGCCGGCTGGACTGGCCGAGCGGTTCTAGGCGCTTCAGTCTGGAACCGCGCGACCGCTACGGCCGCAGGTTCGAATCCTGCATCGGGCGTGAATGTGTGAGATGTCCTTAGGTTAGTTAGTTTTTAGTAGTTTTAAGTTTTAGGGAACTGATGACCTCAGATGTTAAGTCCCAGAGTGCTCAGAGCCATTTGAACCATATCACCGTATTTACTGCATCCGGTGCGTCGAAGTGATAGTTCTTGTACACGTCTACGACGATGGAAGAACTCCAGCCAAAAATAAACTCTTTCAAATACTAGGACGTCAGAAGACAGTCCTCTGACTAATATACTCTAATACTGTCATCTCCTCTCTGTGTTCTACAGACGAGAAACGCGAACTCCCAGCCACAAGGATGGACTTCAGATAACGTCTCAACATAAGTATAGGCTACATGCTCAACGACGACTGCCCACCCGGAGGTGAAGTCCAGAAACGTATAGGTTCGCAACGGTACAGTGTGTAACTGTTCTAACTATAAACTCTACTGAGTTCAAAGACAGTAAGTCCGTCTGTAGCAACAAAGCTGATACCGAGATTCCCAACAACAAGGATTCGCTCCCCACCAATGGTAATTGCGAAAAAGAATCATATTCCCGAAACCAAGGAACATTCTCCCTATCTACAGATTCTTCCGAACGCTGACCAACCATATTTTAGACTTTTGTCATCCAGCGCGGAAAGTTTGCGAAGGAAAACCTATACTCGTACAATGGTACGCTTCTGAGTAAAAATCCTTGGATGTAACTAAGCCTGCGTGGTTTTCGAGGTGCCGCTTCTTCGTTCCTCTCACGTGCGTCCAAGATTTGCAGAGTTCCAGGTTATCCTTCCAGTCCTGCTACAATAGCGACCGGCTGTCACCCTATTGTGCTCCAGAGCTCAGCTGTCTCGACGTTCGTCTATCTACGTCCTGTTTTTAAGCAGGACCAACACCTGTGCGGGACTTCCACCAATAGCTTGAGTTCTGCATGCCGTTTCACCTCCACTGGCATTCCAACCTCTGCTAGTATAGGCAATCATTCATTACGCCGTTCTAATAATAAAGACAATTCGTCACCTATCATGCAATAAGAGTTAACAATTATTTGCAAGGCGTATGTGACATTTCAGTCTCCTTTAAATGTTCATATATACGATGTACAGTCTATCAAATCATACCTAATTGTGGTTGTAGTTCATGGCAAAGTATGTGGATGAATGCTTGTAAGGTGCGAAATTATAGCCACCTTACTGGGTTACTGATAAAAAATTGTTGGTTGTGCATACTGAATTTCTGTCGTTGCCACTGCTAGCTTTAAAAATGAACAATAAATGTCATTTTTCCTCTAATGTACTGGGTACAGAGGCCACTATTCTTCTTAAATTGTGATGCATTACATATGATAAATTTCATTAGCAAACGTACAGAGCGTGACGGGCATAAGTGCAGATATTTCAGTTGGTAACTGAGGAGGTTGTACAGAACAACATTAATCAGCATTTCTAGACTAATGATTGTAGCTGTTAGCAATAGTATGTTTTGAGGTTGGTTAGTACCTCTAAGTAACTGTGGCAAGAGCAAGCCATTAACGCTTATTTTCCCCTCGGAAGCAGGTCAGGTGGTGAATTGTGGACATGTGGATGCAGAATGGTTAGCCCATACTGACAGGCGCAGTACACTTAGTGGCGCAGTTACGACGATGCAGGAAACATCAGGAAGTAAATTATGTGACGTGTTTGCAGGAAAACTGTTCCATACAGATAAAAAACAACCAACACAACTATATGTGTACATATTAACATACCACATACAAAAATATCTGCACTTACACTCGTCACACCCTCTATATCCCTTGACGACGCCAAATAACATTTTGTCCGGAAGCAAAATTAAAGAAAATGTATCAAGTAATTTTGTTGTTTAGCTGGTAGTTCGATCGTCTTTCTTATTACTTTGTTCATACCAAAAATATGAAGGGAAACATGTCTTTTTTAAGTAGCGCTCTATATGTTTTGTTTAGTAAGCCACTTCCTCTCCTAAATGTCTTTTCAAAGTCGTATCGCTTTCTCCCATTCACGTAAACATCACATTATCACAAACGTAACACACTATAATAACTTTGATTCTCCTGCACTAGCAGTCAGCCGAGGTGCGTGTGAAACGTCCCCTTAGAAAAATTATTACAAGACTGTGCTTAAACTGACTCACAATATTTTTAGCGCAACGCAATCTGACTTTCAAAAATCCCTACGAAAGAATGGCCCTGACTATCAATAACCTATACGTTTCACAAATCACTTACCTCACAAAAATCTTCGTTACTCAAGCTACTGCAATACAGCGAGCGCCACTACTGCCAGCTAAATAAAAGATTCAAACTACGGAAGGCACTAACTACTGATAGGCATAGTTAGCAAATGAAAGATTTTAATAGAGAACAAACAATGTATTTACCTCACTAGTCATAATATATATATCAGTTCATGACCCTAATTCTTACAAATTTCAAAACTCCGCCATTTCTCTCCCCACGTCCACCACTGCTGGCGGCTCACTTCCAATTGCGCAACGCTACGCGCTGTTAGCATCCAGCTGCCGCTGCTCAACACTACAATGGCAGACAACAATGTAAACTAAACACAGACTGCGCACGGCACAGCCAGTGATTTTTATACAGAGCGCTACGTGGCGGCGGCGTTACCAATAAAAAAATCTAAACAGCCTACTTACACGTGTGGTAACGTTACTAGTCCAAGTGCTGGCGTTGACAGTAAACGAAAAAAATAAAAGGACAATGTACAGCAGTCATTCCGTCAGCTGTCTTCAGCTGAAGTTTGTGTAAGTACAGTGCACACCAACGAAGGGAAGAACTTTACTGTAGACAATATATCTTTTATAAGTGTTACAGTATTGTACTAGATGAACCCTCATTGTAGTTAGTTTTCAGCTAATTCACATTCTCCACAGATGAGCAGCATGATACAAAAGCCTTCAGCTGAATATGGTTGACTGAACGACCGATTTGTACTTCCCATTTGTTTCCGTTTGTTTACTGCCCACTCTGAAAGTGGACGACTTACGTACTCCCACACTGAGAGTTAGTACATGAGAGTCAAAGTCAGTTACGTGTTCCGTTTCCGTGAACAGTACAACATCTGGAGGGAAAGAAGTAGGTTATCGAATAACAGAAATAGGGTGCTATTTAAAATCGATATGGAGCTGATCATACCTTTGAAAAGAACAAAGGTACAACGAAGGCAATCTTGCTGCTTAACCCTTAACTACATTCGTGCGGTTATTTATTGTCCAACGTGGCACTCTTTTGTGGTGTCACCGCGAGACACCACACTTGCTAGGTGGTAGCCTTTAAATCGGCCGCGGTCCGGTAGTATACGTCGGACCCGCGTGTCGCCACTATCAGTGATTGCAGACCGAGCGCCGCCACACGGCAGGTCTAGAGAGAGACTTCCTAGCACTCGGCCCAGTTGTACAGCCGACTTTGTTAGCGATGGTTCACTGACTTCTACGCTCTCATTTGCCGAGACGATAGTTAGAATAGCCTTCAGCTACGTTATTTGCTACGACCTAGCAAGGCGCCAGTATCCGTACTATTGATATTGTGAATCATGTACCATAAAGAGCGACGTTCTCCATTAATGGATTAAAGTTAAGTATTCCACCAGCTACGTCCGTTGTTCTGAATTCTAATTCCCTTGTCATGTTCCAGACCTCACGCCAGCCTGCGTGAGCTGAAACGCGTGCTTTTCGGCCTCCTTTATTAACCCTGTGTTGGCTCTCCTCCCAACCACAACACTTTTGTTTACAGTTTTGTTCCTATTGCAACAGCGCAACTGCGTCTCTATGTAATCTTTGTACCGTCTGTGCTTTTGGATTGTGCTGGTGTGTGCTAACCATTATTTCCCTGTATACATTCTAGTTGGTGTCAAACTATACCACAGGAAGTTATAAACGTCGCGTGTTCTATGTGTCATCACAAAGCGTTTTTAATTTTTTAGACAGATTGGAGTGATGTTTCAACGATGACTAAATTTTGGAGTTATTGTTAGCTAGTCAAGCCTCTGAGTCAAGGGCTTCACTAGATTCTTTTCAAGATGCACCCCAGTTTAGTTACAACGAAACAGAAATACATGATCATGAAACTGACAGTGAAATAGAGGACGATGGAAAGGCATAAGAAGAGAACGTTTCGAAGAAAGTCGTAAAATTGTAAACCAAATATCAAGGAGACAAAAATGTATTCTAGAAATTTTTCTAGAGATATGTACACTGTTTGGTTGTTGGTTCTTTTCAAAATTTTGAAAGTGATAGCAGGCATTGCAAGTCCAAGCAGCACCGAGTCAACCAGAAAAGTAAAAGGTGTCACAATGCCACATGTGTCCACGCCTTAAAGATACAAAACGCACCAAAACATGTCGTAAATGCCAAAAATATGTGTCCAAAATCCATTCCATTGACAAAAACGTTGGTATCAACTGTGATGAGCGAAAATAAATGCTTAGTTGAACCATTCATGTACCTACTGTCACCTTTGTTTTTTTTTTAACGTCATTGGTTCTTTTTTAATTGTAGTTTACTTAACTCATCATTATTTTATCTAAGAACATCATGCTCATCGTTGTTGAATTAGTTTTTGTTTGTTTCTTAAATTAATTCTAAAAACTCTATTAAAGAGGCCAATATTAATATAAAAGCATTACTTGTTGATAAGTTCATAATTCTAAAAACTCTATTAAAGAGGCCAATATTAATATAAAAGCATTACTTGTTGATAAGTTCATAATTCTAAAAACTCTATTAAAGAGGCCAATATTAATATAAAAGCATTACTTCTTGATAAGTTCATATTTCCTTTTTTAAGTAAGATCGATTTTTTCATAAACAAAAGGCTTCCTTTTACCGATTCTGTCAAATGTTCAAATGTGTGTGAATTCCTAAGAGACCAAACAGATGAGGTCATCGGCCCCTACACTTACACACAGCTTAACTAACTTAAACTAAACTTACACACTACTTAAAGTAACTTACGCTGTGAACAACACACACAAGCATGCCCGAGGGAGGATGTGAACCTCCGACGCTAGGGGCCGTGCAATTCATGCATGGCTTCCCAAACCACGCAGCCACTCCGCGCGGCATCGATTCTTCAGCAACAGTTCAGAAAACATAAGGGGAAATAAGTCTCAAATGGATTTTATTTGTGGGGTCGAAAACATCTTCACAAAAAAATTTCTGACATAAGTCTAAATAGCGAGCATAGTTAAGGGCCATTGGTCCCCTGGTAGCTAAACAGCTTTTTCTTGATACATTTTGTAGTTTGCTCCAGGACAAAAAGGTGTAGACAAGGTAATGGGGCATCCTGTATACAGGGTGATTCAAAAAAACGTTTACAAACCGACATGGCACATAGGACTTGCAACAAGGATCAGTAACCACATAGGAATCTGGGGTCGCAAAAGCCGTCTGGGGCTACTAATGGCGTTGTAGGTATTTAGTCACATCCTACAAATGGACAGCCACTACAGGAGATGCTCAAACTTTGGTGCAGACGCATCGAGACACGCCTGACATCGACGCTGCATTGAATGGCGCACCCTCTCAAAGACACCTGGTGCATCTCGAAGACGTCCCGCTGCCGCAATAACCGTGCACGCTAGGTCCTCCGGCGATGTAACAGGTGTTTCATAGGCGAGGCCCTTCAGATCCTTCGACAGCAAAAAATTCATTGGGGACAGAGCGCGTGATTGTGATGGCCATGCTACTGGCCCAACGAGACCAGTCCAGCGGGGAAAGGAGAGGTCTCCGTCGCGCTGAAATAGAAGAGCCATGGGAACATCAACCAGCATGTCCCACAGAAGCTCTCGCAGGTATACGAGATATGTGCGGCCGTCGAGTCGGTCCAGGAGAACTTACAGCCCAATTACACTGTCTCCGTCGACAAGGGCTAAATTTGCGTTGTGAGTCATGCGTACATGTTGTCTGCTTACGTATGCAGTTTGTGAATGTTGGCCGAGCGGTTCTAGGCGCTACAGTTTGGAACCGCGCGACCGCTACGGTCGCAGGTTCGAATCCTGCCTTGGGCATGGATGTGTGTGATGTCCTTACGTTAGTTAGGTTTAAGTAGTGCTATGTTCTAGGTGACTGATGACCTCAGAGGTTATGTCCCATAGTGCTCAGCGCCATTTGAACCATTTTTGTGAACGTTCATCACATCCTCATGTGAATATGCAGCCTCATCTGTGAACAGGACGATAGCTGTGAATGTTCTGTCTGCAGCGCACTACTGCAGAAACCACCACGCTTTTGTGACCATAGCGTCCTCTGGTGGCGTTTGCGACCAACGGTTCCGAAGTGGTTATTGATCCCAGTTATGTGCTTCATGTGCAATGTCAGTCGGTGAACGTTTTTTCGAATCGGTCTGCATAATGGAAAGATGGAGGCGTGAAAGGACAGGGCCGTGGCCTCGAAATACACAGAATCGTGAAAGACGTACCGACGTAACTACATCTACATCTACGTCTACATACATACTCCGCAGTCCACCATACGGTGCGTGGCAGAGGGTACTTCGTACCACAACTAACATCTTCTCTCCCTGTTCCACTCGCAAACAGAACGAGGGAAAAATGACTGCCTATATGCCTCTGTACGAGCCCTAATCTCTCTTATCTTATCTTTGTGGTCTTTCCGCGAAACGTACGTTGTTGGCAGTAAAATTGTACTGCAGTCGCCCTCAAATGCTGGTTCTCTAAATTTCCTCAGTAGCGATTCACGAAAAGGACGCCTCCTTTCCTCTAGAGACTCCCACCCAAGTTCCTGAAGCATTTCCGTAATACTCACGTGATGATAAAACCTACCAGTAACAAATCTAGCAGCCCGCCTCTGAATTGCTTCTATGTCCTCCCTCAATCCGACCTGATAGGGACCCAAACGTTCGAGTAGTACTCAAGAATAGGTCGTATTAGTGTTTTATAAGCGGTCCCCTTCCCAAAATTCTACCAAGAACCGAAGACGACTATCCGTCTTCCCCACAACTGCCATTACATGCTTGTCCCACTTCATATCGCTCTGCAACGTTACGCCCAAATATTTAATCAACATGACTCTGTCAAACGCTACAGTACTAATGGAGTATTCAAACATTATGGGATTCTTTTTCCTATTCATCTGCATTAATTTACATTTATCTATATTTAGAGTTAGCTGCCAGTCTTTGCGCCAATCACAAATCCTGTCCATGTTATCTTGTATCCTCCTACAGTCACTCAACGACGACACCTTCCCGTACACCACAGCATCATCAGCAAACAGCCGCACACTGCTATCCACCCTATCCAAAAGATCATTTATGTAGATAGAAAACAACAGCTGACCTACCACACTTCCCTGGGGCACTCCAGATGATACCCTCACCTCCGATGAACACTCACCATCGAGGACAACGTACTGGGTTCTATTACTTAAGAAGTCTTCGAGCCACTCACATATTTGGGAACCAATGCCATATGCTCGTGTCTTAATTAGGAGTCTGCAGTGGGGCACTGAGTCAAACGCTTTCCGGAAGTCAAGGAATATGGCATCAGTCTTATACCCTTTATCCATGGTTCGCAAGATATCACGAGAAAAAAAGGGCGGGTTGCGTTTCGCAGGAGCGATGCTTTCTAAAGCCGTGCTGTTGAATGGACAGCAACTTCTCTGTCTCAAAGAAATTCATTATATTCGAACTGAGAATATGTTCGAGAATCCTGCAACAAACCGATGTTAAGGATATTGGTCTGTAATTTTGAGGATCCGTCCTTCTAGCCTTCTTGTATACAGGCGTCACCTGCGCTTTTTCCCAGTCGCTCGGGACTTTACGGTGGGCTTGAGATTCGCGATAAATGCAAGCTAAGTAAGGAGCCAATGCAGTAGAGTACTCTCTGTAAAACCAAATTGGAATCCCATAAGGACCTTGCGATTTATTTATTTTCAACCCATTCAGCTGCTTCACAACCCCAGGGATGTCTATGGCTATGTCGTCCATACGAGAATCTGTACGAGGCTTAAACGGGGGTATGTTTGTGCGATCCTCCTGCGTGAAAGATTTCTCAAATGCTAAATTTACAATTTCAGCTTTCGTCTTGCTGTCTTTCGTTGCCAGGCCAGACTGATCAGTGAGTGACTGGATGAAAGCCTTCGACCCGCTTACCGATTTCAAGTAAGACCATAATTTCCTTGGGTTTTTCAGCAAGATCTTTTGCTAAGGTATGACGGTGGTAGTGGTTGAATGCTTCGCGCATCGGTCTTTTTACAGCAGCACGAATCTCTACTAACTTTTGCCTGTCCTCATTCTCCCGATCATCCGATCTTGCGTGCGTGCGTACGAGGCTGGCCAGTGTCTCCCATGCGTAGATGTGGGGTTCGCGTCGTTAGGGCGCCCGTCCCTTCCTGTCGTTCCTTGCCCTGGCCAGTCTGTTGGAGCCGTGCAGCAGCTGACGAGCGGTTCTAGTCCGAGCGGAGCCGAGGGCGCCAGCAGCCGTGCCTGGAATCTGGCTGCGGTGGCGCCGTTTTTGGCGGGTCCAGACCAGAGCGGGCGGCAGCTGGCGGCTGGCAGCTGGCCGCGCTGCGACTCCGCCGTGGGAACTCACCTGCCCGCAGCGGCCGCGGCGCGCGGACCGTGAGAAAGCACCTGCCGGAGCGCCTGCTCACTCGGCACTCCCTGCACCGCATACCGCACCCCTTCTTTCTCCAGATGGCCGCCACCTGCTCCTCCTCACCTCCTAGCGGCGCCAGATGACAGCCTGCGCCTGCCGCACATGCTCTACTTTGCGCTTCTGCTCGAACGGAGCAGCCCAGATTTTTATCTGATTCCCCCAGTTTTTCTCAGCATATGCTTGCGAGCTTTAACTCTCCCACATCTCGAATATTTAACATTGCAAGACGTGTATATTTCTATCGTATATTGTCAAACCACAATTTATGAAAGATCTTTATATTTCATTAATAGGATTAAGTAGGAATAATTAAAACTTAAACTTAACCCTTAAACTTAAAGTTAAACTAAAACTTAAAGACAAGGCCGCAACCTGTCTCCACTGTTGTTCATATTATTTATGGATCATATGTTGAAAGCAATAGACTGGCTGGGTGAGATTGAGATATGTGAACACAAAATATGCATATGCAGATGACTTCGTTGTGATGGCAGATTCGATTGAAAGTTTGCAAAGTAATATTTCAGAGCTAGATCAGAAATGTAAGGACTATGGTATGAAGATTAGCATCTCCAAAACGAAAGTAATGTCAGTGGGAAAGAAATATAAACGGATTGAATGCCAAATAGGAGGAACAAAGTTAGAACAGGTGGACGGTTTCAAGTACTTACGATGCATATTCTCACAGGATGGCAACATAGTGAAAGAACTGGAAGCCAGGTGTAGCAAAGCTAATGCAGTGATCGATCATCTACGATCTGCTCTCTTCTGCAAGAAGGAAGTCAGTACCAAGACTAAGTTATCTGTGCACCGTTCAATCTTCCGACCAACTTTGTTGTATCGGAGCGAAAGCTGGGTGGATTCAGGTTACCTTATCAACAAGGTTGAGGTTACGGACATGAAAGTAGCTAGGAAGATTGCAGGTACTAGTAGAAGGGAAGAATAGCAGGAGGGTGTCCACAATGAGGAAATCAAACTGGGAATGAATTCTATAGATGTAGCAAAGCTAATGCAGTCATCGATCATCTACGATCTGCTCTCTTCTGCAAGAAGGAAGTCAGTACCAAGACTAAGTTATCTGTGCACCGTTCAATCTTTCGACCAACTTTGTTGTATCGGAGCGAAAGCTGGGCGGATTCAGGCTACCTTATCAACAAGGTTGAGGTTACGGACATGAAAGTAGCTAGGATGATTGCAGGTACTAGTAGAAGGGAAGAATAGCAGGAGGGTGTCCACAATGAGGAAATCAAACTGGGAATGAATTCTATAGATGTAGCAGTCGGGGTGAACAGGCTTAGATGGTGGGGTCATATTACACGCATGGGAGAAGCAAGGTTACCCAAGAGACTCATGGGTTCAACAGTAGAGGGTAGGAGGAGTCGGGGTAGACCAAGGAGAAGGTACCTGAATTCGGTTAAGAATGATTTTGAAGTAATAGGTTTAACATCAGAAGAGACATCAATGTTAGCACTAAATAGGGGATCATGGAGGAATTTTATAAGGGGGCTATGCTCCAGACTGAACGCTGAAAGGCATAATCAGTCTAAAATGATGATGATGAATTAAAACTTTGAACATAGCTGCTAAGGTTCCGTGATAGTGTCACAATTATATTAGAACAAATAAGCCCTCAATCACAATTGTCAAAATTGACCAGGTTTCGACGCTACTATGAGAGTCGTCTTCAGAATTAGACTAACTGTTCTAAAATATATTAGGTACATTATACATTAATAATATTAAAGTTTGTACTGACTGGAAAAAGATGTAGTACTTACAAGTCACATATTAAAAAAGATCTAAGCTGGAAAGGCGACGTCATGAATAGCTGTTAGTGAGATGGCGAGCCGCTAAGGTCTACTCGTACTGTGAACAAGGGTTACAACAAGAATATTTATGAATGAGGGCTTATTTGTTCTAATATAGGAATAATTAATATTTGTCATTTGGAAATAATTGTGGTAGCAGGGAACGTATGCACCAAAGACCGCACATTGATATAATTTTAAAAAGGGTGGGAGAGAATGCGTATGGATACATTTTAAGAAAAGAGCGAGAAAGACCGCGAATTGATACGTTTTATAATGGTAGCAGGGATTGTCTGCACCAGAAAGCATTGTGGGTGGGAGAGACCGCACTTTAGCGTTCGTAGGAAGTCAGTAGTAAGCGAGATGTGAAGCTAGTCGGTAGCAGGTGTGAAGCGAGAGGTTGAGAGGAGCAGTGTGCCTGCCAGCCACCAGTTATGATTTACAAGAGATTATAAACGGATGTACAGAGACATCAGCTAACTATTATCATAAGAGGAACAAATATTACTCAATTTTGTTTTTTGAGAAACTCAAGACTACTGAAAGTATGTTTGCGCAATGCTAGTTGTAAGATTATTGTAAAAAGTAAGTCCCATTTGAACGTTTGTAAAATATTGCATTACTGATTATAATCCATCCCAAATACCATCAATGTAAAACTTGTGCAAAATTTTATTGTTGTCAAGAAAAAGTTTAACTATGAATTACATAACTTCAGTCAAATTAATTAGAGAATAACGTCAGCTTTGCTATTAAAGAATAACGTCAATACAGGCACTTATTATGACAGCCCACCAGCAGCTAATAGGGTATAGTAAAACAGAGTAAGTATATTCATGCCGCAGTTCGATGTAGCAGTCAGATGGCGATCCAATAACAGTAAAAAAGGTAAGGAACAGTTTTGGGTTATTGCAGATAACGACTGAGGGCCACGACGACGACACGTTCTATGTTTCGTCGAAATAATCAGAAAATCACTTTTAATAAGCAGCATTTAAATTTGTATGCGTAGATTGAGAAAGAGAATAAATTTCAAAGGGAAGATTTCAATTATTATTATTAAGCAAGAGATAGAAATCCTAAGGGAAGGTTTCATAGGTCATTGTTGAAGGAAAGGCTGTCTAAGAAAAGAGATATAGAGGAGACAGGAAGGTTTCAGCAGGTCCTCCAATTTCTTGATGTCTGTACAACCCATTCAAGAAGTTACTGTTGTTTTGAGTTCCAGTCCAAAGACCGGTTCTGCACAATAGCGTATCCTATCTCTGCTTAAGTCGCTTCCATTACCAAACTGAACACTCCTTGCCGTTCCCTGATCCCTCAGGCCTTGTCTAATCAACTCATTACTTTTTTTTGTTCAAGTTGTTCCTCAAGCTATTTTTTCTCATAACTCGGTTCAACAGCTCTTCATTAGTTAACAGATTTACTGTGGTAATCTCCAACAGTATCCTGTTGCACCAAATTTCAAAAAGAACTCTTCTCTTCTTGGCTGTATTATTTGTCGTCCATCTTTCATATCCATATGAAGCTACTCCTCAGACAAATGCTTTTACAGAAGAGTTTCTAGTATATTCAAAAGTTAATAAGTCTTCCTTGCAAACACTAACAGGTGTTACTGACAAAAGAATGGAAAAATTGGTAGAGGCCTACCTCAGGAAAAGAGCACTTTGGGTTCTGGAGGCACACGTGAACATGCGAGACCATACTGTCCCTGCGACTTATTCTAGAAGAAACTTTAAAGAAAGGCAAACCTTCGTTTATAGCATTTGTACATATAGATATAGCTTTTGAAAACGTTGATGGAAATAAGTTGTTTGAAATTCTGAAGATAGCTGGGATAAAATACTGATGAACGAAAAGTTGTCTTGTAAAGAAACCAGAGAGCACTTACAAAAGTCGAAGGACACTAAAGGAGAACGATAGTTGAGGATGTAGTGAAGCAGTTTCCTAGCCTTTCCCTGATGTTCACTCTGTACATTCAGGAAGCAATAAAGGAGACGAAGGAGAAATTTCAAAAGGGATGTATATCTCAGAGAGAGTAAAATACTTTGAGACCTGTCATTGACAATGTAATCTTATTAACACAAATATCAGCAAAAGGAAAACTAGGGGTGAAGAATGAAGTCGGAGTAAATCGAACGGCGCTGACGGAATTAGATTAGGAAATCGGATTCTTAAATTTAGAAGATGAGTTTTCCTGTTGTGCATAAAACTACTGGCCATGACTGAAGCAGAGAGAAAATAAAATGCCGCGGGCTATAGCAAGAAAATAATTTCCGAAAAAGAGGAATCAGTTAACACGTAGTACAAATTTAAGCCGTAGGGATTGGTTTATCAAGCTATTTGTCAGGAGTGGACAGGGGATAAAAGAAGCTAGGACTACGAAGGTATGTAATGAAATGTGGTAGAATGCTTAAGATTATATGTCTAGGTCGAAGAATTACACAGTGGAAAAGGAGTAAAAAGCAATTTGTGGCCCAACGGGCATCAGTTAACAGGAAACTTCCTGAAGTTTCAAAGAATTCAGTAATGGAGGAAACGTTTTTCTCACTATCACAGTATTAGCCAGCAATTTATTTTCTCTGACTTTGTTTCCCAGCTAGAAATACTAGTTGTCTATTTTTACTGTGTCATTTCCTCTCCTAAATCCCTTAACGGCGTCTGATTTAATTATACAATTCAATACCTTCGTTTTACTATTGCTGATGTTCATTTTCCAATGTCAAGACACTACCCATTCCGCTCAACTGATCTTCCGAGTTGTCTGCCATCTATGATAGAATTAGTGTCATAGACAAGCCTTCAAAGTTTCGCTTCTTGTCCTTCAACTTTAATTACTTCTTAGTTTCTGCTTGGTTTCCCTTATTTCTTAAACAATGTATATAAAACGCTGACACAAATGAGGAAAAGGAAAAATGTTTTGATTGCTGTTGTTCGATGATTTTACATTATTTATGAGGCAATCCGACATCAGTAAACAATTTGAGCGGCAGCCTTTGCTTTAGCTATGACTGGGCTACTCTGTGACCTTGGGTAATCTCATTCATAACACAAATACACGTTGCACAAACAGGTGTTATTCAATCTTACAAAGGGGTTCCCACTATACTGTTGTATGGGGAGGGTCATTTGATAAATGGATATAGAGCCTTAAAAAAGGCTAATGCTTTTTCTAATTTTCCTAAGTTTAAGTACACTTCATTTACACATAAGAAATTTAGGTCTTTCATATAGAGCATTTAGTCCTTGAGCATATTTCACCGTTTTCAATTAGATTAAGGGTTGTAGACACTGTCACGTATTTTTCAAAGGGTCTACACTCGCTGTCTACTTGTTAAGCACACGCCACTTCGGACACAATCTAAAAAGAAATATTACGTGAGTAAACATTGTTTTCTTGTCATCAGAATCTATACAAATTACTTTTGCTGTGGCTGTCAGTCATACGAGCAACCACATTCCACAACTTCACTGCATGATATTTGCGTATGGAATACTGCACGTTGACATTACACCGTTACGTCTACTGCACTCCACCTCGAAATTGGGCACTAAATTATGATGAAGGAAACACACAGTCTTGTTGCAGAGATTTTTATAGCAGCGGTTTAGAAACCCAAATGCGAGAATCAGACAGGAATTTGAACCAGTGTAATCAGAAAAATGGATTTGGTGTTAGCATTGTCTTTCTTTCCAGACGCTGATTGAGGGTGATTTTACAGTATTCAACTCCAATCCTTACCTCCATTTTCTTCTGACGTTTATTCTAGCCACCATCTTCCAGTTTTTCGTATTAATATGCGTATTTTTCAAATAGCTTTCCTTCTGGCAGTCTCGTCTTCTGCTGCTTGCCACGGCAGCCTTCCTATTTCAAAATGTCTTTACTTTTTTCTCTACTCTCTAAACTATGTCGTTTACATATGAGACATTCGAGTTGAAGTTACTTCTTCTGCACCACACTGTTTAAGCAAAACCAGGAATAACGATACTGAGTCGCTGAATGGACAGAACCCAGCGAATATTTGAACTGTATTTAATTTATGGACCTCCACTCATTTTTGCACACATCTAAAGTAATGATGAATGCCTCACTCTGAGATAGAAACTTATCATTCTCGCGTTTAGCATTCTGTAGAAGTTTAAAATTGTGGCTACAGAGAGGCTTTAAATTTTGGCCAAATTAAACGTTTTTTAACACCCGCTACGGCTTTGTTTCAACCATTTTATGCTGGTACTGGAACTTAGACACACGTCAGTGTTTCTGCACTCATCGTGGTTTCATTTTGGCGTATGTAATCATCAACAGAAATTGTAAACACACACATTGTTTGACGTGTGTGAAAAAATGTAATATCTACGTCGACAGCCTTTAATATTGCCTGCTGTATGTATTGTAAATGGGGTGACGAACTAAGTGAGGCAGGTCACATCCGCTAACAAGTACGCTTCCAGGGTTCGGTTCTAGTACGGCTCGCAGTCTGTCATTGTCACTGCCTTGCCTCTGTGCTACTCTGCCACTCCTTACCATCACGTTGGCTTCCAAAGTGAACTTGGCATCAATCTCACTTTAGAAATGCCACGTATATAAAATGTTTAAGTATAATAATAATAATAATGCGTTTAATTACCTTTAAATCTTTCAATGTAATAATTATAATTCACATACGTAAGTGAATAGAGCTTTGGTCTACAAAAATGTTCCAGAAGTTACAATACATAAAAAATAACGACTTCCAAAAACACCTCCGAAAATTTGATAAATAAATCTTTCATGCAACTGATGTAAGAACCATAATCGCAAAGAACCCTCACCGCTTTGATAACATAATTTACACCAGGCATGGGGCCCTTTCCATGTCGTCAACACTGTTTCTGTACTTATGGATTTTTATACACTGTCCAGTCACGTTGTAGTGACAAGCTGTCAAAAGCCACAACAATGACTTTGTAAGGTGGCTATAATTTTGCACCTTACAAGCACTCATCCACATACTTTGCCGTGAACTACAACCACAATTAGATATAATTTGATAGTTTGTACATTGTATATATGAATATATAAAGGAGACTGACATCGTCACGAACGCCTTGTAAATAATTGTTAACGCTTATTGCATGAAAGGTGATGGAGTGTCTTTATTATTATACTAGTAGAGGTCGGAACGACAGTGGAAATGAAACAGTATGCGGAACTCAAACCCTGGGTGGAAGGCCCACACAGGTGTGTTGGTCCTGCTTAAACACAGGAAGTAGCAAGACGTTGGGACACGTTAGCGCTGGGGCACAATAGAGTCGCGACCGGTCCATATTATAGCCAAACCGGAAGGATTATACTTCGGAAACTACGAAAATCTTGGACGCAGCTGAGAGGAACGAGGAAGCGTCACCTCGGAAACCACTCAGGCTGGGTTATTTCCAAGGATTTTTACTCAGAAGCGTACCATTGTACGAGTATAGGTTTTTCCTCACAAACTTTCCTCGCTGGACAACAAAAGACTAAAATATGGTTTATCGGCGTTCAGAAGAACCTGTAGAGAGGGAGAATATTCCGTGGTTTCGGGAATATGATTCGTTTTGCGAATTACGAGGGTGGTGAGCAGGGCATTGCTGGGAGGCCAGCAGTGGAGAGATGAGGTCTTCCGTTGTGAGCGCCCGTGTGTGACGGTCGCTCGAAAACAGCTTTGCTGGTACAGACGGACTTGCTGTCTTTGCTCTCAGGAGAGTTGTAGCTAGAACAGTTAGTCACTGTGCTGTTGCGACCGTAAACGATTTTGGACTTTACCTCCGGATTGGAAGTCGTAGTTGAGTATGCAGCGTTTAATAACTGAGAGCACTTCCTATGCCTATACTTACGTTGAGACGTTGTCTGAAGTCCATCCTTGTGGCTGGGAGTTCGTGTTTCTCTTCTCTAGAACACAGAGAGGCGAAGACAGTATCAGAGTATATTAGACAGCGGACCGCCTTCAGCCGTCGTAGTGTTGGAAAGAGCTTATTTGAGGCTGGACACGTCGCGGACGAGTACGAGAATTATCACTTCGACGCACCGGGCGCAGTACATACAGTGATATCACAAATTGCTTCTGCTTATTAGGGCTATAAAAGCTAAACAGCTGTGATCACATTAGTTTATTTGCACTGAGGTTCCACACCACCGTATATCATCTTTGAAAGTAGTGTATTCTAGTGTTTGGTGTGGAGATCATGTCAGTCATTTCGCGTTATTGATATTAGACTGCGCAGTCATAATAAGAGCAGAGTTGGGCAATTAATTAGTTATATTACTTAGGAAACGTAAAATTTGTAATATAAGTTTTTAAAAAAATCTACAGTAAATATATAAGCAGGAACAACGTTTATCATTTAGTAGAATTAGTTGCCTTCATCATGCATGTATGTTTAAATTGTAATTTAGAGCTCCTATTATCTGCTTCAGGGGGTAGTCAGACAGGGCCAAATTTTCATTTTAGCGTTTATTATTTTCCGTTGCGCACATTCATTTCACACCCGCTTGGAGTAGCATCATGGGCTTTTTGCAGCACGCACCACGGCGCGATGTGCAGGAAGAGAGTCAGGTTCTGGAAGGTACCGACAAGGATGTGGAGCCACGCTGATTCCAGTGCTGTGGTAAGTTTTTCGGTTGAGGATCCATGGCGCGAACAGGTTGATCGACGTATGTACACTGCGATCTGTTAGACACGTTCCATTGCGCTGTTGGTAGGTGTCATTGTGCCGAGGAAAAAGAAAGAGCTATTAGGGGCTGACATGGCACCTTGGGATATTTGCATATATGTGTTTGTTCAGAGTGTCCTCTAAAAGTATGAGATTATTCAGGGAATGCCACGAAGACATTCCTCAGGCCATAATGCATACAAGGTGATTACTTTCAGAAGCTTCATGTCGTACACGTAACGATCATCTGTCAGATGGGCCATGAAACGTGGTTCATCTGGAAAGGCCACCTGGCAGTGGGTGTCTAGCTGCGGTACTGGCGTGGAAATCAGTCTTTGTCTCCAGTGAACAGCAGTCATGGGCCTACTGTGTAGGCCCATATGCAGAAACGTTTCTTGACTGGAAGAGAAACTGTCAGTTCATCTGGACGGTCAGCTGCTTAATAGTTTCGCGTCTATTCGCCCGTACAAATCTCCGTTCACCTCTTCCATCTATGGTCCTTGATGCTCCAGTGTCCTCAGCCATGCTTGGTGTACTTTAACCACCGCGGCACGCGAACTGTATACAAAGCTAGCAGTATCTTAAATGCTTCCACAGTTGCGTCGAAAGACAATGATCGTGCCCTTTTGGACGTCAGATAAATCGCGCTGTTTCGGCATTGGCACAGCGACTGTACTGTTCTCTGTCTTCCCCCCGACTCCCTTTATATGCCCTCCAATGCTAGTACTGCCTCCTGCCATCTGTGAGTGGTTGTTGCACGTTGACGTCGAACGTAAGGGGTGGTCACGTCAATTGACTGGACCGTGTGAAAGCCATCTTAGAAACCTCATTGCATAAATCTGTAACGTCGTTAGTAAAGAAACACTGTCAATGGCATTTAAATGAATGTACATATTTCATATGACATGCCGCTCATCTACAGATCTCATCATCAAAAAATAAACATGTATAATACAAATTTGTTGCAGCAAATTCATTATAAATTATCTTCAGTTACAACAGAAAAGAAAAAAGTCCAAAAAGAAAGTAAAAAAAAAAGAAGTACCATGAACTACACTCATGCTCGTAAATTAAGGATAATTGCAGATTGTGGTACTACACAATTTGGCACTACACAAAACAGGCGCTTATAGCTTAGGCACATAGGAAACACAGACGAATAGATCTGTAAGTCCACGGTATTGGTGATAAGTTGAGAAAACCGTCCCGAAACACATGTGCTACAAAACGCCACTCTTTCCTGTGCATTTACCCCGACATCAATATGTGATATGATCGCCACGCACACGTAAACAGGCCGCACAATGGGTTGGCATACTCTGGATCACGCGGTCGAGCAGCTGCTGGGGTATAGCCTCCTATTCTTGCACCAGTGCCTTCTGAAGTGTCGAAGGGGTTTGAAGACGTGCAGCAATACGTCGACCGAGAGCATCCCAGACGTGCTCGATGGGGTCTGGAGAACAGCAGGCCACTCCATTCGCCTGTTATCTTGTTTCAAGGTACTCCTCCACGATGGCAACTCGGTGGAGCCGTGCGTTATCATCCATCAGGAGGAAGGTGGGACCCACTGCACTCCTGTTCCTCTGTCAAAGACATGCAGGGGTGTACGTGCACCAATCATAATCCCACCCCACGCCATCAAACCACGACATCCATACAGGTCCCTTTCAAGTACATTAATGGTTTGGTATCTGGCTCCTGGTTCACGCCAGATGAAAACCCGGCGAGAATCACTGTTCAGACTATACCTAGACTCGTCTGTGAACATAACCTGGAAACACTGTCCCAATGACCATGTACTGTGTTCTTCACACCAGCCATTACTGGCTCTCCTGTGACCAGGGGTCAGTGGAATGCACCTTGCAGGTCGTCGGACGAATAAACCATGCCTGTTCAGTCGTCTGGAGACCACTGTTCCAGTGGCTGCGGTAAGGTTCCGAGCAAGGCTACCTGCAGTACTCCGTGGCCGTCTGCGGGCACTGATGGTGAGATATCGGTCTTCTTGTGGTGTTGTGCACTGTGGACGTCCCGTACTGGACACGTTTCCTGTCTGCTGGAATCGTTGCCATAATCGTGAGAGCACACTTTGCGGTACACGGAGGGTCCGTAATACGACCTGCTGTGTCTGAGCAGCATCCAGTCGCCCTAGAATTCTACCCCTCATGAAGACATCAATATGTGTTCTTTGAGCCATTTTCAACACAGAGTCACCATCAGCATGTCTGAAAACGTTTGCACACTTATTCACTGCACCGTACTATTACATACACCAACACACACTGAAAGGTCTCTGTTGGATTCCTTTCATGTTTATTCCTTAAATCTGTTGTCATTTATGGCATAAATTCCTTTTCTAAATTTACTGTGGCGTTTGTGACTATCTGGGAGGAGACTGAGCAGTGGAACGTGTTACTTTTACACATAAACAAGAACGATCTGTCACACTACTACACTTTACAACACAGTTTATATGTAATTCATGTCACACAGTCTCATACGGAACCTACATCCGCTTTCTTTTATATACTGTATATTATACTGTCATCCCCCTTCCCTTCTGTGTCAGAGGATGAATGAGCAATTATATTTCTAGTTGCATGCTTGATGGTAGCAGACAAGCCTGTCTGCTAGAGAACAGTATGACCAACGTCGGAACATGTAGCTACGCTTTCTAAACGCAGAGAGGTTTCCATTCTTAATATGGTCCTGTCCATCTCTTGTCATGTTGGCATAGGAGCTGTCTCTCTGGTCACTTCCGTTTTGTATACGGAAGCTCGCTCGGTAGGAGCCCAGCAGGTCAGTCTGCCCGCGGCGAGCGTCTGAAGTGGTAAGATCTCCGGCTAAGCGCGTCTCTGCTAAGTCCGTAGGACTTCAGCCTAACTGAAAATTTAATCACCTTTGTTTCAGGTTTAGCTCTAAAATATCTAATGTTATCTTAAATTGCAATGCAGTGTAATTCGAGTCACAGTTCAGAATATCTTCTGGTAGTTGCTTTGTCACTACTTTATGAGTAAAGTGGAACCACGTGTTGATCAGTAACTCTAACTAAGATCGTCAATCTTAAATGTGAATTTGCGTGAGATTATAACGTCTCGTCTTGAAAATTTTTTTCAATATAGTAACTTTTCTTTATGTTCAACCCACGTGGGGTGTACTTTGTGAGACCAGTACCATGTGCTTATACAATTGTTTGACCCATCAGGTTAATAGTAAGACGATAGTAACCAGTTCGAGGTTTTTCTTTTGTAAATTGCTTTTCGATCTAATTTATTTTAATTATCAAAATTATTGGGAGTTACACTCTTTGTGTAAACCAAATTGGCCACGTGAAGCATGTGGTGTAAGCATCAAAGTAGCCCTCAGCTATTCTTTTCGGGAAGATTTCACAGAGAGTTAGTATGAATTTAGTATAAAAGTGTGTGGTAATTACAGGATTGCGCTACGAACGTAACTTCTTTGGTTGAAAATTGAATCGGTTGGTTGTGTTTAATTTCCTCTTGCATACGTTTCAACGTTCTTCGTGTGTTATTTTATGAATGCAGTGTTGTATGCAGTCTCCCAATCTTGGCTCCTTATTTGATGTGTTCCATAAGATTACAAACTCACATTTTCACAATCCTAAATAAGGCACCAGTTTAGTTATGAATCAAGTTTAATGTGCTGAAATTTCAATGATCAATGTTAAAATAAATTTCCAAATATAAACTGATTTATTTCTTTTTATTCAAATTGTCTTTATATATATATATATATATATATATATATATATATATATATATATATATATATATATATATATATATATATATCACCGGTTATCGTAAGATGAATACTAAAAGATCATAATTAATGTTAGTCTGGTTGGGTTTTTGGTAAGCTAGACTGGATACCTGGTGAAACAGTTGCTAGTAATGCAAGATTAACTTCCTCAGATAGCTCAGAGCTTTTAACCCACTTTTATGGTCTTGAATATCAGCACCGCTTTCAGATAAAATTAATGCAACACACCTCTGCGTATGTGGACTGCTGCCAGGGCCACCGTGCGACGACCGCAGGTCAAATGCACCCCGAGGTGCTTTAAACCAGCAAACTGCCCACCAGAGTGTTGTTTCACCATGTATCTGCATTATCTTTAATTTATGATTCTGAGTTACGCGTATACGTCACAAATTGACATTTTTACACGTATCGACGGAAGACGCAAAATGGTATACTTTGAGTGCCGTTGGATGAATGGGTGATGGTGCAGCGCTGTTCGCAGCTGGCAAGGATAGTGAACGGGGGACATGTCGACACCAGGGAATTAAGTATTTGCGAATTTCATTCTGTCTACTCAGTTGTACAGTAACTGTACCTCGCAGACAGACACGTGAACAATACACATAGATGTCAGCGTTTGAAAGAGGACGTGTAGTTTGGTTCAAAGACGCTGGTTGGAGTAATCGATGAATGGCTCGATATTTGAATAAGACGATCTCACTGTTCGACGATGTTAACAGGAATGGGTGAACCATGGCAGAACACAGCGTCAAGACTGAAGCGGTCGACCTAGAGAGACGACAGAACGATAGGTCCGAGCAATCGTGTGAGGCACTCAGAGATCCAAGTTCGTCGTTATGATCGACCTATGTGAAACGGGTGCTGCACTTACCACAAACACAACTTTTTCAGGTTGCTTCATTTCATTCTAAGACCCTTTCGGTTGCCGGTAAGATCACCGGATTACACCCCCCCCCCCCCCCCTCAAAGTTGAGATTGCTTTTGGCATTATGGGTAGGGCCCTCCAACCAGCTCGGGATTTTGACGATCTAACCATGCAATTGACAAAATTTGACACAATATCCCTCAGGGCAATATCCAATAACCCTATTAATCAATGCCAAGCCGAATAACTACTTGCATCAGGGCCAGATGTGATCCAATGCGTCATTGACTTGCCTAGTTCGTGAAGTTCCTTCTCTCGCATAAATTATCCAATTTTTCTGCAACTGTAATGATTTGTTTGTCTGTACATGTGCATCACATCAACCTAGTTTCGTCCCATTCGGATAATTCTTTCGTCGTGTGTGTAGTTTTTTGTTTTGGAGTCCACTTGTGATGGCTGATCGCATAGGGATGCGTTGTTTTTGTAACACTAAATAAATGTAATGCGAATTCCTGCGCTCCCCCCCCCCCCCCCCCCCCCCCCGAATTGCTTCCGTGGCCGAATAGAAGCCAGCAGCGCGCCGGATTCGTCCCGCTGCCCACCCCCGATTTTCATAACGCAAAAATCGAAGACTGCACTCGCTCTTGTCAGTATTGCACCAACATTGTGATTGGGAACAGTGGCCTGGAAACTATGGCTGTACAAGAGTGCAGGGTACAGGAATGCTGTTTCTTCGAGCCGTTTATGCCTACGTTCGGGAAGTCAGCTTTCGTGTTATTCTCTTTCTTAGTGCAGAGCATCTGTGGACTTAGGAACCATGTAGGATTTATTGTTGACAGCAGGTGATACTGGAAGGTGCTTAAGCAATTTTAATGAAAAGAAACTATAAGGTCCCAGAGACCTTTTCAAGTTTCAAACATATATGACATGTATTTGCAGACTGAAGTGACGAATAAAAATTTGTAGTAAGGCCTGGTTTCAAACCTGGAACACCTGCTCACAACGTAGTTGCACTCGCTAACCACTACGCCGTCCATGCACTGTGGCTTTGCGCAACTGCATGGACTGCCCTAGTATGACCCTCTTCTCAATTCAATTTCCCCTCATACCTCAGCACACTTCGTATTTCTGCAAAACTCGAACGATATTGCAGAGGCTCTCCACCTGTATTGGAATACCACCTCAGCATCGAATGCAACGGGGGATCCTGGCTGAAACCCTGGCACAGGTACTTTAACCAAATGGAACCATATGGGTCCAGACGGGAATGGAAATTTGGATTGAGGAGGGAGACGTGCGGGAAACAGTCCACTGTGCCATGGTGGCGTAGTTGTTAGCGGATTTTCCTAATGAACAGCAGACGCAGGTTCAAAACCCGGCATTGGTACAGATTTTCATTCACCGCTTCACTCTGCATGTACAAAGCAACTTCGCCTGGGTAGAATGTTACGACAGAGTCTGCAAACCCAAGTATGCGAGCAGATCCTCACGGACACAGACTAAGTTCTAGAGCCTGTCGCCGTTTTTGAGACATACTTTTCATGCTACTTGACCTAATGGATCCACTCACGTCTGTCTACCAAGGAGTTCCACTTTGGCTGGTCCAACTGAGATCCCGTCACTCCAAATGGATTCCTCGGTGCTGAATGTTTCCGAATTAAAAGTCCATAAATTAAAGTTCATGGAGAAGAAATAGAAACTTTGAGGTTTGCCGACGACATAGTAATTCTGTCAGAGACACCAAAGGACTTGGAACAGCAGTTCAACGGAATAGACAGCGCCTTGAAAGGAGGATACAAAATGAACATCAACAAAAGAAGCCAATGAGAATGGAGTGTAGACGAATTAAACGAGGTGATGCTGAGGGCATTAGGTTAACGAACAAGGCACTTAAAGTAGTAGATGAGTTTTTCTATTTGGGCAGCAAGAAACTTACGATGTCCGAAGTAAAGAGGATATACAATGTAGACTGGCAACGTCAAGAAACGCGTTTTTTGAAGAAGAGAGATTTGTGAACGCCTAATACCGACTTCAATGTTAGGTAGCCGTTCCTGTAAGTGAGAAGTGTAGCCTTGTATGGAAGTAAAACGTGGAAGATAAACGCTTTAGACTAGAAGAGAAGAGACGCTTTTAAAATGTGATTCTACAGAAAAATGCTGAAGATTAGATGGGCTGATCACGCAACTAATGAGGAGGTACTGAATGGAACTGATGAGAAAAGAAGGGATCGGTTGACAGGACTCATTCTAAGGCATCAAGGGATCACCAATTTAATGATGCAGGAATAAGTTGGGGGGGGGGGGGGTTAAAATTTTAGAGGGAGACAAATAGGTTAATGCGCTAAGGAAATTCAGAAATATGTACTTAGCAGTAGTTGTTCGGAGACGAAGAGTCTTGCACAGGCTAGATTAGCATGGAGAGCTGCATCAAACCAGTCTTCGGACTGGAGATCACAAGTCAAAACCAGAAGACGCTGATTTTTAAGCTTTCGTTTACAGGCATACGAGAAATTTAGTTTTGACAATCTTATATAGTGTGCACGTCATAAATTATGTTTGCCATTATGCTAGCTATCTCACACGTGTTTTCTTTAGCATGCAGTTTACGCAGCACCGTATGGAAATCCTTTCGAAACTAGTAGTTTGTCTTGTTACCTACATCCGTTGCCCTTAAGGTATGACATACGAAAGACGTGATTTAGATTTCACACGCGCTAAGTTTCCAGAGTCCTTTTCAGTAAGCCTGCAGCTTGCATGTGATCGAAGAAAGATATAATTAATTTATTTTGCTGTACTATTCATTTGTTAATTCGCAGTGATACAAATTACACGACGAGCTCGTTTCGCCGTTTTGCCATTGTCAAGTGTACTTGGTAAGATGGTATCACAGTTAGGATAGTGTTCCTTACGTCTATGTTAGTCTATGTCTACATATGCAACCTTCTTGTTACGTCTTACCTGATATGACGTGGTCCATATGGCACCTTTGAGGGCAAATGTCGGTTCTCTTTTTGTTACGAGTTGATCATGTTATTTATATTTGCCTAACCTTGTCAGGTATTTTTTGACAGCTCTGGCTGCAGAGGTGTTATATATTTATCATGGCATTTCTGTTAAGTCATTGATACGTTTAATTTTTCCTTGTTAGTATTGTTGTTGTTTTGCCATAAATGATAAAGCTTTCTGTTGTTTTCTATTTATAACGATAATTTACCTTTTTTCTTCTATAATGTCAATAAAATTTTCAAGGTATTTTTCATATTTAAAATATGTTTGTTCGTTGAGGACGTCTTCTGGGTATGTCTATGTATGAGAGTAAACTTACATTTCCTCCAAAATGTTCATCGTATGTCCTTTATGTAGATGGTGTACAATCTTTGGGCATATTCATTATTTTCTGCTTGATGTTCTTGCTTTTTGTATAGAAGTAAAATGTGGATTCCTTGCTTTCAGAATTTCGCGTGTTGTCTTTGAATCTGATTCCGAAAGTCATGCCTGTTTGTTCGATATAAAATTTATTGCAATCGTCACAAGAACGTTTGTAGACACATGTATTTGAAAATGTGGAGGTGTTGATTTCTGGTCTGGGCTTCAAATTGTAATTTGTACGAAACTAAAATTTTATTTTTATTTCCTTAAACGAACTTTTCATCTCTTCCGACATTTGGCCAATGTGTGGTGTTGGAACATAGGTAGGTTTCTTTGTGATTTCTTCTTCTCTTTTTTAATGTCATGCTATCTGTTTTTGTTTTGTGTGATGTTCATACAATTTTAGCACTGTTTTGGGGTTAAAGTCATTTCGTAGTGCTACGTATTCTAGTATTTTTATTTCATTCTGGTTGTGGAGAAGAGGCCGTTTCCACTGCTGAACTTGGCGACAAGTGCCAGAAGGAATGTTCCATAGTCAGATAAGGACTGAAGCCCAAATCGGTAGATCTGTAGTCTGGAACGCAGCGGATGAGCCCAATTTAGGAAGGAGAAAAACCAGCTATTGGTACGAGGCAGAAATTTGGCAATGCCGGCCGAGGGAGGATCCGGTCGGTCGCTGCCGGGACATTTTCGGAGAAAGACCGGGAGCAGGTTGCGACCAGGGATATGTATAGGCAGCACCCGCCGTGCTCATAAACTTTAGCGGATCGTCTGCAGCCGCCGCTGGTCCATTTGCAAGCCGCTCCGTCGCCTCTGCGCCCTGCAGTACTCTACAGGGCTTAACTCAGCGGTCACTGAATTACTTAAATGCGTTGATGTTCTTCAGGCACGTGTTGACAGGATAAGGTAACACCTGAAGAGCTTATTTCCTAACTCCGTGTTAGACCAGTATTCAATCGCAGTGAGAAAAAAGTAGGCTACATGTTTTTCCATTTTTCCTTCAGAAGTGGCGATTGTCCTTTATCTGAAAATCATTCCCAAAGCTATATATTTCGTTCTGGTCTTCAGCTAAAAACTGTGTAATGTTCCACTTACGAGAGGCGTTCAATAAAGAATGCAACACTTTTCTATTCTCGGCCAGGTTCGGATGAAAAATTGCGTAGCCTTCAAAATGGTGTCTTTAACGGAGGTGCGTACCACGCAGAGAGCTGTCATAGCCTTTCTTTTGGCAGAAAACGAAAGCATCGCAGATTGCAGACTGTCTACGGAGAACTGGCAGTGAACAAAACCACGGTGAGTCGTTGGACGAGGTGAGTGTCACCATCGCCGAAAGGTCGCACAAACCTGCCCGATCTCCCACGTGTCCTCAGGAAACTGAAGAAACGACTATAGCACGTTCGTCGCCACAAAAAGAAAATGAACTTCTCCTTCTTCATGACAATGGAAGGCCTCACAGGAGTATACGACCCGAAAGGAGCTCACAAAATTCCATTGGACTGTTCTTTCTCATTCACTCTACAGCCAGGATCTCGCACCTACCGAATTCCATCTGTTTGTTGCATTACTTACTGAACGGTCCACGTACATAACGTAAAAATATGCAGCTTTTTGACAGTTTTTGCACCTTTTGTAACATACAAATACGTACTGTGACGCTTGATGGAATTTTATAACCTTTATCCTTTAGTTATGTCAGAAATAAAGTTCTGTATGGAAAGAGATATTCGGAATAAGGAATATTAAAAGTCGTAAACTTACTCCCAGGTAAGGCCCAAATTATTAAATATCGAAAAGACTAGCAAGCACAGCAAAATTCTTCTGTCAAAAAGTAGGCTCACCTTGTGTTTTTTAATGCCTCGCAATTATAAGTTTGCTACAAATTTGCTATGTCTTATGATTTTCGAATTACACACAGAAAAACATTCGTCGTAAAGTTTGACAATTTTCTGAGGTAAAGTTTTCTAATTTTCGTGAAACTGAAATACTTGTTGGCCTGTCCTCGTTGAAGCAATATAAAAGTGAGTAAAAAGTAAATCGACCTAAGCAACGTAATAAAACTTTTACACACAGTGGTATGAGAGAAAGTGATGACTCATTCAGTACAATGTTCTATGCAACTGTGTACTATATTTTGAAACAAAATTATAACGCGAAATAAAACATTGTTTTTTTTTAATGTCTAAACCCTAATTTCATCAGTGATTGATTTTTCTACAATTTAAATTCCCACATTTGTTTTTGCAGGTATGAGCTGTGTCACAAAGTTGTCCCGCGATGTTTTTTTTTTTTTTTTTTTTTTTTTTTTTTTTTTTTTTTTTTTTTGGAAACGATTACATACCTGAAGACCTACAGGTATCAGTAGTTATTCATCTTGGATACTGTACGACGAGTCTTTCCTAGTACGACCTCTTTGCTTTCCATATTCTGGGAGGAAGTAGTATGCACCTCAGCAAGAAAAAGATAGATCCAGCAAACATGGGCTGTAAAACCCAAACCGTAAGGGCTATGAGCCCTTGTTCAGTGGAAGAGATGTGTTTCAGAGAATCGAAGTTGAGAAGTACTCATAGCTCTTGAGGTATGCATATTAGAGCCCATGTTTACTCGACACTTTTTCCTTGTTTTGAATCATACTACCACCTCACAAAATGCGGAGAGCAAAGAGATAGCAGCTGAAGAGCTTTGTTTGATGGTATCGAAGGTGAATAAATGCACATAGTTCTTAAGTTAAGCATTGGATAGCTCCTGTTTACTAGTTATATCATCTTCCCTTCTGTTAGTCAGCTCTTCAGAGTTATTGGCAATAGCAGAAAGTTTCCAAGGAAGCTACAGACAGGGTTTTCCGCCTTTCAACTTGGCTTTGTCACCATGTTAGGAGTGATGCACATACTTGTAGCGTCCATTATTAACGGCTGTACTATTCAAGAACAGATTGCAACAGAGCTCTGTGTTGAATGTTACCCGAATTAAAGTATTTAAGAATAAATGCTGGCGTGCGCCGTTGGTACAAAGTAATACCTCAACCATAAAGTTTCCCACTTTTCGATACATTCCTTATTCGCCATAAATATAAAGCTAGTATAATGAATCTCATTGAGATGGTGAGTGATGGGAGAAGGCTGATGAGTGGGAATTATTAATAAAGGTATTAATAATTCTGATAATGGAAATGTTGCGTGTCCACCGCAGACTACGTCCGAGCCGCCACCCAGTATCACATTCCGGAGAACGCAGGTGAAGAACAATGGCACTGTCTCCAAAAGCTGCCTCTGCTTCCTGAAAAGCAAGACATACACTACTGGACATTAAAATTGCTACACCAAGAAGAGATGCAGATGATAAACGGGTATTCATTGGACAAATATATTATACTAGAACTGACACGTGATTACATTTTCACGCAATTTGGTTGCATAGATCCAGAGAAATCAGTACCCACAACAACCACCTCTGGCCGTAATAACGGCCTTGATACGCCTGGACATGGAGTCAGACAGAGCTGTACAGGTACAGCTGCCCATGCACGATACCACAGTTCATCAGGAGTGGCGACTGGCGTATAGTGACGAGCCAGTTGCTCGGCCACCACTGACCAAACATTTTTAATTGGTGACAGAATATGCTGGCCAGGGCAGCAGTCGAACATTTATTCTATCCAGAAAGGCCCGTACAGGACCTGCAGCATGCGGTCGTGCATTATCCTGCTGAAATGTAGGGTTTCGCAGGGATCGAATGAAGGGTAGAGACACGGGTCGTAACACATCTGAAATGTAACGTCCACTGTTCAAAGTGACGTCAATGCGAACAAGAGGTGACCGAGAAGCGTAGCCAATGGCACACCATACCATCACGCCTAGTGATACGCCAGTATGGCGATGACGAATACACACTTCCAATGTGCGTTCACCGCAATGTCGCCAAACACGGATGCGACCATCATGATGCTGTAAAGAACCTGGATTCACCCGAAAAAACAACGTTTTGCCATTCGCGCCCCCAGCCAGGTTCGTCGCCTGCCCTCCTGTATGTGATGCAGCGTCAAGGGTAACCGCAGCCATGGTCTCCGAGCTGATAGTCAATGTTGCTGCAATCGTCGTCGAACTGTTCGTGCAGATGGTTGTTGTCTTGCAATCTTGCAAACGTCTCCATCTGTTGACTCAGGGATCGAGGCGTGGCTGCACGATCCGTTACAGCCATGCGGATAAGAAACCTGTCATCTCGACTGCTAGTGATACGAGGCCGTTGGATTCCAGCACGGCGTTCTGTATTACCCTCCCGAACCCACCGATTCCATATTCTGCTAACAGTCATTGGGTCTCGCCCAACACGAGCAGCAATGTCGCGATACGATAAACCGCAATCGCGATAGGCTACAATCCGACCTTTATCAAAGTCGGGAACGTGATGGTACGCATTTCTCCTCCTTACACGAGGCATCACAACAACGTTTCACCAGGCGACGCCAGTCAACTGCTGTTTGTGTATGAGAAATCGGTTGGAAACTTTCCTCGTGTCAGCACGTTGTAGGTGTCGCCACCAGCGCCAACCATGTGTGAATGCTGTGAAAAGCTAAACATTTGCCTATCGCAGCATCTTCTTCCTGTCGGTTAAATTTGTAGCACGATATCTTCGTGGTGTGGCAATTTTAATGGCCAGTAGTGTATTTTGGTTCAAATGGCTCTGAGCACTATGGGACTCAACTGCTGTGGTCATTAGTCCCCTAGAACTTAGAACTACTTAAACCTAACTAACCTAAGGACATCACACACATCCATGCCCGAGGCAGGATTCGAACCTGCGACCGTAGCAGTCGCACGGTTCCGGACTGCGCGCCTAGAACCGCGAGACCACCGCGGCCGGCAGTAGTGTATTTTAAATTATTACGCATAGCGTGCACTTTTTAAATTGCTGCGAGAAGCTACGACACTCATTTGCTCCTTGGAATTAATGCATTGTGTTCAGTGGAAAGCGGAAGAAAGGAAAGGAAAGGGAAGGGTCATTAGTGCTAGTGGCATCGGGACATTACCCGGAATCAGCGGCGACGAGTGAAAATGTGTAGCGGACTGAGTTTCTAACCCGGGATATCTTGCTTACTAGGCAGGTGCGTTAAGAACAGATATCACATATTCAAATTCTTTGATGGGCCTAGCTGGGTAATGGTTCCATCTTTTTCAATGTGGTTGTACAAATACGTCCGACCCGTAGTGGAAAACTCAGAGCCAAAAATGGAGGAAATGGGTAGGGACTGCAAACAGGTGGCTCTCGATGGGAGTGTGGATCTCTGCTGAGGTGTGCCGAGGCAGTCTGCGCAATTACGATAACGCTCTGTGCCACAGTGGGTAACGCACCTGCCTAGTAACCAGGAGATCCCGGGTTCGAGGAGCTTCTGTCTGAAACCGCGCTACTGCTACGGCCGCAGGTTCGAATCCTGCCTCGGCATGGATGTGTGTGATGTCCTTATGTTTAGTTAGGTTTAAGTAATTCTAAGTTCTAGGGGACTGATGAGCGCCGACGTTAAGCCCCATAGTGCTTAGAGCCATTTGAACCATTTTTGAACTATCCCGGGTTCGAGTCCCGGTCTGTTTGTTGTTTTTACTCGTTGCTGTTGATTCCGTGTTACGTCCCGTTGCAGCTGACACTAGTGATCCTCTTTCTTCCCCTCTCCACCTTCAATTTACATATAATGTATAACACCTGCAGATTCTGCATGGTGTCTGTTATCATGGAGATGTCCGAAAGAACAGACGCCCATTCATATAATTCAGTGGTGTTCTTTGGGGGGCCAGTAGCGGTGAGTTTTTTTCTTTTATTGCAGTCAAACGCTAAACCTAAGGCCCTAAATATGATGTTTATACTGCCAACCTAATCTTTTCTGTGGACTTTTGTTTTAGATCTCTTAATTGCTTAATTATAAACCATAAATACCAATTAATCTATCAACAGAAGAGTTTGTGTGACTGTAGCGCCTTAAATATCAGATATCTCCATAGCACCAAGTCGATGAATCTTTGTTATGGCAGGAAAAGTTCTAAAGAATTTCCTCGCGCTTAAAGAATATGCATTAAACATCGAAGTTAGGAAAACAAAATGAACGAAAAGTACATAATTTATTTCCACATCGATGTCCTTAATAATTTCCTTTTTTGCTTTATCCAATCATTAACGTTATACTTAAGAGATATCAAGCGGTATTGCTTTTTCGCTGCCTTCTCCATCCAGTGCCGTTTACCGATTGACTCATCCCCTTTTAGCAGTAGTTGGCTCCCCAAAGGAAGAGGGGTGCCCCATCCAGCAACCATCTCATTTTCCACGAACAGGGCCGTTGGAAACAAGCCAATGGCAATGTCATTATGCTGTGGGGCGTTACCACCTTCCACAGCTTAACACACGCCATCCTCTGCCCAGCACGAGAACACCAGGATTCTCCCTCAACTGACAACAAGTTCTTGGTGGATTCGTTGATCTCTCCGGTAGCTTTAAAAGGCGATTGCAGTGAAAGATTTCCCGGAAGCGTGTTTTGGGTCGGTAGTATTTAATAAGGAATCCTTCAGAGCAGGGGCAACAAATCTTTTATTACTTCGACACAGCGCTGTCAGAAACTGAACATCTTGTGGGCCGCTCATGATCCCCACTTAATAATTAAAACATTCTGAATACAGACAAACCTTGCTGTTCTGCTGGCAACATTACTGGAAACTAGGTTAAAATTAAACTTGTAAAAATCCAGTTAACGAAACAAAGTATATGATGTATAGTTTGTTTACATAGAAAAGAATTAAGAAGAACACACCTAAGAAAACGAACACTACACGAAGGGGTGAAAATAAAGTTTGTTATTATTTTGATGTGGACAGATTTGCAATAGGATAGTTTTGGAAATATTAGTCCTGTCTGGTGTTACCTAAGCACGGCGCAGTAAAGAAAAGATAATGTGTCGTGAATCTTAGTGAAAACACTAAATAAATTCGATATATTTTGGAATTTATTTAACCCTCAGACGGAGTTGTGACTTCTTTGTGTCAGATGTTGCGTTGTGAGGTCGAAAAAGATACAGTTTTTGTTTTTGCCATGAAAACTGGTTCATTTTATTTTCATCACAAATACTTATTAATAATCATGTTGGTATTGAAGCTCTTTTTTCCGTGTTTGCTTTAACAATATATATGTTTTTGGATAGGGTCCGCCTTTAGCAAAACACAGTTTTGTTTTATAACCCAAACATGTTTCACTGCAGTTGCAGCATCCTCAGTGGGCTTTTATTTTCCATCTTTTTACCACATGGTGTGGTTTTTCTGACGTCTTGTTTTTCTACAGTGACCGACAGTTTGTCATCTGCAACCACTTATACTCTTTTTTCGTCTTCATCACTGTCAAATACTGAATATTGAGTTGCCACTGCCACTGTCACTGTCACTCACTGTTTCACTGTTTATCAGTGACAGTGGCGTAGCGATCGCGCGGTTCCAGACTGAAGCGCCTAGAACCGTTCGGCCAGCAGAGGTCGGCGGCTGGCAGGAGCGATACGTTGTTGCGTTCTTCATCTCCGTGCCGGCGCTTGTGGTTACGCCAGAACACTTCTCTCGTTATGCAGTTCCTCGGAGATCTTTTAATTTCGTTATGTCAATTGTCGATGATACGAGCTCGGATAGCCATGCGTACTGAAGTGCTCCCTCCGAGATGCAGACGTGCACTAGTTCCAGATACAATTAGTAGGGCAGAGAAACGACAAGGGTTGGTGTGCCAGCGAGCCTCGATGTAGAGTCTAGGCGGTTTCCCACGTCCCACTAGGTGAATACCAGGCTCTTACTCAAGTGTTGCCTCAGTTTCACAATTCGCAAACATTTAAAAAATTATTGCTCACATTCACACGAATAACACTACAGGCAGACAGATGGCATATACCTATCCTGTCCCAGGGGTTAAAAGGCTGGAGACAGAAAGGGCATGCAGCCATCCCTTAAATTAACTATGCCAAATAAGTTAATAATTATGCCGATCCTGCGCCAATGCGGGACAAAGTGACAAGAAAACAAGAAGAAGAAAAATATCCATCGTGAATGATGAGCTGCAACTATGATTAAATTAACAGTTTATGTAGGTATGATACGCAACCAGTAAATACAACTTATTCTATCATTAACTAGTATTCTAAACAGTGCACGCCTCAGATGGAGGCTTTACAGGAACACTGCCTGTACCATGTGCAGCTATATGCTAGGGTCATGATGCTGGTGAAGGTAACGGAAATTGAGGCATAAATTAACGACATATGTATATTCCCATCTTTTCAGAATCAAGAGCTCAGCTCGTGTAATTACATACTGATTTCTGTGTTCATCTATGTCTGATATATATGCTGGTTATGCATTCATTATATAAACCATACATATTACAAAAATTTGTGTATGTAAGTTTCACATATCCTCTTAAGCGGCTGGGTCGATTTCAACCGAAATTGATATGCATATTACTTACATCTGGAAAGAGCTACTATGGGGGTGAGAACCAGAATCTTGGAGAGAGAAGATGTAGGAGGAGATGGGCAGACAGATGGAAGGAAGGGGGAGATGAACTCAGATAGCAGAGAGGAGGAAATGGATAGAGAGAGGAGAGACAGAAATGAACAGGGAAAGGGGAGGAGATAGACAGAGAGAGGAGCAAAGGGACATGGGCAGAGAGATAGGGATGAGGAGACAGACTAATAGAGGATTGAAAGAAATACATACCCAGGCAACACTGGGTACTCAGCTTGTTGTGTAACGTGTATTTCACTCTGACCGTTTACCTGTAGCTCTTTTTATTCGCAATACATGTATATTTCCAACGTAAAGGCACACCTACAGTTAGCACTGTTCACTTGGATCCATTATCTGCGTTCATAAATGTCTTGTTTTGTAATTTAATGCATCTCATTTCAAAGAACGCAATATGACAAAGTGTTATTAGTGGCATCGCATATATTTAGTATTTACGTTCAATGTTTGTTTACTGTAAACCGAAGTCTATGTAAATACTGTGTGTGTGTGTAAGCTGATGAAAAAGTACATAATCGGAATGAATTTCTCATGGATACCAGGATGCAATTAACTTTAAGTATCATAAAACGTAACGTCTTCTCTTTGCGCATACATTTTGCTAAATGACTTATGCTATGTACAACGTCCCTGTTTCACCTCCATCTGATGATGAGCCTGCAGTGCTCGAAAACTTGTTCTCTGTCCGGACAGGTCTCGGGAGGTGCAACGGTACAGACCAACTGCCGTGCCACCCTCAGCTGATAGTCGTCATTGGATACGGATATGGAGGTCAGCACACCGCCATCAATACCATTATCAGTTTTTGTAACTGGAGCAGCTACTTCTCAGTCAAGTAGCTCCTCAACTGGCCTCAAAATGGCTGAGTTCAACACCCACGCCAATAGTGCTCGGCAGACCTGGACAGTCGCCCACCCAAGTCGGTGATCTGACGGGAACTGGCGAAAAACTAGTACAATAAATCGTATTAAATTCAAAGAGCGACTGGTTTTGTATCATGACTAAATAAACCACCATTCTTTCAATTTGTCTCATTCTTATTTCATTATTGATAATCATATTTCCTCAGATATATAGACTATAGTAAACGCTCGGTTACTTCTTTCAGCTAGACATGACACAAACAGACGTTAGTCAATGCACACAGAAATGGCGTGGCGTGGACATGTGGTGGAGTCTTTGTGGGGATCTACTTGTGTTTCCAGGCGGTCCCATGTCAAAATACGTAGCAACGCCCTCAGAGGTGGCGTGGCGGTAACACGAATCGTGCTTCCATTGTTCCCAAGATGGCGACTGCAACCACGAGTGGGGCTCCAAAGCAACAAGTAGTTGCGATGTCCAAATGGAGCACTGCTGGTTTCATCCTTGGGCCAAATGTGGTGCCATGCAGTTTGACTGGTAACGAGCCTAAACTTAATGGTAGCTACCACTTCAGAGAGTTTTTAACTTTTTGATGTAACTGAAAGCATGAGGCAGGTTTACTGATAAAATCAATTATTATCAGAAACATTTTACTTCGGCACTTGTCATAAGTGAAGCACCTAAACCAACATATGGAACATTGCTGCAAATAAAGTTTTAAACATGTGAGTGTTTAGTCAATGTAATACCTATTCTGAAGAGAAATGGAAGAGAAGTTTAGGAAGTATGTAGAAATATGTTGTTTAACAAGTCTTGGAGATGGCTGTTGTGGCTCTAATTAAATGTTCGTTTGGTTTCACCGGGTCAGTCACCAAAATGATGTCTTAGAGAGGGGAAAGGTCCTTAGCCTGAAGTCCAGCCACTGTTATGCAAGAAGGCGTATTCACAGGGCGAGAGCAGCCAATCACGATGCTGCCATAGTGGAGGACACTAGGTAATACCTAGAAAAACGAGTTCTGTAATCTTACAGCTCCCACCGAGCGTCCGAAAGAGCTGAATAAACAAGGAAACTCGTGCAGATGAAGTATTCACCAACCAAACAGGATGAAAATTCTTGATACATATGGAAAAAAACGTAAATTAGTTACAAACTACGACGTGCACACACTTTATACAACATGTAAACGTAACTACAGATATTCAGATTCTGGTTATGACACGTCCCATGCACGTGGCGTCATTGGCGATGATGTGGTGCAGACGAATAGCAAAATTCGGCATGATCCGCTGATGTGTCGAAACATTGATGCTGTCTATGACCTCCTGAATGACTGTTTTCAACTCAGCTATGGTTTGGGTTTGTTGTTGTACACCTTGTCTTTAATATATCCCCACGAAAAGGAGTCGCATGTGTTCAGATTCGGAGAATATGGCGGACAATGGAGACCCATGCCAGTGGCTTCTGGGTACGTGAGAGCCAGAATGTGGTTCCCGAAGTGCTCCTCCAGGACATCGGTCGATGGGGTCAGTCTCCGCTTGCATGAACCACATATTGTCGAAATCAGGGTCACTTTGGGTAATGGGGATGAAATCATCTTCCAAAACCTTCACGTACCATTCGGTGATCACTGTGCCATCGAGGAATACCGCACTGATTATTTCGTGACTGGGCATTGCACGTCACAGAGTCAACCGTCGAGGGTGAAGAGACTTCTCGATCGCGAAATACGGACTCTCAGTTCTCGAAATGCGCCTATTTTGCTTGTTGACGAACCCATCCAAATGAAAGCGGGTTACGTTGCTAAGCAAGGCCATGCAAGCGCATATTAATTCCCATCATGTCCAGCGGCCAACCGTGATGTTTGAATGTCCTGATGCAAGTCGTTCAGAAGTTATGACGATTGTATTTCATATAGTTCAGTCACTGATCTATATTAACGACGTAAGAGACAATCTGAGTGACGTCATAGATTGTTTGCAGATGATGCTGTCATTTACCGTCTTGTAAAGTCATCATATGACCGGAACGACTTGCAAAATGATTTAGATAAGATATCTGTATGGTGCAAAAAGTGGCAATTGACCCTGAATAAGGAAAAGTGTGAAGTTATTCACTTGAGAACTAAAAGAAATCAGCTAAATTTCGATTACGCGGTAAGTCACACAAATCTGAAGGCTGTAAATTCAACTGAATACTTAGGGATTACAATTACAAATAACCTAAATTGGAACGATCACATATATAATATTGTGGGTAGAGCAAACCATAGGATGCGATTCATTGTCAGAACACTTGGAAGGTGCAACAGGTGTACTAAAGAGACTGCTTACACCACGCTTTTCCGCCCTATTCTGGCGTATTGCTGTGCGGTGTGGGATCCTCATCAGGTGAGACTGACAGATGACATCAAAAAGTACAAAGAAGAGCAGCTCGTTTTGTATTATCGGGAAATAGGGGAGACAGCGTCACAGACATGATACGTGAATTGGAGTGGCAATCATTAAAACAAAGGCGTTTTTCGTTGCGACGGGATCTTCTCATGAAATTTCAATCACCAGTTTTCTCCTCCGATTGCGAAAACTTTCTGTTGGCACCCACCTACTGTGGTGTGCATTCTGTAAGACCTTCAGTACACACACCATCAGATTATTTGACTTGTCGCTCTAACGAAGTAGGCGAGTGTCAGCAATATGTCTCGTGGTCTTATCGTGGCGTGTTTATCTTCTGCCGTTAGGTCAGACGATAGAAATGCCACTTGCACGCTTAGAGTAGCAGATTGATGGTGACCAACTTGATTAATTTTCACACACATTTATTAAAATAATAACAAGCATAAAATCACTTAATGTTGTTCTGGATGCTATTTACAATTGACAATCTGAAGTTCCTTTGGTATTGGTACGTTAATCTTATTCTCACATATATCTCTGATACTTGACAAAACTGTCTATACATTTAGCTTCATGGCTATGTACAGGAATATGGTATTCTTATTAGGTGCAGACTGAAACTTGACTATAGACTGGTACAGACAAATCCAGACTGGTACAGACTGGTGCAGACAAATGCAGACTGACTAATCGGACGTCTGTACACTCGTTATAATACCTCGAGCGTTCATGTATCACTGGACGAGTGTGATCCGCGAGGAGAAAAGGTTCTACGTTAGCAGCAATCTCATTGGCTGCGTTACATATTAATACGCGGATCGGCGGAAGCAGAATTTGATCCGTCTCTATGGCAGCGCCATCTCGTAGTGCGAAGACGGATGAGCGCTGCGCCTGCACTTTTGTGCTTAGCGGGGCGCACTCTAGTGGGAAAGTTGTGCAAGCGCTGACTAAGCGGAACTATGTACACTACACCTACATAGGGAGAAATGATCATCACGATAAAATAAGAAAAATCAGGGCTAGCACAGAAAAATTTAAGTGCTCGTTTTCCCCTCTTGCCTTTCGAGAGTGGAACGCTAGAGAGACAGCTTAAAGGTGGTTCACTGAACCCTCTGCCAGGCATTGTGAATAGCAGAGTAATCACGTAGATGTAGATGCAGAACCCCGTTCTTCCAAATGAGACGCTCGCTGGCTAATGTTCGTTTATATCCAACGGTACATATGGTAGGCCATGTGGTACAGTCTACATCAGCTGATGACTGTTAGACACAGACCACTTTGAGCGTAAGATGACATAGACCTCCGGCACGCACAGACTTTGGCCACCAATAGATGCCTGCACGGCGTCCGCTACACTCTGCAGCCGACGTTGGCCCCACGTCACTTTTGTGGACTAACCTCGGAGGCGGGCACCGGGAAAGAGAGAAAGAAAACCGAGGCAGAGGAACCTCGTCCGCTCAGCCGCGCCCACTACAAATTTGGTGAGGGGGTTTGTTCCTGGCGTCGACGACGCGGCCAGCGCCGGCGGCGCGCTCATCCATCAGGGCTGCGCCCGACAGGTAGGGCGGCGTGGTGTGTGGTGTGTGGAGGCTGCGGCGGCGGGAAGCACCGGCGTCCCAGCCGCGGTCGTGGATTGGTCGTTGAACCGCGGAGCGCGTGACCGGCCGCGGCCGCGGCCGCCCGGCGCCATCTGCCGACCCGACCTGACCTCGGCTGCGCTTATCGGCGCGTCCCCTGCGCTGTCTCTGACACGGCCCGCTGCTCACGGAGGAGCAACTACTCGGCTCGAACGTATTTGTCCAATACGCACCTGCCAAGACGACTGCTGGCTGGTTTTTGCGTTTTCACAAAACCAATGAAAAGAAACATGACTTTGGCTCAAATCGTTTCATTGCTTCACAAAATATCCGCTTTTAAAGCCCCTTCAAATACGTAATATGCACATTATAGAGTGTAGGGCCTGTCAAACATTATATAAATCCCCATTTTCGTTCCTTACTTGCTTCTGCAATACTGACCACTAAAATTGCTACACCAAGAAGAAATGCAGATGATAAACGGGTATTAATTGGACAAATATATTATACTAGAACTCACATGTGATTACATTTTCATGCAATTTGGGTGCATAGATCGTGAGGAATCAGTACCGAGAACAACCACCTCTGGCCGTAATAACGGCCTTGATACGCCTGGTGTGGCCGAGCTGTTCCAGGCGCTTCAGTCTGGAACCGCGTGACTGCTACGGTCGCAGGTTCGAATCCTCCTTCGGGTATGGATATTTGTGATGTCCTTAGGTTAGTTAGGTTTAAGTAGTTCTAAGTTCTAGGGGACTGATGACCTTAGAGTCCCATAGAGCTCAGAGCCATTTGAACCATTTTTGATACGCCTGGGCATTAAGTAAAACAGAGCTTGGATGGCGTGTACAGGTACAGCTGCCCATACTCCTTCAACACGATACCACACTTCATCAAGAGTAGTGACTGGCGTATTGCGATGAGCCAGTAGCTCGGCCGCCATTGCACAGACGTTTTCAATTGGTGAGAGATTTGGAGAATGTGATGGCCAGGTGGTGACGAATACACGCTTCCAATGTACGTTCACCGCGATGTCGCCAAACACGGATGCGACCATCATGATGCTGTAAACAGAACCTGCATTCATCCGAAAAAAAAATGACGTTTTGCAATTCGTGCACCTAGGTTCGTCGTTGAGGTACTCCTGTCTGTGATCCAGCGTCAAGGGTAACCGAAGCCACGGTCTCCGAGCTGACAGGCCATGCTGCTGCAAACGTCGTCGAACTGTTTGTGCAGATAATTGTTGTCTTGCAAACGTCCCCATCTATTGACTCAGGGATCGAGACGTGGCTGCACGATCCCTGCCTGTCATCTCGACTGCTAGTGATACGAAGCCGTTGGGATCCAGCACGGCGTTCCGTATTACCCTCCTGAAACCACCGATTCCATATTCTGCGAACAGTCATTGGATCTCGACCATCGCTATACGATAAACCGCAATCGCGACAGGCTACAATCCGACTTTTATCAAAGTCGGAAACGTGATGGTACGCATTTCTCCTCCTTACACGAGGCATCACAACAACGTTTCACCAGGCAAAGCCGGTCAACTGCTGTTTGTGTATAGATATCGGTTAGAAACTTTGTTCATGTCAGCACGTTGTAGGTGTCACCATCGGCGCCAACCTTGTGTGAATGCTCTGAAAAGCTAATCATATGTATATCACAGCATCTTCTTCCTGTTGGTTAAATTTCGCGTCTGTAGCAAATCGTGGTGTAGCAATTTCAATGGTCAGTAGTGTATATCCCTGGGATGCGTTTTGCCTAATGCAAATATGAAGTGTGTTTTTATTGTGGCACGCATATTCGCTTCGTTTTATATGTACAGGGTTAATGTGCCTTGTAATACAGTTTGTTTTTGTAAATAATGTCACATAATAAAAAAGATTTCTTAGTACATTACCGTTTTTCTGCTATTCATTTACTGTAAGGTGAGGAAAAAAAAACTTTCTGCAGCATAAGTTTCTACTCACGATTTGTGATCTTATTACTTCGTGTGTGCCATCCTGGAATTGTACTTAGATGGTCTCCGTCCCGTGATGTCCACCAAAACAAAGTGTTCAATGGAAGTGAGATGATATGTCGAAGTATGTTCTTAAAACGCCGGAACCCGGACGGCCTGGGTATGCAAAACACCTAAGTACAGATCTGCACTAATCTGCGCTAATAAGATCACATACCAAAAGTAGAAACAAAGTAAACTAGTATCAAGAAATTTGTACTAGAAATTTTTTTTTCACCTAAGGACAAAAGAATAACTAAACATTGTAATGTAGTTGAAGATATGTGATTAAAATCGCAAATAATACATACATTAATAGACTGTATTACAGGCCACTGGAGATGCTTCACCTATAAAAACAAGCGAAACGCGTGTGGTATAATTAAAACAGCCCTTCGCTTAGCTGCATTAGAAAACTACCTCCAAACAATATGAAAACACCACAGGTTACTCACCAGACGAGACCACCTTCAGATACAGGATGGCGCAAAAAAGTGGTCTAGACAACAAATTTCCAGGGTAGAACGAAACTCAGCAGAGGAAAGAAAATATAGTACTAACCCGACTATAGCGGATTTTGGAGGTGACCACCATTCATCTCTTGGCACTTTTGGGCCCTGGTCAGCAAGTTGCTGAAGACACATCGAAGCTGGACAGCTGCTGTTGCTGCAGTCTAATCAAAAATGTTCTGCTGCAGTTCTTGACTACTGTGAGGGTTGTTACGAAACATTTTAGACCGAGGGCTCCAAGCACAAAGTAATCAGATGTTTAGGAGTGTGGAAATCTCGCGTACAGGCGTATGACACAAATGACACCCAAATAACGTGACCACGTTCAACGTTCGTGAGTACTGCGGAGCGCCCCATTCTGCTCTTTCACGATGTCTAATGACTGCTGTGGTCGCTGATATGGAGTACCTTGCAGTAGGTGGCAGCACAATGCACCTCAAATGAAAAACGTATGTTTCTGATCACATAGTGTACGTAAATAGGAAGACGCAACTCTGAATCGTTTTCCAGAAAGTCGAGATTGAAAATATATACCTGGTGGCCAGCTGGGGCCAAGGCCAGACTGACCACTGCTAACAACTCTGGCAAACGTGAAGATCGTGTGATTGTGCTCCTAGATTCGGCCGGCTGAACGGGCAGTTGCTCCAGCCTGTTGGAAGTAACTGTAGGTCTTTTCCTCGTCCGTTAACGATGCTACTCTTCTTGACCACTTTTATTTGTCCCACCCTGTATTTATAACCTCCATTGTAACACGTTAAAGGCATAACAGACTGTGTTGCTACGATGGTGTGTTTTATATACTTCGCCATGTACAGTAAGGGGAGGAGAAAAATTTTATACCTGTCCTTACTTAACTTGTCAGTTATCAACAATGTAAATGAAGTGTCAACGTCAACGAAGAAATTTTTTGTGACTTTTAAAGTAGTTTAGTTGTGAATGTTTTGTTCAAACGACTTAACGGGTGTACCATGTCATCATATACTCTAAAACAAAAAGTATGCGCCACCGCAGGAATTATGCGAATGGTGCGGAAATCGGTACATGTGATACTCACGAACAGACAAACAAATTATCACAATTTCAAAGAAATTACGTGATTTATTTATTGAAGACATATTCACACAGCTGAGCAAGTCAATAATGTGTCGGTCCGCCTCTGGTCCTTGCGCAAGTAGTTATTCGCCTTGGCACTAATTGACAGAGTTTTTGGATGTCCTCCTGAGGGATATCTTGCCAAATTCCGTCCAGTTGGTGCGTTAGATCGCAAATTCCCGAGATGGCTGGACGGCCTTGCTGATAAAGTTCGAAACGTTCACAATTTGGAAGAGATCCTGCGATCTAGCTTCCTAAAGTGTAGTTTGACAAGAACGAAGCCAAACAGTATAAACACTCGTCGTGTGAGGGAGGACATTACTTTTTCGGAAATGTAGGCACAGGACGGCTTGCCATGAAGGGTAACAAAACAAGGCTGTGCTGTAAGAGTGCCGCGTAGCCGGCCGTTTTGGCCGAGAGGTTCTAGGCGCTTCAGTCAGCAACCGCTACGGTCGCAGGTTCGAATCCTGCCACGGGCATGGATGTGTGTGATGCCCTTAGGTTACTTAGGTTTAAGTAGTTCTAGGGGACTGATGACCTCAGGTGTTAAGTCCATAGTGCTCAGAGACATTTGAACCATTTGAAATACCGCGGATGACAACGAAAGGAGTCCTGCTATGAAATGAAATACCATTCCAGATCATTACTGCTGGTTGTCATGACATACGGCAAGCGATAATCGTATCCCACCGCTCCCCAGGGCGTCTGCAGACACATGCTCGCTGTTCACTCGAGCTCAGTTCGAAGCCTGCCTCACTGCTGAAGACACTTCTACCCCTTTTAATGAGATTCCAGGTCATACGACCCGAAAAACTAGGAATGATGATCCGGGATGCCATTTATTTTCATAACAGGACCCGTTTGGTTGTTATCCGCGGCACCCTTACAGGGCAAAGGTATGTCGACGATATTCTACACGTTTTGTTGCCGTTCATGGCAAGCCATCATGGTCTTATATTTCAGCAAGATAATGCCCGCCCGTACCCAGTTTCTGTTGCTTATCTTACTGCTGCTGCCGACCGTGTGGCCGAGCGGTTCTAGGCGCTACAGTCTCGAACCGCGCGATCGCTACGGTCGCAGGTTGGAATCCTGCCTCATGAATGGATGTGTGTGCTGTCCTTAGGTTAGTTAGGTTTAAGTAGTTCTAAGTTATAGGGGACTGGTGACCTCAGATGTTAAGTCCCATAGTGCTCAGAGCCATTTGAACCATTTATCTTACTGCTTTCAAACCCTACTGTAGCGAACAACGTCACCGTAGTTCTCCCCAACTGGGAAAGTTTGGAAACTGTGGCCAGGCCCACCGACTAGCTAGGGGTTTTGACGACCTAACGCGCCAGGTGGACATAATTTGACAGGATAACTCTCAGGAGGACATTGAACAACTCTATAAATCATTGCCAAGCCGAATAAGAGGCAGAAGTGGAACAACGCTTTATTGACTTGGCAGCTTATGGTCTCTCTCTTGAATAAATCGTAGAACTATTTTGAAGTCGTTCTTGTTTATTTGACACTACATGTACATAACAACTACCGATCCCCGTCCCATTCGGATAATTCACTCGATACGCGTCTTATATATTGACGAGGAAAAGTGTTATAACCATCTGCTGAACAGCATATTTATCCATTGGTCCTTTTGGAACACGATACAGCTGCTGTTCTGCGTGTCATGGATTCGAAATGTTCTTGGTAGATTTCCGGCAGTATGTGGTACCAGGTGCCTACACACAGGTCTCGTAGTTCCCGTAATTTACGGACGAGTCGGCTGTCGGTGCGGAGATGGCATCAATCAGCGTTCGAATATGTCGCATAGGGTTCATATAAGGCGGATTTAGTGGTCAGGTCTTCAATGTGAGTTCACTATTACGCTCCTGAGACCACCTTAGCACGACTATGGAACAAGGACATGTATCCTGCTAAAAAGATGCCATCGCTATCGGGGAAAGCATCATACATAAATTGGTGCAGGTTGTATGCCTCAGATATATACTGATGAGCTAAAACATTATGACTACACGCTTAATAGCTTGTTTGTCTGTCTTTGGAACGAAGCACATCACTGACTCTGGGCCTCCGACAGTTTGTTGGTATGTTTGTGGATGTAAGTGGCATTAATGTCTATGCGCTTAAGTAACGGGCAGATGATTTGCTTACGCGGTTTTGGTGGGCGATAGTGTCCCATATGGGTCCCATAGGATGTACATCAGACGTATTCGGTCACCGAGGCATCATCGTGACTTCACTATAATGCTCCTCAAACTCCAGCAGCACGGTTCTGTCTCAGAGACACGTATTGCTATACTGCTGAAAGATGACATCGCCGTCGGGGAAGACATCAAGCATGAAGGGATGCAGGTGGTGTCCAGCTGTCAGCGTGTCTTCTGTCACTGCCACAGGTCCCATGCAAGCGCAGAAGAATGTCTCCCATAGTATAATACTGCTCCCACCAGTCTGCGTCTATGGCGTGCCGCACGTTTCGATACGCTGTTCACCTCGGTGACGGCGTTTGTCGAGACGCCTATCAACCTAGTCTAGCAAAAATGTGATTCACCTGAAGAGCCCACAAGTTTCCATTGATCGACGGTCGAACCGCGATGGTCCCTCGCTCACTGCAATAGTAACAGATGATGTCATTGCGCCAACATGTGAACACTTAGGGATGGACTGCTGCAGAGCTCAATGTTCGACAATGTATGATGAACGGTGTACCTCGAAACAGATGTGAGTGCACCAGTATTGTGCTCTTATGGCAGAGATGCCACAGATCACCATTTATCTTACTTTACAGAGCAGACAAGCCTCCGAACTCTACTTTCGGTGCAGAGTCGTGGACGTTCAACCATTTAGCGCCTAGCGGTACTTTCCCTGTCCTTCTACCTCTTTCCGTAGGTGCTCATGACACTAGCATGTGAACACTGGACCAGGTTCGCCCATTCAGATATACTCATTCACAGGCCCTGAGTAATAATAAACTGCCGTTTGTCAAAGTCGCTTATCTCAATGGATTTCCCCATTTGCAGGCCGGCCGGTATGGCCGAGCGGTTCTAGGCACTACAGTCTGGAACCGTGCGACCGCTAAGGTCGCAGGTTCGAATCCTGCCTCGGACATGGATGTGTGTGATGTCCTTAGGTTAGTTATATTTAAGTAGTTCTAAGTTCTAGGGGACTGATGACCTCAGAAGTTAAGTCCCGTAGTGCTCAGAGCCATTTGAACCAATTTTTTTGAACCCATTTGCAGCCCAGATCTTTGCTACGGTGATCCCTCATCAGTGTCTGCTCCGTTTACATACTTTTGTTACTGCCTCAAGTGCCCGCAATGGCACCAGGCGGCATCTAACGTCGCGGCGGGCAGTGATCGTAATGTTTTGCTTAACAGTGTGTATACAGGGCGTTTAAAAAGAAGTTCTCCATATTTTGAGAGGTAGTAGTGTGGACCAAAATAAGAATATTCCCAATCAACATGTGCTCTAAAATGTATACCTTAAGAGCTAACAACGCTTGTTCATCCTGCTGTGAAAACTACCGCTTCTCCTTGTAGTTCTTGCTATTTAGAACGACCTACAGGAACGAAAAGACGTTCTTCTGTTACTGTAAGTCAGCAGAGGTGTTCACCATGGTGTTCATTAGTAGTAAGGGATGCTTCTTTCCAACGTCTTAGAAAGTCATCCACTTCCTGAACAACTTCATACTGGTCACGGCTGCGCTTCCAGCCACTGATGACGCATTGCTGTGGGGCTTATACATACACTACTGGCCATTAAAACTGCTATACCACGAAGATGACGTGCTACAGACGTGAAATTTAACCGACAGGAAGAAGATGCTGTGATATGCCAATGATTAGCTTTTCAGACCATTCAAATAAGGTTGGCGCTGGTGGCGACACCTACAACGTGCTCACATGAGGAAAGTTCCCAATAGATTTCTCATACACAAACAGCAGTTGACCGGCGTTGCCTTCTGAAACGTTGTTGTGACGCCTCGTGTAAGGAGGAGAAATGCGTACCATCACGTTTCCGACTTTGATAAAGGTCGGATTGTAGCCTAACGCCATTGTGGTTTATCGTATCGCGACACTGCTGCTCGCGTTGGTCGAAATCCAATGGCTGTTAGCAGAATATGGAATCGGTGGGTTCAGGAGGGTAATACTGAACGCCGTGCTGGATCCCAACGGCCTCGTACCACTAGCAGTAGAGATGACAGGCATCTTATCCGCATGGCTGTAACGGATCGTACAGACACGTTTCGATCCCTAAATCAACAGATGAGGACGTTTGCAAGACAACAACTATCTGCACGAACAGTTGGACGACGTTTGCAGCAGCATGGACTATCAGCTCGGAGACCATGGCTGCACTTACCCTTGACGCTGCATCACAGACAGGAGCGCCTGCGATGGTGTACTCAACGACGAACCTGGGTGCACGAATGGCAAAACGTCATTTTTTTGTTGAATCCAGGTTCTGTTTACAGCATCATGATGGTTAAATGGTACAAATGTCTCTGAGCACTATGGGACTTAACTTCTGAGGTCATCGGTCCCCTAGAACTTAGAACGACTTAAACCTAACTAACGTAACGACATCACACAGATCCATGCCCGAGGCAGGATTCGAACCTGCGACCGTAGGGGTCACGCGGTTCCAGACTGTAGCGCCTAGAACCGCTCGGCCACTCTGGCCGGCTCGTGATGGTTGCATCCGTGTTTGGCGACATCGCGGTGAATGCACATTCGAAGCATGTATTCGTCATCGCCATACTGGCGTATCAACTGGCATGATGGTATGGGGTGCCATTGGTTACACGTCTTGGTCACCTCTTGCTCGCATTGACGGCACTTTGTACAATGGACGTTACATTTCAGATGTGTTACGACACGGGGCTGTACCCTTCATTCGATCCCTGGGAAACCCTACATTTCAGCAGGATAATGCACAACCGCATTTTACAGGTCCTGTACGGGCCTTTTTGGACACAGAAAACGTCGACTGCTGCCCTGGTCAGTACATTCTACAGATCTCTCGCTAATTGAAAACGTCTGGTCAATGGTGGCCGAGCAACTGGCTCGTCACAATACGCCAGTCACTACTCTTGATGAACTGTGGTATCGTGTCGAATTGCATGGGCAGCTGTACCTGTACATTCCATCCGAGCTCTGTTTGTCTCAATGCCGTTATTACGGCCAGAGGTGGTTGTTCTGGGTACTGATTTCTCAGGATCTATGCACCCAAATTGCGTGAAAATGTAATTACATGTCAGTTCTAGTATAATATATTTGTCCAATGAATACCCATTTATTATCTGGATGTCTTCTTGATGTAGCGATTTTAGTGGCCAATAGTGTAGTAAATGGAGCTTGCATAAAGGATCAGAAATACTAAAGGACGAGATGACCAACGTACTGGCTCCCCATGAGCAATCCATCGGCCATTAAATATCTGTTAGAGATGTTCTCAGACATTTTGGAGAAAATGGGCTGGTTCTCCCTCAGATAGAAACACATCTCTAACCACTGTTGGAATGACATCTTCTCTAGCCAGACTGGCGAGTCGTGTGATAGGAAATGAAGATAGTTGCACCAGTCAATTTGTTTAGTAGTAAATACGTCTACCGCCAATTATTACTTTCAAGACAGTATTTGAAAACCGGCGCTGATGCCTTACTTTTGCACGTGCGTGTATATTGGCATCGGCCAAAATATTATGGTTATGAAATTTCGAAATCCTGTCTCGCGTGAGAGCAGACTCGTCTGTGTCCCGAATCTGAAAGAAGAGGATCTTCGCCGTATCTTTGGAACAGCCATTAGCTGAACTACATTCTGGCAGGCTGATTTTGCGGTTGAAGGGCTTGAAAATGCTCCAGATGAAACAGGTATAGCAACTTTTCATGCAGGATTGCTCAAACTAGAGTTGGATATTCCCAATCGATGCTGAAATTAAATGTATACAAGTCCCAGGATCTTCTTCCACTCATTGCAATACTCGTTCCTTCATAACAAGAGTATGAATGGTGCGAGATCAGTCAGAATCCGCCGTTGTTGAAACCACAGAGCCAGAATTTGCTAGTTTGCTACTCACTAGTCACTAATCGCTGGTCGTCGCTAATCGTCGTTTGTCGTCAAAAGTCTTCGCTAGCATTGGAGACCTTTGCTTATTGCCGATAGTCGCGTTCAGTCGTCGGCACTCGTCGGCAGTCGTCGACAGTCGTCGGTAGTCGTCGGTTGTCGTCGGTTGTCGTCGGTAGTCGTCGGTAGTCGTTGCTGGCCGCTCGATGCTAGCAGAATAAGACAACTGAATAGATTTGCCGATGGTTTATTGTGTTCTGCATATTTTTCGGCATACAGGACATAAGGTCGATGGTTTCTTCCATATGCTAGGCATAACCGAAAACCACGTCTGGCATTTCGCTTGTGGAATAACGCATTATGATGGTAAGTGCAAAATAAAATTACATTGTAAAAGGATTTCACAAATTTATCAAAACACAACCTGGTTCCATGAGAACTAATTTATATGCAGCACTTTCCGGGAATTGTGAATATGGTTTACAGTAACAACACTGTCCGGTGTTTACTGCTTGTTCTATCCATGGACAATAACAGAACTATGTGTCCTCATTTGTTCACTCCTTATTTAGGTTTTCCGTAATAGGAAAGAGCTCGCAGTAGAGTAGAACAAATTTTTGTTTCACAGTACGAAAATGAGTAAGTGCTCATAGCTCTTAAGGTATGCATATTTTTAGAAGCTGTATCTACTGGACATTAATGTCTTGTTTTAATTCATACTAGCAACTCTCAAAAATGAAATACTTTTCGACCCGCCTTATGTTCGTGAGACTCGCTTTTTCCAGTCTTTCGGCAGTTTTTTGTCATTTCCTTTCTGCAGTGTGTACTCGTAACTGGAGTCAGGTCAAAATCTCGTGTGTGGTTTTTGAAGGCGGGGTATGCAATTGTGCGATTCATAAAACGACTTCGGTAGGGGTAACTGAATCACCAGCGGGTGCAGTGACGGCGGAATTACCTCTTACATGGAGGACTACCAGAACCAGTGGTTACTTGACTAACAATGTGGGACATGTGATGAATGAGAACTTGTAAGTAAATTAGGCGTGTCTCCCGGCTCTCACTTCGGGCCTCATTCCACGGCTGACGCGCCATGGTTTCGGCCTTTGAGCGATGGCATGGAATTTCTGGAGGGTTCTAGGGTTTCATCACGCTTCCCCCGCAATCAGGGACTCTGTCGCATACATATAAGTAATAGTAGCTCTGGTCACAGATGTGCAGTTCCTGGAGAATTTAACTTCATTAATCTTCAGGTGTTCCAGTGGTTAAAATTAGCAGTTGCCAGTAAGTCATCTGCTGCCGTGGTAGTGCTGATGATCAACAAATGTAGTACTATGGTTTAAGTCTTTTGTGCAGTTTTTCCTCTTGTAAGTTATTGTAAATTTTTAAACTACATTAGCAATCTGGACGTCAATATTTAATCTCAGTTGTATAAAACTTTCTGGAGATACGTGAAAACACGACCCACAGTAGACTCTACGTGACGTGTGTCGAAATTGTAACCAATAATAAATAAATATTGGCTGACAAACACGGCATTACCCGGGTATACATTTTGGCAGTTTTCTACTAGAAACTAAAACAAAAAATGAACTAAGTTTGTAATATTCGTGAAAACGCCTTTGAAATTACGAAACGGTCGTACAAAGAAATATGCACAGTGGACAGTAATGTACGAAAGTCCTGTAACCTTTTGTTTCTTTTCAGATGGCGGGCACAAGTGTCTGCAGTGTGGAAGAACGTGTTGTGGCAAGTGCATCGACTCATGAACGCGCACACGGCGGGGGAACCATAAGAGCAAGATTGCATGAACCAAAGCGAACGATGCTGTGATGGGAACAGAAACTCTTCAGAACCGAATCCATTTTGGATGCAAGAAGGACAGGTCTAAAATCAACACGACATCAAATATGTGCAGCAGTGGTCGATTCTGAGACCGGGTCTCCCATAAAATCATTGCAGACGGAATCTGCTGCACTTTGAATTCCAAAACGGCTATGCTGTCACACATGAAAAAAGACCTCGAATTAAAATCTTTTAGGCCAACTTTCGTAAACGAGTTGAGTAATGAGGATATGCGGAGAAGACATGAAGCTCGCTCAAGATTACTCGATGTGTTTGTGACGTCCCACAGCGGGGTAAAGTTTTCTCCACAGGCGAATGTGCAATTTGTGGATCTTGTCGGAATTCGGGGATTTTTTATGGAGCAACGAAAACCCATGTTATTATGAAGAGCTAGAGAATAATCCCCCATTGTTATGATTTGGGTTGCAACGTGCAGTAGACACCTCACAGCGGCGCATTTCTTTTACAGTGCTGTGAATCCAACATTGTTACTTGCAAATGTTGCGTGAACTGCTTATTCCTGAGCTCCAGAGACTGACAGTTTTCTTTAACAAGATGGAACTCATGCCCGCTGCGCTCTCCATGTACGAGAGTTCTTGGATGAAGCATTACTCCAGAGGACAGGGTGAGAATTACTGCATCTGCCAGGGCCGATCTAGTGGCCTCCGAGGAGTCCAGATCTGACATCATACCACAATATCATGTGGGAAATGATTAAGGAGCGTGTCGCGAAACAGCGATACGAGACAATTGATGAACTGAAGCAAGGTTTTAGGCAGGCATTCAAGGAAATCACTCTGCCTATGCTTCGGAAGATTTCACACAGGACGTGGCTCCGCATCAATTTGTTCCGCGAGAATGATGCTGCCCGTACTGACATTCTGGATCAGTAAAGAAGCTGGAACGTAATGTATCAACGTTTGTCACATCTACTATAATAATTTCGAAATAAGTAAACAAATAAATGCACATCATGACCAAAAAAAGGGGCGAGGGGTGACACGACTTAGAAAACTGTCAGTAGAGTTGAAACTTCCTGACAGATTAAAACTGTGTGCCGGACCGAGACTCGAACTCGGGACCTTTTCCTTTCGCGGGCAACTGCTCTCATTCTGTAAGTAGAGTTGTTTCGCGTGGCTACAACATGACTTTGTGAATGTCTCAATGGCAACGCTTCTTCACAGTTGCATAAAAGACTACCGTTTTTAGCCGTTTCCACTTCGCAGTTCAAAGCTGTCCAAAACCGCTGCCATTTATCAGGTATCTCCGTAAGTGACTCAACTGTAGGAGTGCTTGAGTAGTAAGGAATAAATGTATTAAAACTTCGTATATGATGCGGTAGTTTCTCATGTATCTCAGTGCCACAATATGATCTACGAGTCATGAATGATATAATTTTGTAGATACATTCAGCGGCATAAGCGGATACTAAATGTGAAATATGTTGCGACTAGAGTTAGTAGCAAAGAAGTAATAAAGCTAAATCTCAGCGATGACGCGGTAGTTTTCCAAGCGTCTCAGTGTTTATGAACTGGTATTTCACGAACTATGTGGTACCGTGCTACAACTTTGTAGGTGCATTTAGCGGCATATTTGGATACTGTCTGCGAAATTAATTGCGAGTAGAATTAATAGCACAGGAGTAATAAGTTCAAACGTCCTGCATGATGCGTCGGTTTTTATTACATGTCAATGTTTATATTGAAATATTGTAGGTAGGTGATTCTTACACCCACAGAAATTGTCGGCCGACAGTAAGGGTGTGTGTACCAAGTTTGGCTCAAATCGGTCCAATGGGTTAGGAGGAGATGTGGAACATACATTTACACATACATGGTGTTTCCGTAAGAGCGTGCAAAAATCTAAAAGGACATAGAGAATGCTCCACTGAACGATTTGAGGTAGGGAACCTGGGGTCGGAAAAGCCAGCTTAAGGATATATAGAAGTAAACTTGTCTCTTGCTGGAAAACTGCTGGAAAACAGTAATGCTAGTTTTCCAGCTTGTTTACAACATGTGTACAAGTTTACACGTAGTGTGCTGTTCATCTACATTCTTTTTTTGTGCAACGAAACAATGAAGACGAGCCTCAATACAAGGAAATCATCATTCGAATTTGTTTGCATTACTTGTCCTTAAGGTGGCTCCATTGTATCGTATTTACATTGTCCCATGAGAGAAAGTGCTATGAATCAACGATAGACCCATTCATTACTCAGTGCTATTGAGAGACGTACAGTGCAGTACGATGGAGCAGAACCAGTACTAAATTTCTTGGTCGCTGGATTGGGAGGACCTATTCCATGACCTGCGAGGTCACTTGATCTGAATTGCTCTGATTATTTCCTATGGCGATATCTAAAGCCACTTGTGTATGAGATCACAGTGGATACGGAGATGGAATTAATCGCCAGAGGTGAAGCTGCCTTTGATGTTACTCGAAACACACCATGGATATTTGTCAGGGTGCGTCAGAATCTTGTTCCTCGATGTCATGCATGCATTGAGGCTGATATCTGTCAGTTTCAGCACATTTTGTAAGATCCATTACAAATAGTACGTTCATTGCGTCGGTGATGGTATTCGCAGTTAACTCTTGTAAATAAAAAAGTACACAGCAACGTGATTTTATGCCTATAGCCATTTAAGCTGCCCCCAGGTTCCTACCTCAAACTGTTCAATGGAGCATCCTCTATGTCCTGTTGAACTTTTACACGCTCTTACGGAAACAACTTGTACATCGGTTTTCATAAAACTGTATGTATGGATTCCTGAAAACGGCCATGTGTCGGGATCGTGTTTCAACAGTTAAACCACCCGAGATGTAGGCCTCCTAGCGACTCCAAACAGAAGGACTCGCACGAACGCTTGAGCGGTAATAATGACATTAAACCTGGCGCTCGCGGTTTTTATTTTTGTTCCCTCCGGTGCCTTGTACGTGTTTTTTAAGTAGGTACTGTTTTTCCACACCGCGGCCGCAGCGCTGCGGTCGGCGTTCTGCGCATGCGCACTGGGTACCTACATCTGTTGTCTATGCACTGACGCCATTACAGTCTGATTCTTCCTTGTTTACGTAGTGTAATGAGTGTTTAAGATGCCTCTGATAATCGTGAGTCCCGCCGACTGTAAAGTACGGGCTGCTATAAGATTTCTTAGTGTTAAAGGCCTAAAAGCGATCGATATTGATCGTGAGATATGTGCAGTCTACGGAGAAAACATTGTGAGTGATGGAATGGTAATAAAGTGGGTGAGAGCATCTAAAGATAGCCGCACAAATGTGCATGATGAACAAAGGAGTAGGCGCGTCCTTCGGTCGTTAATGAAAGTTTGGTGCAGGAAGTGGACAATAAGACGAGAGAAAACAGACGTTTTACGATTTCTTCCTCGCGGTAAGACTTTCCCAATGTTTCTCGTAGTGTTTTGTATGGCATTGTGACCGAGCACTTGAATTGCCGAAAATTGTGCCCACGTTGGGTACCGAAAATGTTGACGGATGTGTACAAGGCCAAACGTTTAAACAGTGCATTGACTTTTCTTGAGCGGTACCACAACGACGGTGATGATTTCTTAAGCCAAATTGTTATGGGCGATGAAACATGGGTGGCCTACGTCACACCAGAATCAAAGCAACAGTCCGTGGAATAGCGGCATTGAGATTCACCCAGAAAAGTGAAGTTTAAGGAAACAATTTCTGTGCAGAAAATCATGGCACAGTTTTTGGGAGTATTGGTTGTGGAATTTCTGCCTCTCAATGTGACAATCAATGCAGCAGCTTACTGTAAGACACTGCACAATCTGTGCCGTTCAATTCAGAACAAAAGACGTGGCAAGTTGAGCAAGGGCATCGTTTGGTGCAAGACAAACGCCCGTTCGCATGTGGCGAATCGGACCAAAGATCTCATCATATCTTTTCGATGGGAAACTCCAGATCATCCTCCGTACAGTCCTGATCTTGCTCCCAGTGACTACCATGTGTTTCTGCACTTGAAGAAAAACCTGGGCTGTTAGCGTCTTCAAGACGATGACGAAGTCAAAACAGTGGTGATGCAGTGGTTCACAAGTCAGGCAGCAGACTTCAACGTTATGGCAAGTGCCTCAATATTGACGGAAAATACGTAGAAAAGTAGATTAAGGTACAGTCTTTCATCTAAAATTAATATTATTGAGATATCTTAGCACATCTTTTTTTAATTTCAAAGCGGTACTTACTTAAAAACACGACTTGTAGAAGTCTACGGGGCCAGACGGAGCTCATGTCCAAAATAGCGGAGCGCAGCTGGGTTCTTCTTCCTGCTGCTGCTGGAGGGCCGACCTCCGTGGTTGGCGGCTGCCCCGCCGCTGCGGCCAAATTCGGCGCGCGTGTAAAAGGGAAGACGCCGGACCTCCCGCTGTGGCCGCGCTCCATATACAGAGCGTCGGCCCCAGGTGGACACGTGGCGGGCACCACACTGTGCACACACGTCCTCTTCCACTCCACGATGGACCATTCGGGAATTACAATCTTGTTGACGAACAATGCGGTTGAACTGCGATAATGCGCAGACACCACCACATCACGTCAAGATTTATCAGCAATGTTGTTGTTGTTATTGTCTTCAGTCCTGAGACTGGTTTGATGCAGCTCTCCATGGTACTCTATTCTGTGCAGGCTTCTTCATCTCCCAGTACCTACTGCAACCTACGTCGTTCTAAATCTGCTTAATTCATCTCCTGGTCTCCCTCTACGACTTTTACCCTCTACGCTGCCCTCCAATACTAAATTGGTGATCCTTTGGTGCCTCAGAACATGTCCTACCTACCGATCCCTTCTTCTAGTCAAAATGTGTCACAAATTTCTCTTCTCCCCTATTCTGTTCAATACCTCCTCATTAGTTATGTGATCCACCCATCTAATCTTACACATTCTTCTGTAGCCCTATATTTCGAAAGCTTCTATTCTCTTCTTGTCCAAACTATTTATCGCCCATGTCTAACTTCCATACATGGCTACACTCCATACAAATACCTTCAGAAACGACTTCCCAACACTTAAATCTATTCTAGATATTAACATATTTCTCTTCTTCAGAAACGCTTTCGTTGCCATTGCCAGTCTACACTTTATATCCTCTCTACTTCGACCCTTATCAGATATTTTGCTCCCCAAATAGCAAAACTCCTTTACTACTTGCAGCGTATCATTTCCTAATCTAATTCCCTCAGAATCACTCGACTTAATCCCACTACATTCCATTATCATCGTTTTGCTTTGTTTGTTCATTTATATCCTCCTTTCAAGACACTGTCCATTCTGTTCAGCTGCTCTTCCAAGTCCTTCGCTCTCTCTGATGGAATCACAATGTCATCGGCGAACCTCAAAGTTTTTATTTCTTCTCCATGGATTTTAATTCCTGCTCCGAATTTTTCTTTTGTTTCCTTTACTGCTTGCTCAATATACAGATTGAATAACATCGGGGAAAGGCTACAACTCTGTCTCACTCCCTTCCCAACCACTCTTTCCCTTTCATGCCCCTGGACACTTATAATTGCCATCTTGTTTCTGTACAAATTGTAAATAGCCTTTCGCTACCTGTATTTTACCCCTGCCACCTTCACAATTTGAAAGAGAGTATTTCAGTCAACATTGTCAAAAGATTTCTCTATGTCTAAAAATGCTAGAAACGTTGGTTTGCCTTTCCTTAATCTATTTTCTAAGATACGTCATAGGGTAAGTATTGCATCATGTGTTGGAACAGTTCTACAGAATCGAAAGTAATTTTCCCCGCGGTCGGCTTCTACCAGTTTTTCCATTCGCCTGTAAAGAATTCGTGTTAGTATTTTGACGTCGTGGCTTATTGAACTGATAGTTCGTTAATTTTCACATCTGTCAACACCTGCTTTCTTTGGGATAGGAATTCTTATATTCTTCTTGAAGTCTGAGGGTATTTCGCCTGTCTCATACATCTTGCTCACTAAATGGTAGAGTTTTCTTAGGCCTGGCTCTCCCAAGGCAATCAGCAGTTGTAATGGGATGTTGTCTACTCCCGGGGCCTTGTTTCGTCTTACTTATTTCAGTGCTCTGTCAAGCTCTTCACGCACTATCATATCTTTCATTTCATCTTCATCTACATCCCCTTCCATTTCCATAATATTATCCTCAAGTACATCACCCTTGTACAGCTTCTCTATACACTCCTTCGACCTTTCTGCTTTCTGTTCTTTGCCTAGAACTGGTTTTCCATTTCAACTCTTGATATTCATACTAGTGGTTCTCTTTTCTCGCGGGCCGCAGTGGCCGAGCGGTTCTAGGCGCTTCAGTCCGGAACCGTGCGATTGCTACAGTCGCAGGTTCGAACCCTGCCTCGGGCATGGATGTGTGTGGTGTCCTTAGGTTAGTTAGGTTTAAGTAGTTCTAAGTTCGAGGGGACTGATGATCTCAGATGTTAAATCCCATAGTCCTCAAGCCATTTGAGCCATTCTCTTTTCTCCAAAGGTCTCTTTAGTTTTCCTGTAGGCTGTATCTATTTTACCCCTTGTGAGAAATGACTCTATACCCGTACATTTGTCCTCTAGCCATCAGCAATGTATGCCGACCTTACTTACACTGCAGGACAAACAGAAGTACCCAGAAGGAAGGAGGTGACGAAATTAAACTTCACTATTTCATGAGGTATCTGACGTTACTTCGACGATTACAAATTCAAGGGACATTCAAAATGCACTTGGTAATAACAGCCCATTCATCTGAATGACATTGCACAACTTCTGCCTCGGAAGGATGCTCTAATTCGATTGGTAAGGATGTCATAAAGACATTGTATCCTACACTCCTGGAAATGGAAAAAAGAACACATTGACACCGGTGTGTCAGACCCACCATACTTGCTCCGGACACTGCGAGAGGGCTGTACAAGCAATGATCACACGCATGGCACAGCGGACACACCAGGAACCGCGGTGTTGGCCGTCGAATGGCGCTAGCTGCGCAGCATTTGTGCACCGCCGCCGTCAGTGTCAGCCAGTTTGCCGTGGCATACGGAGCTCCATCGCAGTCTTTAACACTGGTAGCATGCCGCGACAGCGTGGACGTGAACCGTATGTGCAGTTGACGGACTTTGAGCGAGGGCGTATAGTGGGCATGCGGGAGAGCGGGTGGACGTACCGCCGAATTGCTCAACACGTGGGGCGTGAGGTCTCCACAGTACATCGATGTTGTCGCCAGTGGTCGGCGGAAGGTGCACGTGCCCGTCGACCTGGGACCGGACCGCAGCGACGCACGGATGCACGCCAAGACCGTAGGATCCTACGCAGTGCCGTAGGGGACCGAACCGCCACTTCCCAGCAAATTAGGGACACTGTTGCTCCTGGGGTATCGGCGAGGACCATTCGCAACCGTCTCCATGAAGCTGGGCTACGGTCCCGCACACCGTTAGGCCGTCTTCCGCTCACGCCCCAACATCGTGCAGCCCGCCTCCAGTGGTGTCGCGACAGGCGTGAATGGAGGGACGAATGGAGACGTGTCGTCTTCAGCGATGAGAGTCGCTTCTGCCTTGGTGCCAATGATGGTCGTATGCGTGTTTGGCGCCGTGCAGGTGAGCGCCACAATCAGAACTGCATACGACCGAGGCACACAGGGCCAACACCCGGCATCATGGTGTGGGGAGCGATCTCCTACACTGGCCGTACACCTCTGGTGATCGTCGAGGGGACACTGAATAGTGCACGGTACATCCAAACCGTCATCGAACCCATCGTTCTACCATTCCTAGACCGGCAAGGGAACTTGCTGTTCCAACAGGACAACGCACGTCCGCATGTATCCCGTGCCACCCAACGTGCTCTAGAAGCTGTAAGTCAACTACCCTGGCCAGCAAGATCTCCGGATCTGTCCCCCATTGAGCATGTTTGGGACTGGATGAAGCGTCGTCTCACGCGGTCTGCACGTCCAGCACGAACGCTGGTCCAACTGAGGGGCCAGGTGGAAATGGCATGGCAAGCCGTTCCACAGGGCTACATCCAGCATCTCTACGATCGTCTCCATGGGAGAATAGCAGCCTGCATTGCTGCGAAAGGTGGATATACACTGTACTAGTGCCGACATTGTGCATGCTCTGTTGCCTGTGTCTATGTGCCTGTGGTTCTGTCAGTGTGTACATGTGATGTATCTGACCCCAGGAATGTGTCAATAAAGTTTCCCCTTCCTGGGACAATGAATTCACGGTGTTCTTATTTCAATTTCCAGGAGTGTATATTGAGGCAAATGCGAACTTGACTGTTGTGATTCTTGATGCTCTGGATACTAGGAATGGGGCTTAGTCGAAGCCAGAGCTGATCACACACATATTATACTGGGGGCAGATTTGGGTCACACACATCACGCACATAAACTGAAGCGCCAAAGAAACTGGTATAGACATGCGTATTCAAGTACAGAGATATGTAGGCAGGCAGAATATGGCGCCGTGATCGGCAACGCTTTTACAAGACAACAAGTATCTGGCGCAGTTGTTACATCGGTTACTGCTGCTACAATAGCAGGTTATCAAGATTTAAGTTCAAATGGTTCAAATGGCTCTGAGCACTGTGGTTTGGATACACACGTTCGCTATGTGAACGAGCGTTGTCCTGTTGAAAAATGTCACTGCCACAATGTCGCACGAGAGATAACACATGACGACCCAGGAAGTGCCTGACATAGCGTTCTCGCGTTAGAATTTTCTCGATCACTGAATTCGTACCCTATGGCTCCCCTCTCTGTAACCCTGAGTTAACATCGTGCATCAAAATCGCTACAGGGATTAATGATCACAGGGTTGTCGTAGTTAGACTGAATACCGCAACTCCCAAATCCATCAAAAATAAGCAAACAAAAAATATATTAAGAAAACAGATAAAAATTCTCTTGACGCTCTCCTGAGGTAGACAGTCTCCTCTCCTTCCAAATTAACAATGGAAGTGCAGACCAGATGTAGCTTGAATTCAAAGAAATAATATCGACAGCAATTGAGGGATGTATACCAAATAAATTAACAAATGATGGAGCTGATCCCTCATGTTACACAAAACAGGTCAGAACACTGTTGCGGAAACAACCAAAAAAGCAAGCCAAATTTAAACGAACACAAAACCCATCGAAAACACTTAAAAGATTCTAAAGGGTGTTACGGATACTTTAGGTGTTTTTCTAAAAGTTATAAACGTGACTGGTTCTCTTAAAGTAACTCCCCGAATAATTATGTGATTTAATAAAGTGAAGCCTTTTGGCGTCTATAGTGATCTCACTTCTTAAGTACTGGTATTAACATCCAAGAAAGCATACCCTACTATTAACTGTTAATCGTGCCTGCTTAAGTCACGAGTTTAATTAATCAGCAAAATCCTATCATTCCCTGCCCTAAATAGATCACAAAGCAGGATTCCGAAGACAAGCCACAAAAGAAACAATTAATTAATCCAGTTAGGTAGAAGACTTACACAACCACATAATGATTCTGAGTTCGCAAGATCGAGGTTAGCCTACGATGTCCATTCACCAGAACCCAGCGGTAGAGTGCCTGAGCACACTTGTTGACCAGTGAACCAACAGGTTAGAGGGAAGCGACCCAAGGGGTCCCTTCCGCCACCAACCTAACAACATTCGAATGACTTACAAAGCGGGACAACTGTTTGCCTTGGTCCAGCTAATCAAGGTTGGTAACGCTGGTAAGGCAGCCGAGAGAAAACTCTACACAATAACAACTATGGAAATGTGAAGCAGACACACACAGGAGGAGGGTAAGGAAAGAACATAGGAATATAAGTAGGTCCGACAGCAGAAATTTTTGCAAGAGGGGGAAAAATTCTAAAATTTCCATTTTGATATATCTGATTTGGTGAGTTTATTGAGGAGCTACTTGGTTGGGAAGTAGCGCACCGGTTACGAAAACACAGCGGCCGGGAGAGTGGTGTGCTGACAACATGCTCCTCCGTGACGCGTAAGGGCTGAGGATGACACGGCGGCCAATCGGTACCGTTGGGCCTTCAAGTCCTGTTCTGACGGTGTCTGTTTGTTTCATTTGGAGCGTCTGAATTCTGACAGGAAATATACAAGATTAATTTATCTGAGACTACTGATAATTATCCACTTAGTGCTTCTAAGGTACATATTCCTCTTTTGAATAAAAAACCCAACAAATTTTTCCTCTTAGCTCGCAAAGTGTATTATCATTAACTTTGCTCGCTGCGAGGGGCAATTGTAATATCTCTTTATATTCGATGAATTATTCAGATAAAATTGTACCCTTGAATGACGTTTACTAATTTTCTATCTTCATACTCGCAGAATCCATGCGCAAAATAGTTTCATACAATAGCTATGCCATGAGCGCATAATTATTCTTTGTAGCTCTCTCTGGGGCTTGTTAGAAAAAAAAAAAAAAAACTTCCGAGATTGTCTTCGTGCCGATTATCCTGAGCTTTGTTTGAAGAACTGTAATCTGATTATTGAGACTTATGACAGAAGATAACTGATAAGGACTGTACGATTAAAAGGGAAATACATATATATTGCTCCTTCATACAAAAGGTGTGTATTTGACATTTGAGAATTAATGAAATTCATCGATATATTGCGTAGTTGTTAATCAGAAGGGAACTTCCGAAAGACTGGATACGAACCTGCATTTAATAATCCAAGAGCTCCATTACTTCTTCGGAAGGTTAAACTTCATCAAAGCCAAATATCCGCTTGATCTCAGGTTTCCCGACTGATTATACAACGCTCCCAAAATTATGAGGTATTTTATTTGTACAGATTAGCAGACTGAGCACGAGCCTGCAGAGAAGAAGAATCATCGCATGATTTCATTCTAACAAGTAAAATTTCAGAATCATTTTGAGTGACTGAGCTATGACTGTGATTCCTATCATTAATGAAAGATTGGTCGAACGAATTGAGAGCTACATAGATAAGAGGAAAAATTACAACACCTAAAAGATTGTCATATTTCAGTAGTGTATGTGTTGTGTACATAGTTCCTCGTAGTCAGCGCGTACACAACTTTCCCACTAGAGCGCGCCCCGCTAAGCACAACAGCGTAAGCGCAGCACTCTTCCGTCTCCGCACTACGAGATGGTGCTGCCATAGAAACGGACCAAATTCTGCTTCCGCCGGTCCGCGTATTAATATGTAACCCAGCCAACGAGATTGCTACTAACTTAGAACCTTTTCTCCTCGCAGATCACACTCGAGCAGTGATACATGAACGCAACAGTCTGCAACAGTCTGAACGAGTTCTACATTTGTCTGTACAAGCCATGAAGGTAGATGTATAGACACTTTTGTCAAGTATCAGAGATATATGTGAGAATGAGATTAATGTAGCAATAGCAAAGGAACTTCAGACTGTCAATTTTGGTCACCGTCAATCTGCTACCCTAAGCGTACAAGTGGCATTTCTATCGTCTGACCTAACGGCAGAAGATAAACGCGCCACGGTAATACCACGACCACGAGACATATTGCTAACACTCGTCCACTTAGAGCGACAAGTCAAATAATCTGATGGTGTGTGTACCGAAGGTCTTACAGTACGCCGTGCAGTTCTAGGCGCTTCAGTCTGGAACCGCGCGACCGCTACGGTCGCAGGTTCGAATCCTGACTCGGGTGTGTGATGTCCTTAGGTTAGTTAGTTTTAAGTAGTTCTAAGTTCTAGGCGACTGATGACCGAAGATGTGAAGTCCCATAGTGCTCAGAGCCATTTTTTTTCTTACAGTACACACACCACAGTAAGTAATCTTTTTATATTCAAATATCTGAAATTATATCGTCATATGGTTACATCCATCGCCTTCAATGATTTATAACTTGAAATACAGGCAAAAAATTCAATAAGTTTATAATTTCCAGTGATGTTAGGTTGACACTGAAATTGAAGAAAAACTGAAATACAAAAATTCAGAACGATTGAGAAAATCATGTTGGATATCAACAACAGTAAAAAACAAAAAGTTCCACATTAGTGTTCCACGAAGAGAAGTCACAGAGAGTAAACTTTAAAAAAAAAACAGATCCTCAAATTTGATGACATCTGCAGCAGTGGCTTCGCTTGCAAAACTTGTCATCTGATGACGATAATACATTTATTGCATTCCTACTACGCTTCCATTTTTAATATTCCAAAAAATTGGTTCAAATGGCTCTGAGCACTATGGGACTTAACTGCTGAGGTCATCAGTCCCCGAGAACTTAGAAATTCTTTAACCTAACTAATGGCATCACACACATCCATGCCCGAGGCAGCATTCGAACCTGCGACCGTAGCGGTCGCGCGGTTCCAGACTGTAGCGCATAGAACCGCTCGGCCACTCCAGCCGTTAATATTGTACCCCATAGAGTTTAAGAAGGTTTAAATGCCTGGAGGGGACGTCTACGAATAGACAATGTTTCCCGTGAAGTGTGTGACAAATAATAATTACAAAAAAAAACATAGTATATAGCGATCGATGAAGTCACAGTATTTCTCATCGGGCTCTACAGCGTTCAACTTGCAGTTCAGTAGAGTCGCTGATAATTAGTGCTAGAAATGTGTCGGAATTCTTTAATGAGTAAAAAGCCTGTACCTTGATTCGAGGCGGCGCCAAATGCCTCTCTTCCCTCCACCCCCCTTCCCACCCCCCTACCTCCCACGAGCCCCTCCACCTTGCACTACCCCTAACACAGGCCTGTGACAAGTAATGTTCAGACAGAGGCGTGGGTTGTGTGGGACACAATGATTAAAATCTGTACATACTTGAACATGATTTACACTGCCACAGAACGTCTGTCATTTGCTTCTTAACATTAACTATGCGTGAATTAATATATTCCACTGCTCAGTCTTGTCCCCAGATTAAATTAAGAAGATCATCGAAAATTGGAACTGGCAATACGAGATCCCATACCAAGGTGGTTGTTGTTGTTGTTTTGATCTTCAGTCCGAAGGCTGGTTTGATGCAGCTGTCGGTACTACTCCATCCTGTGCAGGTCTCTTCACATCCGAGTAACTTCTGTAACTTACATCCCACTGAATCTGTTTACTGTTTTCATCTCTTGGTCTCCCTCTACAACCCCCCCCCCCCTCTCCCGCTCCTCCCCCTCCCCCCCCCCCTTCCCACAATACTAATCTGGTGATTCCTCGATGTCTTAAAATGTTTCGTATCAAACGATCCCTTCGTTCACTGAATTTGTACCACAAATTAATTTCTCTCCCCAATTATACTCAGTACCTCATCATTAGTTTCGTGAACTACCAATCTAATCTTAAGCATTCTTCTGTGGCACCACGTTTCAAAAGTTTCTGTTCTCTTCTGGTCTCAGCTGCTTATCGTCCATGTTTCACTGCCATATAAGGCTACACTCCAAATACCTCCTAACTCTTAAGTATGTATTCGATGTTAACGAATTTCTCTCCTGCAGAGACGCTTTTCGTGTCACTGCCACTCTATATTTTATATTTTCTCTACTTCGACCATCAACAGTTGTTTTACAGTCCATATAGCAAAACTCAGCTACTACTTTAAATGTCGCGTTTTTAATCTACTTCCTTCAGCGTCGCCTGATTTAAATCGATTACATTGCATTGTCGTTGTTTTGCTCCTGTTGATGTTCATTCTATATACTTCTTTCAAGATAATGTGCATTCCTTTCAACCGCTGTTCCAATTTCTTTGCAGTCTCTGATAGAATTATAATGTCATCAGCAAACGTCAGAGTTTTTATTTCTTCTCCTTGAACTTTAATTCCTGTTCCAATTTTGTCTTTGGTTGCCGTTACTGCTTGTTCGGTGTACATATTGAATAACATCGGGATAGGCTACAGGCTTTTCTCACTTCCTTTTCGACCACTGGCTCCATTTGATACCCCCTGACTCTTATAACGGTCGTCTGATTTCTGTACAAGCTGTAAATAGTCTTCCGCTGCCTGTATTTTACCCCTGTTACCTTCAGAATTTCAAGGAGCGAATTCCAGTCAAGACTGTCAAAAGCTTTCTCTAAGTCCACAAATGCTGGTAACATAGGTTTGCCTTTCCTTAAAGTTTCCTTTAGGCCAATCGTAGAGCCAGTATTGCTTCGCGTGTTCCTATATCTCTCCGAAATCGAAACTGATCTTCAACGATGTCGGCTTCTATCGTTTTTTCCGTTCTCCTGTAAAGATTTCGTGTTAGTATTTTGCAACCATTGCCTATTGAACTTATAGTTCGGTAATTTTCACACCTGTCGGCACCTCCTTCTTTGGGCTTGGAATTATTATTATACTCTTCTTGAAGTCGAGGGCATTCCGCCTGCTTCATACGTCTTGGACACCAGATGGAAGAGTTTTGTCATGACTGGCTCTCCCAAGGGCATCAGCAGTTGTCAAGAAATGTCATCTACTCCCTGGACCTTGTTTCGACTTTGGTCTTTGAGTGATCTGTCAAATTCTTCTCTCAGTATCATATCTCCTATCTCATCTTCATCTATGTCCTCTGCCATTTCTATAATATTGTCTTCGAGTTTGTCCCCCTTGTATAGACCCTCTGTGTACTCCTTTCACCTTTCTGTTTTCCCTGCTTTGCTTCGCACTGATTTTACATCTGAGCTGGTGACATTCGTCCATCTGCTTCCCTTTTCTCCAAAGACCTCTTTAATTTTCCTCTAGGCGATAGCTGTTTTTCCTCTAGTAAAACATGCTTCGAAGTTCTTACATTTCTCTTCTAACCATAACAAGTAAACCGAACAAAATCTCATGAAACACTCTGAAAGACGTGCACTTCATTCACCATTCAGTGCTTGCGTTCCATATTTCTAATCCTAGCATTCTGGTATTCGGTAAAATAATAATTCAGGTAATATTAATAATTTCTATGGGTTGCCTGATTTATTTGACGATTTTTACAGTTTGTCTCACACTGATTTGTGGGAGGAGCTTGGCGCCAGGAATTTTCTTTATTTATGGGCGATGGCAGCAGTCTTCCTAGCAGCCATTATGGCTTCCCGTTTCCCATCCTTTTTCCGATCGCCAGGATAGCACGAGGTGTCGTTTGGAAGTTCAGTAGTGGCCAAAGTTTCTCCTGTTCTCAGTTCCTCAACCTGCCTTGCCAACTTTGTAACTGATATTTCTGCTCGATTTGAACGTCGCGAGGTCGCCTCCCTATGAAATTCCGCCCCTATGATTGGCCAGTTCAGGTACGGGCCCGTTTTTCGCGGATGGGCGCCAACCGCCCTCCGCGGGCGGATAGTGGAGAAAGGGTCAGTAGGGCAATTCTAGTGTGACCGTGCCGAAGGCCGGAGGAGCTTATTCCGGAGATGAAGCTCGGTAAGCATGAGCGCCGACGTGCACTGTAGATTCGCTCCCTGCAGCCCAGAGAGAAACGTATAGGTCATTGTGAATAGTTTCGCGTCTTGCGGGTTTTATTCCTTTAGTACGAGAGGGTACCTAGCAATTCACGCACAGTAGCATCTTTCTTAGTCTTTGGCTGATTCATGGATGTGGTCGTTGCATGCCTACAACCCTTTCATTTACTAAATGGGACCCCATTTGATAATACGTTACTAAAATTACTTTTCTCCTGCTATCGTGGCTTGTTATGAACGAGCGTTGGGGCAGGCTGCTGATATCGAATCTTTCTTCCCCCACCCCTGTTTGGTTGTATTATTGTTCGATTTTGAATTGTTTAATAAATGAGTCCTTTAATCTTACATTCTCCCCTTAATTTCGTGAAATCACCCCAAGTGTCACAGAATATTTCAGAGCTATAACGGTTGCTATAATGTCGTGCAGGTCTCGCGCCTTTTACGATAGGATAAAGATTCAATAGCGCGCGCCTGGCACGACCATTGCATGCATGGCACCGATAACGGTAGTAATCATTGATAAACTGGGAAGTGTTCACGGCTCAGTGTGAGTACGTGAGCACTAAATCCACTTGATGTGCTGGAAGTAGTGGCCTCTGTTTTGCCTTACTGGTTTAGACAAAATATCAAAAATCACAGACCCTACAGCAAGGAATAGCAACCTGAAAATAACGAGCCACCGCTTTTAAGTCCTTTACAGAGACGTATCAGACGCTCCTCCTTAGAAGTGTTGCTGTTGTTGTGGTCTTCAGTCCTGAGACTGGTTTGATGCAGCTCTCCATGCTACCCTATCCTATGCAAACTTCTTCATCTCCCAGTACTTACTGCAACCTACATCCTTCTGAATCTGTTTAGTGTATTCATCTCTTTGTCTCCCTCTACGAATTTTACCCTCCACGCTGCCTTTCAATGCTAAATTTGTGATCCCTTGATGCCTCAGAACATGTCCTACCAACCGGTCCCTTCTTTTTGTCAAGTTGTGCCACAAACTCCTCTTCTCCCCAATTCTGTTTTAATACTTCATCATTAGTTATGCAATCTACCCATCTACTTTTCGGCATTTTTCTGTAGCACCACATTTCGAAAGTTTCTATTCTCTTCTTGTCCAAACTATTTATCGTCCATGTTTCACTTCCATACATGGCTACACTCCACACAAATACTTCCAGAAACGACTTCCTGACACTTAAATCAATACTCGATGTTAACAAATTTCTCTTCTTCAGAAACGCTTTCCTTGCCATTGCCATCATCAGTTATTTCGCTCCCCAAATAGCAAAACTCCTTATAACTTAAATTGTATCACTTCCTAATCTAATTCCGTCAGCATCACCCGATTTAATTCGACTACATTCTATTACCCTCGTTTTGCTTTTGTTGATGCTTATCTGATATCCTCGTTTCAAGACACTGTCCATTCGGTTCAACTGCTCTTCCAAGTCCTTTGCTGTCTCTGACAGGATTACAATGTAATCGGCGAACCTCAAAGTTTTTATTTCTTCTCCATGGATTTTAATACCTACTTCGAATTTTTCTTTCGTTTCCTTTACTGCTTGCTCAATATACAGATTGAATAACATCGGGGAGAGGACATGACACACATCTATGTCCGAGCCAGACTTCGAACCTGCGACCGTAGCGGTCGCGCGGTTCCGACTGTAGCGCCTAGAGCAGCTCGGCTAACCATAGCAAGTAAACCGAACAAAATGTCATGAAACAGTCCTTTACAGAGACGTGTCAGACTGCTCCTCCTTAGAGGATTCGATGGTCTGTTGGATTGATAAGAGGTTCATTTTTTGAACTGCTCCTCCTTACAAGGGAACCTCCCCATCACCCCCCCCCCCCCCTCAGATATAGTTATAAGTTGGCACAGTGGATAGGCCTTGAGAAACTGAACACAGACCAATTGAGAAAACAGGACGAAGTTGTGTGGAACTATGAAAAAAATAAGCAAAATATACAAACTGAGTAGTCCATGTGCATGATAGGCATTATCAAGGAGTTGTAAGGTCAGGAGCGCCGTGGTCCCGTGGTTAGTGTGAGCAACTGCGAAACGAGAGATCCTTGTTTCCAGACTACCTAGTTTAATTTTTTATTTTCAGACAATTATTATCTGTCCGTCCGTCCGTTTTATGTGAGGTAAGTGCGCCGTAGTATGGGGACGCTACACCTAAACCGAAAAATTTGAAAGCGTTGAAAACATATGTTTTGACGGAGCACAGGGAAAACTGCGCCACTGTGAAACTGCTGCATTCATTTGTTGCAGTTTACGCGACAAACTCTTTATATTTTCGTCACATTTTTGGAAGTGATTATCACATCCACAAGAAAACTTAAATCGGGCAAGGAAGAAGAATCTTTTTACCCATCCGCCCAAGTGTACAAGTTAGGTGGGTCGACAACATGTTCCTGTCATGTCACGCACATGCCGTCACCAGTGTCGTATAGAATATATCAGACGTGTTTTCCTGTGGAGGAATCGGTTGACCTATGACCTTTCGATCAAATGTTTTCGGTTCCCATTGGAGAGGCAGGTCCTTTCGTCTACTAATCGCACGGTTTTGTGGTGCGGTTCCAAAACGCAGACACTAAACTTATTACAGTGAACAGAGACGTCAATGAACGCACGGACAGATCATAACTTTGCGAAAATAAAATAGGTAATGTTTTCACTCAAGGGAAGACTTGAACCAAGAACCTCTCTTTCCACAGTTGCACACGCTAACCACCTTTTTTTATCTCGTTTTGTTCCCTTTCGTTCGTTACATCTGCTTGGTGCGGACGTCGTAAGACACCCGTTTAAGTTCGTTGTTGATCGGTTAACTCAGTTTTTTTTTTTATTATTACAGAGTGCAGCTTACCCTCTGACCGAACACGCTGAGCTACGGTGCCGGCAAAGAAAGTAAACTTCTCACTCGAGAGAAGACTTGAACCAAGGACCTCTCGTTCCGCAGCTGCTCACGCTAACCACGGGAGTACGGCGCTCCTGAGTTCGCATCGTCCTTGATGTTGCTTATCTTGCGCATGGGGTACTCAGTTTGTATATTTTGCTTATGTTTTCCACAGTTCCACACAACTTCTTCCTGTTTCCTCGACTGATCTGTGTTCCAGTTTTTCAAGGCCTATCCACTGTGCCAAATTATAACTAAATCTGAGGGGGGTGCGATGGGGAGGTTTCCTTGTTAGAAGGGAACCGCCACAAATTCCTGCAGAACCCACTCCAACTCAGCGCACCTTTTTCATGCGCCGTGACAAGCTATAGCGTATAACATTATCCCCGAGACACGCACCCTGTGTCAATTAGCAGAGAATTAACGTGGAAATGTAGATGCGTATCTCCTCTAGAGCCCCCGCCGCCTGCCTGATGCCGGATGACAAGCGCGGAGCCGATCTGCGCCCCGACTGGGCTGCGGATGTGTCTGACGTTTCAATGGCCGCCCGCACCGCTGTCGTAACAGCGGGAGCCTGCCGGCGGTTTGTTATCGGGCGCCGGCAACACACGTCGGGCGCCGCGCTGACAGCTACTTTGTTATTAACATCCTTAAATGGCGCTCCCGCCTCTGTGGGCTTGTTAGTTCCAGACGCCCGACTCTCGCCTCCCTACGGATCTCTCACTTTCTTTTTCTCGTTTTTGTCTTCCCGCTCGCGCCCTTTTTCCCTACACGTATGCGCGCGGGACGCGGCGTCCAGCTAGCGCGGGTTCGCACTCGTGATTCCAGGAAGCGCGTAATGAACTCGCCGGCCTGGAGCTGGAGCTGGAGGGCGTGACTGGCGCGTGTCACGCTCCAGCGGACCGCGCCGAATCGCCTTCTCCGATTCAGCTATCCGAGCTCCGGCCGCGAGTCCTTTTTGCAGTGCCGCCCGGAGTACGTGCCCCGCTGCCGACTGGCTTTGTATCCGCTTCCCTCCCTTTCGCGTGTTACTTCCCCGCGCCGCCTTCAAACGCGCTCGGACAAAAGCTTCCACTTGTTAGGTGCTCTCCCGGATACACCAGTGGTCATCGGCAGTCCGCACATTCACTCGCAGCCTTTGCGAGACGTGACAGACAAGAGGCTCGGCTTTGGCAGGTATACGGTGTAGCAACCTGCTCGTGTCTGCGTTTTGTCCGACTCTATTCGCAGACGGGAACGGAGGAGCCGGTCTGGCTTTGCTATTGAAAGCTTCGGGCATGCAAGGAAGTGCCGTTAGTTGGCGTTTACACGTCCCTTCTACCGCACAACAAGAGTCCTCGGAGCCGTATCTACCCATACTCTTCTTCTGCGCGTTGCTCGGAACTGAAGCAAGTCTATGCGGAGTACTACAACGAAAGTGTCACACTGCTACAGGAGGTGGTCAGAACTAGAAGGAAAGTTCGTAGCCGGCCGCGGTGGTCTCGCGGTTCTAGGCGCGCAGTCCGGAACCGTGCGACTTCTACGGTCGCAGGTTCGAATCCTGCCTCGGGCATGGATGTGTGTGATGTCCTTAGGTTAGTTAGGTTTAAGTAGTTCTAGGTTCTGCCCCCCCCTCCCATGAACCATGGACCTTGCCGCTGATGGGGAGGCTTGCGTGCCTCAGCGATACAGATAACCGTACCGTAGTAGGTGCAACCACAACGGAGGGGTATCTGTTGAGAGGCCAGACAAACGTGTGGCTCCTGAAGAGGGGCAGCAGCCTTTTCGTAGTTGCAGGGGCAACAGTCTGGATGATTGACTGATCTGGCCTTGTAACAATAACCAAAACAGCCTTGCTGTGCTGGTACTGCGAACGGCTGAAAGCAAGGGGAAACTAAAGCCGTAATTTTTCCCGAGGGCTACAGCTTTACTGTATGATTAAATGATGATGGCATCCTCTTGGGTAAAATATTCCGGAGGTCAAATAGTCCCCCATTCGGATCTCCGGACGGGGACTACTCAGGAGGATGTCGTTATCAGGAGAAAGAAAACTGGCGTTCTACGGATCAGAGCGTGGAATGTCAGATCCCTTAATCGGGCAGGTAGGTTAGAAAATTTAAAAAGGGAAATGGATAGATATAGTGGGAATTAGTGAAGTTCGGTGGCAAGAGGAACAAGACTTCTGGTCAGGTGACTACAGGGTTATAAACACAAAATCAAATAGGGGTAATGCAGGAGTAGGTTTAATAATGAATAGGAAAATAGGAATGCGGGTAAGCTACTACAAACAGCATAGTGAACGCATTATTGTGGCCAAGATAGATACGAAGCCCACACCTACTACAGTAGTACAAGTTTATATGCCAACTAGCTCTGCAGATGACGAAGAAATTGAAGAAATGTATGATCAAATAAAGGAAACTGGAATTCGGTAGTAGGAAAAGGGAGAGAAGGAAACGTAGTAGGTGAATATGGACTGGGGCAAAGAAATGAAAGAGGAAGCCGCCTGGTAGAATTTTGCACAGAGCACAACTTAATCATAGGTAACACTTGGTTCAAGAATCATAAAAGAAGGCTGTATACATGGAAGAAGCCTGGATATACTGACAGGTTTCAGATAGATTATATAATGGTACGACAGAGATTTAGGAACCAGGTTTTAAATTGTAAGACATTTCCATGTGCAGATGTGGACTCTGACCACAATCTATTGGTTATGACCTGTAGATTAAAACTGAAGAACTGCAAAAAGGTGGGAATTTAAGGAGATGGGACCTGGATAAACTAAAAGAATCAGAGGTTGTACGGAGTTTCAAGGAGAGCATAAGGGAGCAATTGACAGGAATGGGGGAAAGAAATACAATAGAAGAAGAATGGGTAGCATTGAGGGATAAAGTAGTGAAGGCAGCAGAGGATCAAGTAGGTAAAAAGACTAGAGTTAGTAGAAATCCTTGGGTAACAGAAGAAATATTGAATTTAATTGATGAAAGGAGAAAATATAAAAATGCAGTAAATGAAGCAGGCAAAAAGGAATACAAACGTCTCAAAAATGAGATTGACAGGAATGCAAAATGGCTAAGCAGGGATGGCTAGAGGACAAATGTAAGGATGTAGAGGCTTATCTCACTAGAGGTAAGATAGATACTGTCTACAGGAAAATTAAAGAGACCTTTGGAGAAAAGAGGACCAGTTGTATGAATATTAAGAGCTCAGATGGCAACCCAGTTCTAAGCAAAGAAGGGAAAGCAGAAAGGTGGAAGGAGTTTATAGAGGGTCTATACAAGGGCGATGTACTTGAGGACAATATTATGGAAATGGAAGAGGATTTTTTATTAGGTCCTGATACTTTATTATTATTTTAATATAAGTATATACTATAATATCTGATGTTATGTAAATATAAGTGCGATTGGCTTAATCTACAGGACGGCTTGCGTTACTCGTATAAAGATATTTTGTTCCTTTTTCTTTTACGCTTCGTAGTTCACATGTTGCAAAGTTTCTGCTACTGGGTAGGAACAATGATCAAGTAAGACTGACCTTGGGATTTTACTAAAATGTGGGAATGATGAAATAATGTTTATCTTATGCGGAGAAGTATTCCGAATTTGTTCCGCACTGTTTGTAATGGAACTTTTATAAGTCTGTGTCCTTATTGATTGGACACTGTACTTTCCTTTACGTGGATAATGGAGGAAATGTGCGTTTTAATAGAGCTAAGGCGGGAATTTTACGCACCAGTTGAGTTTACGAACTAGAAACATCCCTGAACTGCCGCTGGAGTGCGTTGCGATCGCGCATACCACGTTGGGGCCCACGTATCGTATGCACAAGTCACATCGTTTCGGAGCGTTCAGCAACACGTTGAACTTAACACGCTCAACGTTGACGTTCGACAGCACGGGCCGTGTCCCGACGGCTTAACGGTACACTCCCCCCGGCGAAGCTGAGATTTGGCTGTCCTTACCTCGTGGCCGCGCGCCATGTAAACGGCACAGTTTTTTCTTTTGGTTGTTAACATACCTATGAATGATAATTGATTGTTTCAACTCTCATGTTTCATTACAATCTGAATGGATTCGAACCTGTTCAATTCATGTTCCTCCGGTACATTTACATTTTCGTCTGCGGGCGCTAGCATATTGGTCCTCCGAGCCGTCTTGTGATGGATTCGAGGAAGTAAAGCGCAGCGACAGCCTTCCGTCGGCTGAACGATACCGACGAGTGTCGACGGAGCAACTCGGGGACGCAACTTCCAGCGTCGAGATGACGCATCGGAAAATTACGCACCTGGTCCGGCTATCCTGCTTCCTGTAATTACCACTCATTGTGACTGCTGCTTCTGCTGTTGCCTGCCACCGCTAGCTTTCCATGATGGACGAAGTATTAAGAAAGAAACTCGTAACCGCAGTTTCGGTGGCGAAAGCAAGCCTCACACGGTTGTTAAAATTTACTAACGAATTCTATGTAACAGGCAAGTCGGACACTTTGGACGTTACTGTCAGGCTACAACATTTGCCAAAGATCGTGGAGAAGTATGAAGACGCTCCGTCACAGCTGTTTGAAGATGTAATGAGTGATACTGTGGTCAGAGAAACTTCCGAAAATATGGTCTTCGAGGTTTCGAAAAAAGTGAGAGCGATTGAGATGAATCACACAAACGCAGGTGACAAGGTTTCGTCAGATGCTGGGTCTGCCTTGAGGGTATCAAAACAGAGCGTCAAGCTCCCCACTATAAAACTGCCATCAATTAACGGTGATGTATCGTAGTTCCGGCATTTTCACGATACATTTGTGAGACTCGTCGTAAACAATGGGGAACTAGAGGACTGCTACCTACCATCATTTTCTGCATTCATTCACAGGTGAAGCACTCAATGTAATTGTCCATCTTCCTGTGACTAATACTAACTTTATTTCTGCGTTCATTAACAGGTGAAGCACTCAATGTAATTGGCCATATTCCTATGACTAATACTAACTTTAAGGGAGCCTGTAGTTTGGTCTGTAATAGATACAATAATCCTCAAATCATTGCATCAGCACACTTAAAGAAACTGCTAATGCTACCGACAATGACAAAACCAAGTGAACTTCGAGCAGTACTAAATGAAACTTTAAGCAATGTGCATGAGCTGATGGCATTACAGCTAGATGTCTCTTTGCAAGACTCCTTATAGAAAGGGTTGAACATTCTATAAGAACCGAGTTTGAAACCAATCTGAGTTCGAGTAGCTTTCCAACATTTAAAGAAACATGTGCCTTTCTATAGAATAAATGTACATCTTTAGACATAGCCAAGATTATAGCACCACAATGTCACGGCACAACTGTTAATAAAGATCAGAATGCGTACAACACCAAGCAGTTTGGGCATTCAAAACACATATGCGTTGCTACAGGTACTGCATGTCTCATGTGCTGCCAGCCTCACGCACTGCACAAGTGCAGCAAATTCAGACAAGCCACGTGTAGTGAATGCAAGGTTGTTGTGATGCGCAACAACTTGTGCTACAACTGTCTGAAGAATGATCACAGGGATTCTCAATGCAACTGCATTACCTGTCATACCTGTGGTAAACGACACCACACGTTATTACATGCAGAATCACAACAGAAACAAGATACACCAAGGAAGGAGTGTACAGGTAACATGCAACACGAACACAGTGGCAAACATCAGTCAACTACATCGAGCTATTGTTTACTGAAGATCAGTCCAGGCAAAAGAATACTCCTTGCAACAGCGTGAATAAGGTTGCAAGATATCAATGGAAAATGGCAGACTTGTCGTGCTGTATTAGATTCTGGATCGCAGTTATGTTTCATCTCGGAAACGCCTCAGACTTCAAAGGTGGCACAGCGGAGAAGCAACCCGCTCAGAAACAAAACATCGTGTTTTATACTATTGGGCTCCTGTGTAAGCAACTTGCAACTTTATGTCATCTGTGGAATGCTTAGTTTTGCCAAAGATAACTGACACCTTGCCTGAACAAAGAACTGACCCTAGTACGTGGCACTTGCCAATTGTACAACTCGCTGATCCAGAGTTTTGGTAACCTGGAAACATCGACCTGTTGCTAGGAGCAACATTTTGTCCATACATTCACAAATAAAGGACTATCTCCGTAGCAACTGATCATCCTATGCTGCAAGAGACGGAACTAGTTTGGGTCATATCTGGTCGGTATCAAACGGTAGAGTACAAAAATTCGTCACGGGAGCCGATTGTGTCGTGCTTTGTAAAAACGAACACTGACGTTCAAACACTTTTGAAGAAATTCTGGGAGATAGAAGAATTAAATCGTCATACAATGACGAAAGATGAGAAACATTGTGAAGCACACTTCGTGCAACACACAATGGAAGATTTCATAAGCAGATTCGTTGTCCATCTCCCGTTTCGCGAAGAGCCAAGTAAATTAGGCGAATCTTTCAACACTGCAGCAAAACGTTTCTCTTAGATTGAACAGAATCTGGCGAGGCACCCGAAGCTTAAAGACAGCTACACACAGTTCATGAGGGAATATGAAGACTTAGGACATATGGAACCAGTAGCTACACCTGCTGCCATTTCATACTACATGCCACACCTTGCCGTTCTTAAGAAAGTCAGTCCAACTACCAAAACACGAGTAGATTTTGATTGTTCGGCCAAACTGAGCTCTAATTTGTCGCTAAACACTTTGCTGATGGTCGGACCAGCGATTCAGCAAGATTTGTGCTCCATAATATTTCGCTTCCGCATGCATGGTATTGCCTTCACAGCTGACATAGAGAAGATGTATCGACAAGTTCTCGTAGCGGATGAAGATCGCGCCTACCAACGAATACTGTGGAGGAGTGACAGATCTTCAAAAATCAAATGGCTCTGAGCACTATGGGACTTAACATCTATGGTCATCAGTCCCCTAGAACTTAGAACTACTTAAACCTAACTAACCTAAGAACATCACACAACACCCAGCCATCACAAGGCAGAGAAAATCCCTGACCTCGCCGAGAATCGAACCCGGGAACCCGGTCGTGGGAAGCGAGAACGCTACCGCACGACCACGAGATGCGGGCGGTGACAGATCTGCACCACTGCAGGAATATTAGTTAAGACAGCCACATGCGGAATGGCCTGTGCACCTTTCCTGCGGTACGATGTCTGTTACAATTAGCTCATCAAGGTGGCGGATGTAACTAGGCACCAAAGATTCTTGACAATGACTTCTATGTGGACCATTGTATCTCAGGTTACGATGCAGTAGAGGTTGCAATCAAATTCCAGAAATATCTAGCGAAGCTTTTGAAGAAATGTGGTTTCGCATTACGGAAGTGGTCCAGAAACAGTGTGGAACTCCTCGAAAATGTCCCCTCAGAGTTAAGAGAGACACAAGTACTCTTATGGCTTGATAACGAAGAGGGTATAAAAACTATAGGTTTACTCTAGCACCCAGTTCCAAATTGTGTATAACGTCAAGCCAACACGTGAGGTCTACAGCTTCACAAAATGCATTGTACTATCTGTCACGTCATCCATTTTTAATCCTCTGGGATTAATCAGTCCCATTGTTAACACATTCAAAATCTTTTTGCAACGTCTGTGGCGGCCCTTGCCTCAAGAGTTGAATTGCATGTGGCAGACACTATACAGAGAGGTTCGGTTGATCGGATTGACATTACAGAAGGAAAACTTGTCATCATTCAACTGCACGGATTCTGCGATGCTATAGAGAAGGCCTACGGCTTTTATAGGTATATATGTACGATCAACGAATCATCATGGAATCTGTTAAATTATTAAGCTCCAAAACGCTAGTATCTCCGTTCAAAAAGTTGTTGGCTACAAATTACGAACGTTCCGGAATGTTTTGAACAGACCTGGTGCGACAGACTCACTGGCAGCAAGAATTTCTCATTTCGTTTTAGTACTCGGCGCTATGACAGCTCGTTGTCTGTGCGCAAAGTACGGATGAGTGCTTCCTGACGTGTGTAACAACTTAGGCGTTTTCTCGCTCGATTTAGCGCACGCCTTGTTGCGCACTGTGTCGAACTTATTTTCCTTCTCACGCGAAACTATTGGATGTTTCTGCTAGTAGCTTTATTATGCAGTCTACAGCTTGTCAGAGTTTTTACGGTGTGGTGTTTCTTTCTTTGTTGGCGTCGAAGTGAGCACAACACAGGTAACGGCGGCGAAAAATCTGTGCTTGGTGAACATATCGTATAAAACGCTTGTGTAACGACAAAAGAGAAAGATACAATACTGGCCATTAAAATTGCTACACCACGAAGATGACGTGCTACAGACGCGAAATTTAACCGACAGGAAGAAGATGCTGTGATATGCAAATGATAAGCTTTTCAGAGCATTCACGCAAGTTTGGCGCCGGTGGCGACACCTACAACGTGCTGACATGAGAAAAGTTTCCAACCGATTTCTCATACACAAACAGCAGTTGGCCGGTGTTGTCTGGTGAAACTTTCTTGTGATGCCTCGTGTAAGGAAAAGAAATGCGTTCTATGACGTTTCCGACTTCGATAAAGGTCGGATTAAAGCTAATCGCGATTGCGGTTTATCGTATCGCAACATTGCTGCTCGCGTCGGTCGAGATCCAATGACTGTTAGCAGAATATGGAATCGGTGAGTTCAGGAGGGTAATACGGAACGCCGTGCTGGATCCCAATGGGCCTCGTATCTCTAGCAGTCGAGATGACAGGCATCTTATCCGCTTGACTGTAACGGATCGTGCAGCCACCTCTCGATCCCTGAGTCAACAGATGGGGACGTTTGCAAGACAACAACCATCTGCACGAACAGTTCGACGACGTTTGCAGCAGCATGGACTGTCAGCTCGGAGACCATGGCTGCGGTTACCGTTGACGCTGCATCACAGACAGGAGCGCCTGCGATGATGCACTCAACGACGAACCTGGGTGCACGAATGGTAAAACGTCATTTTTTCGGATGAATCCAGGTTTTCTTTACTGTATCATGATGGTCGCATCCGTGTTCGGCGACATCGCGGTGAACGCACACTGGAAGCGTGTATTCGTCATCGCCATACTGGCGTTTCACCCGGCGTAATGGAGGAGGTGCCATTGGTTACACGTCTCGGTCACCTTTTGTTCGCACTGACGGCACTTCGAGCAGTGGACGTTACATTTCAGATGTGTTACGACCCGTGGCTCTACCCTTCATTCGAGCCCTGCGAAACCCTACATTTCAGCAGGAAAATGCACGACCGTATGTTGCAGGTCCTGTACGGGCCTTTCTGGATACAGAAAATGTTCGACTGCTCGATGGCCAGAACATTCTCCAGATCTCTCACCAATTGAAAACGTCTCGTCAATGGTGGCCGAGTAACTGGCTCGTCACAATACGCCAGTCACTACTCTTGATGAACTGTCGTATCGTGTTGAAGCTGCATGGGCAGCTATAGCTGTACACGCCATCCAAGCTCTGTTTGACTCAATGCCCAGGCGTATCAAGGCCGTTATTATAGCCAGAGGTGGTTGTTCTAGGTACTGATTTCTCAGGATCTATGGACCCAAATTTCTTGAAAATGTAATCACATGTTGTTTCTAGTATATTTGTCCAATGAATACCCATTTATCATCTGCATTTCTTCTTGGTGTAGCAATTTTAATGGCCAGTTGTGTATGATCGTTTTACCTCGACACAAACAGAAAATTCCTTTTCCATTTTTATTAGCAAGTGAGAAACGTAACAAGAACTGCAACATTCATAAGAGAATAAGACTGGGGTTTAAAGTCGCGCCATCAACAAGGTTATTAGAAACAGTACAGACGTGGACAGATGATGCATGGCGACGGAAGTCGAGTCCCACAGCAGAGAAGGAGGAAGTGACCCTCCTCCCCCTTTCACTCTCCCACTTTGCAGACAGGACGCCTTTGGTATAACACCAGAGTCGTTCCGCACATACCTACTTATGGACCTGTAATTCATATCTTTCCCCCCTGTGGACCGAGATGCCAGAGACCTCACCCAGTCGGAAGTCGGTCGTTTGGGCGCCCTTCAGGCGGCGAGTTGGCCGTATGGCGGGCCACGCGAACAGAGGCGAGCCTGTGCGACATTCCGACCGCAGCTGTGAACAGCTGCCCCCCCCCCTCCCGCCCCCACCCATCACCGGCGAGGACGGGGCGACGAGCGCCACCTAACGAGCCACACACGTGTGTCGCCCACGTGGGCCGGGCTGGCCTAATCTGGGGGACAGACGCGGAACCAGTGCCGCCTGCCCAATTACTGACGCCAATTAGGAGGCAGCAGGTGAGCCAACAGAAACACGCCACGCCCGGCTCCACACCTGCACCGCACTCGCCTACTCCGTGCACCATCACTGTTTCCACTTCTGTTTTTGGATGGAACAAGAAAATACAGAAACTTCCAGCTTAAAGGTGGACGAGTCGCTCCCTGAAACTAGCCTCTGTATCTACACCAGTGATTCCCAGAGTGTCCGCCACCCGGTAGCTGAGTGGTCGGCGCGACGAAATGTCAATCCTAAGGGCCCGGGTTCGATTCCTGGCTGGATCGGGGATTTTTCTCCGCTGAGGGAGTGGGTGTTATGTTGTCCTAATCAGCATTATTTCGTCCCCATGGACGCGCAAGTCGCCTAAGTGGCGCCAAATCGAAACACTTGCACCAGGCGAGCGGTCTACCCGACAGGGGGCCCTCGTCACACGACATTACTATTTATTCCCAGAGTGGTCTATACAGGGTGTTAAAAAAGGTACGGCCAAACTTTCAGGAAACATTCTTCACACACAAATAAAGAAAATATGATATGTGGACATGTGTCCGAAAACGCTTAATTTCCATTTTAGTTCCGTCAGTATATACTATACTTCCTCGATTCACCGCCAGTTGGCCCAATTGAAGGAAGGTGATGATTACTTCGGTGCTTGTGTTAACATGCGACTCATTGCTCTACAGTACTAGCATCAAGAGGTTAGTGTTCATCAAAAACGTGGTTTTGCAGTCAGTGCAGTGTTTACTAATGCGGAGTTGTCAGTTGCCTATTTGATGTATAGATTAGCACGGGGCAATAGCCGTGGCGCGGTACGTTTGTATCGAGACAGATTTCCAGAACGAAGGTGTCCCGACAGGAAGACGTTCGAAGCAATTGATTGGCGTCTTAGGGAGCACGGAACATTCCAGCCTATGACGCCACTGGGGAAGACCTAGAACGAGGAGGACACCTGCAATGGACTAGGCAATTCTTCGTGCAGTTGACGATAACCCTAACGTAAGCGTCAGAGAAGTTGCTGCTGTACAAGGTAACGTTGACCACGTCACTGTATGGAGAGTGCTACGGGACAACCAGTTGTTTCCGTACCATGTACAGCGTGTGCAGGCACTATCAGCAGCTGATTGACCTCCACGGGTACACTTCTGCGAATGGTTCATCCAACAATGTGTCAATCCTCATATCAGTGCAAATGTTCTCTCTGCGGATGAGGCTTCATTCCAACGTGATCAAATTGTAAATTTTCACAATCAACATGTGTGGGCTGACGAGAACCCGCATGCAATTATGCAACCACATCACCAATACAGATTTTCTGCGAACGTTTGGGCAGGCATTGTTGGTGATGTCTTGATTGGGCCCCATGTTCTTCCACCTACGCTCAATGGAGTACTTTATCATGGTTTCATATGGGAAACTCTACCTGTGCTGCTACAACATGTGCCTTCACAAGTACGACACAACATGTGATTGATGCACGATGGAGCTCCTGCACAATTCAGTCGAAATGTTCGTACGCTTCTCAACAACAGATTCGGTGACCGATAGATTGGTAGAGGCGGACCAATTCCATGGTCTCCACGCTCTCCTGACCTCAACCCTCTTGACTTTCATTTATGGGGGCATTTGAAAGCTCTTGTCTACGCATCCCCGGTACCAAATGTAGAGACTCTCCGTGCTCGTATTGTGGACGGCTGTGATACAATACGCCATTCTCCAGGGCTGCATCAGCGCATCAAGGATTCCATGCGACGGAGGGTCGATGCATGTATCCCCGCTAACGGAGGACATTTTGAACATTTCCTGTAACAAAGTGTTTGACGTCACGCTGGTACGTTCTGTTGCTGTTTGTTTCCATTCCATGATTAATGTGAAGAGAAGTAATAAAAATGTCCTCTAACATGGAAAGTAAGCATTTCCGGACACATGTCCACATAACATATTTTCTTTCTTTGTGTGTGAGGAATGTTTCCTGAAAGTTTGGCCGTACCTTTTTGTAACACCCTGTATAGAGCCCCAGGGGCCGACCGTAACCTGCAAGGGGTCAGTATCAGCGGAACTAAAATAGGGGATGCGGGGTGCATTAGATGTAAGTGGAGGTCAATGAGAGTGAATTCCATTTAGGGAGCTCGCAGTCAAATTTCCAATTTCTTCTCACAGTACTGATGCTTGCTCTTGTGTACGTCACTGTTCATCTCATCGGCTAACAGGGATGGAGCAATTCTTTATTTTCGCTCTCTTTGAGCTGGTGCGCTGCTGGCGCCATTCTCCATCGATTAGCATCCCGATCGTTGTGAGTCGATTTTCGATACCTGCTGGTCTTCTTCACATCTTTGGCGGATGGCTACTTAACTGCGACGCGTGTGCTCTGCTGGGGCTTGTGTTCGGGTATCAGCTGTGTGAGCGACAGTGATGTGTGGTTCTGTGAATGTATGCAGCGTGGCGAGTGGTCGAGTTGGTACGACGGAAGAGAGTGGGCAGCTGCTATGGCGTGTTTAGACGTTGGAATGCAGATCCGCTGCCGACGGTGATTGAGATTTCCTTGAGATTTGAAGGACAGATTTCCTTCGCACGTGTTATGTGTTATTTAAAGTGAACGAGCTGGAGTCGTCGAATTGTTCCTCGGTGGGTTCTGTTCATGTTGAGTGAATTCCCGAGTGCACTGAAAACTATCTTGATTGTTACTTGTCACTGTAAATGGTCTGGCCGCCTGATATGTTGATGGCATTTAAGGGAGTTCTAGCTACGCACAACAAATAGACATGAAGCCGTGCTTAATGCCCAGCTAGAGGTTATACTGAAACGTCCTCTTAGAAAAATTATAAATGACTGTGCTTAAACTGACACACAATATTTTTAGCGCAACGCAATCTGACTTTCAAAAATTCCTACAAAAGAATGGCTTGACTAACAAAAACCTATTCCTTTCATGAATCACATACCTCACAAAAATCTTCGTTACTCAAACTACTGCAATATAGCGTGCGCCAATACTGCCAGCTAAATAAAAGATTCTAACTGCTGAAGGCACTAACTACTGATAGGCAGTTAGAAAATGCAAGAGTTTTATAGAGAACAAGCAATGTATTTACCTTAATAGCTTTCAAAAGTACATATCAGTCCATGACATCCAGTCTTACAAATTTACTCTCTCTGGACACACGTCCAGATCATCCGCTCTCAAAATTCCGCCATCTCACATCCACCACTGCTGGCGGCTCACCTCCACCTGCGCAACAGTGTGCGCTGTTAACAGCCAACTGCCCAACACTACAATAGCGACTATTCTAACAATGCCACCCAGCCACAGACTGCACACAGCACAGCCAGTGATTTTCATACAGAGCACTACTTGGCGTTACCAATATAAAAACCTAAACAGCCTACTTACAATACCAATTAGTGCTAAGTCTGTGCCTGGCATTCGAGAGCGGGACGAAATAATTTTCCCTGTTTCCTTTTTCTATGTTATTATTTTATTTCTTTGTTCCAGAGAATTGGCTAATCAGATTTTAAGAGCCGCTATTGGGCAAGTAATCTCGTAGGTTCGTTCTGCTTGGGTTCATCTTGTGCCATGTATAATTTAAGGTTTATTTATAACCACTTGGGCATATATGTTTTGTGTACCTGATTGTCCAGAATGTTGTCTGCTGTTGATGTGTTTATGTTTCAGATAATTGACAGTGGTCGACGCGAGCAAACTCCGATCGGGGTATCACGGTGGAAGAGGGATATTTAAGGACCTGGATCGGTGTCTATGGTTACGTTGTTAGTGTCCTGCAATTCCATCTGTCCGGTGGAGCGTTGTGGTTTTCCGGAAGCTTAATTATAGCTCAAAATTGAGTATAGTTCTACTCCACCTTCTAGTTCATGAATCTCCTGTATCTGTTAGAAACTTTCGGTCTGCTCAGCACTAATTTTCAACGTAAAATTGAAACGGCCTCATTTTAAGACTATTTAATATACTGTTATTATACTCTGGGGATGAAATGTATGTGAACCTCGTATCTGTAAGTAATACTAAAGAGAAACCTAGTTGTGTGTATTAATCTGATAATACTTTTAATTTGTTAAAATTGCTTACGATCAGTCCATGGAAGATGTCTTAGCTATTGGAAGTAGTTATAGAATTTAATATGAGTTATGTGAAAGCCAGTTTCTATGTAAGTCATGAATCATGTGTAAAAGGTCTGTGTGATTCAGTTACGTCAGTTAAATTTGATTAACAGTGGTTTTATGAACATTGTTTTAATTATTGAAAATTGGTTGAGTAAATTTTGAAAGATCTGTGTCTATCGGACTTAAATGCATTAATGTTTCACTCTCCACTGCAGAGTGAAAATCTCATTCTGTAAACATCCCCCAGGCCATGACTAAGCCATGTCTCCGCAGTATCCTTTTTTCCAGGCGTATTAGTTCTGCGAGTTTCGCAGTAGAGCTTCTGTATAGTTTGGAAGGTAGGAGACGAGGTACTGGCGGAACTGAAGCTGTGAGGACGTGTCGCGAGTCGTTCTTGGGTATCTCAGTTGGTAAGAGCACTTACCCGCGAAAGGCAAAGGTCCCGAGTTCGAGTCTCGGTCCGACACGCGGTTTTAATCTGCCAACAATTTTCATATCAGCGCACACTCCACGGCAAAGTGAAAATCTCATTCTGGCACTTTTGGTTCTTTTTGACTCAGACATCTAGGTTGTTTCCGCTGCTGGGTTTGCCGTTTGCACCCAGGCTGTCTGAATGCTGACCGACAGAATCAACCTATTGCACGATAACTCCCGTACCCAAACTGTCAATCAGATGAAAGCCACGATTCAGCGATTTGGTTGGGAAACACTTCAACACCTTCCAGACGGCCCGGATCACTCACAGTGCGTCTTCTGACTCTTTGGCGATCTGAAGAAAGACAGGCGTGGACGTCGGTTTCCGTCGGACGAGGAAGCATGAGAGTGGGTGGGGTAGTGGATCCGTCAACGCCCGACCGCGTTGTACGGAACGGGAATTGGTGGTCTCGTCTCCCAGGGGGATAAATGTCTTAATGCGCGCGTCGTTACTTTTGAACGGAACCATCGATGGCCCTGTCGCGGTGGGTGTTCTGTTTTCATTTGATTTCTTCTTGTAGTATATACTGTTGATTACGAGAGATAAATGCGCGTTACCATTTCTTTTAAAAACCAACATCTCCCAAAAAGAAAATTTATTTCCTAACCTATAAAAGTGAAATTTGCTTTTTCGAAGCCATATATAGTGTAGTAGACTTCAGGTGTCAGGCATGCAGGAGTCATTGGAAATTCTTTCGTGGAAGTGACATGTGCTTTAGCGCTTGGGCGATACTTAGTGTTTTTTACTTTCTAAAATGTTCTTGCGTAACCATTAATAAATGATAGTTGTACATAACGATCGTGATATTTTTTAAATTCCTAGTTACTGTTAATTCTAGTGGAGAGTGATGTACATTGATATACAGTACTTCAAAGACTTTCGCTTCTAGCCAGCCCTGTAATAGAAGCTTAACACACTTTCGTACTCCATTTTTAAAATATGGCATTCACTTTTTATATGCTTCAGTTTATTTCTGAAATTACACAAATTACTCCGGGATATTCAGTTTTTTGCAAATGTGTAAGCATCTTGCATGGTACAATATGATCATGTACCTAGGGACAAATGTGCTACTGAAATTTAAAATCGTTCCAATCGAGAAAATCTTGTCAGTGCTGTATGTAATAGTGTATCTAGTACATTATTACGCTACTACACACCGACAACCAGTAAGTGAAATCAAATTAGGCAGACGTCTTACGAGAAAACAGTTACAAGTTAAATATATTTTGTAAGAGAAGGCACTGGAAACCAACACAAATTTCCATTTTCAAGGCAGATACAGTTATTAAGACACTAAAGAAATTATTTTCATTTGCAAGTATTACTTGTTCCTCAAGCTGCGACATCGTCGCGAAAAAACAGTGACCCGTATATGTAATAAGTTTCCTTTAATTTACGTCTATGGTCACAAACTTTTCGTTAACAGATTACCGGTTTCGGTCTTTAATGACCATCATCAGATCTGTTTCATAAAAACAAAGTCCTAATGTACTGCAACCAAATGTTAACATTTGACGATGCCACTTTGTTTTTATGAAACAGATCTGATGATGGTCATTAAAGGCCGAAACCGGTGATCTGTTAACGAAAAGTTTGTGACCATAGACGTAAATTAAAGGAAACTTATTACTTGTTCCATGGTAAGAGAACTTCCTCTGTTTGAAGGTACAAGATAGGGCACGACGGACGAAATATGGCTTAACCAAAAGCGGCGTACCGATTGAAACCAAAGCCGGCAGATGTGCATGTACAAACAAATGATTGCAATTTCAGAAAAAATGGATGATCTATTCAAGAAGAAAGGTCTTCACGAATTGAGCAAGTCAATAATGCTTTGTCCACGACTGGTTTTTATGCAAGGACTTATTCGTCTTTGCATCGACTGACAGTGTTGTTGTATGTCCTCCTGAGGTATAACTTGCCACATTCTGTCAAATTGGCTCTGCCCTTAATTCTGCAAGCGTTCTCAGTTGTGGAGAGAACCGGCTACCTTGCTGGCCAAACCAGGGTTTGGGAAGTACGAAGGCATCCAATAGAAACTTCCGCCATGTGTGGGTAGATATTATCTTCTTGAAATAGAAGCGAAAGATGGCTTGCATTGAGGGGCAACAAAACGGACTGTAGAATATCGTCTACGTACCGCTGTGCTGTAAATGCGGTGAGGATGACAACAAACGGGGACCTACTGTGAAAAGAAATGCCACCCCTGGCCATCACTACCATGTCTTGGACCGTATGGCGACCTACAGACAGGTTATTATCTCGTCACTCTCCGTGACCTCTTAAGAAACGTCAAAGTTGGTCGTTGGGGCTTAATTATAAGCGGGACTCATCACTGAAGACAATTCTACTCCAGGCGATGAGATTTCAGCTCGAAGACATGTCTGGAGACGGGTGGAAAACGTATCCCTTCACGTGGTCCCAAAACCAGTCACGAGACTGATGTACCTACTGACCAAAAACAGTCGTGTGTTTCTAAGTTAACTATCTTCTAGGTACAGCACTTTCCCCTACATGTGTTCAAAAGCAGGTAGTCTGCAATACTGTCGAGCGATCCCTCGAATAAAAGACTGTAGCTAGTGATATGGTGAAAGGACGGGTCACACCTCTGTACGAGGTGTATAGGAGAAGAACGCCACACAACTACTGTCCACATTGTTTTCATCAATTCGCTGTAGACTTTAGAACCTATTTCGAATTCAAACTTATTACAGGCATCTGCGCAGGGATTCTTCCTACTCTCCATACATGGAGTTCCGGTCCCCTTTTCTAACAAAAACATGCACTTCCAAACAACTGCGTCCGCCTTATAATATCCATTCTGACACACTGCATTTTTTTTCACCATGAGCCATCCACTTTCCTGTATCTTTCATCCATCCGCAGAACTGCCTCAAGGATCAGTTCTTTCCCCTCTTTTCTGCCTCCTCTAAGCAACTAATATGCCCCAACTACCTGCCCAGTTCTCCTGCTCCAATAAGCTGACAACATCCACCTCCTAAACCTTCAAACTTCTCAATGCTCCCTCTAGCTCCACCTAAAATACGTAACGTCCTGATGTGCATATGGTAGATCAAAATGGTTCAAATGGCTCTAAGCACTATGGGACTTAATATTTGAGGTCATCAGTCCCCTAGACTTAGAACTACTTAAACCTAACTAACCTAAGAACCACACACACATCCGTGCTCGAGGCAGGATTCGAACATGCGATTGTGGCAGCAGCTCGGTTCCGGACTGAAGCGCCTTGAACCGCTCGGCCACAGCGGCCGGCTACGGTAGATCAAAACCAGTCCTGTTAAATCGAATACTGGTAGGGACGTACTTCGCTTCTGTCGTTCTGACATCCAGCTCGACATCTATTACCATCCCATCCATCCATTTTACACTATAATATGTTGAACTAACTTTTAACCGCAAAATTACCATTTTGTACCAATCTAGTACCCATGAAAGTGTAAGGGCATACTGAAAAGTAATGCCTCCGAAATTTTTTATGTGAAAAGTATGAAAGATTTTTAAATAAAACATACGTTATTAACATCCTCCATCTTTATTCTACATGTCTACATATCTATTTCTCAACATAGTCGCCTTGGGAACGAAGACATTTCTCCCAGCTAGAGACTCATTTCTGGATACTGTTGCTTTTATTGACGGAGCAATAAACTTAACTCTGCTTATACCGCTTTATCACCATCACAATGAAGTCCTCGAAGGTGTTCTTTAAGCTTTGTAAACATTAAAAACGGATGTGGACAAGTGGGACCGAGGACGATCGATTACAGCACACCCAAGGTGTCGCACTGATGCAGACGTTGCTGCACTCGCTTCTGATGTGGCGTTGTAATCTTGAACGACAGGGTGCTCCATTTGTGGGTGAACTCTTCGAATCTGAAACTCGGTTACAGCACGCTGTTTCTCATGGACCACCATAGTTCCGTAACACACCGCCATGTTACCCGCTACAATTCGGAGTCTTCTAGTGGTAGAGGACTGAAGAACAAAGATGTACAATCTTAATTGTTTCAAAAGATTTCAGAGTTTTTACATAAAAAATTAGAAGGCATTACTTTTCAGCACGCCCTCGTAATAGCCCAAATAGACTAAAGTTACTAAATCGATTAACAGGGTGTACATGGAGATTACATCTTTCCACAATCGTCTACACCCAGAAAAACCTTATACAATCCATCATCATCTTTGACAACATAGCATGGATATTGTGAATAGTACGCTCACAATACAATTGTCTCCCCAGTCCTGTCTAAATTTCGACTGCTCCCAAGCTGATTTCAGCTCCACTACCCCCTTCACCAAGCCCTACCCCAATGAAACTTCAACAGGCTGCCTCTTCCAGACCCAGAAATACTTCCTGCCAGCTACCCATTCTGCCAGCTACAACTCTTATTCCCAGATACTTTTCTAGATCTCCGAGTCTCCTAACACATCTTCGCTCATTCCTAACCTCGATTTACATGTCCCACTTCCAAACCTACATCATCCCCTCACTCACAGACACCATTCCTATATTTGGTCCAATTTTCTCTCAATCCTCAATCCTTCCTTCCTACCCACAGGGCATTTACTGCAAGCTGACCTCGGGACACTTGCCAAATGCTACATTGCAATCATCATCATCATGTTAGTAGCAGCCACAACATCGACATCCGCATTTTCTTTAGTTTCATTTCAGTAACCCATCAAAATAAAATTAAAAAAATTTGATTGCAGAGTGGACCTATTATTTTAATTTTTTAATTGTAAAATAATAAATGTACATACGAGGCTACTCAAAATAGTATAGCGCTTGCAAACGTCTGTAACTCTTTAAAGCATTGCGATATCTTGATAATAATTACAGGGAATGAAAAAGAAATTTCAAAATCTCCATATTGGAATGTGGAAGTTATCACATTTTTAAATGGACAGCGTCTAAACCGTTGGGTCGGTAGTACTGGACATGACGATGCCATGTTCTGCCCTAGGGCATCTGCATGTCCGGATATGAAACGCTTGGATTAATATTTATGCGGTTATGTGAAAGGCGTTTGTCAAAAATTATTCCAGAAGCCAAAATGTACATTCCTAATTCGGTCGCGTCGGTGACTGAAAATATGCTACAGAATGAATGAATTATCGCTTAGATGTTGTCCGTGTGACCACAAAGAGTCATATAAAACAACTATTGAAATGCATCAGGCAGATTAGCGTTTAGCTGGGCTTACTTGTTTATGTGTGTTTTCTGGGTGCGTCAGAAGGCACGTCGTGTTGGATGTGAGGCAAGACGGACGGGGAATGCGGATAAAAGGGGGTTTGATGAGGTAGCATGCCTGTGGCTTAGGTGTTCACTTTCTGGAAGCGAGGACGCCAGAACATGATGTGTGGTAGCGGCTATTGTGTACCTCCGGCCTCGCCTTGTCCAGCTGCCGAAACGGGGACAAGGATCAGCAGCAGAGCTTAAATTTTCCGTGTTTTTCAGAGCGCCTCTACAGATAGCCATCTGACACTGTTTGGAAGAAACACGGCCCTGCAGAAATATTGGCCTAGCCTGGCGCACTGCTCTTGGAATTTCAGAAGGTGTTTAATGCAAGGCTTGTTGCTGGTCACGAAAATGTGCCATTGGTAGCTCAGTCAGTGACATTGCAGTGATGCCGCTTAAACAGACGGGGAAGAAGTTATCTGGTCTCATTGGCGTCAAATCGTGACGTGTTATTTTTGGCGGGCTTGTGTACGTAGAAAAAGCCTCGCTATTGGACCACTCTATTCTGCATTTTTCACTACTGGCGATCTGGTACGACTTGGCGGGGAAAAGCTACTGGACGTTATAATACGCCAAAAAGTAGAGGGATTCTTTGGAAGACGTGAAGGTGTGCGGGGCTTAAAGGGTCTGAACACGTTTAATACTGATTGACAATTCTAGTTCGTCAAAACTTCAATATATTGAAGCGACCTCACACTGTCAATAACACTGAAAAAATATGTCAGCTGAGAAAGCGATTTGACAAGGTTAAGATGTCGAACACCCAAAAGAAAGCGCGTGCTGCAGTTATATGAGATGTAGTCACAAGAAACAGAAAACAACGAAAAACACGAAATGGGCCAGGAATGTTGAAAAAAGAAGCGATTGGTCAAGTGTTAATTTACTGACTGAAATCCTAACAACGGACCCGAAAGATTTCACAAATTATTTTCTGTTGTGATTGGCACCATACGTCAAGTTATTATCGCTGATGCGAAATAAAACAGAGAAGAGATAAAGCAAATAGTAAGAGTAATTTGGAGATTTTTGGCGACAGGCAGGTCAGTCTAATACTCGAAGCTTAGTTCTGTAATATCAGTTAGCACAATTAGTAAAATTCTGTGGAAACCTGTGAAGCAGTTATATCTGCTTGGCAATTACAGAGGTGTATTAAAATTCTTTTGTGTGAAAAGACTCCTTAAAAACTGAATCAGAGGTGTGATCCAGAACGCAACGGCGTATCAAAAAATAAACGGCGCACACTAACGCTACCCGGCTGGCTCCTGAACCACTGTAAACCTCTGAATATTGTCAAGCCGTCACTAATGGACCTGACATGTTCATTATGTATTGATAATACTGAGAATATCTTGAGGTGCACCAATACTGTTCGTCAATGTTTCTAGTATTGACAATACGTCAATACGCGACCTCAGGCGGTCAATATATTGACAGTTGGACAATATTACTGAACGTGTGACGGCCTCTTTAGATCTTCTGAAGACATTCAGGGGTGCGGAGCTTGAGAGTTCTTTGGAAGACGCGGTAGTTCGCACAGAGATTTTCGTGTGTCGACCTAACGAAAGTGAATCTCGATTTATTATCTACGTGGAGCTGTGTGCACCTTACGCATGTCGGTCATATGCGTGGGAGATGGAGATCAGCACATCTCAGAAAGGAGCCGGGAGTGGGGCGTTGTAGCAGTAGTAACGCATTCCCGTCTCGAGCCAAGAGCTATTCACACATCAGCATTCATCGCGGCTCTCGTGCAGCAGTACGATGAGCGCGAACACTAGCACCAGTGTGTTAAGACATCCTTGGACCGCACCTGCACTTCTGTTCTAGAACCTGTCTCAGGTTGTAGAACCGTGACGTGTTGAACGTGTCCGTTTTACAATTACTCATCTGCCATACAGTCACTGTTTTTCATGTAGAATTCACGAGCTTTGCAGTTCACTTTTTGATCGATCTACCATCAAAAAGTAGTACTTCCTCGTTCAATCGCATAACAGTGTTCATTACGTAAAGCAACTAATTAGATTTCAAGAATCTGTGTTTGTAAAGCACTGCAAATTTTCTCATAATTCATGCATGTAATTGATGGTTTGAGTGAATAAATCAGCACCATTGCCTGCCGTGAATGCGCATTACCTGCTTCGCTCACCTGTCTCAACTGTTCTCTTCCCGTTTGCTTCTGTTTCGGATGGGAAAATACTGACGAAATCTCTTGTGGACATACAGGCTCATAACTTTTTTGTGTTTCCGCAACAGACACGGAAGATTGTGTAACAGATATGGTTACCTATGGATTTTCTTCCAGCAAAAAGTTAGATGTTACTACCGATTCCGTCGCCTCAGTACTGCTTTCTGTACGGTTCTCGATACACTGATTCAGCTCTGTGCGGAGCTGTTCTCACTGCTGCTTATTTTTCGGGACGATATTTGCAATGCGTGTATCGAATCTTTTTGACGCGTCTCGCGTGACACATTTTCTGACATTGAGTTCTTCCACGATTTGTTGCGCCTTACGTGCTTGTAATTGAACCTTATGTGCTAAATTATCAACATTTGGTTGATATCAGACACTGCACTTGCTCAATGTCAGTACACATCTTTTTCTGATCAGCCATAAGTGATTGAATTAGTTCGCGCGATTCTCTCGCCTCTTTCCGGATTTCAATAAACTGTTCATTAACTTCCGTTTGCAACTTTTGCTTATCGTTGCGAACTTTTTCGAATCAATGATTTTTTCAAATTTGAGACCATTTAAAGCAGCACTTGTTTCAGTTTTTAAGCCAGCTAACCCTGTTTTTAAGTCTGCTAAGCCTGCTCTCATCATTTCACTTGTTTGCTTGACAACAATAGTGAGTTGCTTCAACATTGCGAATACGGTATTAGACTCTTAGCCATCGTCATCTGTCATCATTTGTTCTAAATTTTGCCGTTCGCGTCTTTCATGTGACGTTTCACCGACTTCTGGGCACCGTTCAAATGGCTCTGAGCACTATGGGACTTAACATCGGAGGTCATCACTCCCCTAGAACTTAGAACTACTTAAACCTAACTAACCCAAGGACATCACACACATGCATGCGACCTGCGACCGTCGGGTCCGGCCTGAAGCGCCTAGAACCGCTCATCCACCGCGGCCGGCTTTGTGCATAGTGCTGAAGCACTTACACACATTCTTTCCGTAGAAAACATTCCCGTTTGATTCAGAACTACAACATTTGGTTCCGCGTACTGACATTGCACGTCCTCTGATTGTGCTTCTGAACCACTGCATCCGTCATCTGTTCTGTTTTGTTCGGTCGCAACTTGAGACTCCCATCGCGAAACTGCCACCATTCCCTCTGCATTGTCACTTTCATTCATACATTTTGTTGAACGTCATTTTCTATCCTATCAAGATCTTCAATTTGCCCTATATGCGGTGATCTACGTCCGTCCGCCATCTCAGACCGTCTAACTAACGTCAGCTTTTCACGATTTGCGCGAGCCTGAGGTCCAGTCAACTTGAAGTTATATGACCTGACACGTCTCCAAAATTATTTAATCTGCAGTGAAATTGGGATTGTGAGGCCGAAAGTGCAGGAGGTCAGGTCCATATGTAGGAGGATAGTGGAGAAACTTCAGGATAAGGAAATCAGCCACAAGTACATAACAGCGATCTCAGAAAGGTACCAGTTAGTTGAATGTAGTCAATTACAGTCATTGGAAAAGGAATGGACAAGGTACAGGGACACAGTACTAGAAGTGGCTAAAGAATGTCTTGGAACAGTAGTGTGTAAAGGTAGGATGAAGCAAACAGCTTGGTGGAACGACACAGTCAAGGCAACCTGTTAAAGGAAAAAGAAGGCGTATCAAAAATGGCTACATACTAGAACTCAGGTAGACAGAGAAAGTTATGTTGGAGAAAGAAACAAAGCCAAGCAGATAACTGCAGCATCCAAGAAGAAATCTTGGGAAGACTTTGGAAACAGGTTGGAGACTATGGGTCAAGCTGCTGGAAAACCATTCTGGAGTGTAATTAGTAGTATTCGAAAGGGAGGTAAGAAGGAAATGATAAGCATTTTGGGCAGGTCAAACTGCTGGTGAATCCTGTGGATGCCTTGGACAGATGGAGGGAATATTTTGAAGAGTTGCTCGATGTAGGTGAAAATACGATCAGTAATGTTTCAGATTTCGAGGTAGAATGAGATAGGATGATGATGGAAATAGGATCACATGTGAGGAAGTGGAGAAAATGGTCAATAGATTGCAGTGCAATAAAGCAGCTGGGGTGGATGAAATTAAGTCGGAACTCATCAAATACAGTGGAATGTCAGGTCTTAAATGGCTACACAGGATAATTGAAATGGCTTGGGAGTCGGGACAGGTTGCATCAGACTGGACAAAAGCAGTATCACACCAATCTTTAAACATGGAAACAGAAAAGATTGTAACAACTACAGAGGTATCTCTTTAATCAGCGTTGTGGGTAAAATCTTCTCAGGTAGTGTTGAAAGGAAAGTGCGAGTATTAGTTGAGGACCAGTTTGATGAAAATGAGTGTGGGTTTAGGCCTCTTAGAGGTTGTCAGGACCAGATCTTTAGCTTACGGCAAATAATGGAGAAGTGTTAAGAGTGGGACAGGAAATTGTATTTATGCTTTATAGATCTAGAAAAGGCATATGGCCGGGTTCCTAGGAGGAAGTTATTGTCTGTTCTACGAGATTATGGAATAGGAGGCAAACTTTTGCAAGCAATTAAAGGTCTTTACATGTATAGTCAAGCACCAGTTAGAGTTGACGGTTAAATTGAGTTCATGGTTCAGAGTAGTTTCAGGAGTAAGACATGGTTGCAACCTGTCTCCACTGTTGTTCATATTATTTATGGATCATATGTTGGAAACAATAGACTGGCTGGGTGAGATTAAGATATGTGAACACAAAATAAGCAGTCTTGCATATGCGGATGTGATGGCAGAATCGATTGAAAGTTTGCAAAGTAATATTTCAGAGCTAGATCAGAAATGTAAGGACAATGGTATGAAGATTAGCATCTCCAAAATGAAAGTAATGTCAGTGGGAAAGAAATATAAATGGATTGAGTGCCAAACAGGAGGAACAAAGTTAGAACAGGTGGACGGTTTCAAGTATTTAGGATGCATATTCTCACAGGATGGCAACATAGTGAAGGAACTGGAAGCGAGGTGTAACAAAGCTAATGCAGTGAGCGCTCATGTACGATATACTCTCTTCTGCTAGAAGGAAGTCAGTACCAAGACTAAGTTATCTGTGCACCGTTCAATCTTTCGATCAACTTTGTTGTATGGGAGCGAAAGCTGGGTGGATTCAGGTTACCTTATCAACAAGGTTGAGGTTACGGATATGAAATTAGCTAGGATGACTGCAGGTACTAGTAGATGGGAACAATGGCAGGAGGGTGTCCACAATGAAGAAATCAAAGAAAAACTGGGAATGAACTCTATAGATGTAGCAGTCAGGGCGAACAAGCTTAGATGGTGGGGTCATGTTACACGCATGGGAGAAGCAAGGTTACCCAAGAGACTCATGGGTTCAGCAGTCGGGAGTAGAAGGAGTCGAGGCAGAGCAAGGGGAAGGTACCTGGATTCGGATAAGTATGATTTTGAAGTAATAGGTTTAAAATCAGAAGAGGCATCAATGTTAGCAGTGAATAGGGAATCGTGGAGGAATTTTATGAGGGGGCTATGCTCCAGACTGAACGCTGAAAGGCATAATCAGTCTTAAATGATGATGATGATGATGATGATGATGATGATGATTCCGAATAATAGGAATTGTCCAAGTCTGTAAAATATCTATTAGTTGCTGCAGTCACCTTCTCGTTTGAATAAAATCTTTGTCCCTCAGCTATTTCTTCAAATTGGGGAACAAATAGTAGTCCGAGGGAACCAAGTTTGAAGAATAGGGGGGATGAGAAACGAGTTGGAATCTTATTTCCATTAATTTGGCGACCCCAACTACTGAGGTGTGTGCTGGTGCATTGTCATGATGGAAAATGACTTTTTTTCGGTCCAATCGCCGGCGTTTTTCTTGCAGCTCGGTTTTCAAACGGTCCAATAACGATGAACAATATTCACCTGTAGTAGTTTTACCCTTTTCCAGATAGTCGAAGAGGATTATCCCTTGCGAATCCCAGAAGACAGTCGGCATGACCTTTCCGGCCGAAGTAATGGTCTTCGCCTTTTTTTGGTGCAGATTCTCCCTTGGTAACCCATTGTTTAGATTGTTGCTTGGTCTCAGGAGTATAGTAACGTATCTATGTTTCATCCACAGTGACGAAACGACGCTTAAAGTCCTGTGGATTCTTCCTGAACAGCTCCAAACCATCCTTGCAACACTTCACATGATTCCGTTTTTGGTCAAACGTGAGCAGTCACGGAACCTATTTTGCCGATAGCTTTCTCGTGTCCAAATGTTTATGCAAAATATTATGTACACGTTCAGTCGAGTTGCCCACAGCACTAGCAATCTCACGCACCTTAACTCTTTTGTCATCCATCACCGTATCATGGATTTTATCATGATTTCTGGAGTCATAACCTCCACAGGGCGTCCAGGACGTTCAGCATCACTTGTGCCCATATGGCCAATGCGAAAATTTTGAAACCACTTATAAACTGTTCTAATCGAAGGTGCAGAGTCCTCTACTGATGATAAGCCATGTCATGGATTGTGTCCATCAGGAGAAAATTGGTGGTGCGAATACAACAGGGCTCAGCCAACTGGAGAATCTTATTCTCACCAGCATTCTCTCCCTGCTGCTGTTATTACAGCAATTAAACCTATTAACAGAGACTTGGCTCATCCTGACCTTCTAAGGAAATGTCTGCATGGGAAGAGACAGAACCCAAATGAATGTTTCAACAGCTTAATTTGGAACCGCTTTCCTGAAACTGTATTCGTAGGAGTTCATGATGCTGTTATTACATTCAATTGGGGTAATATTGGAAAGTGTTCCGTACTGAAAAAGCTGGGAATTAATCCTAGTGAAAATATGATCAATGGGCTGCAACACTGCGATAAAATGAGGATAGCCGATGCACACAGGTCTGAATCTAATATGGCCAAGAAATAAAAACATCCAGAAAGGTAAAAAAGAAGCTGGAAGACCACCTAGAGGCCAAAGAAGGGCCATCATATGCAGCAAGACAGTTGTAATTAGCTGTAAGTAAAAAAATTTTCAAATGTTTTTTCTTTAAATTCAATATTCCACAAACCAAAATTTTCAGTACATATGTTCCATTACATCAGAACCTGTCACAGATAAATGAATGAAATTTTCAGTGACTCTGTATAACATAAAAAGCCACCTCTGGTACTACAGTCATTAATATTCACCCATTAGGAACTTCACAAAAATATTTTCTGAAGATGAAACTTAATATTTTTGTTAATAAATTAAAAAAAGTATTCCTTAAAAATTATAAAATGGATAAAGTATATTTTAGTACAGTTGATTCTACTAGCATCATGTAACATACGGTAAAAGTATTAAGGTCTTGCATCAATAGTTTTTCTCAGAAATGGGTCAAATACTTGCCTAAATTAACATTGGCTAGATAGGCAGGGTGTCGTCCCCTTAAGGGAGGCAACTCATTTACAAAAACGAGCACTCTGTATTTCGCGTAACTTTAGATTTTTCCTCGATAAGTTTATAATTTTTTTCCTTTCTGTTGGGCAGCCGTCAGCGAGTTTCTGCCTTGTGCCAATCACATCTCTGAACAGCACTAACACCCTGCTCCCTCAATTCATTGTTAGATGTAATCCAATCTCTTTCTTCCCTTACACTTCTTGTCCTCTACAACTGATATATCTGCATCTGCATCTATACCCCGCAAGCCACCTTACGGTGTGCGGTGGAGGGTATTATGTGTACCAGTGTCACTACCCTCTTTCGCTGTTCCGGTCACTTATGGTTCAAGGGAAGAAATATTCCTCGTAGGGTTCTGCGTGGGCTCGATGTGGTATCGATAGTTACGATAGCACGGCTTAGGTGCACGTTCTGAGGTTGGCACTACGACAGACACCGACGACAGCGCCCTCTAGCCGGCGCTGTGCAGCTCTACGAGCGCAGCTCCAGATTCAGCCCATTTATTCACGAGCGGTCGCCCAACTAACATTGTTCCATTTTCATAGTGGGCGAGCCACTAGAGATTTTGCCTGTGTAACTTATGTTAGCTTTGATACATCCCGCTTCGCACCTACGTGCACCTCAGCCAAAGTTAGGTAACAATTTATGTACTGTGTTGTGGTATAGTAAAACCACTTTTACTTAATTGCAGTACCAAGTGTTCTACCTCAGCTGCTCCTCCTAGCTTCCTACATTTGGCTACCCTTCAGTTTTCAGAAGCAGACCCACGCGCCGACTGCCAGGCGGGATACAAAACTCGAAGCTCTCTGAACTTTACTTCATGGTCTTTTCGCGAGATATACGTAGCGGGGAGTAATATATTGCTTGAATCTTCCACAAAATTTAACTCTCCTCGGAACGCCGTGATCATGAACTTTTCTCTTGCAGTGTTTGCCAGTGGAGTTGCCTGAGCATCTCTGTAACGCATTCGCACTTACTAAATGAACCTGTAACGAAATGGGCTGCACGTCTTCGGACCTTCTCCGTTTTCTTTTTCAGTCCTGTCCGGTCGAATCCCAGATATTCAAGTACTGGTCGAACGAGTGTTTGGTAAATTACTTCCTTTGTTGGTGGATTCGAATTTCAGTTTGACATCTGCTACACCCGCAATTAATTTTCTGTGCCCGTTCCAATCCAAGTCGCTCCGTACCATACGTCGATATTTATGGTCGAAGCAGCTTATGCTGATTGATCTCAAAACCGTGTAATTATATGCTAATGGCTCTTTATGTCAATGTTAGATTTGTTTGCGTTGAGGGTCTCTACATCAACTGCCGATCCTCTGCAGATCTTCCTGCATTTCGCTAGTTTTCTAGCGCCGCGATTTCTCTGTATACAACAGCATCATCGGCAAAAATCTTTCTGGAATTTCCGACGCTATCTACTTGGTCTTTTATATGCACTGTGAAAAGTAATGGTTCTATAGTACTCCCTCTTGCTCGTCTTTCATATTGCAATGGATACGGTGCTTAAATTCGCACAAATGATACATTTTTGTAAAAGCAAATTTATTAAAACAAAATACGAATGAAAACGAAAACCCTTTTACAAATTGGTAGTGGTATCTTTCAAGAATAACATGGCTCGTTGTAACACACTTCAACCATAATTATCGGTATACTGATAATTTTTACTTATGGACTGTCTGACAGCAACTGAATAAAACACAATTTTAGTGCCATATCCGTTTCGCCATTATTTTCTGCAAGGCATCATCAGTGGCCTGGAACATGTACATGTGTTAGCTAGTTAATTTACATTTTTGTCACTGTACCTATAGGTTATAAACAGTTCTGGTGGTTGGCATTTCGTATTAAGTAGTAATGTTTTGAACTGTACTTACAGGTTGCGTGGACAATTTCTTACATATTACGCTCCTGTTTCATTTTTGGTGTTGTTCTTCTTCTTATGAACGCCAATTTGCGATTTTTTCCACATTCCACAGCACTATGCACTGAATGATTGTTTTAATGCAATGTTTTGGTTTCTGTTGCCGACTGTCAAATGTTTTTGCCAAAGATCGAATGTTGTTGCCAAACTTATGGTTGAAGTATCTGAGGTCTGTTCGTGTATGCATTTGTGTGTGTGTGTGATAAATGATTCTTTCGGTCATGGTAATGGATGGTTTGCCGTAGCAATTGTACGTGGAGGTACAGGAGTACTCAATGTTCCTGGACTTGAAAGTTTTGTTGACAGAGACATTATTGCTTTTCGCGCCTACCATATTTCCGAACTAGCTAATAAGGATTTTGGTAAATCAGCATATGTCTCGCCTTCCTCTTTGTCTTTATATACCCGCACCAGGAGGAAAAGATTTTGATAGAGAACAAACAATGTATTTACCTTAATAATGTTCAAAAGTCATCATATATAGCTATCAATTAATGACAACCATCTTTACAAATTTCCTTTTTCTGGCGAACACACGTCCAGATCATCCGCTTATAGTAACCAAAAATCTGGCACCTCTCTCTCCACATCCACCACTGCTGGCGGCTCACCTCAAACTGCCAAACACTACGTGCTGTTGACATCCCATTCTCCAACACTACACAAGCGAATATTCCAACTATGAGTCCAACCAGCCACAGACTGCACTCAGTGCAGTCAGCGATTTTGATACAGAGCGCTACGTGGCGTTACCAACATAAAAACCTAAACAGCCTACTTACAGTATGCCTTTTCTCCTCGTGACACGCGCTGTAGTATCACATCACAAACAAAGAAGATTCAAATGCGATTTCTGATTCAGAAACCTTTTGCATAATATTTTCCTATATGCAGTTTATACACTCCTGGAAATTGAAATAAGAACACCGTGAATTCATTGTCCCAGGAAGGGGAAACTTTATTGACACATTCCTGGGGTCAGATACATCACATGATCACACTGACAGAACCACAGGCACATAGACACAGGCAACAGAGCATCCACAATGTCAGCACTAGTACAGTGTATATCCACCTTTCGCAGCAATGCAGGCTGCTATTCTCCCATGGAGACGATCGTAGAGATGCTGGATGTAGTCCTGTGGAACGGCTTGCCATGCTATTTCCACCTGGCGCCTCAGTTGGACCAGCGTTCGTGCTGGACGTGCAGACCGCGTGAGACGACGCTTCATCCAGTCCCAAACATGCTCAATGGGGGACAGATCCGGAGATCTTGCTGGCCAGGGTAGTTGACTTACACCTTCTAGAGCACGTTGGGTGGCACGGGATACATGCGGACGTGCATTGTCCTGTTGGAACAGCAAGTTCCCTTGCCGGTCTAGGAATGGTAGAACGATGGGTTCGATGACGGTTTGGATGTACCGTGCACTATTCAGTGTCCCCTCGACGATCACCAGAGGTGTACGGCCAGTGTAGGAGATCGCTCCCCACACCATGATGCCGCGTGTTGGCCCTGTGTGCCTCGGTCGTATGCAGTTCTGATTGTGGCGCTCACCTGCACGGCGCCAAACACGCATACGACCATCATTGGCACCAAGGCAGAAGCGACTCTCATCGCTGTAGACGACACGTCTTCATTCGTCCCTCCATTCACGCCTGTGGCGACACCACTGCAGGCGGGCTGCACGATGTTGGGGCGTGAGCGGAAGACGGCCTAACGGTGTGCGGGACCGTAGCCCAGCTTCATGGAGACGGTTGCGAATGGTCCTCGCCGATACCCCAGGAGCAACAGTGTCCCTAATTTGCTGGGAAGTGGCGGTGCGGTCCCCTACGGCACTGCGTAGGATCCTACGGTCTTGGCGTGCATCCGTGCGTCGCTGAGGTCCGGTCCCAGGTCGACGGGCACGTGCACCTTCCGCCGACCACTGGCGACAACATCGATGTACTGTGGAGACCTCACGCCCCACGTGTTGAGCAATTCGGCTGTACGTCCACCCGGCCTCCCGCATGTCCACTATACGCCCTCGCTCAAAGTCCGTCAACTGCACATACGGTTCACGTCCACGCTGTCGCGGCATGCTACCAGTGTTAAAGACTGCGATGGAGCTCCGTATGCCACGGCAAACTGGCTGACACTGACGGCGGCGGTGCACAAATGCTGCGCAGCTAGCGCCATTCGACGGCCAACACCGCGGTTCCTGGTGTGTCCGCTGTGCCGTGCGTGTGATCATTGCTTGTACAGCCCTCTCGCAGTGTCCGGAGCAAGTATAGTGGGTCTGACACACCGGTGTTAATGTGTTCTTTTTTCCATTTCCAGGAGTGTAGATGGCGTTAGTTCTAAACGGTCCAGTCACAATGTGACCACCACCCAAGTTCGACGTCCACGTGTAACAACCACTCACACACATCAAAGGGCAGCAGTCGCAGTGCAGGGTACATTGAGAGTGTCGGGAGGGGTGGGGGAGCATGGAAAAAACAGTGCAGTCATTGTCGTAATGCGGGAACGGAGCGATTTATCTGACGACCAGATGGGCATGATCATTGGCTATCGGGCTAAAAGTGGAATCATTTCCGAAACAGCTGGGTTTGTAAACTGTTGGAGTGCCGCCGTGGTTAGTGAACCCTACATGACAAAATAGCGCTATCCAAAACCAACATCGAGGCGACTGTGGTCCGCAACGGGCCACCAATGCCAGGGGTGAATGACAGCTGCACAGATTTCCACGGGCGAACAGACGTGCAACGATTGAGCAACAGACCGCTCAGATGAACCAAGTGGCTACCAACAGCCGCGCGGGATTAGCCGAGCGCTCTCAGACGCTGCAGTCATGGACTGTGCGGATGGTCCCGGCGGAGGTTCGAGTCCTCCCTCCAGCGTGGATGTGTGTGTTAGTCCTTAGGGTAATTTAGGTTAAGTAGTGTGTAAACTTAGGGACTGATGACCTTAGCAGTTAAGTCCCATAAGATCTCACACACATTTGAACATATTTTTTTCAAACGTTTGTATTCCCTTTCGCCTGGTCGATAACAAAGTAAAACTGAAATGGGACATAATATCATACAGCGACTCAAGAAGTAAATCAATTTAAACAAAGTGCAGACCATTTTTGGCCCCGGCGTAGTCTGGCAGAGCCATTTTGTCAGCATCAGGGCGCTACAATCTTACACTGCTAAGTACTGAAACTACAAAGCCCCACAGACAAACGTTTGAAAACCAGACTGACAGGAAGTGCATATGGCTAAGAAAGAATCGCTACAGAACATATGTTATGATTTAGAATCATATTTCATTGCAAAAAGGATAGATACCGTCTTCAGGGAAATTAAAGACGCCCTTGGGGAAAAAAGAGGCACTTCTATTAATATCAAGAGTTCAGATGGAAAACCAGTCGTAAGCAAGGAAGGCAGTATTATAGAAAGAGAAGTGGATGTAGATGAAGATGAGGTGACAATGATACTGCGAGAAGAAATTGACAGAGCTCAGAATTATCTAAGTAGGGACAAGATCCCGGGAGTAGACAACATTCCGTCAGAATTTGGCCTTGGCAGAGCCAGCCATGACAAAACTCTTCCATCTGGTGTGCATGATGTATTAGAGAGGCGAAACACCTTCAGATTTAAAGAAGATTATGATAATACAAACTCCAAAGAAAACAGTTCCTGACACGTGTGGAAATTACCAAACTATGGCTTAATAAGTCATGCTTGCAAGATACTTACACGAATTCTATATAGAAGAATGGAAAAACTTGGAGAAGCCGACCTCGCGGATGATCAATTTTGATTCCAGAGAAATGTAGGAACACTTGGGCCAATACGGACCCTACGATTTATCTTAGAAGACGCAATGAGGAAGGGAAAACCTACGTTAATAGCATTTGTTGACTTAGCTTTTGACAGTGTTGACTTGAATACTGCCTTGAAATCTTGAAGGAGTAAAATATACAGGGAGCAAAAGGTTATTTATAAATTGTAAGGAAATCAGTCGGCAGTTTGAGAGACCAGAGGCAGGAAAGGGAAGCAATGGTTGAGAAGGGAGTGAGGCAGGGTTGTAGCTTATACCCGATGTTTCTCCATCTCTATATTGAGCAAGAAGCAAAGGAAAGACTTGGAGTAGGAATTAAGCTCCAGGGAGAAGAAATAAAATCTTTGAGGTTTCCCGATGACATTGTAGTTCTGTCAGAGACAGCAAAGGACCTGGAAGAGCAATTGATCGTAATGGACATTATCTTGAAAGGAGGATATAGGATGAACATCAACAAAAGCAAAACAAGGATAATGCAATACAGTCGAATTAAATCAGTTGATACTAAGGGAACTAGATTAGGAAGCAAGCCAATTAATGTGGTAGATGAGGTTCGCTCCTTCGCAACAAAATGGCTGATGGTGGCCGAACCAGAGAGGATAAAAAATATGGACTGGCAATGGCAAGAAAAGCATTTCTGAAGAGGATAAATTTGCTAACATCGAATATAGATTTAAGTGTTAAGAAGTCTTTTCTGAAAGTATTTGAGTGGAGTGTAGGCACGTACGGAAGTGAAACATAGACGAGAAACAGTTCAGACAAAAAGAGAATAGAAGCTTTCGAAATGTGCTGTTGCAGAAGAATTTCGAATACAAGATGGGCAGGTCGCGCAACTAATGAGGAGGTACTGAATAGACTTGGGGAAACAAGAAATTTGTGGCATAACTTAACCAAAAGAAGTGATCGTTTCATAGGACACATTCCGAGACATAAAGGGATTAGCATTGGAGGAAAGTGTGTGTGTGTTTGGGGGGGGGGGGGAGGGGGGAATCGTAGAAAGAGAACTAGAGATGAAAATAGTAATCAGATTCAGAAGGATATAGGTTGCAGTAGTTACTTGGCGATGAAGAGGCTTGCACAGGATAGAATAGCATGGAGAGATGCATCAAGCCAGTCTTCGGACTGAAGACCACAACATCAATAACAAAAATGGTTCATATGGCCCTGAGCACTATGGGACTTAACATCTGAGGTCATTAGTTCCCTAGAACTTAGAACTACTGAAACCTAACTAATCTAAGGACACCACACACATCCATCCCCGAGGCAGGATTCGAACCTGCGCGGTTCCGGACTGAAGCTCGTAGAACCGCTCGGTCATCGCGGCCGGCCAGCAATAACAACAACGTCTTGTTGAGAGTAGCAGAACAAGTGTTATACAGGATGAATCATGTAAAACTTGTACAGCAGATATTGCGGAGATGGAAAGTGCTATTGATGTAAGGTTTTCACACAATGGTTTGGTACTCAGGGGCGTCGTTTTGTTATCCAATACACAGATAGTAATAATACTCAGGAAGTGTACTTTTTGCGCAATCATATACTTTTTAAATCTAACAATATCTATTGACATTACCAAACTAAAGGTAGGGTATTCAGAATGCCAGTGGCGTTTGTTGCAGGATTCTAGTACGAGTCGTTTACGAGATACCAGCACTTGTTTGTGTTCCAGCCCGCGTAGTTGCTAGGTACGACGTTGTTATGTTTGCTTACAGTGTGCTTGTTTTGGTATGCCGACGACCTTGCTATAGCCGTACAAACCAGTACACTTCAGGAAGGAGAAGTCATGTTATCTAGAGACTTAGAAACTCTCAACACGTACAACAAAGCAGGGACTCCATCAAAATGCAGCAAAGACAGAAGTCTGCGCATTCCATCTAAACAACAGAACTGCGAACCAGCAGTTGAATGTGAGTTTCTGCCAACAAAAGGTTAGACATAATTTCCAGCCTAAATACCTTGGTGCCACACTAGATCTGACGTATAAGAAACACTTGGAAAAAAACAAGCCAAAACTAAAGACCTGAAACAACATCGTAAAGAAACTAGCTGGTACAACATGGGGTGTCGACGCATCGAGTCTTCGTACCACAGTACGAACGCTGGTGTACCCAGTTGCCGAATACTGTGCTCCAGTGTGGCAACATAGTACCCACACGAGGAAGCTGGACGTACATCTGAACGAGTCAATGAGGATTATTACGGGCACATTAAAATCCACCCCGATCCCCTGGTTGCACACCATCAGCAACATCCCACCATCTGGATTACGACGCCAAGAAGTAACCAGTCGAGAATGGAGGAAACTACACCACCCTGACTACCTAGAAGACCTCCCAATTAATACAGTCTTAAACAACCCTCAACCAGACCACTTAAAATCTCGCAATCCACTGTGGCGTAATGGGAGGAACGATAAGAAGTTCGACATTACAGAAAAGTGACGCAAGAGGTAGAATGCTGCAACAGTAGCACATCGAGGTGTCCAAGACCCAACTGCCACCCTACCGGGATTTCATCTGCAGAGAGGGGAGTGGACAAGGCTGAACAGAATAAGAACTGGCCATGCCAGGTGCAACACTATGATGCACAAGTGGGGACTCTAAGATTCTCCAGCCTGTGATCGTGGGGCCCCAAGAACAAACTATTCAACATATTGTTAGAGATTGCCCTCAGAGGAAGTATCCTGGACCATATATTGACTTTATTAATGCTACTCCTACGCTGTTAGTTGGCTTCAGTCATTAGATATTGAACTATGATTAAATGAATCTGCCTTTTTTAACTTGCAGTTATATCAGTCAATGTAGTCAGTAATATTAAGTTAGTAATTTTCACAATTTAAGAAGTGTAAAAAATTAGTGCCAAAAAGTAAAACTAAAGTATATGTAGATACTTAACTAGACATACAAGTAAAATTAAACTTTATGTTCTTGTCAATGTTTGCTGTTGTTGCCATACGATAAATAAATAAACAGTGTGCTTATATGTTCTTTCAGTACATTTGAGTGCATTGCGATTTGCTTGTCAATTACTGTATGATAGTCCAAACTGGAGGTCGTGAGTGGACTATCGGATTTACCAACGAGGAAAAAGGCGACGTGCTCTTAATGTATGGAGAGTGTAGGGAGAATGCAGTTCGTTCTTGTACGGTCGACGCGGCGAGATACCACAACAGACGTCAACCATCTCGGCAATTATTTATCAACCTGTTCAACCATGTGTGTGAAAGAGGTAGTACGTAACATCTAGACAACGTAACAAAATGAAACAAGTGAAGACAGACCAGGGAGAAATTAACGTTTTTGATGCTGATGCAGCTGTACCTCATGTTAGTTCCCGCCCAATCGCATGAGGAAGTGGCATGAATCAGACAAGGGTCCTACGCATCCTCCATCGACTACCCTATCACGTTTCACCCCATCAATAGCTGCATGGGAACGTTATGAGAATAGTCTTAATTTGTGGACGTGCGCATTAAGACAGAATACTCCAGATATATCATGTGTGTTGTTTAGTGATGAAGCCATTTTTACCAAACATGGTCAGGTAAACTGCTGAAAGATGCGCTATTGGTCTGTTGACAATTCCCGTTGGCTTCGTCAGGTGTAACGTAAGCATACGTTGAGTGTAAACGTGTGATACGACACAGTGAATCTTCAACTCATAGGTCCGTTTTTGATGGACGGAACAGTGGAAGCGCACAAATAAAGTAGTTTTCTAACAGACTATCTTCCACGGATGCTAGAAGATGTTCCTCCGTAAATTAGGAGGAACCTGTGATACCAATATGATGGCTGCTCTGCCTTTAGTGCACGAAGTAATACAGTATATCTTCACGAATTGTATCCATATATTTGGATTGGACGCAGAGGTCCTGGACCTTGGCTGACCCGTTCTCCTGATTTGATACCAGTAGACTTTTTTGTGTAACGGAAATTGAAAGACGATAGTGTACAAGTACATACCGACTACAGCCAATGTTATGCAGCGACGTATTACCGCAACCTGCTCCGACATCTACGCTGAAATGCTAACACGTGTGCAGCAGTCGTTCCATACCAGACAGGAAACGTGTACTGCCGCTGTCGGTTGTCATTTTGAACGCAACCTGTGAAGGTCAATTATCTCGTTACTGGTCAGAATCCACATAACTAGGGTATGGACTTGTGTTGCGCTTCCACAGGTACTGTTGTATGCGCTTCAGTCCGGAACCGCGCGGCTGCTACTGTCGCAGGTTGGGATCCTGCCTCGGGCATGAATGTGCGTGATGTTCAAAAAATGTTTCAAAAGGCTCTGAGCACTATGGGACTTAACATCTTAGGTCATAAGTCCCCTAGCTAGAACTTAGAACTACTCAAACCTAACTAACCTAAGCACATCACACACACCCATGTCCGAGGCAGGATTCGAACCTGCGAAGGTAGCAGTGCCGCGCGGTTCCAGACTGCAGCGCCAGAACCGCACGGCCACCGCGGCCGGCGTGCGTGATGTCATTAGGTTAGTTAGGTTTAAGTAGTTCTAAGTCTAGGGGACTGATGAACTCATATGTTGCGTTGTGGTTGGCAGGAGAGCCAACCGTGTTCCTAAAGGAGGCCGAAATGCACGCGTTTGAGCTCACGCAGGCTGGCGTGAGGTCTGGAACATGACAAGGGAATTAGAATTGAGAAAAACGGACGTAACTGGTGGAATATTTAACTTTAATCCATTAATGACGAAGTCGCTCTTGACGATACATGGTTTACAATATCAATATTACGGATACTGGCGCCTTGCTAGGTCGTAGCAAATAACGTAGCTGAAGGCTACGCTAACTATCGTCTCGGCAAATGAGAGCGTAGAAGTCAGTGAACCATCGCTAGCAAAGTCGGCTGTACAACTGGGGCGAGTGCAAGGAAGGGGTCCGACGTATACTACCGGACCGCGGCCGATTTAAAGGCTACCACCTAGCAAGTGTGGTGTCTGGTGGTGACACCACATGTTGTATCCCATAGCGCTCAGAGCCATTTAAATCTGAATAGGTACTGTACAAGTGTCAGTGTGGGAACTTTTCAAAATGTGACATCTCGTAAACCACTCCCACTTTTCCTGCAACAGACGCCACAGATATTCTAATTTGCCCTACTTTTAGTTGATTGATGTCAATATGCACTGTTCCATTAAAAATGTATGTTTGCACAAAAAATACACTTTCTAAATATTATTACAATGTGTCGACTGGCTAACAAACCGCGCCCCTAACTATAAATCCATTATGCGAAAACCGCACATCGATAGCACTTTCAATTTCCGCAATATTTGCGGTGCAAGTGTAGGGCTATTCACCCTGTCTACCTGACTGCATCAAGTAACGAGTGTGGGGATGGGAATGATATGCTTGTTTGGGAGTTTTGACAGTTACGTCTTTAGCGCCTGACAAGTGTGATAATGACTGCGATTCTTTTTAGCTCTTAATCAGAGAAATTCTGTAGCAGTTCTTCGGTTTAATTGGGGAATCTTTAGTAGCAGAACAATATTCTCGAACACAAATCTTACTGCCGAGTGTATTTTGTTTTTATGGTCGACAGCTTGTTAACGCAGGCTGCCTTGAAATTGCGAGCCATTAATCCGTTTCGTTTTACTCGTTAGCTTTGGCGGGCTTTTTCCAGAACGGCAGCTAACGAATGTGTAATGAAATCCGTGCGTTGTTCCCCTGTTTATTATGATACCATCCCGATAAGTACAGTCGTAATTTGTAGTTCCGACATCGCTGCGGTATACTCACTTGAATTATCCCACAGAGATCTGAGACAAAAGGAGAAGTTCGGAGCGTAATAATTAGAAGCGAGCGAGCCAGACCTCACACGGGTTGTAGCGATAAGCAGTTTGTAGTTCTCAGCGAATGCGCAGTTAATGGGATAAGTAATAAATGGCTCAATCTTTCCGTTCACATGTTAGAGGATGATATCATCGAAACGATTTTCAACAGGACCCTAACTGCTGATAAGCGTGATAATCAAGAACCTACTCCGAGTAATGGCGACTCACATGCTGTGAACGGTGTAGTTTACTTAATTACACCAACAGAAGAAGTCACAGCATCCTTACTGTCAGCTTTTTACAATCTATAATGGAAGTTTAGTTTTAAATTAATCACATGAGAGAAAAAAATATTTTCTTTCGAGTTCCTGCAATAATTAACCGGCGAATAAATGCAGATGAAATAGGAAATATAAGTAGCAATAGGTTTTATCTTTATAGTTTAGGACACAGTTGAACTTCGACCAGGCGATAGCCGGTTCGAATCCTGATGGTGGATGAAATTTTCACTACAAAGATAATGAGGGGTGGTGGCACAAAGTTCCTAATTGCCAGATCTTGCCCCTGCGTGCTTGACTGAACTCCAAACCTCTACGGAGGGTCTCATGGAATGAGAGCAAGTAACATTGTTGACGGTTCTCCGGTGATCGGGTAGGGATGTTAAACTTAGCTACTTGGGTGCTGCTAGAGAGAAGTAGTCCGTGTGCCGACACTTTGTTTCTCCTCTTCACTTCTCTCATCATCATAGAACACGAACATGACACTACCTCATAAATATAAGCCCACATGCACTCAACATATGTGCTCAGTACACAACCTGGAAAAGCGCCATTTTGCGTGGGCGAAGGAACCCCTTCCGACCAGGCAGCTGAACGACCCTTCGTGGTTTCCCATTGGACAATATCATAAGAGATCTTAATTCAGTTATAAGAGGTACGTTCAATAAGTGGTGCAATACTTTTTTCTGAAAGCGTGTTGGCTTTATTCAGGAGTTGGTTTTATTCAGGATTCCATTACACCATACTATTCGTTTCACTTTTGGTTACATAACCCTTTTTCCCAACATAATCTCAGTTCAACGCATCGGCCTTAAGCCACCTTGCTGGGAGGGACTGTATGCCTCCATGATACTACTCTGCTGTTCGACATTTGAACTGCATGACTATCCTTCATTGGGCCAAACAGATGCCGGTCGTTGTGGTCGAGGAGTTCTCGGCGCTTCAGTCCGGAACCACGAGGCTACTACGGTCTCAGGCATGGATGTGTGTTAGTTAGGTTTAAGTAGTCCTACGTTCTAGGGGACTGATGACCTCAGATGTTAAGTCTCATAGTGTTTAGAGCCATTTGCACCATTTTGAGCCAAACAGATGGAAGTTGGAACGTAAGAGATCAGGACTGTAGGGTGGATGAGGAAGAACAGTCCACTGAAATTCGCTAGCTCCTCTCTGGTGCGCAGTCCGCAGCCCCTGTTGTCCCGGACACATTCTCGCTTCCCGATCACGGGATCACGAGTTCGATTTCCAATGGGGTCAGGGATTTTCACCTGCTTCGAGATGACTGGATGTTTATGTTGTCCTTATCATTTCATCATCATTCATGAAAGAGGCGAGATTGGGCTGAGCAAGGGTTAGGAATTTGTATGGGCACTGATAACTGTACAGTTGAGCGCCCCACAAACCAAACATCATCATCTCTGGTGCGCAGACTTGTGTGAGGCCTTGCGTTGTCAGCCGTACGGTCGCAGGTTCGAATCCTGCCTCAGGCATGGATGTGTGTGATGTCCTTAGGTTAGTTAGGTTTCAGTAGTTCTAAGTTCTAGTTGACTGATGATCTCAGAAGTTAAGTCCCATAGCGTTCAGAGTCATTTTGAACCTTGAGTTGTCAAGTTTGTTTCCGATATCCCACGACAAATTCTGCACTTTTTCAACTGAAACTGATCGAGAAAAAGAATGGGTTGCATTATGTATTGAAAGCCATCGTATTTGTTTCCATAACAATAATTCATGTACGAAAAATATTTTCAGAAACGTTACTGCATCAGTTTTTTGTATACTGCATCAGTTTTTCATACATACTGACATTACTGATTAATTTTACAAAAAGCGACTTAAATGAAGCAAATATACCGGTAATATACTGTTTCTGTGTACCTACCTTTTGATGGTTATATGTGAGGTTTCCTGTTGAGTCTTGAACCATAGGGATCAAGGCAGATGATATTATTTGGTGGCTGGTGTTCCGTTTCTACAACATAACTGCACACGTGTATTAACAGGGTTCCTTATTTGCATGAACAAGAAGATACTTATCTTTAAGAGAGTCTATGCGTTGTGGCACAAATTCTTCAAGTAACACTCCTCTTTAGCCTCACTACTGGTGAAGTAAAAGTCCCACTATGCGATGAATGACAGACACCAAATTGGAATGCGAGTTGATGTATCAAAGATTGAGCTAGAGACTGAGCGACTGCTCTAGTGCCTGAGACTAACACTGAGACTGCGGGCTAATAACTGAAACTGAGCTCTCCAGTCAGCGGCAGCGACCTAAATACTTCCAATCGAGAGGGCGTTGGCGGCGTGTTCCTTGCGAGTCTGTCTTTGGCCCCTTTCCTGATACACTTGCTTGACCTAATGCCTGCTACCGACCTTCTTGCTACATCTTTGCCGACCGGTGTGCTGGCGACAGTTTACGCCACCACATGTTCAACGTCTCATATTCCAGGCGCTGGATTGGAAGAAGTGGTCCAACTCTGTGTACAAGTCGCTGTCCTAATCTGGTGCCTCTTGAATCGTGAACATGGCACAAGTTCCCAATGAAGGAACACTTCCTTCTATCATACTTAAAGTGTCTAATTAGGTTCGTGCGATGTAGTGTGTGCCAGAACTTTTACGAAGATTAAGATTATATGTCTGTAATGAATGTGGCGTTTGCCGCTTTGAACACATTCTATAATGTGTCACACTGTTGAGTATAAAGGCGTTCTCTTTGCTGACATTAAGGCGCTAATACATTGGTTTGTTGTTTCTGGCGTTTCAAAGCATAGGATTACTTGCACAAGCAAAAGTTTGTATTCAAGAGTCATGTTTCTACTCCTGTAATGGCTCATTCAACTTACGCGCAACTTTCTGAATCATCCAGTGTGATAGTTGGAGCTACGAGGCGTGCGCAAAAATATGGAAACTCCAAAACATATTACTGTTCCTAATATTGTGTAGGAAAACCGTTAGCATTAAAAATAGATTGCAGTCTACTCGGAATAAAGAAATACTGGTCTTGTGTGGCTTTCGTGTGAATATTATGCCATTCTTACTGCAAAATAGCGGCAAGCCCAGGTAACGACGATGAAAGTGTATAGCGGTCACTTACCCGTGACACCAAATAGACCACAAAGGCTAAATAATATTAAGATCTGGCGTCCGTGGTGGTAATGGGAAATGCGACAGCCGGCCGCTGTGGCCGAGCGGTTCTAGGCGCTTCAGTCCAAAACGCCCTGCTGCTACGGTCGCAGGTTCGAATCCTGCCTAGGGCATGAATGTGTGTGATGTCGTTAGGTTAGTTAGGTTTAAGTAGTTCTAAGTCTAGGGGACTGAGGACCCCACATGTTAAGTCCCATAGTACTCAGAGCCATTTGAAGCATTTTCTACCAGGCCCCGTGGCGATGCTGAAGTTGCGTCAGATTTCATAGTCTAGTTGCCAAAACAAGAATAATATACAGAAGAATCGGAAAGAAAATTGGGGATGTGTTAGATGACAATCAGTTTGCCCTTAGGAAAGGTAAAAGCAACAGGGGAGCAATTCTGACGTTGTGGTTGATAATGGAAGTAAGACTAAAGAAAAAAGCGAGACACATTCATCCGATTTGTCGACCTGCAAAAAGCTTCCGACAATGTGAAATGGTGCAGGATGTTCGAAATTTTAAATATATAGGGCTAAGCTATAGGGAGAGACAGGTAACATACAGTAAATACAAGAGCCAAGAGCGGATAATAAGAGTGGACGACCAAGAACGAAGTGCTAAGATTAAAAAGGGTGTAAGACAAAGATGTAATGTTTCGCTCCTACTGTTCAATCTGTACATCGAAGACGCAATGATGGAAATAAAACAAAGGTTCAGTAGTGGAATTAAAACTCAAAGGGTATAAATGACACGATTCGCTGATGACACTGCTATCCTGAATCAAAGCGTAGAAGAATTACATGAACTGCTCAATGGTATGAACAGTCTAATCAGTACAGAGTATGGATTGAGAGTAAATCGAAGAAAGACGTAAGTAACGAGAAGTAGTAGAAATGATATCAGCGAGAAACTTAACATCAAGATTGATGGTCACGAGATACATGAAGTTAAGGAATTCTGCTACCTAGGCAGTTAACTAATCAATGACAGACGGAGCACGGAGAACATCAAAAGCAGACTAGCACTGACAGAAACGACATTCCTGGCCAAGAGAAGTTTACTAGTTTCAAACATAGGCCTTTCAATCTGTATATTTAGCAAGCAAAAAAGGAAACAAAAGAAAAATTCGGAGTTGGTATTAAAGTCCATGGAGAAGAAATAAAAACGTTGAGGTTCGCCGATGACATTGTAATTCTGTCAGAGACAGCAAAGGACTTGGAAGAGCAGTTGAACGGAATGAACAGTGTCTTGAAAGGAGGATATAAGATGAACATCAACAAAAGCAAAACGAGGATAATGGAATGTAGTCGAAGTAAGTCGGGTGATGCTGAGGGAATTAAATAAGGAAATGAGACACTTAAAGTAGTAAAGGAGTTTTGCTATTTGGGGAGCAAACTAACTGATGATGGTCGAAGTAGAGAGGATATAAAATGTAGACTGGCAATGGCAAGGAAAGCGTTTCTGAAGAAGAGAAATTTGTTAACATCGAGTATAGATTTAAGTGTCGGGAAGTCGTTTCTGAAAGTATTTGTTTGGAGTGTAGCCATGTATGGAAGTGAAACATGGACGATAAATAGCTTAGACAAGAAGAGAATAGAAGCTTTCGAAATGTGGTGCTACAGAAGAATGCTGAAGATTAGATGGGTAGATCACATAACTAATGAGGAGGTATTGAATAGAAATGGGGAGAAGAGGAGTTTGTGGCACAACTTGACAAGAAAAAGAGACCTGTTGGTAGGACATGTTCTGAGGCATCAAGGGACCACAAATTTAGCATTGGAGGGCAGCGTGGAGGGTAAAAATCTTAGAGGGAGACCAGGAGATGAATTAAGCAGATTCAGAAGGACGTAGGTTGCAGTAGGTACTGGGAGATGAAGAAGCTTGCACAGGATAGAGTAGCATGGAGAGCTGCATCAAACCAGTCTCAGGACTGAAGACAACAACAACAACAACAATTTGAGCACGAAATTTCTGTGAATGTACATTTGGGAGCACAGCATTGTCTCGTGGTGAAATGTGGATTGTGACGAATAAGGGAACAAAAGCGAATCGAAACTTCTGAGACGTGGTTCTAGAACGTGTGTTGAAAATTAGGTGGTCTGATAAGGTAAGGAATGAGGAGGTTCTCCGCAGAACGGGAGAGGGGTCCAAAAAAATGTATCCACTGTTTAAAAGTACATAACTGGTAAACTAATTGACGGGATTGTCTCATCTTTGGTAGTGTAATAGTTTGTAGTTCCGGCAATCGCCACACAAGCGTTGTATTGCGTTGTTTTGTTTTTCCAGATAGTGTTTTGTTCTTAGTTGCACCTACTTACTCGAGTAAACATGGCTGACGTAAGGCTTACATTCGATAAAAGGAAGTCAGTTTTGAGGTGGTATTTTAAGTAGAATAACATTAATGAGGTTCAACGGCAATGGCGAAATGAGTATCAAACAGAGCCACCTATACGTTTAACGATTGAAAGCATTCGAGACAAATTTGAAGACGAAGGCTGTGTTAAAGATGTTCACAAACAACGACCTGGACGACCTGTAACAGTAACAAGTGGAGCTAACTTCTGTCGTGTGTTACAGCAATTCACTTGCTCACCACATAAGTCTGTGAGACAATGTGTCCGTGAAACTGGAGTCAGTCGCTCAAGTGTTCGGCGAATTCTGAAGACAGTAAAGTGGAAGTGCTACGCGGAATGAACGAGGACGACCCAGATCGTAGAATGGAGTACTGCAAATGGTTTCCTAACATGGTGCGCAACGATGAAGAGTTTGCAGAGATGATTTCATGGTCTCACGAGGCACAGTTCAAACTCAATGGTACAGTAAATCGCCACAATTGCATCTACTGGGCCGCCGAAAATCCGGACGTCCATGTAGACAAAGCCGTGACTTTGCCAGGAGTAAATGTGTGGTGTGGGTTGTCTCACTGGGGCTTGATTGGGCCATTCTTCTTTGACGGCGCAGTCACCGGTGAGGTGTACCTTCAGAAACTTCCATTTTACCTGCCATCCGAGACTTGTGTGGAGACGGAAGAGTTTACTTTCAACAGCCCACTACCAAAATCGTGTTAGGGCGTATCACGACAAAGATCTACGAAGAAGATGGATAGACCGTAGAGGTGCTGTGGAGTATCCACCACGTTTCCCAGACCTAACTCCTCTGTTTGCCTGTGGGGAACACTAAAGGAAGTCGTTTATCGACAAAAGCCTCGCACATTGGACGAACTTCGAGAATCCATCGTACATTCATGTGAAACTATCCAACTGCAGTTCGGCGGCATCGTTTTGAGAGGCACCCACATGCCTTGCTCATACTGTGGCATCAAGCACTCAGGCCTGCAAGATGAGAAGTCTGCCAAGCGAGTGGATTTATTCATATTTCTCAGTGACTGATTATGAGCTCTAGTACCCACAATTAAGCTACAAATTATTCTCCTGTTTGAATATTACCCAAAGGAAACGGATAACGCACGTCTGACTATTAGTCATTTACACAATTCTGATTTTTCACTACGCTCTGGCAATACCACATTTTCTTTCTTACCCAACGGCTTTGACCAACACATGGCCATCGCACTGAATATGAATGGCGCACACATTACAAATTCTGGGTATCATGACTACACACTACTCGAAGAACAAGGCCACACCTCTTATTCTTTTCACTATCGTTTTTATTTCGATAAATTATATTATGATTCAAAGATTAAACACACCATTACATTTTATACCACAATTACACATGAGAAACTCCGCCCAGTGGGAATGGCTTTACATTGGTGATTCTCTATCTGAAACGTCCCCTTAGAAAAATTATACACGACTGTGCTTAAACTGATACACAATATTTTTAAAAATCCCTACGAAAGAATGGCCCTGACTAACATTAACCTATACCTTTTACAAATCACTTACCGCACCAAAAATCTTCGTTACTCAAACTACTGCAATACAGCGAGCGCCACTACTGCCAGCCAAATAAAAGATTCAAACTACTGAAGGCACTAACTACTGATAGGAACAGTTAGCAAATGAAAGAATTTAATACAGAACAAACAATGTATTTACCTTAATAGTCATAATATATATGGTAGTTCATGACATCCAGTCTTACAAATTTCAAAAGTCCGCCATCTCTCTCCCCTCGTCCACCACTGCTGGCGGCTCACCTCCAACTGCGCAACGCTACGCGCTGTTAGCATCCACCTGCCGCTGCCCAAAACTACAATGGCAGACAACAATGCAAACCAGCCACAGACTGCACACGGCATAGCCAGTGATTTTCATGCAGAGCGTTACGTGGCGGCGGCGTTACCAATAAAAAAACCTATACAGCCTACTTACATATCTTATGGTAATTATTTAACGCTACAGTGCACTTTCTGGATAGGATGGTGGATCTTTTGCTATATCTCACACTTCGACTCTCACACCCATCATCACGAAAATTTCCTCCAGACCGAGTGGTACAAAAAGGAACATGCATGATCCACTGCCTCTGAACCTATCTTGCTACTCTTCCATGCAAACCACACATACTTAAATGACATGAAATACATCACACTGGCAACATACATCACAAAGAATAGTCACAACCTTAGAATCACTTCACTTTCAGCTTTCCCACTTCAATTAGTATTCATCCCAGTTTCACCCGACACTGACCCACTTCGTAACTTTTCTTCCCTACTACGAAATCTGGAGGATATGTGCACGTCTTCTTGTGCATATTAGAGTTTGAATCCAGCGTCACACGGAAACATAACACGCGAAGTAATATTAAGAACATATTCGTCACACACGCGAGTCCTCAACTGATACCATGGACGAGTACTTCTCTTTATCCTTTGTCTCATACACAGATTGAGACTCACACAGTACTCACCACGTGGAAGAACTCGCCTCTAATTTCAAGTCCTGCACACGCCATTTCTTAAATATTTCCAACTTGTAGTACACACGCCAGTAATTCAGCATAACTTTAGCACTCGGAAATACTTCAACTTATTGCTACACGTGGTTTCATTGTGACTGTTGGTCACTCCCGAAGATTTCTAGGATCCCCTTGATATTACCTGCCTGACATTTAATTCTCCCCACAAAAGTTCCTGAAATAGAGAAATTATTATTCCAAAGTACTCTCAAGGATTCCACATACATACCATTCTCTCCACTCTTTTGTCTTTACGGAGCATACTTAAGACAGGTCTTACCAACACAAGATCCAGTGCCAGTGCTGAAACATGGCCGTTCTTCAGGTCATCTCGCACCTCTGCCGAAGTGAGGGAGCATCTTGCTGCCGTATTGGTCAGCCACATTTCCGGCGCTCCCAGCTCAGTTAAATTTCATCTCTTTGGTTCCACCAAAGGTGACCAAAGGTCCGTCTTAAAGATGATCATATATTGCACATTCACTATCTGTGGTTAGCAGACGACCATACATTCATTCATTTCACAGATCTCACCAAATTGGGTGTAGGGATTTATTTTGTGGGGGTGCACATGTGATCAATTAAATAAATAAATAGTCATTCTTTCCTACACTGGTATCCGGCTTTGGAGTGTTAAGTGAAATTGAGTTATTATTAAAAAAATGTTGTTGTGACAATAACAACGAAGAATGTTGTACCTATCTTCAATGTCGAGTGGTACTGTATGCTTTCAGTTTGTGTGTGGATGTTAATGGTGACCATTTCGAACAACTATAGTGATATCTTTAAGTTAGACTTTAAGCTACACATTCACCAGAAATGAGACAACTCGGTCAATTAGATAGCAAGTTATGGACTTCTAAACAGTGGATACATTTTTTTTTACCCTCTCTGTATGTGGAAATAATTGACAGGGAGAAGGGACAGGATGGTAGGACACCTGTTACGACATCAGGGAACAACTTCCTTGGTACTAGAGCGAGCTGCAGACGGCAAAAACTCTAGAGTAAGACAGAGATTGGAATACATCCCGCAAATAATTGAGGACGTACGGTGCAAGAGCTACTCTGAGATAAAGAGGTTGGCAGAGGAGAGGAATTCGTGGCGGGAACGCATGAAACCAATCGGAAGACCAATGACTCAAAACAGTTGCAACAAAACAATGTTAGCAACTGGCAAAGATAAATATGGTGGTTTCCGGTTTCACACCCATACCGCAACTTGCCATACACGTGTGTCAGTGGTTAGAGGGTGTCAGCGCGGGGGTGGGAGGGAGCGCTAGGGCAGGCCGGAAACACCGCGGGAGGCGCCGGCCCGCCCAGGCAGCAACCGGAGCAGCGACAAGTGCTTCGCAGCTGGCGCTGGTGCTGCGCGGCCACTGCGCTTCCGCGGGCGCCATAGCCGGGAAACGGCAGGAGACGGCGAGGGCGCGGTTCCGGCCGCTGAAACCCGAGGCCCGCCCCTGGGGACATCCATCCCGGCGCCTCCTCACACGTGCGTCCTCCTGACGAGGTGTCACCTTGTTTCCGCCGAAACTCCGCTCATCTCGCCACTAAGCGCCGACACCCGAGCGCACAATTCGGACCCCGCGCTCCCCACTTCCGACCTGATTCCAGGCAGTTAGAACCGCGAGGGAGGAATTCGGGTTGCGCGCCGTTCCCGGTGCGGGAAGTTGTTAGGCACCAAGCGGTCCTATCGTGTGGTAATCACCACAGCTTTGCAGCGGCATTCCTACAACATCGCCGGCCGAAGTGGCAGCTACGGTCTGGAACACCGCGATCGCTACGGTCGAAGGTTCGAATCCTGCCTCGGGCATGCACGTATGTGATGTCCTTAGGTTAGTTAGGTTTAAGTAGTTCTAAGTTATAGGGGACTGATGGCCTCAGAAGTTAAGTCCCATAGTGCTCAGAGCCATTTGAACCATTTTTACTACAACATCGGTTGTTGTTGGATATTCATCAGCAAAAGCAAGCCGGTATGCTATTGGTAGCATGTATACCCAATGCGTCCGAAAATAGTAGAGAGACAAAACCCACACTACTGCTTCAGAAAATTAACAATCTGTGCGAAGGAAATAAATTAAAAATAGCTCCTAACAAAACTGTATATTTACTGCTCAGAGGAACACTACAGAGGAATCCAGTTCTAACATTAGACAATACAATTATACAGAGGAAGCAAACCGCACGTTATCTAGGACTGCATCTTGACGTAAAAGAGACTTTCAGCTATCATATCTATTGTGTCTCACTGTTTAGAGGCACACAACGCGTGGGTGTTTTCAGCTCGTTACTAAATGCAAATAAATAGGATGCCGAGTTGATAGGAGCTGAAGGAGTCCAGGTTGCAATAATATGCGGTACGGCACCTGTTAGAGAGAAGCATTATTATTCAAGAAAACCATAGTACAATGAAATTACTTATCTTCAGTAGTTTGTAGGACTGCAGCTACGGCTATGGACTGACAGTCTCGTAACATGGAATACCATGAACTAATACAACATATTCTCAGGGACTAAGCCTGATGGGCTCAGAGAATCAATGCAAACATTACAGAACTGGCTGAGGGCCGATTATGAAAGTGCGTCTGCCTAGGTTGAAATCTAGCTAAGAAGTGAACGAGGCACGCTCCAGTTCCGTCGAGCTGCACAGCCCGCTAGAGTGCGCTGTGCTCGGCAGACGACGGACTGTCAACCTTGTGTTGGCGCGGCGTTGTAGTAGTGTTTGTGCCAATGATACCACAATATCGAACAGACAATTGACAAAGTCTCCAAAATCATGCACAAACTAGCAAGCCTCAACACAGTACAAATTACCTATTAAGACGATAAAGACCTACCATGCTGCATTATTTGAATCCATGTCATGCTTTGCCACAATTGCTTGGGCTCACAGACTGAACATACAGACTAACAAGACAATTGCAAGGCGGGGTCTACGTAGTGGGCTCCTGAGAATGAGCAGAGCCTTCAACACCACGTCACTAGAGACACTTTGCGTTGTGATGGGGGACCTGTCCTATAGACATAACAATACGTTATAGAGCTGCACATTAATGGCTTCAGAGGGACAGGCCCGATACAGTCACCGAAACTACGGGAACCAACATTATGAACAAAACAAAAATGGAACAATGGTGGATTCAAACATGGCAGACAGAGCGAGACGCATCCGGCAAGGGTCGCCGAGTACACTCTTTCTTTCCTGACGTATGCGAAAGATTACAACTGAAACATGTCGATCCATGCCGGGGGATGGTCCATTTCCTGACAAGTCACGGGCCGTATCCGATACACTTAAACCACATGAGACTAACTGACAATGAAATTTGCGTTTGTAGAGAAACTGGAACACCAGAACATGTCACACTGCTATGCAACAAGCTAGCACAAGTGACACCTATACAGAACGAAAGTGACATCGGCACAATAATAGGTAAAGCCGATGATTGGAACACAATAAATAGCGTAGCCGACACTGTATCGAACACACTGCATGAACAATACAAGCGCCACAACCCTTATGAAAGGAGGCGTAGACAACCTTAAACACAACAAACCACAGGGGAGGACACAAGCACGACCACAGATTCCACATCCGAGGAACAAACCAACAAACTAAGTGAACATGACTCAGAAGGGATCAACACGTAATGGACCCAAACCAACAACACATGACACTGCATGCCTCAACACAGTCACAAAAAACACAACAAGCAGTAACAATCATAAAACAAAGAGACACCGACACCACATACTGAGACTGTAATAATAAGAAAACGTCGCTCTTGAGGAGAGGGCTTCTCCTCTCGACAACATATTGCATAGTGAATAGAAGTATACTGCACACAAGCAGTAATGTATTATTCGTCTGATTATGTGTAGATGGAACTATATTCTCTTCTCTATTTAAAGCTACAACCAATGAGTTGCATATATCAAATGTATTTTTTGTATAAAGTCTGTATGAACCTAAAAATTAACTGTATTAAGTTATTCAAGGAATAATGCATTCAAGTAGTAAAGCTAAGATGCTGTATTCCATGTATCAAATGATGAATCAATATTTAATTTGTATAATACCAAGGGTATGTATCGAAGGTACCACATGGAACATACCACAACTACCAACAATAGGGCAAACAAACAGCTGCTGAATATCATGTAGTGTCCTGACTTGCAACACTCCCAGTCATATACCAATACACACCAACAGTAGTAAGCCGTCCTATGTGGCCGACGGTTCTAAGCGCTTCAGTCTGCCACCGCGCGATCGCCTCGGGCATGAACGTGTGTGATGTCCTTATGTTAGTTAGGTTTAAGTAGTTCTAATTTCTAGGGTACTGGTGGTCTCAGATGTTACGTCCCATAGTGCTCAGAGCCATTTGAACCATTTGAACAGACAGTAAATGTACACAATCATAAAGCATTACAGATAAGAATAGCTCGAGGTTCTACCGAGACCTTCTCTCCTGGAATACGTAGAAATAGGCCATTATCAACCAACATGCTACTTAGACTATATTACACAGCCAAATACAGTGTATCACTTCCCTCTATTGTTGCAATTATTGTCACCACACACATTGAACTACATTTTTTTAATTTTTCTTTGACATTTGCATTATATAAATTATATTTTCATCAACTAGTTAGAAACAAATTGTATGGAACTATTTTAACAATTGTCAAGAATTCAATTCACTGTAACCTTAAAGAAATTTATATATCTTGTGTTCTTTATATTATTAAAAAAACTTTAACAACATGAAAGGTCTCTGTTGGATTCCATTCATGTTAATTTCTTAAATCTGTTGTCATTTACGGCATAAATTCCTCTTCTAAATTTACTGTGGCGTTTCTGACTATCTGGGAGGAGACTGAGTTACTTTTACACATAAACAAGAACGATCTGTCACACTACTACACTTTAAAACACAGTTAATATGTAATTCATGTAACACAGCCTCATACGGAACCTACATCCGCTTTCTTTTATATACTGTATATGATAAGATACTGTCATCCCCCTTCCCTTCTGTGTGAGAGGATGAATGAGCAAATATATTTCTAGTTGCATGCTTGATGGTAGCAGACAAGCCCGTCTGCTAGAGAAGAGTATGACCAACGTCGGAACATGTAGCTACGCTTTCTAAACGCAGAGAGGTTTCCGTTCTTAGTATGGTCCTGTCCGTCTCTTGTCATCTTGACATAGGAGCTGTCTCTCTGGTCACTTCCGTTTTGTATCGGGAAGCACGCTCGGTAGGAGCCCAGCAGGTCAGTCTGTCCGCGGCGAGCGTCTGAAGTGTTAAGATCTCCGGCAAAGCGCGTCTCTGATAAGTCCGTAGGACAATGGATTTCTTAAGTTCAGCCTAACTGAAAATTTAATCACCTTTGTTTCAGGTTTAGCTCTAAAATATCTAATGTTATCTTAAACTGCAACGAAGTGTGATTCGAGTGTGAAGTTCAGAATATCTTCCAGTAGTTGTTTTGTCACTGCTTTGTGAGTAAAGTGGAACCACGTGTTGATCATCAATCTTAAATGCGAATGTGCCTGAGATTATAACGTCTCGTCTTGACTATATTTTTCAATATAGCAACTTTTCTTTATGTTCAACGCACGTGGGGTGTACTTTGTGAGACCAGTACCACGTGCTTATGCGATTGTTTCACCCATCAGGTTAATAGTAAGACGATAGTAACCAGTTAGATGTTTTTCTTTTGTAACTTGCTTTTCGATCTAATTTATTTTAATTATCAAAATAATTGTTGAGTTACACTCTTTGTGTAAACAAAGTTGACCACGTGAAGCATGTGGTGTAATCATCAAAGTAGCTCTCAGCTATTCTTTTCGGGAAAATTTCACAGAGAGTTAGTATGAATTTAATATACCAGTGTGTGGTTATTACATAACGGACAGGATTGCGCTACGAACGTAACTTCTTTGGGTGAAAATTGAGTCGGTTGGTTGTGGTTAATTTCCTCTTGCATATGTTTCAACGTTCTTCGTGTGTTATTTTATGAATGCAGTGTTGTATGCAGTCTCCCAATCTTGGCTCCATATTTGACGTGTTCTGTAAGATTACAAAATCACATTTAGTTATGACTCAAGTTTAATATGCTGAAATTTCAATGATCAAAGTTAAAATAAATTTCCAAATATAAACTGATTTATTTCTTTTTATTTAAATTTTCTTTTGTCGTATGACTACTAAAAGATTATAATTAATGTTAGTCTGGTTGGGAATTTGGTAAGCTAGACTGGATACCTGGTGAAACAGTTGCTCCTCAGTAAAGCAAGGTTAACTTCCCCAGACAGCTCACAGCTTTTATCCCACTTTTATGGTCATGAATAGCAGCACCGCTTACACCTCAAATTAATGCAATAACATTACAAACTGTACACCAATAAGATTGTAATAATAAGAAGTATTTGTATGGAGTGTAGCCACGTATGGAAGCGAAATATGGGCGACAAATATTTTGGACCAGAAGAGAATAGAAGCTTTCGAAATGTGGTGCTACAGAAGAATGCTGAAGATTAGATGGGTAGATCACATAACTAATGAGGAAGTATTGAATCGGATTGGGGAGAAGAGAAGTTTGTGGCACAACTTGACCAGAAGAAGGCATCGGTTGGTAGGACATGTTCTGAGGCATCAAGGGATCACCAATTTAGTATTGGAGGGCACCGTGGAGGGTAAAAATCGTAGAGGGAGACCAAGAGATGAATACACTAAGCAGATTCAGAAGGATGTAGGTTGCAGTAGGTACTGGGAGATGAAGAAGCTTGCACAGGATAGAGTAGCATGGAGAGCTGCATCAAACCAGTCTCAGGACTGAAGACCACAACAACAATAAGAAGTCTTTGCTGTTAGATTTAGAAGCATCCGACCCACCTTACATTTCAAGGTGGGGGGTTACTCTGTCTGTTAATGAAATAAATAAATAAATGTCCGAAAAAGACGCGTTTAAAAACAGAGTATTCCAATGCTCATACCTCAGGTGCCATTGGGGTTAAAAGATGGTCTCAGGTGGGTTGGATAACCCTTGGGCTAGGCACCAGTTGTATATCCAACAGGAGGACCGCCTCGGTGTCCCTATCTTACAGTACAGGGTCGAAGCATAAATGTTACACACTTCCTCCTGCATAGGCAAATGTAGAATATCGGTTCGTTCTTTTTGCATTTGAGGTTGTCTGCGATGTGCTTGATGGGACTTACGGAGGCTCCATTAGTTCATTGGTACTTGCTCGGAAAACGGCACAAAACGTTCTTTTTTACTGTATTTTAGCAGTCACCAGCGGATCAAAACCAAGCCGAGGATTCCAAGATGAATGTGCACAGATATATGCAGAAAGTTGAATTTAAACATCCCTCGATGTTAACGTGCAACACGCAGAGAAGAGATGAAGGAAATAAAGGTTTGAACATAAATTCCCATCGACATTGTGATCATTAGAGACCATAGCGCAGAGACGGTACACAGAAAAGAAACTCGCGCTGCTAATAATTTACTTCCGGAAAGCTACCCAGTGTTATGTGAAGCACAAGCCACGTATACACACAGGCATACAGAAAACAGAGGAAACGCTCTCCAAATGTGGAGGTGACTGGATCCAATCGAGTACTACATCTCCCGATCAGTGAATTTGGGCTAGGTGTTGCCAGCTGTGCTGCATTTACAAGCAATTTTTTGGACACAGAACCAAAGGTTATGTCATGATAGAATAGATAGAACTGACGTAAAATCTATTGATAAATGACGGGGAATAGATATAAATTGACCAAATATACACCGAAATACACCATACTTAGTATGTGTTGGATAGCTTTCGTGATCGCATGGAAATTTGAGAAGATTGAATATGGAGGTGTGTTTGCCCTAGACCGTTATTCACTTCCATGTAAATTGTTCAGTTGACTGCTTCTGCACATCCCACGCCTTTATTTGGTTGAGAGAACATCGATTTTGGTACATACATCTCGCAGATGGAAGACACTTTCGCTGGTTCTCTAGACATGAGAAACACGTTACTTGACTTTCTAAATTATAGGGATGACTCGGAATCTGTTACATCACCGACATTGGTATCAGCAAGTGGAAATATCAGTTTATTTTTGTTTTGTCGAGTCTTTTTCACGTAAAGATCTTTGCAGATAGGATTCGTTTCTAGTTACTCTATGGTTTACAGCACGCTCCATCTAGCTAAAGTTTTGGGTTTCTTGAGAGATAAATTCCTGTCTATATCTTTGGAATTATATCGTGCGAACAGTACTACTATGCAAGCGATATTGATATGTGTTTGATATCGAGAAGTGTCGCGAAAATGGTATGATATCCTAGCAAACCATGCGAAATTAGATATGTTCTTGTAATCTGGAGATGTGTGTAGAAAAGCGAGCAAGCAAGCCGGTCTGGACCAGAAACAGTAACACGTTTATCCTGAGGGGAAAACGAGTCAGTCTTTGCACAACAGTTCTGAGAGTGACTTCGATCCACTGAGGGCACTCTGGTCATGTGTTGGGATTCGATGACCACCCTACCATGTGGGAAATATCTAGTGCTGTGAGGAGTGTATACAGTGTTGTCTATCTTCGCAGTATATGTACGAATGATGTAAAAGGGGTGATTTTGTATGGTGCAGTATACGAATTGTATGTTTACTACATCGACACAGTATGCAGTGATATACTGCTGGGTTGGAGATCGGCTTGACACTCTAATATTCAAGCTCCTGTCCTCAGTCGGGTAACAGCGTAATTGAGTAAGAGTTTTTCTGTATTTGACGATATGTAGGGTATTTTGCAAGGTTAAATTGTGGATGCAATATGGCTATCTGTATAAAATAAAGTAGTCAATCAAATTGATGACAGTGAGAGGGGGTCTATTCCAATAACTCAGATATGAAAGAGTACCTGTAGTAGCGAAGGGGAAGGAGATTGTGGGTGGGGGAGGGGTGGGGGAACAATAGGTTAAGTGCCTATCAATCAAAAGGAAATGGGGGTGACATGGAAAAGCACTTAAAAGAACAATAGGTTAAGCAACTGCCAATCAAAGGAGAATAATAGGTTAAGTACCTGTAAATCAAAGGAGAGGTTTGCTCCAGAGTGCATACCTGCCCCTGATGTAGGTAACCCAGACTAACAAAATGTACTGATACTCTCCCAGCTGTTACTGCATATCCCTCTCTCTCTCTACGAGCAAAGACTATAAAAAAGTGTGAAGAGAATTATGAAATGAAAAGTGTCGCAACCAAAAATGGTGATTTCTTTAGTTAATTTTCGTACTTAAGGATTATGCTCTTTCAAGTGCCGACCCCAACATGATAAGAAGTTTGTGAAAGAAATCTCCAGTTAACACCAGTGTAACACAATGAAAAATTTCTAATGTTATACAACTGCTTTAATTCCAGAAGAAACAACGGAAACCATGTGACATTTGGGTGACGTATTATTCCGTTTAGCTGTAATACGCACATATGGCGATCTTCAGTGTTCAATGAAGCCTTCCGATTTTTCGATTAGCCTGTGGAGGACATGTAACAGGTATAGTGGGTTTACAGCCACAAATGATTGCTAAAAATCTGGATCTGCTGCACTGAGATTGTGTTCCTTGATCTGTTATTATCTGTTGTGGTGTTCCAAATATGGTAACCCAGGATTTTTTTTTAAAAAAAGAAGAGCAGAGTGGTGTTGCTCTTATCTCTGTTTCAGTGTATCGGTGGAGTACTTCTGCCCAGCTGGTGAGTCTCTCTACATAATTGAAAGTCTGTCCAAACTGGTCTTGGAAGACCCAACTGTACCGACCGAATATATGTTGAGCAGAGGTGGTCAGCATGCTGCTGTCCCAACTGTTGCCAGCTTTCATGATTGTAGCCACTACTTCTCAATCAAGCCACTTCTCAGTTGGCGTCACGAGGGTCGAGTGCATCCTCTTTGCCAAAAGCGCTCGGTAGATTCGGAGAGTCACCCATCCAATTGCGGCCAAGCCTGTCAGCCCTCAACTTTGGTGAGCTGATGGGATCTAGTGCCAGCACTGTGCCAAGACCGTGGGCTGACAGAGGACACATTAGGTCAGAAGATACCACCATTTAAGTATTTGCCAGAAGCGATTCAGCAATGCGCGGAAAACTTAAGGCCTGATTCCGTGGCCAAGTGATTCTAGGCACTTCAGTCCGGAACAATATGGCTACTACGGTCGCGGGTTCGCATCCTGCCTCGGGCATGAACGTGTGTGATGCCTTTAGATGTTAAGTTCCATAGTGCTTAGAGCCATTTGGACCATTTGAAAACCTAAATCTTATTACCTGGACGTGGTGTGATATCTCCAGAACGTAATTCGACTGATTTAACGTGTGCTCCATCTAGCTGGGTGTCCTGCCGTTAATCGATGTGCCACACACGCAGACTCAGATTGCCTTCGGCTCAGTTTCGGCAGAGACGTTCTCCCTAGTCACTGTCCCGTGTTGCAGAATAAGATTTAGATTACGTGCATTCCCCGTCTACACGGCAGAGAACTTCCAGTCCACTTGGAGATTCGGTAGTTGAAAGGAAGGATTGCCAGTAGGAATGCGCTCACGTAGCCCGGCATTGTGCGGGGGCGACGTCGAGCTGACAAATGGGTCGGCGGCGCCGGTGGAGTAGCGGCTCCCGCTCTCCCGACCAATTGTGTTTCGCCACCGGTGTGGTCTGCGCGCCATTGTGGCGGCTACGAGGCCGCTGACGCCATTGTGGCTGCGGACACGGCTTAGGCGGCCGTCGGCGAAGGCTTAGCTCCGCTCCTGACACGGCGGAGGGGCGCAGCCGATTACGTCGCCCGGCGAAGGCGGCGGCGGCGGCTTGGCCACTGCCGTCCTCGTGTGTGGCCGCGGAGGGCGCAGTCGACGTACAGCGCGTAACGGTCCAGTAATACGCGTTTTATCGCAAGGAAATTAATGTTCACAAAGGATGAGAACAAATCTTAAACCCCTGTGATGATGGGAAAATTGCGACAGATGCTCCTTTCGCTAATAACAATCTGAGAAAGATCCGCTTCGTTTATTTTCTGGGAAAATTGCAAATCACTCGAGAATATTCGAAAGCATCGTAAAAATAAATATAAAAATATCGTTAGAAGGAGAAACAGCATTAGTGGTATTTTTTTGTTTTATTATCCGCAAAATCGATTTTCGGTCTAAGCTTGTTGATACCAGTGCCTACCAATTTTAATTGTGTATTACAGCACTGAAGATGGTCACTAGGTGACCGAAAATCGATTTTGCGGATAATAAAACAAAAAATACGACCAATGCTGTTTCTCCTTCCAATTATATCCATTATCTGGTCGTGGTGCACAAAACACTCCATGGAGTCGCCGATCAATAAAAATATCGTAATGCTTCCTGAGCGTCTCACTCAGTCATCATCATCATCATCACCTCAGCCTTTTCCCACGTCATGTGGGGTCGGCGTTGCTTTGCTGGATCCTTCTCTTCTCTAAATGCCTACGCAACGCTTCTTCTTTTAGCCATCGTTTCTCCCGTAGCTTCCCTGCTACCTTGTCTTTCCATCTCACTTTCGGTCTTCCTCTTCTCCTTGATCCTTCGACTTGAAGGTCTTCAACTCTTCTCCCCACGTAGTGTTCCCCTCTTCTCTGCACTTGTCCATACCATCTTAGCCTACTTTCTTGGATCTTCTTCCCCATGGCCCACACTTTCACTGATCTCCTGATTTACTCATTCCTTAGTCTATCCTTTCGTGTCACCCCACTCATCCATCTTGTAATTCTTATTCCTGCCACTCCGATCTTTTTCTCTTGGGATTTTGTAATTGGCCAAGTTTCTGCGCTATACAGCATTGCAGGCCTCATCACAGCCTTGTAAAGCTTTTCATTCTGCATCATGTCCTCATTTCATGTCGTGTCGCTTTGCAGCATTACGTCTAGATAAGTAATCGAAGTGACTGTATCAACCACCACGCCGCTGGTTCTGTGTTCGAACGTAACACGACTGGTTTGCAAGTCCATCTGCATTAACTCACATTTTTCTACATTTAGAGCAAACTGCCGTTTATCACGCCAAATAGAAATTCTATCCAGTTCATCTTTTATTCTCTGACAGTCGTTCAAAGACAAGGCTACCTGTACACTACATCATCGTCAGCATACAGTCACAGAGTGCCGATTACCCTACCTGTCAGATCGTTTACGAATATAGAGAACAAGAATGGTCCTATAGTACTCCCCTGTGGCACTCCATACGAACTCTTGCCTCTGATGGACTCTAGCCGTCCACAAAACAGCCAACTCTTTGTAGAAAACTAGGTACAAATGGAACACGGCGTTAAGTCTGAGAAGATTTAGGGCGTGGAAGGGAAAGCCACAGGGCCGTCAGGGTGCCAGTCAGCGTCAGTATATCGAGTGGACACATACAGCGGTAACCGTATGAGCCATAAATATACAGTGATCCAACGACGTTACAGAGTACCACTGATACACATAGTTCTAAAATCCGACATGTTGAAACCTATCCTGAAACTTTTCACGCATTGTAGAATACAGCGAAAAAAAAAAAAAGACTTCAAAAACTTTGGCTGTTAAGGATGTAGAAAAATATCCGCTACCAGTCACAATAAAAGGTTACTTATTTGTCACACGACCGGTTTCGGGCTTGCGCCCATCCTCGGGTGTTTATACATTCATTTACATGTTTATACTGTTGGAGATCCATAAAGATGAAGCACCATTATTACAGTTATGCTGTGGTGACACTTTTGCCATACGTAGTGCCATTTTCACTTCCATATTTCAGTTTTACCAAGTATAGCTTCATATTTCACTGTTATGATGTGCACTCGTGAAATACACTATGTCTACATACAAACATGTGTGCTGTGCTCAAAGAACTTAAAGATGTTGCTAATACAGAAACTTGTAGGTTTTGGTCAGAGAACTTCGCCACAGGGAGTGCAAGGGTGTTACATATATAGAAATTTAAGAAGCTGTTGTAGACTGCGAGGTTTTTTGATATTCATTTTGAAATTTTTTGAATCACGTTTTTGTCGGAGAACTTAGACCTAGGAAGTACAACGATGTTGTATATATGAAATTACTCAAAGCTCTTACAAATTAAAAATGAGAGCTAGAACTGTTTTGAGCCACACAGTTGTCAGATCTCCCACAGTACAAACATGTAAATGAATGTATGAACACCTGAGGATGGGCCCAAGGCCGGCCGGTGTGGCCGTCCTGTCCTAGGCACTTCAGTCTGGAACCGCGTGACCGCTACGCTCGCAGGTTCGAATCCTGCCTCGGGGATGGATGTGTGTGTGTTGTCCTTACGTTAGTTAGGTTTAAGTAGTTCTAAGTTCTAGGGGACTAATGACCAGAGATGTTAAGTCCCATAGTGCTCAGAACCATTTGAACAATTTTTTTGATGAGCGAAAGCCCGAAACCGGTCGTGTGATAAATAAATGACCTTTTGTTGTGACTGGTAGCGGATATTTTTCTACGCCCTATAAAGGAGCAGTCATGAAGTTCGACTGCATCCACTATGGATAAAATTCACTTAGCTGTTAAGGTGCATTGTAAATATTTACAAAAATATGTTAAAGTTAATCATTTATCCTGTTGTCACGACTGCGTCACCGATTTGCGGGAAAGGCTGTACAAAATGATTCAAATGGCTCTTAGCACTATGGCACTTAAGCCGTCGTCACACGGACCGTGCTGCCGAACGTTAACGTTGAGCGTGCCAAGTTCAGCGTGCTGCTGAACGCTCAGGAACGATGCGACTTGTGCACACGGTACGTGGGCCCCAACGTGGTATACGCGATCGCAACGCACTCCAGCCACAGTTGAGGCATGTTTCTAGTCCGTTAATCACACTGTTTACTCAACAGGCGCGCGTACAATTCCCACGTTAGCTCTATTAAAATGCACATTTCCTCCATCGTCCACGAAAAGGAAAGAACCATGTCCAGTCTATAAGGGCACAGGGTTATAAAAGTTCCATCACAAACAGTGCGTTACAAATTTGGAATACATCTCCGCATAAGATAAACATTATTTCATCATGCCCACATTTTAGTAAAACGCCAAGCTCAGTCTTACTTGATCACTGTTCCTACCCAGTAGCAGAACCTTTGCAACACGTGAATTACGAATCGTAAAAGAAGAAGGAGCAAAATATCTTTATACAAGTAGCGTAAGCTGTCCTTTAGATTAAGCTAATCGAACAAAGTCACCCCTCAAGAAAAAAAAGGTGAACTTGTATTTGCATAAAATCAAACATTATAGTCTATACTTATATTAAACTAATATTAAAGTATCAGAACCTAATAAAAACGCGAATGTTAGGAAAAAAACAGTTGTGTCAAGACACGAGCCATCACCACAAGAAAAAACTTCATTATTATTCATTGCACTAAACCAACATCGCACTTCCTGTATCTAATCACAGATTCTTACCTCTCGCCAAAAACCTTAATCGTAGATATTTTACTAACTGCAATTTAATTATAACACATTGTACCAAGAACGATGCGTTTTGGGTGGATCTGTAGGGTGTCGCTGCCTTCAAATAGCCTACTCTCATAATATGCAAGTTACAATAATTCTTTTGCCACGAATACGATGTTTCTCATTATTTCATTGCGACGAATCAAACAGTTAACAATTGGTTTTCCAGTGATTCTCAATTTGCTGGTGCTCGGAACGGCATATATACACTCCTGGAAATTGAAATAAGAACACCGTGAATTCATTGTCCCAGGAAGGGGAAACTTTATTGACACATTCCTGGGGTCACATACATCACATGATCACACTGACAGAACCACAGGCACATAGACACAGGCAACAGAGCATGCACAATGTCGGCACTATTACAGTGTATATCCACCTTTCACAGCAATGCAGGCTGCTATTCTCCCATGGAGACGATCGTAGAGATGCTGGATGTAGTCCTGTGGAACGGCTTGCCATGCCATTTCCACCTGGCGCCTCAGTTGGACCAGCGTTCGTGCTGGACGTGCAGACCGCGTGAGACGACGCTTCATCCAGTCCCAAACATGCTCAATGGGGGACAGATCCGGAGATCTTGCTGGCCAGGGTAGTTGACTTACACCTTCTAGAGCACGTTGGGTGGCACGGGATACATGCGGACGTGCATTGTCCTGTTGGAACAGCAAGTTCCCTTGCCGGTCTAGGAATGGTAGAACGATGGGTTCGATGACGGTTTGGATGTACCGTGCACTATTCAGTGTCCCCTCGACGATCACCAGAGGTGTACGGCCAGTGTAGGAGATCGCTCCCCACACCATGATGCTGGGTGTTGGCCCTGTGTGCCTCGGGCGTATGCAGTCCTGATTGTGGCGCTCACCTGCACGGCGCCAAACACACATACGACCATCATTGGCACCAAGGCAGAAGCGACTCTCATCGCTGAAGATGACACGTCTCCATTCGTCCCTCCATTCATGCCTGTCGCGACACCACTGGAGGCGGGCTGCACGATGTTGGGGCGTGAGCGGAAGACGGCCTAACGGTGTGGGGGACCGTAGCCCAGCTTCATGCAGACGGATGCGAATGGTCCTCGTCGATACCCCAGGAGCAACAGTGTCCCTAATTTGCTGGGAAGTGGCAGTGCAGTGCCCTACGGCACTGCGTAGGATCCTACGGTCTTGGCGTGCATCCGTGAGTCGCTGCGGTCCGGTCCCAGGTCGACGGGCACGTGCACCTTCCGCCGACCACTGGTGACAACATCGATGTACTGTGGAGACCTCACGCCCCTCGTGTTGAGCAATTCGGCAGCATGTCCACCCGGCCTCTCGCATGCCCACTATACGCCCTGGCTCAAAGTCCGTCAGGTGCACATACGGTTCACGTCCACGCTGTAGCGGCATGCTACCAGTGTTAAAGACTTGGATGGAGCTCCGTATGCCACGGCAAACTGGCTGACACTGACGTCGGCGGTGCACAAATGCTGCGCAGCTAGCTCCATTCGACGGCCAACACCGCGGTTCCTGGTGTGTCCGCTGTGTCGTGCGTGTGATCATTGCTTGTACAGCCCTCTCGCAGTGTCCGGAGCAAGTATGGTGGGTCTGACACACCGGTGTCAATGTGTTCTTTTTTCCATTTCCAGGAGTGTACATCTAGGCTTGAAATGAATGCCAATATGGCGCTTCACAACTCTGTACTGACGGGAGAGGCCATGCATGTGACGTAGGTGGCGTTGTGCCATCTCATTGGTCAACGCTCAGACGCACGCTCAGAATATCTGACATGCCAGATATTGCTCTGCACGTTCGGAAAGACTCCCGAGCGTGCTATTCCATGCTGTGACGTCAGAAACTGGGCACGCTCAACGTTCGGATGTGTGCCGACTGCTTTAACATCGGAGGTCATCAGCCCCATAGGACTTAGAACTACTTAAACCAAACTAACCTAAGGACATCACCCACATCCATGCTCGAGGCAGCATTCGAACCTGCAACCGGAGCGGTCGCACGGTTCCAGACGCCTAGAACCGCTCGGCCACACAAGGCTGTACAAATCGGTTCATAACAGCGCGAATCGGTGACGCATTCGTGACTAGGGGATGTACACCAAAACACTCTCGAATGATTAATTTTTGGAATCAAAATAAATGGCGACCGCTTATCTGTATGGGGCTTTGTTGCGACTACGTTGAGGGTCAGTCTGCGGCCTTTTTGGGGTGAGGGGGTGCTCGTGCCTTCGGGGCGGCAGTCGCTGTGACGTCACCTGGAGCGGCGGTGGGTTCGCGCAGCGGCAGCGGCGGCCGCGCGGTGCATGCCGGGAGGCGGCGCCTGCACCAGCCACGACTCCTCCCGCCGGCAGGCAGGCGCGCTGGCTGCGGGCTATGCGACTCCCACGGGCGCGTATCGTGTTTTCCAGACGCAGACGGCCCACATGTCGGCCAGGGCTGGTCACATGTCGGAAGCGGCGTCTGGCGCACACATGCGAGTACACGCCCCGTCCGCCGCCGCCCGCTTGCCAAACAAATGCGTGCCGTCGCCGGATGCCCGGCTGCGGGCCTCACACGTACGCCGCGGGCTGAGAAAACAAGCGTATTTTTACAAAAGCCTTGGCGCCACGCCGTCGCCAATATTTACGGCCGCTTCGTGAGTCCCGCAGTGGCTCGATCACCTACATCCACATCTGCGTACATACTCCGCAAGTCACCCTATATTGTAGAACATATTACCGTATTAAAGAGATGTAAACAGAAGTTAAGTGGGCACAATTAGACACACAGCTGTTGTAGCCGATACTCCTCCAGCAACCCATGAGCGAACAGCACAGTCGTGGGCAGAGCTACAGCTTTCACGTCACCTCCACTGCAAATCACAGTAGCAGACGCTTTGCTAACGTGGCTTGCACAGACGGACACACAAGTCCCCTACAGGTAAGAAAGACTTGTAAGAATTCTGTTGAATATTTTATGTCTAATTTTATTAAATGGACTGCTGGGTATTACATTTTTGGGGGCAGCATTAGCTTGCTACTCCGTTCTAGAACCACACCTAACTGACACACAAAAACTGATTCTGGGATTGTGTTAGTAGTAGTAGTAGTAGTAGTAGTAGCATTAGTCTGAATTAGAAGTGAAACATTTGACAAATTCTTTCGATTTACTTCATTCTCATATAGGAAAATCAGCAAGTACTTGAAAGTTTATTTGCCTCTTCTTTGTCCCCTAATGACAGTTCATCAAAATGCCACAAAGAGGGGATATAAAGCCTACATCATCTGTGGAAGAACTGAGAACTTTAATTTTTGTTTTGTTTTATAGCATTCCTGCTTCTATGTAGTGTTGAGAATATTTATTTTCTTTTTCCTGTGTGATATATGGATGGGAAATATGTGACATTTTTACCATTTTGGTAACTGCCAGTACTACTTTGCTTTTATTCTTGATCATAGTTTTCACAGTTCTGGAAACCCACAATAAAATGACACAAATTGTAATAAAACTCTTTTACACTAAACATATGTGGCGAAACTGACACAAGCAATGTCATTCATGTTGTAAAATGACATACTGATTTTTGATCAGAGGTTTTCCCGGCGTACAGAAATCTTGAAAATTTCTCAGGTATTCAGCCGAGTAGCGTCATCCAAAAGGTGCGATATTTCGGCAAGCCGACTTCTTGCCATCTTCAGGCGTCCTTGTCGAAATATTGGGCCTTTTGGAAGATGCTATCCGGCTGAATACCCGAGAAATATTCAAGATATACTGAAACGCCCGCTAAACCCGCTGGGCACAGCAAGTAATAGGACTGTGGAAAGGGCCAAGGGTTGAGGTCAGTTTCTGCTTTTAATTGTCATTTATTGTAATTTAGCAACTCTTTCACGGCTGAAGGGCCCCAAGAAAAAATTTTAACAAGGAAAAAATCCACAGCAATGGAATAATTCAAATAGAACATACGCAAAGTGGAATACAAATGGCTGAGGGCCACAATTAATTTCCAAGACTTTAGAATATATTACCATAGATCCATAAAGGCAGAAGTCCAACAAGAAATCTTATAAAATAATTTAAAATCCAAAGGCAACATATGCAAGGTGCAACACATTTCGCTGAGGGCCACAATTAAATTTCAAAACTGTAAAATATATTACCATAGACCTTTCAATTCAGAAGGCCAACATATTTAGCAACAAGAAATCTTAAAAATCAACAAGATAAAAATCCAATTAAGATAGCAATAAAAGAATGTAGAGAAGCAACATATGCAAGGTGCGATACCAATGGCTGGGCGCCACAATCAAACTTCAACATTTCAAAATATATTACCATAACCTTTAAAGGCGGAAGACTGCAGTGTTTAAGCTTGAAAGATAAATTTAAAAATTATTTTTGCAAAGTTTTAAGAAAGAAAACAAATAACCATAAGCCTAAAATTTAAAATAGCTGACAACAGATAATTAATCACCGGTGGCACTCAAAAGGCCTCCAGGGAAGTCAGTCTGCCCTCGTTCACTTAGGTGAGACAGGTGGTGAGCCCAACTATGCTTGATCCGTCGGAACCCAACCAGGGGACAGCTGCGGACCGAGCGACTTAACAACTTGCTTCCCGACAATCAGTATATGAGAACCCCAACAGGCAATGCTACAAACGTGATAATCCACAATGGAGTATGTATTAGCTATCAAAATTACACACCATGTTGGACAGCGACAACAGGAGAGGAAAGGACGCTGCCTTACGTCAGTGCCCAGGGTAGGTAACCAGAACACTAACGGCCACAAGACAGAAAATTCCACTGGTGCACTCAAATCGTAGTCGACCAAAATAGTTAACTGCACCGCATGGCGGCTAGATCTCAGCAGTAGAACCACTCGGTGTTGCTCACCGGAGAACCTCCCCTACAGCAAACCGCCGAAGTGAACCACCACAACGCTTGGGTCGTCGAAACCACTACTCAACTTTGACGCCCAGAGCCGGCGAACCACGAAGCTCGTAGCGATCGGACAGCTCCACACACGCTCCGACACTGCGCAGGGGCTGCCAGCGGCCCCAGCCGACTGCACAGCGCGGAGGTAACTTCCCTCGTCCGCAACAGCCGACCGACTCCCTCCAGATCCCCTTGCCGGAAACTGTACGCACTAAACCAAAGATGGTACATGCCGCAAATATCGATACACATCACTGCTGCCATACGTAGAAGAAAGAAGAACCACGACGTAACGGCGACAGGTGCGGGAAACCAAACACAGAGACACAGCGAAGTTCACGAAAACACATAGAGCCCGGGTCACATACCACCACTAGTCATCTCAATTCCCGTTCCTCTCGTAAACAAAGCGAGGGAAAATGACTGTCTACACTCTACAGGGAGTTTCGGTAAGAGCGTGCGAAAATGTAACAGCACATAGAAGATGCTCCACTGGACAATTTGAGCTAGGAAACCTGGGGTCGGAAAAGCCAGCTTAAGGAGATATGGAAGTAAATTTGTCTACTGCTTTGTCTAACATTACTGTATTCCAGCTCTCTTACAACTAACATACATACATGTTTAATGGTACTGTACTGTTTATTTACATGTATATTTTTTATTTCCTGCAAGGAAACATGAAGGACGCGCCTAATTACCAGGAAGCCATGGTGCATGTTTTGTCTGCTTTACTTATCCATAAGGTGGCTCTGTTGTATCGTATTTACGTTGTTGCTATGTAACAACGACAGACCCATTCGTTACGCAGTGCTATTCAGAGACGTACTGTACAAAACGATGGAGCAGGACTGGTACGGTATTTCGTATGGCCTGCGAGGTCATCTAGCCTTAATCCCCTTGATTATTTCCTATGGGGGATATCTAAAGTTATTTGTGTAGGAGTCCCCAGTGCATACGGAGACGGAGTTTGTTGCCGAAATTGTAGTTGCCTCTGCTGTGATTCAAAACACAAAAGGAATACTTGTCAGAGTGCATTCGCCGATGTGATGCTTGCTTTGAGGCTCATGACCGTCAGTTTCACCGCATTTTATAAGATAGAGTACAAATAGTACGTTCATCATGTCAGTGTCGGTATTCGCAGTTAATTAATGCAAAAAAAATGGTTCAAATGGCTCTGAGCACTATGGGACTCAACTGCTGTGGTCATTAGTCCCCTAGAACTTAGAACTACTTAAACCTAACTAACCTAAGGACATCACATACATCCATGCCCGAGGCAGGATTCGAACCTGCGACCGTAGCAGTCGCACGGTTCCGGACTGCGCGCCTAGAACCGCGAGACTACCGCGGCCGGCTAATTAATGCAAATAAAAAGTGTACATTAATATGACTTTATTCCTATTGTATCCTTAAGCTGGCTTCTCCGACCCCAGGTTCCCTACCTAAAATTGTTCAGCCTGTATGTCTTGTTAAATTTTTGCACGCTCTTGCAGAAACACCCAGTATGTGCCTCTGTAAGAGCTCCAATCTCTCTCATATTGTCCGCGTGGTCTTTAAGCGAAGTATATCTTCGTGGATGTACAATCGGACTCCATTCAGATTCACATGACGGGTAGCGCGGGATTAGCCGAGCGGTCTCAGACGCTGCAGTCGTGGAGTGTGCGGCTGGACGCGGCGGAGATTCGAGTCCTCCCTCGGGCATGTGTGTGTGTGTGTGTGTGTGTGTGTGTGTGTGTTTGTCCTTAGGATACCTTAGGCTAAGTAGTGTGTAAGCTTAGGGACTGATGACCTTAGCAGTTAAGTTCTATAAGATTTCACACACATTTGAACATTTTTTGAGATGACGGGTATCTGAAGTTTATCAATAGTGTTTCGCGAACAGAACGCCGTCTTCCCTCCAGAGAGTCTTGTTTACTTCACGAAAGCGTCTCCACAATACTCAGGTGTTGGCCGCACCTAGCAGTAATAAATCTAGGAGCCCGACTTTGAATTGCTTCCGACCTGCTGATGATGTCAAACGTTCCGGGGTACACAAAAACTGATAGAAAGAGTGTTTTATACGTGATCTCGTTTACTCTACACGCGGTTTCCTTTATAGAGGAGCTACACTTTCCTAAAATTCTTCCGAAAATATGCCTTCCCAATCACAAGCCTTATATGATTGTTCCATTAGATATCGCTTTTGCAACATTCCTTCTACATATTTAATCGACGTGACAGTTTCACATTTGCACAGTTCCAATGCTGTATTCGAACATTACGGGACTGTTTTTCCTTCTTATCTACACTAACTTATATCTTTCTACATTTAGAGCAAGCTGCCATTTATCACACAAACTAGAAAATTTCTTGTTATGTTGGGTGAAGAGCTAACACCTTGTTGCTAGAGGAGGGCCGAAATGCACGCGTTTTAGCTCACGCAGGCTGGCGTGAGGAGGGAAGAATTATACTGACGTGAGGTCTGGAACATGACAAGGAATTAGAATTCAGAAAGCGGACGTAATTAGTTTGATACTTAACTTTAATCCATTAATGGTGAACGGTACTCTTGACGGTACATGATTCACAATATTATCTGTTCAAAATACATTTGTATTAACTGAATATGGCGCCTTGCTAGGTCGTAGCAAATGACGTAGCTCAAGGCTATGCTAAACTGTCGTCTCTGCAAACCAGAGCGTATGTAGACAGTGAACCATCGCTAGCAAAGCTGTACAACTGGGTGAGTGCTAGGGAGTCTCTCTAGACTAGACCTGCTGTGTGGCTTCGCTCGGTTTGCAATCACTGATAGTGGCGACACGCGGGTCCGACGTATACTAACGGACCGCGGCCGATTTAAAGGCTACCACCTAGCAAGTGTGGTGTCTGGCGGTGACACCACATTTCTCTACGTCATCTTGTATCCTCCTACAGGCGGCCCATTACGACACCCTCTCGTACACCAGAGCAGCATCATCAGCGAAGATTCGCAGATTGCTGCTCACCCTGTAAATCAGATCATTCACTCCCGATGATACCCTTATTTCTGATAACACTCGCCGTCTAGAACAACGTCTTGAACCACTCACACATCTGGAAAACTAATCCCCTTGCTTCGTCCTTCGTTAACAGTCTGCAGTGTGCCACCGTCTAAATGCATTCCAGGAATCTAGAAATGTAGAATCTGTCTTTGCCCTTCATCCAAGGTTAAATGAATGGGAAAAAAGGATTCTGGGTTTCGAAAGAGCGATGCTTCCTAAATCCGTGCTTCTTTATTTAACAATTAAATTTGACAAACAGCTGTGCAATTGAGATGTTATTTTATTTTATTTTCGCTACCAGTTTCGGCAGTTCATTATGCCATCTTCAGTCACCTGCATAATAAAAAGGGTATACATGTAGTGTATATCAGGACGAACCACAGCAACCTTTACAGAAAGTGTAGTGTAATAATAAAGACTCTTAAAACTACAAAATAAAAGTGGCAGCGTTAAGGCAAATCCCTGTGTACATATAACACAACAGAGTAAAATATGTGTACATACTTCTTCTCTTGAAACTATTTTAAAATACCGGATTTATAAGAGAACATGCCATACATCAAAAATATCAGAAATAGACAACATATAATCAGAAGCTCTGACGAGCAAATCTTATCTTTTTATAATATAACAGTCGTACATAAATCCTATAGACGAGAAAAACCATAGCGTATGTGAGGATCTATCCTCATTCGAAGTAAAAAGTCACACTATAATCTGTGAATTTCTTTTACCCCTCTTATACGTAGTGTAAGTAGGCTGTTTCGGTTTTTTTTTATTGGTAACGGCAACGCCACGTAGCGCTCTGTAAGAAAATCACTGGCTGTGCTGTGTGCAGTCTGTGGTGGTTTGCATTGTTGTCTGCCATTGTAGTGTTGGGCAGCGGCAATTGGAGGTGAGCCTCCACCAGTGGTGGACGTGCGGAGAGAGATGGCGAAGTGTTTAAATCTGTAAGACTGGATGTCATGAACTGCTATATATACACTCCTGGAAATGGAAAAAAAGAACACATTGACACCGGTGTGTCAGACCCACCATACTTGCTCCGGACACTGCGAGAGGGCTGTACAAGCAATGATCACACGCACGGCACAGCGGACACACCAGGAACCGCGGTGTTGGCCGTCGAATGGCGCTAGCTGCGCAGCATTTGTGCACCGCCGCCGTCAGTGTCAGCCAGTTTGCCGTAGCATACGGAGCTCCATCGCAGTCTTTAACACTGGTAGCATGCCGCGACAGCGTGGACGTGAACCGTATGTGCACCTGACGGACTTTGAGCCAGGGCGTATAGTGGGCATGCGGGAGGCCGGGTGGACGTACCGCCGAATTGCTCAACACGTGGGGCGTGAGGTCTCCACAGTACATCGATGTTGTCGCCAGTGGTCGGCGGAAGGTGCACGTGCCCGTCGACCTGGGACCGGACCGCAGCGACGCACGGATGCACGCCAAGACCGTAGGATCCTACGCAGTGCCGTAGGGGACCGCACCGCCGCTTCCCAGCAAATTAGGGACACTGTTGCTCCTGGGGTATCGGCGAGGACCATTCGCAACCGTCTCCATGAAGCTGGGCTACGGTCCCGCACATCGTTAGGCCGTCTTCCGCTCACGCCCCAACATCGTGCAGCCCGCCTCCAGTGGTGTCGCGACAGGCGTGAATGGAGGGACGAATGGAGACGTGTCGTCTTCAGCGATGAGAGTCGCTTCTGCCTTGGTGCCAATGATGGTCGTATGCGTGTTTGGCGCCGTGCAGGTGAGCGCCACAATCAGGACTGCATACGACCGAGGCACACAGGGCCAACACCCGGCATCATGGTGTGGGGAGCGATCTCCTACACTGGCCGTACACCTCTGGTGATCGTCGAGGGGACACTGAATAGTGCATGGTACATCCAAACCGTCATCGAACCCATCGTTCTACCATTCCTAGACCGGCAAGGGAACTTGCTGTTCCAACAGGACAATGCACGTCCGCACGTATCCCGTGCCACCCAACGTGCTCTAGAAGGTGTAAGTCAACTACCCTGGCCAGCAAGATCTCCGGATCTGTCCCCCATTGAGCATGTTTGGGACTGGATGAAGCGTCGTCTCACGCGGTCTGCATGTCCAACACCAACGCTGGTCTAACTGAGGCGCCAGGTGGAAATGGCATGGCAAGCCGTTCCACAGGAATACATCCAGCATCTCTACGATCGTCTCCATGGGAGAATAGCAGCCTGCATTGCTGCGAAAGGTGGATATACACTGTACTAGTGCCGACATTGTGCATGCTCTGTTGCCTGTGTCTATGTTCCTGTGGTTCTGTCAGTGTGATCATGTGATGTATCTGACCCCAGGAATGTGTCAATAAAGTTTCCCCTTCCTGGGACAATGAATTCACGGTGTTCTTATTTCAATTTCCAGGAGTTTATTATGACTATTAAGGTAAATACATTGTTTGTTTTCTATTAAAATCTTTCATTTGCTAACTATCCCTATCAGTAGTTAGTGACTTCCATAGTTTGAATCTTTTAGTTAGCTGGCAGTAGTGGCGCTCGCTGTATTACAGTAGTTCGAGTAACGAAGAGTTTTGGTGAGGTAAGTGATTTATGAAAGGTATAGGTTAATATTAGTCAGGGCTATTTTTTTTTAGGGGTTATTGAAAGTCAGATTGCGTTGCGCTAAAAATATTGTGTGTCAGTTTAAGCACAGTCGTGTATAAATTTTTCAAAGGGGACGTTTCAATAGTAGTCAACTCAGCTTTCTTCCAGTCGCTTGCCACTTAGCGCTGGGCGAGAGACACGCGGTGAAGGCAAGCCAAGTAAGTGGCCAATGCCGTTGAGCACTCTGAGGTCAAACAACGATACACTTGAAACTTACTGGCAGTTTAAAACTGTGTGCCGGACCGAGATTAAAACTCGGGACCTTTGCCTTTCGCGGGCAAGTGGTCTACCAACTGAGCCACCCAAGCACGACTGACGCCCCGTCCACACTGCTTTACTTCTGCCGGTACCTCGCCTCGTACCTTCCAAACTTTACAGAAGCTCTCCTGCGAATCTTGCAGAACACTTGCCCGCGAAAGGCAAATGTCCCGAGTTTGAGTCTCGGTCCGGCACACAGTTTTAATCTGAAAAGAAGTTTCATATCAGCGCACACTCTGCTTCAGAGTGAAAATCTCATTCTTGGAACGCTATACTTGTATGATTCTCCTGCACGATTAATTTTTAAACGCGAAATTTGGAACTCCAGTTTTCCTTTCGCTGTCTTGTATCGCCACACAAGCTGGTTAACAAGCTACTAGACAGAAGTCTTCGACCAGGTTAGCGATTTTAATTAGGACCTGAATGCTCTCGGGTTTTCGACAAGATCTTTTGCTAAAACATGTCGGATGGCTGCGAAAACTATGCCAGCATAGGTTAAACCACTGTTTTCCTTGATTTGCCTACCAGAATGAACTAAAGCTTTGATCTCCACCATCATCGGCCACTTGATATCGACGACTGGATACAACAATCCTCTAGACTTAGCTATTCATTACAGTCGACAGCGTTTAATACTGTAGGTGCTGATACGTAGTGTACGATGTCATCCGCCCACCTTCCATTTCCGACGTACGCGACCGCTTGCCGACATTTGGTGTGGTACGTCAGTCAGTGACTGGTACAAATTACGGTACTAAATGCATTGAGTAATGACGCTGCTATAAGCTTATTTTCTGGACTAACAGGCTCCGCCTGACACCGGAAACAACCGTTATTGTGACAAGCGTTGCGCATGAAACTTGTAACAATGGCACTGACTTTTGTACACTGCAGTACTCAAGTAGCTGAAGTTGTACTATTGGTAAAAATTGTCATCATTCTTTAACGATAGGGGTGATAGTCGTGGAGCAATTTTTTATTTCTTGAAAGGACGGATATGGAAAAGAAGCCAAAGTAATAGATAATATGTTGGTTCCAAACTATCAACATTGCTAATTCTTGTAGACAAATAAATACACTTCATGTGAGGTTGTAAGGAAAATGATCAGCACTTTAATAGAGCAGTTCAAGATTACAAGCAATTTGGAAGTTTACTTACGGCTAAGGATTAGGTCATTTTGTCTTCCCCAAACAGACATTCCATGCAAAGGATGGAAAACGGTCACTCAAATGAAAGCACAAGTCTTCGCAGTTGATATTCTAGTGGCAACTGTTTTATTAATTTAAAAAATCGAAAGTTAAATTCTTCGATTGTAAGACCAGTTCCAGTCACTGAACGGATTTATTCAGATAGAGCAAAGAGAAGCGCAGTATAATTTCTTGGTCTCCGCAAAGACAAAATACTGAAAACAGATTTCAATAAAAACTGGCAAAATTTTGAGTAAATGTTCGAAGCGGTTCCACATTATTATCGGAAAACCCTTTAAATATACTAATTACATTCTCAGTACTGTAAAATTCAAGGGAAAAGTGAATTACAGATTTGATTTGGAATGTGAGTGTGCTTTCCACACTTGTATCGAATAATACAGCGTTTCTTCCACAAGAGTACGAGGAGTTTAGCGTTTAACGTCCCGTCAGCAACGAGATTATTAGAGACGGAGCACAAGCTCGGATTAGGCAAGGGTGGAGAAGCAACTAGGCCTTGCCCTTTCAAAGGAACCATCCGGCATTTGCCTTAAACGATTTAAGGAAATCACGGAAAACCTGAATCTGGAAGGCTGGACGCGGGCTTGAACCGTCGCGTCGTCGTCCCGAATACGAGTCCCATGTGCTAACCACTGCGCTACATCACGGTCGTTGCTTCCACATCGTTCTCTCAGACACATACACAATGTGATGAAGAGTATTCGGGCACCCCTGCCACCTACTGCCAGGTAATTCGTGTCAGCGACCTCAGTAGTCATTAGAAGTCGTGAGGGAACAGAATGGAGCACTCCGCGGAACTCACGGACTTTGAACGTGGTCAGGCGATTGGGTGTTGCTTGTGTCGTACGTCTGTACGCGAGATTTCCACACTCCGAAACATCCCTAGGTCCACTGTCTCCGATCTGACAGTGAAGTGGAACAGTGGACAGACACGCACAACACAAAAGCGTACAGGCCGATCTCGTCTGTTGACTGACAAAGACCGTCGACAGTTGAAGAGGCTCGTAATTACAAACTGCATCAGCATCCACTGCAAATACACTCCTGGAAATGGAAAAAAGAACACATTGACACCGGTGTGTCAGACCCACCATACTTGCTCCGGACACTGCGAGAGGGCTGTACAAGCAATGATCACACGCTCGGCACAGCGCACACACCAGGAACCGCGGTGTTGGCCGTCGAATGGCGCTAGCTGCGCAGCATTTGTGCACCGCCGCCGTCAGTGTCAGCCAGTTTGCCGTGGCATACGGAGCTCCATCGCAGTCTTTAACACTGGTAGCATGCCGCGACAGCGTGGACGTGAACCGTATGTGCAGTTGACGGACTTTGAGCCAGGGTGTATAGTGGGCATGCGGGAGGCCGGGTGGACGTACCGCCGAATTGCTCAACACGTGGGGCGTGAGGTCTCCACAGTACATCGATGTTGTCGCCAGTGGTCGGCGGAAGGTGCACGTGCCCGTCGACCTGGGACCGGACCGCAGCGACGCACGGATGCACGCCAAGACCGTAGGATCCTACGCAGTGCCGTAGGGGACCGCACCGCCGCTTCCCAGCAAATTAGGGACACTGTTGCTCCTGGGGTATCGGCGAGGACCATTCGCAACCGTCTCCATGAAGCTGGGCTACGGTCCCGCACACCGTTAGGCCGTCTTCCACTCACGCCCCAACATCGTGCAGCCCGCCTCCAGTGGTGTCGCGACAGGCGTGAATGGAGGGACGAATGGAGACGTGTCGTCTTCAGCGATGAGAGTCGCTTCTGCCTTGGTGCCAATGATGGTCGTATGCGTGTTTGGAGCCGTGCAGGTGCGCCCCACAATCAGGACTGCATACGACCGAGGCACACAGGGCCAACACCCGGCATCATGGTGTGGGGAGCGATCTCCTACACTGGCCGTACACCTCTGGTGATCGTCGAGGGGACACTGAATAGTGCATGGTACATCCAAACCGTCATCGAACCCATCCGTCTACCATTCCTAGACCGGCAAGAGAACTTGCTGTTCCAACAGGACAATGCACGTCCGCATGTATCCCGTGCCACCCAACGTGCTCTAGAAGGTGTAAGTCAACTACCCTGGCCAGCAAGATCTCCGGATCTGTCCCCCATTGAGCATGTTTGGGACTGGATGAAGCGTCGTCTCACGCGGTGTGCACGTCCAGCACGAACGCTGGTCCAACTGAGGCGCCAGGTGGAAATGGCTACATCCAGCATCTCTACGATCGTCTCCATGGGAGAATAGCAGCCTGCATTGCTACGAGAGGTGGATATACACTGTACTAGTGCCGACATTGTGCATGCTCTGTTGCCTGTGTCTATGTTCCTGTGGTTCTGTCAGTGTGATCATGTAATGTATCTGACCCCAGGAATGTGTCAATAAAGTTTCCCCTTCCCGGGACAATGAATTCACGGTGTTCTTATTTCAATTTCCAGGAGTGTAATATGACAGTTAGGCAGGAGGTGAGAAAACTTGGATTTCGTGGTGGAGCGACTGGTCGTAACCCACCCATTACGCCGGTTAACGCCAAACGACGGCTATCTTGGTGTAATGAGCGTAAGCATTGGACATCTGAACAGTGAAAAAATGTTGTGTGGAGTGACGAATCACGGTACACAATGTGGCATCCGGTGGCAGGGTGTGGGTATGATGAATACCCCGTCAATGTCATCTGCCATCATGTGTAGTGCCAACAGTAAAATTCGGAGGCGTTGGTGTTTTTCATGGAGGGGGCTTGCACCTCTTGTTGTTTTGCACAGATCTACATTGATGTTTTAAGCACCTCCTTGCTTCCCACTGTTGAAGAGTAATTCGGGGATGGATATTGCATCTTTCAACAAGAGCAAGAAACTGTTCATAATGCACGGCCTGTGGCGGAATGGTTTCACGACACTGACATCCCTGTAACAGACTGGCCTGCAAAGAGTCTTGATGTGAATCCAATAGAACACCTCTGGCATGTTTTGGAACGCTTAGTTCTTGCCAGGCCTCACCGACCGACTTCGACCCCTCTTCTCAGTGCAACACTCCGTGAATAAGGGGCTGTCATTCCCCAATAAACCTTCCAACACCTGATTGAACGTATGCCTGCGAGAGTGGAGGCTGTCATCAAGGCTAAGGGTGGACAAACATCATATTGAATTCCAGCATTACCGATGGAGGGCGCCACGAACTTGTAAGTCATTTTCAGCCAGGTGTTTGCATACTTTTGATCACATAGTGTAACTGTTGAAATGCAAATGCAGAAAGAAAAAAATTTACCCTACTCAGAGTCGGATGAGGCACTAGTCTTTCCCCGTCTTTGGCTGACTTAGGTGACAAAAAATGCTTCTGGCAGGTCACTTGATGTGCACCGAAAGTCTGACGACATCCAAATGGTGCTGAAATAGCTTGGAAAGCAATATCCACAGAGGTATAGCTCTTGACTGTAGCTCACAAACAAATTAGAAGGACATAAAACCGATTAATTCACGTGTGAAACGATAACATTGAATTGGATGGGCATTCAAGAAGTGATGAAACACATTTTTCAAAGCAGGTTGGTCTTATTCAGGATTCCAATACACCATATTGTTCACTTCTCCTAAGCCTGCAAAAACATATTTTTCAATACAATCTTCATTGTATACGACGGCCTCACACCACCGTACTGGAAGGTGTGATAGACTGGTCGACGAAGCCAACATCGTGGAGCATCAGTTATCTATCTATCATCCACTTACTGCTTCCCGCGTAGTGCATCCTGAATTGGGCAAAGCAGATGGACGTCGGAAGGTGAGAGATCCGGGCTACAGGGAGGATGAAGAAGAAGAGTGCAATGAAGTTTTGCGAACTCCTCTCGGGTGCGCAGACTTGTGTAAGGCCTTGCTTTGTAACAGAGCAGGGAAGTGTTTGATTGTGATTCGTCGATCTCCTCGAAGGAGACAGTCCGCACATTCCAGCATTGCAGAGTCACATATGAGTGTGGACAGCCGGCACGCGGAAGGTCCGATAGGTTTACGCCACCTTGTTGCGATGATGACAGAATCCTGGCCCAACGGCTCGCCGTGCTTCTGTTCACTGGCAGGTCACCTGGAAAATCCAGCAAACAACTATGAATATCTGCGATGTTCTGGTTTTCCACTGAAAGACACTCAGTGAGAGCTCACTGCTTGGAAGGCACCTCAGTTACAGACGCCATCTACATGGCACCGCTACCTGTTGGAAATTCACGAGACTTCAGGGGCTGAAGCGAGAACATTTCCCGACGACCCACAACAAATTTTGCATTTTTTAACTGAAATTGGGCGAGAAAAAAAATGTTTTGGATTACTTATTGAACGGGCTTCTGTAGTTTCATGGATGTACTTCGTCTGAACGAATCACATTGGTCACAAAATACGCGACAGGTTTGAATAATGGACAAAGTAAAACAGGATAGCAACTTTTCACAGACACTGTACTCGCTCCGAGCTCGGCTGTCACGTCTACTGGGTAAGCGTCGTCGGCCCACGGGCCGTGCATCCGAACGTTGAGCGTTGAGTGTGCCCAGTTTCTGGCGTCATAGCGCGGAGTAGCACTTTCGGGAGTCTTTCCGAACGTGCAGAGCAATATCTAGCAAGTCAGATATTCTGAGCGTGCATCTGAGCGCTGACCAATGAGATGGCACAACGCCACCTACGTCACGTGCATGCCATCTCCCTTCAGCACAGAGTTGTGAGGCGCCATATTGGCATTCATTTAAAGCCTATACGTATATATGCAGTTTCCGAGCACCAGCAAATTGAAAATCACTGGAAAAACAGTTGTCAACTGTGTCATTCGTTTCAATAAAATAATGAGAAACAGCATATTCGTGACGAAAGAATTATTGTGACTTGCGTATTATGAAAGTATACTATTTTAAGGTAGCGACACACTGAAGATCGACCCAAAACCCATTGTTCTTGGTACAATTTCTTATAATTAAATTTCAATGGGTAACGTATCTACGATTAAAGTTTTTAGCAAGGGTTAAGATGATATGATTGGCTTTCAGCCATGTGTTATTAGTTTAGCATTTAGCCGGCACGGTAGCTCAGCGTGTTCGGTCAGAGGGTTACGTGCCCTCTGCAACAAAAAAAACCTGAGTCAATCGATCAACAACGAACATAAATATAAATGGATGTCTTACGACGTAAAAAAAGGGAAAAAGAGCATAGTGAGTAGTGTTACTGGTCCATATAAGGATTGAGAAGTAGGGCGTTGGTTCGCGTCCACGAGCTTTCGAATTTTTTTTCCTAACATTTGCGATTTTATTAGGTTCTGATACTTTCTTATTAGTTTAATGTAAGAATATACTATAATATTCGATGTTATGTAAACATAAGTTCACCTTTTTGGAGGGGTGAGTTTGTTTGATTAGCTTAATTTACAGGACAGTTTGAGCAAATTCTATAAAGTTATTTTGCTCCTTTTTCCTTTACGCTTCGTAAGTCATATGTTACAAACACTCTGCCACTGGGTAGTGATCAAGTAAGACTGACCTTGGGGTTTTACTAAAATGTGGGAATGATGAAATAATATTTATCTTATGTGCAGAAGTATTGTAAATTTGTATCGCTCTGTTTGTGATGGAACTTTTATAAGTCTGTGTCCTTATTGATTGGGCATGATACTTTCCTTTTCGTGGTCGATAGAGGAAATGTGCGTTTTAATAGAGATAACGTGGGAATTTTACTCTCGCCCGTTTCGTAAACAGAGTGATTTACGAATTAGAAACATCCCACAACTGCCGCTGGAGTGCGTTGTGATTGCGTATACCACGTTGGGGCCCTCGTACCGTATGCACAAGTCGCATCATTTCTGAGCGTTCAGCAGCACGTTGAACTTAGCACGCTCAACGTTGACGTTCGACAGCACGGTCCGTGTGCAGACGGCTTAAGTGTCGTCGAGCGAACGTGGTGCAGTGTTCCTGGTACGTATCCACCACGTATTGTCAACACAATTTTGACTATCTCCCATGTGACTGCTCGCTTTGTCGCCCGCACGTGACTTGCTCTTCTCGCGATGGGTGCACGTTCTCTGGAATTCTGCCCTTGTAAAGAACGGTCCAAATAAAACTGACCAAAAAAAATCTCAGACGCCTTAAGATAGGCAGCAGAACTTGCGTTATCCGCACTCGGTGTCGGATATTTGAAATCAGTAGGTATTTCCTCTAAGCCTCGGCTCTTCGTTCAGACGCTGTGCGGAGAAGCGCTACAGGTCTCAGGTCATTCACTGAGGTCCACGCGTGTGCATGCACGCATACTATGAATGTCAAACGTAGCGCGCCGGCTGCGGTTCGCAGTCCTGATGACTAATTCAGCAGACGAGGTATTAACCGCTACACGAATGCAGTGCCGCCGCCGTCCGGCAGCAACCGACTACACTGAGGTGACAAAAGTCACGGAATGCCTCGTAATGTCGTACCAGACCTTCTTTGCTGCCAGCTGGTGTGGCCGAGCGGTTTTAGGGAGTACAGTTTGGAACTGCACGACCGCTACGGTCCCAGGTTCGAATCATGCCTCGGGCATGGATGTGTGTGATGTCCTTAGGTCAGTTAGGTTTAAGTTGTTCTAAGTTATAGGGGACTGATGACCTTAGATTTTAAGTCCCATAGTGCTCAGAGCCCTTTGAACCATTTTTTTGGTGTGCTGACCCATGACTAATCTATAAACATGGTGCAATGTCATTCAGTGTCACTCGGCGGTTTTCCTTCACTATGGCTTCAACTGCTGCAATGTTCTGTGGAGTCACAACTCGTTGTGCCTGACCTGGACGAGGAGCATCTTCCACTGAAGACACACCATTTGCGGGCTTCCTACTCCATTTGTAGACTCGCTGCTGTGACAAACATGCATCACCGTACTGAACCTTCATTTGTCGATCAATTTCAATAGGTTTCACACCTCCACTATGCAAAAACCGAATAACAGAACGATGTTCTTTCCTGGTGCAAGCTGCAAGTGGAGCGTCCATCTTTATATTGATATTGTGACGGTATGTGTGCATCTGAACTATGCTGCTACCTACAGGCCATTCTGTACGCTGTTAGTAAGGCGCTCGCGAACTTACAGGATAACGGCGCGAAATTTCGATTTGTTATTACAAATTTAAGGTTTTCATTTGACTCACCCACGTATAACGCAACGTTGGTGTATAGCAACGACAAACGTCTCCTTTATGTGCAAGATTGGGATTGAATTATGAGAATCCTAAATACAAAAATGATGCAACAAAAATTCTCACTATGGTCCCTTCTGAGTACATGTGGACATGGTGTGCGTTGCATGAACATAAAACCATTTCACATTGCATCTCACCGTGTTTGTCATTAGACTTTTGGTGCTGTACTTTCAGGAAGAGTAAAAACGTGATGTGAGGTGGAAATATTCACAAAATTGGTTTCACTGACACTGACAGATTATTATGGGGGACCCACATTAAATACACAGAGTAATTCTGATCACAAATGAAATTGCAATCCCTTACTCTTGATGGTTATGTGTTCAACAACAAATCACAGGGGGAAACTAGCATGTTGTTGTTGTGGTCTTCAGTCCTGAGACTGGTTTGATGCAGCTCTCCATGCTACTCTATCCTGTGCAAGCTGCTTCATCTCCCAGTACCTACTGCAACCTACAGCCTTCTGAATCAGCTTAGTGTATTATTCTCTTGGTCCACTTCTACGATTTTTGCCCTCCAAGTTCCTTTCCATCACTAAATTGATTATCATTTGTTGCCTCAGAACGTATCCTGAAAGCCGATCCCTTCTTCTAGTCAAGTTTTGCCAAAGATTCCGCTTCTCCCCAATTCTGTTCACTACCTCCTATTTAATTAAGTGATCTACCCACCTATTCTTCAGCATTCTTCTGTAGCACCAGGTTTCAAAAGCTTCTACATTTCAAAAGCATATGAACTTAGAGATGAGGATAAAAGGAAAACAGGCAGTTACGAGGAAAAGGAAGACTGAATTATTTAGCTAAGGCACACATGATTAGGTACGTGAACAAAACACTGTTTTCCACCATCAGTATCTAGAACCCAAATGCCGTTTTAAAATGTAGAGGCGGTGAGCTCCTGGCAGTATTTTTTAAGATGAGGAGCTGGACACCTCAAAACGTAGGAAGCACTCTGATTCGTGGAGAAATAAACTAGGTAGTCTTCTATGAGGAAAAATGTCAATATCGACACTGTACGGCACAGAACACACAAGAAAACTCAGCTTCCCTCATCGGTAGATTTGAGATCACATCCTCACAGATCATCACTAAATGGAGATTGTCTGTAGAAATAGAGAGGGTGTGGAAATGCAGCTGTTTGGCACTGCAAAATAAATATCCAATCCCATCCCTCATATTCTCTTAACAAAGTTTGTTTATACAGCCACCTTTCAGTATTAATAAGGACGGAAATATTCCCTTTCAAACGTACACAATTGTTAATAAGTTAATTTAGCCTTAGCAGGTCATCTTACTAGCCGTAGTGCTCGATTAAAATCAATTTTTGTTATGTTGAGAGAGCCATTCACGATGATGATTTTTTTGTGTGAGTCAGTTGAAGGTGTCTACTGCAAGCAAAGAAAAAGTTTTAAATGGGTAATAATAAATTCAAGTGATTCTGGTAAATAAAGCATAATTTTCAAAACTAAGTTCCTATTTATGTTAAATGGAAAGTTTATAGACATCGTCTACTACCAGTTCTGACTTATGACAGTGAGAAATGCAGGCTTGATGCGGAAACACTGTGTTGTGCAGTGTATAAGCGAGATTGAGGTTAGATATCTTAAATGATGCCGGTGTCTTAAATGATATATCCACACACCTGTTTCCATAGATGGAAGAAATGTCCTCTTATCGGATGGTGGTTCTTCGAAACTACATTTGTGAACATCTATGCTACATTTCTCTCAATTCAACCTGCTTTACTGCACATCAAATACATGTCTGTATAACATATAGCACTCGGTCTCCTACAAATACGAATAGCAGCTGAAGTAGCCCCGTATATTGCTCCGGTCAAACAAATTATTTGCGGGTATACAGCTTCGGCATGCGCCCAAGTTGTTGACGAGAATAATACACAGAAGAACGGAAAAACTTGGCGCCAAGATTACGATGGCGCGGATTCTTCATCTAAGTAACCGAAACGTCATCCCTATTAAATCTGTTTACATCACTTAAAATCGTTGAGGCACAATTACAGTTAAAAAGACATTAACACGCATCTTGTTTTGGTTGTAAGGCATCTCCACCCCAAGTAAATTTCGTCGGTTGGGTGAACAAAAGGCGAAAGCTAATGTAAAACTTGGACTAACCGTCTGAAGGTGAACCTGTCGGTTCGAAACCGGTTACGGTTCTGTTTAAATAAATAAAGAGCATTGTGAGAAGTGGCTGGTTGCTGTAATCGTCTATGTAAGAGTCTGTCTACATTTTATACAGAGCCACGGGCTCAAAATGTCAGTGTTTGACAAAATGGCATGTAAGAAGTGAGCTTTTATGCCAAAATGATTCATAACTGTGGACTTGTTTAAAGATCGGTGGAGAGATCCGAGCTGAGATAAAGAGCGCAATGCCAAGACACCGCCATACTAACCGCATTTATATTTACTTTTCTTTTCTTTTTTTCCTATCGTTATTTACAAGAACGAATTTCCCTGAACGAATGTTAAATGTCACAACTGGCGCTGGCAATTTATAGTTGCTTAGCTTACAACTTTTGTGTACGGATAGAAAGCGACAGAAGGTAAGGTTGACGTTTTGTGACGCCCAATAGCATTTCGGCCGTGCCCACGCCAGGCTCGAGCCTTCTGGCGGCAATTTATGAGTTTACGAACCACCGAAGGTAGATGCATATCGGCGACTTTGTTCCCGGGACTTTGATGAATCGCGCGCTGGGGGCGAAACACCTGCTGCCGTTTCGCCCATAGCAGAGTGTTTCCGCCGGTATAAGAGCTGAGCAGGGCCCCGCCCTGCCAGCATCTGATTAGCGCCGACCGCCGTCTGCGGCACACGGCTCGCTGCTGTCTCGGCTGCGGACTTAATGAGCGGTAAACGATCAGCGTGTCAGCCTAACTGCTCCAGACTGCTGTGAAGACCCAACAGCACCACGTTGCTGTCGCCAACACAGTGGCAGCTTATCCGCAGCACGGGCTTTGACAACTTGGTGGAATCACGTCAAATGAAGCCCGATCGCAGTCTGTTTAATGTTCCCTCATCTTATCATCATTCATAATCTGCCATCGTGCACGAATTGAGCTGAAATGAATTTCCGCCTATCTGAGATGGAGGCACAACGAAGCAAGTATCTGAACGGGACGGAAATCGGTAGATGTGATCAACATGTACAGAAAAACAAATGATTTCAGAAAAACTGGATGATTTATTCAAGAGAATGACATTCGCAAATTGAGGGAGTCAATAACGGGTTGGTCCACCTTCGGCCCTTATGAAAGCAGTTATTCCGCTTGGCAATGACTGACAGAGTTGTTTGGTCTCCTCCTCAGATATACACTACTGGCCATTAAAATTGCTACACCAAGAAGAAATGCAGATGTTAAACGATTATTCATTGGCCAAATATATTATACTAGAACTGACATGTGATTATATTTTCACGCAATTTGGGTGCATAGATCCTGGGAAATCAGTACCCAGAACAACCACGTCTGGCCGTAATAACCGCCTTGATACGCCTGGGCATTGAGTCAGAGCTTGGATGGCGTGTACAGGTACAGCTGCTCACGCAGCTTCAACACGATACCACAGTTCATCAAGAGTAGTGACTGTCGTATTGTGAGGAGCCAATTGCTCGGCCACTATTGGTTCAAATGGCTCTGAGCACTATGGGACTCAACTGATGTGGTCATCAGTCCCCTAGAACTTAGAACTACTTAAACCTAACTAACCTAAGGACATCACACACATCCATGCCCGAGGCAGGATTCGAACTTGCGACCGTAGCAGTTGCACGTTTCGGGACTGCGCGCCTAGAACCGCGAGAGCACCGCGTCGGCCACTATTCACCAGACGTTTTCAGTTGGTGAGAGATCTGGAGAATGTTCTGGCCAGGGCAGCAGCAACATGCGGTCGTGCATTATCCTGTTGAAATATAGGGTTTCGCAAGGATCGAATGAAGGGTAGAGCTACGGGTCGTAAGGCTTCTGAAATGTAACGTCCACTGTTCAAAGTGCCGTCAATGCGAACTAGAGGTAACCTAGACCTGTAACCAATGGTAACCCATACCATCACGCAGGATGATACGCCAGTATGGCGATGAGGAATACACGCTTCCAATGTGCGTTCACCGTGATGTCCCCAAACACGGATGCGACCATCATGATGCTGTAAACAGAACCTGGATTCATCTGAAAAAAGGACGTTTTGCCATTCGTTCATCCAGGTTCGTCGTTGAGTACACCATCGCAGGTGCTCCTGTCTGTCATGCAGCGTCCAGGTTAACCGCAGCCATGGTCTCCGAGCTGATAGTCCATGCTGCTGCAAACGTCGTTGAACTGTTCCTGCAGATGGCTGTTGTCTTGCAAACGTCCACATCTGTTGACTCAGGGATCGAGACGTGGCTGCACGATCCGTCACAGCCACGCGGATAAGATGCCTGTCATCTCGACTGCTAGTGATAAGAGGGCGTTGGGATCCAGCACGGTGTTCCGTATTACTCTCCTGAACCCACCGAGTGCATATTCTGCTAACAGTCAGCACGCTGTAGGTGTCGCCACCGGCGCCAACCTTGTGTGAATGCTCTAAAAAGCTAATCATTTGCATATCACACCATCTTCTTCCTGTCGGTTAAATTTCGCGTCTGTAGCGCGTCATCTTCGTGGTGTAGCAATTTTAATGGCCAGTAGTGTATGTATAATAAAAGTTGTTGTTCAAGGATATCGCACGTAGAACTGGTTGCAGTCAACGAAACTGCTGTGAACGTGCGTACATTAGTTACTGCCATGACTGATCTGACTCCAAAACACATTTTTGCGAACCATTAGGAGTGCAGTAGACAAGAAATGAAGCGTAGCAATTACACTTCCAACCTGTCTAAACTGTTTTACAAGCGGGCTCGAAAAGAGGAGATTCAGAGAGAACTTGTAACGGCACACGCAATCTCCTGTAACGTTTCTCGCTGCATGCACAGCGGCCAGTAGAGGTATCATAAACCAGCAACTCGCTTTGCTAAGATAATGGTCCAGTGAATGGCACATAAAGACTGAATTATGTGGATGACTAACGCACGAATATTTAACTGTTGATGTATCGCTCCTTTTTAAGTTTTTATTTTTTAATCCTCACCTTGGTGGCCTGGTTGCGAAGATTACAGAACGTACTTCGTGACTTCAATTGTGTATGGGAATTGCTTTAACTTTCCCGCCATTGTTGCAACGAGGTTGCAGTGAGTTTATGAGCTTGCTTTGCTGCAACACCCAAAACCCTCAGCGTCTGAAAACGACTCAGCTGTTTCATCAGACACTAAGAAATGATGTCCTCTCACTTGTCTCTGTCTGGTTAGGCAACTTCCACAGCCCTTATAGTTTAATACAGTTTCCCAGCCAGTTTAACCTCTTTTCTTCTTTCAAGTCATTAATTTGAAATCATCTCACAACACAGATGTCGGACAAAACAGTATGAATAGCTGTTTAAAGGATAGCGCATATAGTCTGAATTCTTATGGAGGTCGATGTAAATAAATACGGAGTGTTGGCCAACGGGAATCCAAACCCTTCATCCTAGAGAACATGGTGGAAAACGTCTGTAGTTTTTCCACAGTTTTTTCAATGCCTTCCACTAAGGCACAAGAAAACTCAGAAGGTTAAACTGCAGAGGCTAAATAGGGTGACCTTCATCCAGCATTACGTATTGCACCCGGTAAGCTATCTGGAGTCATCTTGGAAAATATAAACGTCTGCTGGGAACAAAGCCAAGCGCGATTCCATGAAAATGACCGCCTAGAACGATTTCTTGTCGTGATTTCTCTTCTCTCTTATGGCCTTAACTGTTTACCGGCCACGTTACACTCCTGAAAATACTTTCAGGAGGAACTTTCTAACATTTACATTTTCAGTCGCTGGGAAAATATTTCTCGTTTTCAGAAAAGATGTTCTTTCGTATTGCGATTCAGCATTTACTACACCCTTACTTCGTACATTGTCAGTTATTTTGCTGCCTGAACAACAAAACATATCTACTCCTTTCAGTGTCTCATTTTGTAATCTAATTCCCTTAGCATCAACTGTTTTCAATTCGACTAAATATCATAAGCATTGTTTTCTTTTGTTAATTTTCATCCTAAACCTGTTTCCAAAACATTATCTGTTTCTTTCAACTGATCTTCGAAGTCCTTTGCCACTTCTGGCAATGTCGTCGGCAGACCTGAGAGTTTTATTTTTTCGCCCTGAACTTTAATTCACTTTCTAAATGTCTCCTTGGTTTCTTTTACTTCCTGCCAAATGTACAAACTGAATAGCATCACAGTAATAGTCTACAATCCTGACTTTCTCCCTTCTCAACTAATGCTTCCATTTCTTGTATTTCTGCTCTCATAACTGCTGTCTGGTTTCTGTGCAAGATTTAGGCAAGTTTATGCTCCCTGTATTTTAACATTGCTGCATTCAAAATTTCGAAGGGTGTATTCCAGTCAACACTGTGAATTCTATAAACATAAATGTGCCATTCTTCAACTTATTTGCTAAGATAAGCCATGCGGTGACGGTCCACTAATTTCGTAGTTTTACCTGTAAAGTTTTCCAGAACTTTTAAAAATAGATATTTTGGTAAATTTCGATGTCCTCTTTCGAATTTTTACTTCGCCACCTCGTATCTTTGCCGGTCGCTCCGCCATATTGGAAAAATGGCACTCTAAAGCAGTTTTTGAATAGTATCTCCTCCTTAACCGATTTAGTAATGAAAACAGCTGTGTAATAATTTGAGCTGTAGAACATTTCATATCATTCATACGGTAACTTTTTCTGATGAATAGTTATAGCGTAGGTACGCCACAAAGTCTACTCCAACAGGCTTTTTGGGCAAAATGGTCATTCCCATATTACCAATGAGGTAAAATAAGTGGTTTTTCTTTGTGGTATACCCAGTAGAACTCGAAATCGGGACTTACCAGGATAAGGGAAATGACACTGAAGGCCTACGTCAAAAAATGGTTCAAATGGATCTGAGCACTATGGGACTTAACATATGTTGTCATCAGTCCCCTAGAACTTAGAACTACTTAAACCTAACTAACCTAGGGACATCACATACATCCATGCCCGAGGCAGGATTCGAACTTCCGACCGTAGCGGTCGCGCGGTTCCAGACTGTGTCGCCTAGAACCGCTCGGCAACACCGACCGGCTGAAAGACTACGTCCCTTTAACTAACACCATTTATACTTGAACAACTGAATTGTAATTGATTTTACATTACAAACATAAACTCGTACAAATGATAAATGAGACGTTGAATTACGATAGTAATAACCTCAAACCAATTCAAGAAATGAAACCTTAACTATATTTGCACACTTTTTAATAAACCAGCCAGTTTAAATAATTGAAATAGTACGAGATAAATTTCTTCAAAACATCAGGAAAACTCCCGAAAGATTTACAATAAACTTAGAACAAGGATACGATATGTATGTGCCATGCCAGTTAATCAAAGGTCTCTTGGTCGACAGCAAAATGTCATTTACAGTGCAAGTTAGATAACATAATCTAATCATCTGACCGAGCGGGGTGGCGCAGTGGCTAGCACACTGTACCCGCATTCGGGAGGACGACGGTTCAATCCCGCTTCCGGCATCCTGATTTAAGTTTACCGTGATTTCCCTAAATCGCTCCAGGCAAATGCCGGGATGGTTCGTTTGAAAGGGCGCGGCCGACTTCACTTCCTTTCCCGTCCTTCCCTAATTCGACGAGACCTATGACATCGCCGTCTGGTGTCCTCTCCTTAACAACCCAACCAACCAAACTCTGGTCAACTTGAGAACAGACAGCCGAGAAGTGCGACTGCAAACATCAGCAAGCCGCGCTAGGACATGGTTCAAATGGCTCTAAGCACTATGGGACTTAACTTCTGAGGTCGTCAGTCCCCTAGAACGTAAAACTACTTAAACTATCTAAGGACATCACACACATCTATGCCGGAGGCAGGATTCGAACCTGCGACCGTAGCAGTCGCGCGGTTCCTGACTGAAGCGCCTAGAACCGCTCGTCCACAACGGCCAGGCGGATGGTTTGGCTTCGAGGTATTAGCAGTGGTGAAGTCCAAGTCGAGAATGCCGAATAAGGTGTTCTAACGAAATGTTATCTACTCTCGGGGCCTTGTTTCAACTTAAATCTTTCAGTGATCTGTCAAATTTTTTTACGCAGTGTGTTATCTCCTGCCTCATCTTCATCTACGTCCTCTCCCATTCCTATAATATTTGCAGAGGTCCCACGCCCGGGTTCCGGGTTCGATTCCCGGTGGGGTCAGGGATTTTCTCTGCCTCGTGATGGCTGGGTGTTGTGTGTTGTCCTTAGGTTAGTTAGGTTTAAGTAGTTCTAAGTTCTAGGGGACTGATGACCGTAGATGTTAAGTCCCCTAGTGCTCAGAGCCATTTGCAGAGGGATGTAGGACGTGGATGGACTGTCAGGAAACGCCATATCATAAACTCGTCCGAGTTTCCCAAGTGATTTATTATATCCGGCTGCAGTGCCCCGGTGCCTCTCGGTCTGTGTCACCGGGTCCTGCGAAACTGAGCACACCACTTTACTGTCTGCAAAACGGTTTGGCGCAGAATGGCTGCTTCAGCGACCCGTGCAACGCCAGGTTGAGTGTCGTCCTTGTACGGCCGCGGAGTTGCGACGACGTTAGGCTGCGCCGTCAGTCGCCATCTACATATCGTTAGCCACCAAGCGGTGTGTGGCGGAGGGCACAATTCGCGCCAAAGTCATATCCCCGCCCCCCCCCCTCCCCCCAACCCCCTGTTCTTCTCGCGAACCGAGCGAGGGAAAAGCAACTGTCTGAACGCCCCAGTACGAGTTCTTATTTCCCTTACCTTTGGATGGTGATCATTGCGCGATTTGAAAGTTGGTGGTAATAATATATGCTCTACATCCTCGGTGAAGATTGGATTTCGAAATTTAGTGAGCAGCCCCTTCCGTTTAGAGCGCGCTGTCTATTTGCAAGTGTGTCTCACTTCAAACTTCCTATGAGATTTGTAACGCTCTCGCGATGGCTAAATGTACCAGTCACTAAACTTGCCGCTCTTCTTTGGACCTTCTCAATCCCTTGAATCAGACCCAAGTGGTAAGGTCCCATACAGACGAAAAACTCCAAAACTGGAAGAACTAACGTATTGTAAGTCGACCCATCAGTCTTCGCGTTGGGAGCTACAAGGCAGCTCACAGCGTGCTTCCTCGATGGCGTCGCTAAGATCGCAGCGACAACAAGCGCCCGCAATGTGGCGCGCGAATCTGCGCCCCAGATGTGTCTGCACAGGAGCGCATATGCGACGTCATGGGCCGACAACTCCAGCGCCATCCACAATCGGCATTAACCGTCCCTCCAGCAGGCATTGAACTCCATCCCCCAAGCTGACATCTGGCGCCTGCAAAACGTAGCACATGCACGTCTGCATGCTTGCATTCAGCATTCCGGCAGTTACACCGATTATTAATGAACCAGCATTTCACATTTCCATTGAATTATCTCGCTCCTACATTAACGATTGATCTTGCACTGTTAGTCACTCAAATATGTTAGCTAGACAAAAATATTCTCGAAATTTCACTACTCTACATTAATTATTTGTAGGTGTTGCAAATTTTCTGTTAATCTATTTGGATTTTATAGTCGAGCTTTTGAAAAGCTAAGTTGTGAATCACATACTTGACTGAAGTAGTATCTGCAGATAATGAAGAAGATACTGATGCCCATGCTAAACCGTTTACCACTAGAACTCAAAAGAGCTGTGTTTCAGCAGCGTTTTAAAAAAAGCCAAGCAAACCTTGTTTCAGACAAAATATTGCACTGTAACTGAAAACCTATTTGCATTTCCTTTGTTAGGAAAATCTTTGTACCCTGCGGGGTAACCGAGCGGTCCAGGGCGCCCTGTCAGGGTCCGCGCGTCTCCCCTCGTCGGAGGTTCGAGTCCTCCCTCGGGCATGGATGTGTGTGATGTCCTTAAGTTAGTTAGGTTTCGGTAGTCCTAGGTTCTAGGGGACTGGTGACCACAGATGTTAAGTCCCATAGTGCTCAGAGCCATTTGAACGTCCCTCTGGCGCGTGTGTGTGTAACTTAGTTTAAGTTACATTAAGTAGTGTGTAAGCTAAGGGACCGATGACCTCAGCAGTTTGGTCCCATAAGACCTTACCACAAATTTCCTACCAAGAATCTGTGCCGGCCTGGAACGGGATCATGCAATTCGCATAGCAGTATTTCTTGCGACAATGGGTCTATGATATCTTCTGAATGATGAAATAACTTGGGAAACATTGTTACAGTCTTGACCTGAGAAGCTGTCAGATGCGTGATGTTTAACTCCATAATATGGAAACGTTACTTCTGTGGTAATAATTACGTCTTGATTCCGTGAATTAAAAAAAAACCTAGAAGCTGGTGACATCTCAGTGTTGTTTTTGAGACGCAACTTATGTTTTTCATCCAAATGCACAATGAGAGAATTTCTACCTCCGTATTTCACTATAATGTCACTATAAATTCAGCAGTGAAGTCATCTCGCTTTTTAATCGAAGCACCAAGCAGATGATCTTGCAGCCAAGTTTCGTCAAAATTTGTATGATACTTGTTCTTCCTCCTTTTTTCGGCGGTGTCCGCGTTGATCTTTCCGAACCTAACATAACGCTTTACTCAGAATGTAACAGCAAACAATACTTACGTAAATGCTTACAGATACAAAATGCGTCCTCTCTGTCCAGTTATGATCACAAACTAATTACATAGTCAAGGTAATGGGAGAATTCTGAAGCTTTCCGGTTCAGAATTGCCAGCCGAGAAGCTAGCGCACGTGTGCCTCGTACCAAACAGTGGCTATAGTATAAATTTCACATGGAAGCGTAGTCGTTCGCGACAGTGGGCAAGAAGAGGTGACAGGCGACGTGCAGTGTTCCGAATGATTCCGACATGCCCCGAGGGAATTTCGGGACCGACCACCAAGATAAAACGCATGAACTGTGGTAATTTCTGACTTAGTCGCGGCGGATGGCCTCGCTATGAAAAAATTCGGGGGGGTTTAGCTACGTTCGTGGAGCCATGACATTTCTTTTGTTCTTTTTAAATCTCACTTTCCCGGGGGAATTACGGAAATTCGGGAAGGTTGGCACCAGCAGTGTCTGCGCGAGACTCTACGTATTTCCGAGCGCGGGCCAAAGGAACGTTTCAGTATGACAATGCAGTGGTGTAATGTGATCTGCGTATTTCATCATCCCTTCCGAACGCAGTACCGTTCAGGCCAACAGCAAAAATGGGATTAACCCTTTCGGTGGAAAGATGTCTCTAATTCCATGTATTTTCATGGTACTGCTTCTTCTTCAGCGACTTGTGTGAATCACGAAACACCGGCTGCACAAAAACCCAGGGTTTTAGAGACAAATGATGTTGATAGGCTCTTCTTTATCTTTAGTAGCTTGTGTTAATCTCGAGACATGGATTGTACACAGATGCAGGGTTTCAAAGATTTGTCAGGTAGAAGAACAGACACACTTCCGTGTTTTACAGTAATTTTGACTCAGTTTTCGTCATAAGGCCCCTTTTACAACAGCAACTTTCGTGTGTCATTCGAGTGCTGGTGGCGAGTCCTTACGTCGCACAGCGTCCTTTGGTACTTTCACACTGCTTAACAAATATTTATCTCTATCTTCAAATCATCATAAATCACCGATAAGGTGTCATAGCTAAACTAAAACAATTACAGATATATTAATCTGCACTGGAGATTATACCTTTGCTTATTTAAGTATCAGTTATAAGTTCAATGAGCATGATCATTCACGTCTGTTCAGTAACGTAACGGCACAGTTTAGTTCATTAATCTACGAAGTGCGCTCTTTGTGATGTGGATACTACGGCGAGCTCTATACAAATCTGCGTTTGCGCATTAAATTATGAGAGTTCAGGTCCTCCCATTAGGTAAAAACATTTTTTATACCCAAATATGTTTCAACACCTCTCTGATGTCATCAGTGGGTACATCCTTCAGGTCTGTGAAAGTAAACATGTTTTAAGGAACAATTATTCAACAATAATTAGTCCTCAAAGTTCCATGTCTACTGCTATTATTACTTTACTCTCCACAATGTTAGGCTTCATCTTTTCGCTTTGCGTTCTGCAATGCAATGATATTATTGTGATGTTAGATGGCGATTTAACCAGTAAGTCTAACCTGAAACGTAATCTGGTTTCGCGAAAATATTTCACGACTATGTACTGCAATTACTTTTAGTTGTTTCACTGAATGTGTAGTTTCCTGCTTATTAATTTGTTTCAGAAATACACACAAAAGTAGTGTATATAGTTTCAGTGAAGCACTGTTTTTCAGTGATTGATATAATCCTTGCTCCTTCTGATGCCTCACTTGTAATTTCCATTTCCTCTTGGTCTCTCTCTCGGCCCTGGCGTTTTATTTATGTACTGATTCTTACCTGTAGCGAATTGCGTTTTCGTTTACAACGATAGCAACAAAACTGATTGTGTTGTGAGAGTTGTCTGCCGTGAATTTTGGCTCCTGAATGACGAATGCGGATCCATTGTTTTAGGATAGTAGGACACGCTGCCACCAACTAGATCTGTTGATATATTTAAAAATATCGGGAATCTGATATATCGATATTTTAAAAAAATCGTTACCGGCCGTGGATATATCGGTAAAAGTGTCGATGTATCTGCGGAAGAAATATCGACGTACCGGTCTGTAAAAGAATCGGCTGCACATTGTAAGTGTACCACAAGTTTTACAGCTGTATATTTAAGTACAGATCTGTTATTAGATATTCTGTACATCAACAAGTTGGCAGCCTCCTTATCGCCCTTAGAACAAGAATTGAAAGTAAACTGATGCAAGTTCACGCTTGAAGTTAACAACTTTGCTAGCGATGTTAGCTGCGTTTATGTGGCATAATAAAAGGTGTCCAGTGGGTCCGTAGGAACGTCGTACAATTTCGTCACATATCGGATTTTTCCGGAACACTTCATGTCGCCTTCACTGTTTCTCATTTCTGCAAACGCTAACGACCTAGTAATTGCTGTGTGAAAATTGCGTGGTGAAGTTAAACGCTGCAGTTTCTTCTGGTAGCTCCGAGCGCCATTACGTCAGCATTTTCACTCACACATCTCCACCCATCGTAAAGAATTGTCTTGTCATTATTCTCAGCAACTGTTTTTGAACAGTCTAAGGCGCGCAGTCATGGTCTGTGCGGCTGGTCCCGGCGGAGGTTCGAGTCCTCCCTCGGGCATGGGTGTGTGTGTTTGTCCTTAGGATAATTTAGGTTAAGTAGTGTGTAAGCTTAAGGACTGATGACCTTGGCAGTTAAGTCCCATAAGATTCAACACACATTTGAACATTTATTTTTGAACAATGCCGATCTGAAGAAATAGCGCATTTGTTCTGATAAAAATTGATTTTTAGCGCAACCTGTGTGCTATTTCTTCACACCGGAAATCTCGTTACTCCGTTCACACCGCCGGCCATAGTGCAATCGCTCTATTTTTGTGCCACCTATACTTGCTTCCCACAGTCAAAGAGAAACACTGAGCGTGATGAAAGCTCGAAAAGTAGTAAGATTCCTTCACACAGTCAAAGTGAAACTATGTTCTACTATAATGTCAAAAGAACAACTGCAAATATTTACCGGAAATTGCGAAAATATATAATATGAAATAAAAGTATCGACACCCGATATTACCATTTCTATGTCGATATATCGAAAGGACCACACGCTTATTTATCGATATGATTGGGAAGAAGATAACTATATCGATATATCTGTTCCGGCGTAACGATAAGCGCCCACACACGACGGAAACGAAGGAAAAGCAGAGAGGCCAATAGTACGTTGACGAACCCCTCTTTATGACGACACCAAGACTGGAGCGGCCTCTACACGAAGAGAATATAAGCGCCACGACACCTAGGCGCGGCCGGAGTGCAAGACAAGCCGACATACAAACGCTACAGCGATGACATGGTCCTTTTTTGCGTGCATTGAATTTGTATGTACCAAAGGACATTGATTATTTGCATGTCGCGATTTGCTTGCGATACACCTTTGCGAATACGCAAGGTATTGTCAATTTAACTTACTGTAATAAACTTCATTAATACGATCTGCTTGAATTGTTGCCTAGCGATCCGAGAAAACAGTTTCCTACGGCACCCTATATTAGGCGAGTGGGCGGACACAGAACTAATGACATGTTATCACATAGTATCTATATGTTACCGCCAACCCTTATCTCTGTGCATGCTCAGTCTGCAATATGCTCTCGATATGGTCGCCATCAACAAAAGCAAAACGAGGATAATGGAATGTAGTCGAATTAAGTCGGGTGATGCTGAGGGAATTAAAATAGGAAATGACACACTTAAAGTAGTAAAGGAGTTTTGCTATTTGGGGAGCAAAATAAATGATTATGGTCGAAGTAGAGAGGATATAAAATGTAGACTGGTAATGGCAAGGAAAGCGTTTCGGAAGAAGAGAAATTTGTTAACATCGAGTATAGATTTAAATGTCAGGAAGTTGTTTCTGAAAGTATTTGTATGGAGTGTAGCCATGTATGGAAATGAAACGTGGACGATAAATAGTTTGGACAAGAAGAGAATAGAAGCTTTCGAAATGTGGTGCTACAGAAGAATGCTGAAGATTAGATGGGTAGATCACATAACTAATGAGGAGGTATTGGAAAGATTTGGGGAGGAGTTTGTGGCACAACTTAACAAGAAGAAGGGACCAGTTGGTAGGACATGTTCTGAGGCATCAAGGGATTACAAATTTAGCATTGGAGGGCAGCGTGGAGGGTAAAAATCGTAGAGGGAGACCAAGAGATGAATACACTAAGCAGATTCAGAAGGATGTAGATTACAGTAAGTACAGAGAGATGAAGAAGCTTGCACAGGATAGAGTAGCATGGAGAGCTGCATCAAACCAGTCTGAGGACTGAAGACCACAACAACAACAACAACATTGACGCCACTGATCAACTTGTGATGCATTAGCTGCTGACTTATATGCAGGCGTGTGGTGTGGACCGAGAACGGGTAGTCAGTTTGGAGCAGTAAGTGACTGGTGTGAACTGGCTTTAGAGTTGGGGTGTTTCACTTGTCAGAAGGGGTCTGGTATCGCTGACTCCTGCTGCAGATGCCTGCGCACACGCACGACACGGCAGAAGGAGCGGCGGCGGCCCGCTTTCCGTGGCGACTAGACATGGGCAGTTCGCGAACGAACGGGTGCAAAGAAACGGTTCACCAAGATGAACGAAAGTACCGAGGAACGAATTCCAAGGAACGATCGGTTCATAGTTCACTTCGGTCGCGGCGGTCTACTTATAGTTCCCGGGAATGAGGAACGATCGGTTCATAGTTCACTTCCGTTGCGGCGGTCTACTTATAGTTCTCAGGAACGAGGAACGATCGGTTCATAGTTCAGTTCGGTCGCGGCGGTCTACTTATAGTTCCAGGGAACGATGAACAGTCGATTCATGGTTCACTAGTTCACTTCGGTGGCGGCGGTCACTTCGGCAGTTCTCGTTCCAGTCTCGGTCGCGTGCTCGTCTCTTTCTCGGCCTCCCTCGGCCGCACTCGTTCTTCGCATGACCACCTGTCTCAGTTCCACTGGCGACTGCTCCTAGTTAGTTCAGTATCCAGTTGTTCGTTTCGTTCACTGCGCCCGCCTATTTTACATGTGTTCCAAACTGTTTTTGCATTTGGTTCTAGCTATTCAGCGTTCACGACTGGTAATCAAAAAGTATTTTATAGTTACGTGAATTACATAAAAATTATGTTGTAGGTAATAGGTACGTCTTTTCATGTGACAAAAGGGCATATCAGCTCACTTCATTATATAGATGAACAGCAGAATACATACTTATAACTTTTTTTTCTTATCATATATTTTTTGGTTTCGTCGACTTGATTTAGCGGCTAACATTCAATAATTTGCTTAATTTTTAGTGTAATAAAATTCATATAAAACGATTTTCGTGTATCTCTCATATACAAAACATTACATTTAGGAAGGCTCTAATTATTTTTAAGTTTGGTTGTTTCCAATTTGCATTACCTGCTAGTTTGGTTTCTTTAAGGGAAAAAAAAGTGGGTTGTTGGTCATTTTGGCTCTGTAGGAAAAGCGGTGCCTTTCCATTTGAAAAGACATAGATTGCCATAAAATCGTATTTACTTATTATCTCAAAAACATTTATTCAGAAGGAGCTTTCAAACCAGAACCTTTATTAATGCGAACTTAATAATTATTATTATTATTGCTGCATTAACTTTAATAAATATCGTAAAAACCTAATTTTTACTAAGTGTGTGACGGAAGTATGAGAAAACCACATTTTATTTTATGCTTCCATAAAGTCTCTACTTCGCCTACGAAATCAGAGACAACGATTATTGTTCACAACGTAGCATAGCTATGTCATTGAAGTCGAAACGAAGAATTTTATACAAGACATTTGTGGTCTATTATGTTGGGAAACAGTCACCAACAGGTTTACAAGACTACATGAGCTATAGTCCATGCGCGTTGCATGAGATTTTCATGTTCTCTTCTCCAGCTCTCGCACATCATCATCGATTGTTTCGGAATTGTTGCTTGCATTAGCTTGTCATTTCTTCACAGCCTAATTATTACATGTTTGTCTGTTTGGTGTATCTGCTCGTAATGGGCAACACGTGGTCCGTAATTGTCAAGCAGTCTGTACTTGGGGCCGATTCTCTGTGCGCTACCCTATATTATTTACCTGCGATCAGCCACACAAGGCTACGGTTGGCTAAACGAGAGGTTCTGCAGAATCACATAAATTACTTCTAAAAGTGTGTAAGAATTCTGTAATGAATAAAAACTCTACACTCCAGGGGGGAGGCAAGTATCTCCTCTTGGTGCCCTCCATCCTTCAGTCACATAGTTTTCAGTTTTTCATAAGAACCATGTACCAAGCACAAATGAACAGCGAACGAGTAAAAATGACCGGTTTCCAAAAAAGAACGACCAGCAATGAACTAGTTCCCAAGGATGAACGAGTTTGCAGATCTCTAGTGGCGACCCTGCCAGGACTCTTTCCCGGGCGGGCGGCCACTTGCAGCCGGCAGCCTCGAAAGCGCCGGATTTACGAGCGTCGACTGCTGCGGCCGGTCACGGCGCGCGGTGGCCCACGGCCCACGGCCCACGGTCCACGGTCCAGCTGCGGCGCCACGCCGGGTTGCGTCACCCGTGCAGCTGCACCAATAACCAGGCGGCCGCGGCCGCGCAGCCGGGCTCGCAGCGCACGTGTGCGCCTCGGCATGAAAGCCGAGCAGAGGCGCCCAATTGACGGCGAAACCGTTACACTGGGGCAGCGGCGGGCGGCTATGGCTGCCGACAGCTCTGCCCGCGCGACTTCGTCTGTGGCCAACAACAGGGGCTTCCCGGCTGCCGTGAATACTATCGTTATTATTTTTTACTTCGTTATCCCCAACTATCGAGCGCGATTGAACTTATTTCGCTGATGCTTTCCTTTCTTTTTATCCTAAAAGCTCTTCATCCGCGTGATTCTTCTTGCGTTCCTCTGTTAGCGTTCTCTCAGGATGCGTTTACGGTGCCACCTCGCTGCTTGCTGCTATTGCCCGGCAATGATGAAACAAGCGTATTTACAAGGGAAACTCCCCATCGAACCCCCACAGGTTTAGCAGTAAAATGGCCCAATGCATAGTCAGTCAAAAACTGTGTTACGGTGTAAAGTCAAGCTATTCAAAATGACAACACAATCGCATTATTTATTTTGCCGCAACCGGTTTCAACCCGCGATGGGGCCACTTTCAGGGTAATTTACACCATTTGATCGCTCGCTGGAGTCGTCACCCTACCTATGCACAGTTGGCATAGTTACCAACTGTGCAGAGTGCATGTATTTCTACATCTCCATCTACATGATGGACGGCCACGGCGAGACGAACACCACGCGGGCCTGGTCGGCTCGTTGCGCGCTGGCCGAGACCTTCCCTGTCACTCGGCTTTGCTACTTCCTTCCCGGAAGGAAGAGCGCAACATTTTCTTTAGTACGGTGTGGCACTTTTCATTCACCACAACTCTCTGCAGTTCGACGGAATCGTGGGGCCAGCTGTGTTTACTCTTCTCTATTTGTTCATGGTGCGAACGTGGTCACAGGTCCAGTGGTTGTTTATACATGTCTGGCAATCTGTCTTCACAAGCCTTTAAAAATGAGCCGTAATGACAAAGACAGACACAAAATTTTGTACATGGCTGCACGTTCAGACACTGTGAATAGATACAATTGAAAGAAAACAACCCTCGGTCACTATTTTTAACGAATTAACCGGGTTTCAACACTGCTAGGAGTGTCTTCCTCAGAACTGAAATCAAAGAATGGTCTGTAACATGGTCACAGAATTATGACTAAAAACGTATGATTCAGAGTATAAGTACAGAATCAAAGTGAAAGACTGGCAGTACTTATATGTCATTTATAAAATAATAAATATGCCAAAAGGGCATTAGTCACCAAAATATTTAAGACAAAAAATTGTGATTGCGAGCTCTAAGGGCTGCTCGTTACTTACACAGTTAGAGGTTGCAAAAGTCCTGTACGAAATCGAAATAATTACAGTAGGCGAACGGTCTCCCCGACGAGAGGCCACAGTCACACGACATTTACATTTTCAGTATAATTGCCCAAGTCTCGAAGCCAGAACCATGCTGCAGTGGTTTGAGGAGCATTACAATGCAGTCACGTTGATGTCTCGGAGACCAGATTCACCTGATGTAAATCATATGGAGCCCACCTTGCTCGCTATCGGACGCTACCACCGTGTACAGGTATCAGAGGCCCATTATTTATGTGAATTACATGACCTGTGCATAGACATACAGAGCTCCATACTCCCAGAAACCAACAAACAAATTGTGTTTCTGTATGTCCATCCTTTTAGCACGAGGTCTCTGGGACGACAGCCGTTTACTATCGTGACAAATAAATAGAAACACCTACAGCCGTCCTTACGATTTTATTTCATTTTATCGCTACCAGTTTTAGCGCTTCAGGGCTTCATCTTCAGGCCAGTATGCATGAAACACTAAAGATAGCAAACAGAGTGAGAAACAATGGTAAGACTCTACAAATGAGCAAGATGTGTGGCCTTCTCACTGGTCAGTTAATAATGTGGCTTGACTTTGACACGATTTGAATGAATGGAAATTTTCTAATTGCTGCTAATTGCTTTTGGTTTTAATGTCATCGAAAGGCCTAAGTGTGGACTAGTTACAATGCATTTATACATGACTATATATTTAATATTTCAATTATTTCTTCGTGATCACTTTGGTTTAACACACAAGAGTACTTTTTGAGCGGTTCTGTCATCCTTCATAATACTCTGCATCCTTGTGGGCTACTTAGTATCCCTGTGTGTGATGATTTTATGGCAGTACATGATACATGATGCATTCGCATATGAATGTTTGCATCATGAACAGTTTCTTTGTGGGCGTCTTTCATAGTTCTAGATATTGATACGTCCCCTTAGAAAAAATTATGAATTACTGTGTTGGTAAACCTCTTACGTTATTTGATATTCAAACAGCTCAGCAAAACTGAACATACTCAGACATTTCTCCCTTTACTTACTCTGATCAACACTGACACACAATATTTTTAGCGTAGCGCAATATGACTTTCAATAATCCCTACAAAAGAATGGCCCTGACTAACAATAACCTATACCTTTCATGAATCACTTCCTCACAAAAATCTTCGTTACTCGAACTATTGCAATACAGCGAGCGCCAATACTGCCAACTAAATGAAAGATTCTAACTACTGAAGGCACTATCTACTGATAGGTACAGTTAGCAAATGAAAGATTTTGATAGAGAACAAACAATGTATTTACCTTAATAATGTTCAAAAGTCATTATATATATATATATATATATATATATATATATATATATATATATATATATATATATAATCAGTTCATGACATCCAGTCTTACAAAGTTCGTTTTTATGACGGACACACGTCCAGATCGTCTGCTCTGAAAACTCCGCCATGTCTCTCCCCACATCCACCACTGCTGGCGGCTCACCTCCAACTGCGAACGCTACTCGCTGTTCACACCCAACTGCCCAACACTACAACAGCAAATATAGCAACAATGCCAACCAGCCACAGACTGCACACAGCACAGTCAGTGGTGATTTTCATACAGAGCGCTATGTGGCGTAACCAACATAAAAACCTAAACAGCCTACTTACAATATGTGGATTCTACATTCGGTTTATACCACGTCTTGGACGTCCATTTTATAGATATGATATAGTGTATGCCCCTTATCTGTGTACAACTAAGGATTTTATACTTTGACACGACACATAGGTCCTGTTTCTTCTTTTTATTTGTTTACGAGGTATTTTTTCCTTCCATTCATCACTTTTTACAGTTATTTTGTCTTACAGTAAGTTATTTCAGGGTTATGCAGACAATGTGTGTCCGACGTCCAATAAAAATCATGAATACTATTTAAAGAAATTTTTAATAGATAGTATAATTGTACAATCTATTGAGTGGAAATTCGTGATGGTATATTTTAGATATGTGACAACGGGTGTATCTGTTCTTTCTGTCAAATGTTCAGTGTAAATGCATTTGCAGAGTATTGCCATTGTTTCTCATTCTGTTTTAACCTGTTTCTATGTAACTTGGTTGATAAGTTGATAATGCTATATTTAAAGTCTTATGAATACAGGCCTGAAGATGAAGCACTGAAGCGTTGAAAGTTGTAGCGACAAAATAAAATAAAATCATAAGGACAGCTGTAGGTGTTTTTATTTATTTGTCACAACAAATTGTGTGTTCCGTGATACACAGAATCAGTGATGTATTTCGTTTCAATGACGGACAAATAAGCTATTAAGCAGGTGGTCATAATGTTTCGGCCCATCAGTGTGTATATCATCAGGCATACCAAACTTTCCGGTTCGGCAGCATTAACACCGAATTAGTCTCTGCCTCCACTGATATTAAGATGATGCCTTAACGGCTACGCTCGAGTTATTTTAGAGTTTAATGTGAGAAACTTAAAACTGATTTGGATTTTCCTTTTTTAACACACATTAGTCCTTGCATAAATTGACCCTGGCATCACTGACATCACGAAAGTGCTAGTGAAATATTCTAAAAAGGCAGGATTACGAGTAGTCTGTTGACAGGTAGCTTAATAGCATTGCTTCTCCCGGCTCTGGTGTAATTGAAATTTGTTTACTGCTGGCCGCAGTCGCTCAACCAGAACCCTGTTGCGTTCAGTCCTAGCTCGTCATAAGAGAATACGACGACTTCCTATACTGATACTATGAAAGTTCACTTTTGTGGTATCTCATCTAATGCCACCAGCCGAACTATAAGACAGAAATTTCGTGGCAGATTAAAACCGTGTGCCGGACCGAGACCCGAACTCCGGACCTTTGCCTATCGCGGGCAAGTGCTGAATTACCCAAGCACGACTCACGCCCGGTACTCACAGCTTTACTTCTGCCAGTAACCGTCTCCTACCTTCCAAACCTTACAGAAGCTCTCCTGCGAAAGTTGCAGAACTAGTACTCCTGAAAGAAAGGATGTGGCGGAGACATGGCTTAGCCACAGAATGGGGGATGTTTCCAGAATGAGATTTTCACTCCATATATCACGTAAAGCTGCTTTTCCGTCACTACCCCATTTGTCCTCCGTTCGTCACCGGATGGAACCTGTCGTGCTTAAATAGCCATCCTCGCTACTTGCTACGGTATAGCTGTCCACCAGACTTCAAGTGGACTTTATTTCGGAACTTGGAAAATCAGCGTGAGCATGTGAGTTCAGAGTTATCAGTGAACAACGGTGTAGCACGCTGTGTCGTAACGCTTCTAGTGAAGTCCTAAACCCGTTTCATACCACCATCTTCCTTCTCTCAATCGACTAGTCGTCGTGAGAGTGTCTGTTGCTCCGTCACTGGTGTATATTCCTGCACTGAGCTTCGCTTTTTGTGAGGGAGTGTGTGCGTTTACTCACCGGCGACTGAACTTTGTACGCTGAGTGATGTTAGCCGTTCAGTTTGGTGCCAATATTATGATATCTGGATATTACAGGTATATCGCGTTTCCTCTTAGGCGCTCCAATGCTTCATCCAGTTACTGGTGTCAGAATGAGTGCACTCTACATGCACAGTCTAGCGATATCTGTTTTAATTCCAACTATTGTTCTGATATTTCATAAGTAAGCAAACGGGCAGGAACCCTCGCAGAAATAGGAGCAGTGACGATAGCCATCGCCGTACTGCATGAGTGAGTAATTCCACAGATGCACAAAGAGAGAAAGTCTGGCGTGTCCTCGGTGGCAAATGCGAAGAGGGGAGGAGACCTATAGTACTTTAGTTAATCAGTTGCGTCAAGAGAATCACCTCGAATTCCCACGCCTTGTGAGAATGCACGATTAAAAATATTTCCCATTACTACAGGCCGTCTTCGTAAGATTAGCTCCTGTTATTCGATTTTCTCTTTCTTTTTAAGATACGATCCATAATACAACAACGTGACAAATATTGTGTTGTTCTCTCGCAAGGACACTCTTGATAAAATATTTCTAATCCTCCTCCAGACCTCCTTCACCTTCTCTTTATGTTCTCTGTGTGCTCTAAGGTACAGGATATTTCAAAGACGCTTGTTTTATCTTGTGTGTAGCGATTTTCATCTATCCATCACATACAGATTCAAAAACAAAGACGTTGGAGCATTTATTTTTTCGCGATACATTCAGTTTTTGCTATACATTCAGTTTTATGTATCTGCTAGCACAATCTGATCCTGACGATCAGCTATATGTCCTGTATAATGAGCCTAGTATCTTTAAAACTTTCCGACCCCAGGGTGGAAAGTATGCGCGAGTGAATGACAAATTGTTACTGCTGTTATGAATTTTTAAATCTATAGAATAGTTTCCACACTAATAGCTCATTTTTTTATAATTTTATTACTTCAAGCAATTAGATAATGGGGAAAATTAAATTAGAGAAAAGTAAAGTAAGTTTAAGCTTTGATATTTATTTTAAATTTCATCAATGTTCAATGAAACGTATGTCTCAGAGCTGGTGCCTTATTTACTGTTGCGAATTCCTTAAGAAAAGTGTTGCTCAGAGGGGATCAATTAGCATAAAATGTGATTTTCAAAGAATAGGAAACAGGATGGGATATCGCATTCAAACAAGCACACAAAAATATTTCAAGGGTACACACACACACACAAAAAGAAACTGAACTATCACCAATCCACCCCATTTAGGCAAAGATATTCCTCTCCTAGCGTAGTCATGTTCCCAATGGATAACCACAGATAAGTATTGGAAGTTAAGACGAAGATCATGTGGTTCAGTATAACACCAATCTTCCCAAAATGCTCTATAAAAATGTTTCTAGAAATCGTGACATAGGAAAACTGCTCGCGATAGCGATTAATTACGTCTGAACACGTGATATATTATGCAAAAACGTAGCTGTAGGCCGTTTCGTTACTACGCCACATGTTTCAAGTGCACATTTACAGAAAATATGTAATTCCACAACGATTTTAATGACGAAATGAAATTCAAAAAGATTAGTTACAAAAGAAATTTCGGAACTGCGTTAATAACGGCATAGTATCGACCTGATGGGCCAAACAATTTTACGGGCACGTGGTACTGCTACCACAAAGCACACACCACTAAATTATTAATTTCAGGAACTCCAAAAACACTTATACGCACATTCACACTAAAGAGCGATGATTTTAGTCAGAATTACGCCTCATGACAACGTGCTTCCACTTCCATTTATTGGAATGGAAATAAAGCAACTACAGCAATACACTCCGAAACCAACACTCAAATCGCACTGCATCCCAATTTAAAATAATATAAAACACATTTTCGATGTAGATCTGTGAGAATAAAAATAATTAATATTTCAGTTAGGCTGAAAACTTAAGAATTTCATTGTCCTTCAGACTCACCTAACACTCGCTTACCCCGAGATGTTACCGCTTGAGAAACTGCCGCAGATTGACTGGTGCATCGCACGAGGGTGTCCCACAGATACAATAGGAAGTGACCAGAGAGGTAGCTTCCTTTAGCAACCTGACAAGGGGCGGGCAGAACCACACCAAGGAGACAAACCTCTTTGCCTTAGAAATCTACCTACTTAGACGTTGGTCCTGCTGTTCTCTAGCAGACAGAACTTCTCTGCTACCATCGAGGATGCAACTACAAATACTCTCACTCATTCATCCTTTCACACCAGAAGGGAAGGAAATGACAATATCTTAAGACATAATATACACTACGTAAAGGAGGCGGATGTGGGTTTTATAGGAAACTCTGTATGATAAGATTTACATATAAAATTGTGTTTTAAAATATTGTATGACAAGTTATTCGTGTTTATATGTCGATATAACATATTCCACTGCTCAGCTTCCTAACAGATAAATTTAGAAATACCACAGTAAATTTAGAGGTGCCAATGTATGACGTACGCAATAATAAATCTAGGAAAATAGCATGAAAGGAATCTACGTCTACATCTGCAAATCACATTTAAGTGCCTGGCAGAGGGTTCATCGAACCACCTTACAATTCTCTATTATTCCAATCTCGTATAGCCCACGGAAAGAATGAACACGTATATCTTCCCGTACGAGCTCCGATTTCCCTTATTTGATCGTGATCGTTCCGCCCTATATAGGTCGATGTCAACAAAATATTTTCGCATTCGGAGGAGAAAGTTGGTGATTGGAATTTCGTGAGAAGATTCCTTCGCAACGAAAAACGCCTTTCTTTTAATGATTTCCAGCCCAAATACTGTAACATTTCTGTGTCACTCTCTCCAATATTTCGCGATAATACAAAACGTGCTGCCTTTCTTTCAAGTTTTTCGATGTACTCCGTCAGTCCTACCTGGTAAGGATCCCACACCTGGGACCAGTATTCTAAAAGAAGACGGACAAGCTTAGTGTAGGCAGTCTCTTCAGTAGGTCTGTTACATTTTCTGAGTGTCCTGCCAATAAAACCCAGCCTTTGGTTAGCCTTCCCCACAACATTTTCTATGTGGTCTTTCAAATTTAAGTTGTTCGTAATTGTAATACCTAGGTATTTAGTTGAAGTTTCAGCTTTTAGATTAGAGTGATTTATCGTGTAACCGAAGTTTAGAGTTCCTTTTCGCACTCATGGATGACCTCACACTTTTTGTTATTTAGGGCGAACTGCCACTTTTCGCACCATTCAGATATTTCTTCTAAATCATTTTGCAGTCTGTTTTAATCTTCTGATGAATTTATTAGTCGATAAACGACAGCGTCACCTGCAAACAACTGAAGACGGCTGCTCAGATTGTCTCCAAAATCGTTTATATAGATAAGGAACAGCAAAGGGCCTATAACACTACCTTGGAGAACGCCTGAAATCACTTATGTTTTACTCGATGACTTTCCGTCAGTTACTTCAAACTGTGACCTCTCTGACATGAAATCGCAAATCCAGTCATATAACTGAGACGATATTCCATAAGCTCGCAATTTTACTACGAACGGCTTGTGTGGTACAGTATCAAAAGCCTTCCGGAAATCGAGTAATCTCTAACAGAGATCTTTCTGCTGTTATGGTATCACTTTCTCATTCCATCTTGCGTAATATTTGTGTGTTATCTACCTCAGAAGATGGCCTTTTGGCCGAAAGCAGTCTTCTTGTTGGGCCTGTCTGCGACTGAGCACATCCTCTATATGGTAAGTAGCAATCTATCCGTTTCATAACACTATTATTATTCCATTCTGGATTTTCTGCAGCTTGGATATAATTTAACAATTATAAAATATAAACCATTAAAAACATGTAGTGATGATAGCAGTAGTCGGAGCAATCAATCGACCGATGCCGGCAAAGGCCTCGGTGGTGTGTTCTACATAGTGGGGCAAATAAAAGTGGCCCAGACGAGTGTATTCGATTGGAGGTGAATTTGTAGCTGCGTTAACGTAGGTGGAAAAGACCTGCAGTTACTTCCAACAGGATGGAGCAACTGCCCATACAGCTGGCCAGTTTTGGAACACATTTACACAATCACGCCTGAGAGAGTTGTTAGCATAGGTCAGTCTGGTCGCGGCGCTAGCTGGCCACCCAGGCCACCTGATCTGTCAGTGGGAGATTACTTTGTGTGGGGTGCCCTCAAGTCTGAGATGTATCGCAGCAACCCTCATAGTCTATAAGAACTGCAGCAGAACATGTCGGATGAGACTGCAGCAATTCCAGCAGTCCAGCCTCGATCCACCTTCATGAACTTGCTGAGCAAGGCCTAAAAGTGCTAAGAGATGAATTAATGGCATTGTTGACATCTGCTCTAGTCAGATTAGTACTGTATTTCTTTTGCTTTGTTTCTGTGCACCATGGAACTCTCTTCTTTAGGTCACTTTTATGAAAGTTCTCGCCAGTCTTCGATTGGGTTGCAGATCGCTCGGACAAAACAAGCTTGATGCAGGTGTGTGCACTCTGCCTTTCGACACGTATGTAGTCTTCACTATACATCAGCTTTTAAAGCTGTTTTTTTTTTTTTCATCAGTCTACTGACTGGTTTGATGCGGCCCGCCACGAATTCCTTTCCTGTGCTAACCTCTTCATCTCAGAGTAGCACTTGCAACCTACGTCCTCAATTATTTGCTTGACGTATTCCAATCTCTGTCTTCCTCTACAGTTTTTGCACTCTACAGCTCCCTCTAGTACCATGGAAGTAATTCCCTCATGTCTTAGCAGATGTCCTATCATCCTGTCCCTTCTCCTTATCAGTGTTATCCACATATTCCTTTCCTCTCCGATTCTGCGTAGAACCTCCTCATTCCTTACCTTATCAATCCAACTAATTTTCAACATTCTATAGCACCACATCTCAAATGCTTCGATTCTCTTCTGTTCCGGTTTTCCCACAGTCCATGTTTCACTACCATACAATGCTGTACTCCAGACGTATATCATCAGAAATTTCTTCCTCAAATTAAGGCCGGTATTAGATATACATGGAAGAATCCTGGAGATACTAAAAGGTATCAGATAAATTATTTAATGGTAAGAGAGATTTAGGAACCAGGTTTTAAATTGTAAGACATTTCCAGGGGCAGATGTGGACTCTGACCACAATCTATTGGTTATGACCTGTAGATTAAAACTGAAGAAACTGCAAAAAGGTGGGAAATTAAGGAGATGGGACCTGGATAAACTGAAAGAACCAGAGGTTGTACAGAGTTTCAGGAAGAGCATAAGGGAACAATTGACAGGAATGGGGGAAAGAAATACAGTAGAAGAAGAATGGGTAGCTTTGAGGGATGAAGTAGTGAAGGCAGCAGAGGATCAAGTAGGTAAAAAGACGAGGGCTAGTAGAAATCCTTGGGTAACAGAAGAAATATTGAATTGAATTGATGAAAGGAGAAAATATAAAAATGCAGTAAATGAAGCAGGCAAAAAGGAATACAAACGTCTCGAAAATGAGATCGACAGGAAGTGCAAAATGGCTGAGCAGGGATGGCTAGAGGACAAATGTAAGGATGTAGAGGCTTATCTCACTAGGGGTAAGATAGATACTGCCTACAGGAAAATTAAAGAGACCTTTGGAGATAAGAGAATCACCTGTATGAACATCAAGAGCTCAGATGGAAACCCAGTTCTAAGCAAAGAAGGAAAAGCAGAAAGGTGGAAGGAGTTTATAGAGGGTCTATACAAGGGCGATGTACTTGAGGACAATATTATGGAAATGGAAGAGGATGTAGATGAAGATGAAATGGGAGATATGATATTGCGTGAAGAATTTGACAGAGCACTGAAAGATCTGAGTCGAAACAAGGCCCCGGGAGTTGACAACATTCCATTGGAGCTACTGATGGCCTTGGGAGAGCCAGTCCTGACAAAACTCTACCATCTGGTGAGCAAGATGTATGAAACAGGCGAAATGCCCTCAGACATCAAGAAGAATATAATAATTCCAATCCCAAAGAAAGCAGGTGTTGACAGATGTGAAAAGTACCGAACTATCAGTTTAATAACTCACACCTGCAAAATTTTAAAGCGAATTCTTTACAGACGAATGGAAAAACTGGTAGGTGCGGACGTCGGGGAGGATCAGTTTGCATTCCGTAGAAATGTTGGGACACGTGAGGCAATACTGACTTTACGACTTATCTTAGAAGAAAGATTAAGGAAAGGCAAACCTACGTTTCTAGCATTTGTAGACTTAGAGAAAGATTGTGACAATGTTGACTGGAATACTCTCTTTCAAATTCGAAAGGTGGCAGGGGTGAATAGCGAAAGGCTATTTACAATTTGTACAGAAACCAGATGGCAGTTATAAGAGTCGAGGGACATGAAAGAGAGGCAGTGGTTGGGAAGGGAGTGAGACAGGGTTGTAACCTCTCCCCGATGATATTCAATCTGTATATTGAGCAAGCAGTAAAGGAAACAAAAGAAAATTTCGGAGTAGGTATTAAAATCCAGGGAGAAGAAATAAAAACTTTGAGGTTCGCCGATGCCATTGTAATTCTGTCAGAGACAGCAAAGGACTTGGAAGAGCAGTTCAATGGAATGGACAGTATCTTGAAAGGAGGATATAAGATGAACATCAACAAAAGCAAAACGAGGATAATGTAATGTAGTCGAATTAAGTCGGGTGATGCTGAGGGAATTAGATTAGGAAATGAGAGACTTAAAGTAGTAAAGGAGTTTTGCTATTTGGGGAGCAAAATAACTGATGATGGTCGAAGTAGAGAGGATATAAAATGTAGACTGGCAATGGCAAGGAAAGCGTTTCTGAAGAAGAGAAATTTGTTAACATCGAGTATAGATTTAAGTGTCAGGAAGTCATTTCTGAAAGTATTTGTATGGAGTGTAACCATGTATGGAAGTGAAACATGGACGATAAATAGTTTGGACAAGAAGAGAATAGAAGCTTTCAAAATGTGGTGCTACAGAAGAATGCTGAAGATTAGATCGATAGATCATATAACTAATGAGGAGATATTGAATAGGATTGGGGAGAAGAGGAGCTTGTGGCACAACTTGACCATAAGAAGGGATCGGTTGGTAGAACATGTTCTGAAGCATCAAGGGATCACCAATTTAGTATTGGAGGGCAGCGTGGAGCGAAAAATCGTAGAGGGAGACCAAGAGATGAATACACTAAGCAGATTCAGAAGGATGTAGGTTGCAATAGGTACTGTGAGATGAAGAAGCTTGCACAGGATAGAGTAGCATGGAGAGCTGCATCAAACCAGTTTCAGGACTGAAGACCACAACAACAACAACATTTGATGTTAGTAGACTTCTCTTGCCCAGAAATGCCTTTTTTTGTCATAGCGAGTCTGCTTTTCATTTCCTCCTTGCTCCGACCGTCATTGGTTATTTTATTGCCTAGGTAGCAGAATTCCTTAACTTCATCCACTTCGTGACCATAAATCCTGATGTTAAGTTTCTCGCTGTTCTCATTTCTACTACTTCTCATTACCTTCGTCCTTCTCCGATTTACTCTCAAACCATACTGTGTACTCATTAGACTGTTCATTCCGTTCAGCAGATCATTTAATTTTTCTTCACTTTCACTCAGGATAGCAATGTCATCAGTGAATCATATCATTGATATCCTTTCACCTTGTATTTTAATTCCACTCCTGAACCTTTCTTTTATTTCCATCATTGCTTCCTCGATGTACATATTGAAGAGTAGGGGTGAAAGGCTACAGCCTTGTCTTACTCCCTTCTTAATACGGGCACTTTGTTCTTGATCGTCCACTCTTATTATTCCCTCTTGGTTGTTGTACATATTGTATATGACCCGTCTCTCCCTATAGCTTACCCCTACTTTTTTCAGAATCTTGAACAGCTTGCACCATTTTATATTGTCGAACGCTTTTTCCAGGTCGACAAATCCTATGAAGGTGTCTTGATTTTTCTTTAGCCTTGCTTCCATTATTAGCCGTAACGTCAGAATTGCCTCTCTCGTGCCTTTACTTTTCCTAAAGCCAAACTGAACGTCACCTAGCGCATTCTCAATTTTCTTTTCTGTATATTATTCTTGTAAGCAGATTCGATGCATGAGCTGTTAAGCTGATTGTGCGATAATTTTCGCACTTGTCAGCTCTTTCCGTCTTCGAATTTGTGTGGATGATGCTTTTCCGAAAGTCAGATGGTATGTCGCCAGACTCATATACTCTACACACCAACGGGAATAGTCGTTTTGTTGCCACTTCCCCTTATGATTTTAGAAATTCTGATGGAATGTTATCTATCCCTTCTGCCTTATTTGGCCGTAAGTCCTCCAAAGCTCTTTTAAATTCCGATTCTAATACTGGATCCCCTATGTCTTCTAAATCGACTTCTGTTTCTCTTTCTATCACATCAGACAAATCTTCACCCTCATAGAGGCTTTCAATGTATTTTTTCCACCTATCTGCTCTCTCCTCTGCATTTAACAGTGAAATTCCCGTTGCACTCTTAATGTTACCACCGTTGCTTTTAATGTCACCAAATGTTGTTTTGACTTTCCTGTATGGTGAGACTGTCCTTCCGACAATCATATCTTTTTCGATGTCTTCACATTTTTCCTGCAGCCATTTCGTCTTAGCTTCCCTGCACTTCCTATTTATTTCATTCCTCAGCGACTTGTATTTCTGTATTCCTGATTTTCCCGAAACATGTTTGTACTTCCTCCTTTCATCAATCAACTGAAGTATTTCTTCTGTTACTCATGGTTTCTTCGCAGCTACCTTCTTTGTACTCGTACCTATGTTTTCCTTCCCAACTTCTGTGATGGCCCTTTTTAGAGACGTCCATTCCTCTTCAACTGTGTTGCCTACTGCGCTGTTCCTTATTGCAGTATCTATAGCGTTAGAGAACTTCAAACGTATCTCGTCATTCCTTAGAACTTCCGTATCCCACTTCTTAGCGTATTGATTCTTCCTGAATAATGTCTTGAACTTCAGCCTACTCTTCATCACTTCTATATTGTGATCTGAGTCTATATCTGCTCCTGGGTACGCCTTACAATCCAGTGTCTGATTTCGGAATCTCTGTCTGACCATGATGTAATCTAATTGAAATCTTCCCGTATCTCCCGGCCTTCTCAAGGTATACCTCCTCCTCTTGTGATTCTTGTACAGGGTATTCGCTATTACTAGCTGAAACTTGTTACAGAACTCAATTAGTCTTTCTGCTCTTTCATTCCTTGTCCTGTAACCTTTTCTTCTACTCCTTCCCCTACAACTGCATTCCAGTCGCCCATGAATATTAGATTTTCGTCCCCCTTTACATACTGCATTACCCTTTCAATATCCTCATACACTTTCTCTATCTGTTCATCTTCAGATTGCGACGTCGGCAAATATACCTGAACTATCATTGTCGGTGTTGGTCTGCTGTCAATTCTGATTAGAACAACCCGGTCACTGAACTGTTCACAGTAACACACCCTCTGCCCTACCTTCCTATTCATAACGAATCCTACACCTGTTATACCATTTTCTGCTGCTGTTGATATTACCCGATACTCATCTGACCAGAAATCCTTGTCTTCCTTCCACTTCACTTCACTGACCCCTACTATATCTAGATTGAACCTTTGCATTTCCCTTTTCAGATTTTCTAGTTTCCCTACCACGTTCAAGCTTCTGACATTCCCCGCCCCGACTCATAGAACATTATCCTTTCGTTGATTATTCAGTCTTTTTCTCATGGTAACCTCCCCCTTGCCAGTCCCCTCCCGGAGATCCTAATGGGGGACTATTCCGGAATTTTTTGCCAATGGAGAGATCATCATGACACTTCTTCAACTACAGGCCACATGTCCTGTGGATACACGTTACGTGTCTTTAATGCAGTGGTTTCCATTGCCTTCTGCATCCTCATGTCGTTGATCATTGCTGATTATTCCGCCTTTGAGCGGTCGTGTTAGCGGGTGCCTCTTCCACCTCCGCCGCATGGCCCGCCACAGTTCCGCGCCACCGAGCAGCTGAGAAGGGGCCGTTGGCGTTTAGCTGTGACGAGGGAGGGAGGGACGGGTTGCGCCCACAGCTGGCTCCTAACAAGGCGTGCCCCTCGTATCCCGGGGATAATCGCCTCCACCGACTCCAGCCGATGCATGGGGAGTCGCCGCGCCGACACCATGCGGCCGGCCGGTGTCAGCTACAGGTGTCGACTACCGAGCAATCCGACAGATGTCTCTGCAGTCACCGTACCATGATCCTTTGCGAGTCCAGTGTGCCTGTTTCCGCTGTTTATCTGGGGACGATAGAGACGCCAGTTCAGAATAAACTAACAGCGAATTGAAGGTTTGTCACAAACGCACCACACTTTTTTATGAGATTTTTGTCAAAGACTTTCCCAAACGTGTTTGGCGAAACTACTTCACTGGCGCTGCACTGTCGTGGAATTTTTCATCATTGTTGCTCGGGAATGCTTGGCGAACAGTTAACCCTCGCCTAACCAAAGGGGAAGGTCGCGGGTGACGGGGGACAGAGGGAAGGAGGGGGAGGGGGGGGGGAACGCTGGTTGGCGTTGCCTCATGCCCACCATTTGAAAATACTGTAATCTTGTCAGTTTCTTTATATTTTAAAATTCTGAAAAATATCTTTGTTGTTGTTAAGGAAATCTTCTGCCAGATTCCATATATGTTTTAAAATTTTCAGTTAAACTTAACCAAAAATTTAAGTCTCTCTAGCAAGATGTGACTTTTCTTGGTCAAACCTGTACTCCTACTTCTACATTTGGGCCATATTTAGACTTTAGTATCTCTTAAGAAACTACATGTAGAGTAAAAGTCTACAACAATGAAAGAAATTTGCACATTTTATATTTTTTTGGGCATAGTCCGCAGTTTACATAACTTAAAGTGTGTTGATACTGCGAATAGTCTGCTCAAAGGTATTTTCAGGTTCTGGATGCTACTTGCACATTAGTTCCTCTTTAAAAAGTACGCTGTTAAAAGAATTCGACAACAACTAACGAATTTTGTTTTTATTAATTTTTCGTGGATGGGCACAAAGTACCCCTTCTCGCACCCCCGGGTAACACACTTTACGGAAAATGCCTCAGTAATAACAGGGTTAATCATCTGTACAACAGCAGCTAATTTATTTTTCTTGGCTAACACATTGTCTGGAAAGAAGGTGAAATGGAAACAATTGTAGGTGAAACTGGGCATGACAAGAAGAATTCAGAGTCTTCACCAGAATTAGCTCCATGAACTACTGTGTGAGGAAATAAAGACATACGAAATCATTTCAGAATGGGATAATAAACATTTCAGTTTTGAACATGGCTGCTTAGTTTAGTGACCGTTTGCAAATTAGAGTTAAAGCAATTAGAGCAATTGACCAGGTTTCAACATTTCCATGAGTGAACAGTATTTAGTACATGAACTAACAGGCAAACCTTGCCTTTTAATTCATGTACTAAGTACTGTTCATCTTAATATTCAGCTGTCTGTATTTTAAATGTTAAGTAGCTTACTTATATTTACGGCTACTAGATGGCATTTTTGGTGTAATGTTCACCTGCCCGCATTTGCTAACATGGGCGCCTCAGTCTGTTGCTACCTGTGGCTTTATAGGTATGAGCAGTGCACACTGATTCGCATTCCATGTATTCTTTTTAATTTTTTTTTTTTTTGACTGAAGCGTTTCTGTCTTGATATTTATCTTATACGTGACATGTAAGTACTGTTTCTTTCTTGTACTGTTAGTGCTTACACTTTTATATAAAAAAAATTCCCATAAATTTGTACTTAAGTTATAGGTCAATTTGAATATTTAATTTCTGATGAAGGCACTCATAGAAGTGTTGAAACCTGTTCAAAAGATTTAAATTTTGTGACAGAGGGCTGTAATTGCTTTAACATTTCAGTTTACCCTTATGAAAGTAGGACCCCCATATTTGCAAACAAGATACTCATTTAAGAAATATCATTCTTAATTTCATTCGTCATAATCGATGGTTTTCGAAGGCCTGCAACTGTGTCATTCACTATTTAAATAATGAAACAGTGCTCTAGATACCTATTTTTTCTTGCTTAACATGACGTGTTTTGAGAGTATTTTCATACTTTGCAACTATCACTGTGGTGGTAGACACGCATCAAATACACTGATACACTGTACCCAATTAATTGAGTGGTGGACAAAGTAAGAAGACCTCGTGAGTGTTAAGCTCTGGTAGCCCAGAAAATAAATTTAAAATTCTCTGGAGATAATTATTTTATCACGGAGGTGTTGCAAGAAAATTTCAAGTGTTACAACAACCAACAGTGCAACAGATGGAATTATATGTCTTTTACAAAATTAAAAAGCAGGATGATAACGTTTACTTTTATTTACACCAAATCTGATCTGATAACACAATAAACCTCAAAGGGAAGATGCAGCTTCTCGTAACTTATCTTGAATCTTAATTGAATCAATATTTATTCCGAATGAATTAAAATGTAAAAAGTAATTTTACTGACTCAAATTTTTTCCTTCTTTTTTTTTGACAGAGATTACAGCTAATAAACTAACATCTGACAAATGTAAGATACGTGTTCTACACCATGGAAAATCTGCGAGTGATATATCCTTTCAAGTGAAAACAGTTTTAGGCAAATTACTCTTGACAAGACAGATGCAAATAAGTTCTTCCGCCAACAAACGAACTGACGAAACAAAGTACTACAAACGGCAGAGTGACACTTATAAACAATAGTGAGAAGCGTTTTTGGCATCAGAACACAGCAATTACGATACTAAATATGTAGTCAAATTCTCCGTAACATAGCAACTGAAAACATTTGGTGATAATTTTAGCTGAGTCGCTGCAATTAGTACAGTTCGGCGAAATCTAGAATGAAATTGAAAAGACGAAGCACTTCCATCGACAACAGATCATGACCAGAAACACAATGGAGCGTACATAGGCGTAGTTTGAATTTGTTTCAGATTAAACAATAATACCAACAGCTCAGAGGCAAGAAGCAGCTCATTTATCTGTAACCACAATCAGCGTATGGCTATAGAATCGGAGCACGACCAGGTACCATCTACATTCATGGTCATAAATTAAGGATAATGCTGATACATGATGAAACAACGCTCTGGTGGGAAGTTTGCGGGTTTAAATCACCTCGGGGTATGACCATGCGGTGCATTTGACCTGCGGTCGTCGCACGATGGCGCTAGTAGCAGTCAAGATACGCAGAGGTGTGCTGGTGCATGTCAGAGTACGATGCATCGAGTAAATGTGCAGAAGTTTTCAGACGTGCTAATGGTGACTTTGTGTTGAAAATGGCTCAAAGAACACATATTGATGACGTTATGAGAGGTTATGGAGGCTGGTCAAACACAGCAGGTCATTCACGGGACCTCCGTGTGCCACGAAGTGTGATCGCAAGGTTATGGCAACGATTCCAGCAGACAGAAAACGTGTCCAGGCGCTACAGTACGGGACGTTCACAGAGTACAACACCACAAGAAGGCCGATATCTCACCATCAGTGCCCGCAGACAGCCACGGAGTACGGCCGGTAGCCTTGATCGGAACCTTACCGCAGCCACTGCAACAGTTGTCTCCAGACACACAGTCTACAGACGACTGAACAGACATGGATTATTCGCCCGGAGACCTGAGAGGTGCATTCCACTGACTCCTGGTCACAGGAGAGCTCGTAAAGCCTGGTGTCAAGGACACAGTACATGGTCATTGGAACAGTGGTCCCAGGTTATGTCCACGGATGAGTCCAGGTATAGTCTGAACAGTGATTCTCGCCGGGTTTTCATTTGGCGTGAACCTATGCTCTTCGCGCCAGTTTTGTGTGGTGCCGCGATTTGTGGCACCAAATTGTGCAGTTATCTTTAATTTATGAGCGTGAGTGTAGAATCAGGGGACGCAGTGTTCATTGTTTTCAAACGCAAATCTTCACAGAAACGACGACTGGCGTGCAGTCGCTCTGATGCAGTTGCAGTCCTGACGTTCAACATTGTCCTTTTGCCGTCTACTCCAAAACGATCAGGGGCATGTATACCAGAAAAGAAAATTCCTTCTCAAGGGTGCACATCCATGCAGTGTCTCACTAACAAAGGTCACTGATTGCGCATGCGTTGCTGTGTCTGACAGTACTGGCTGTAAGGTCCTCCTCTTGGCGCACGACGCACACACTTCTCGTGCAGGCTCGGCCGTATTGCCCTCCCGCGGTTAGAGACAAAACTCACGAGGCATTCTAGCCAATGGTCTTTGGTGCGACGAGATCGATTACTTCGATACAACGGGATCGATCCGAACCGACCGCGTGTCATCGACGTCATTTTGTAGGTTAAAGCCACTACAGCAATCGAAATGTCAATGGTGAACTGAAGGCTTTCGAACACCGATATGTCATTAAATGATACTTAATTATAACAAGTCGTAAATAGAGTGACATGTTGGTTACAAATCTTCAATGCGCCGTTGTTTTTAACTTCTTTTTCCCGGCTTCCCGAGCTAAATAGCAGAAGCAGGCACCCTGGACTCGCAAATGATCATGGTAGTGTGACAGCACATACATCTATTGGATTGCTCGGTAGTCTAGTGTCCCCATTTTTGTTAGCCCTACACGCCTGTTCGCAATCTCGACGTGCTGCACACTCCACGCCTCTCGCTCACCAGGCGTCACGAAACTGTTCTCATAAACTAAAATTGCATATATGACTTCTGAGGCTTTCCCAACAGATCCGTTACATATTCTCTTCTCGGAAAGAAAGAAGGATTACGGTTTAACGTCCCGTCAACAGCACGACTATTTGAGACGGTCACTGCTCGTTTACATCGCCGTATGTTTGTTGTTGTTGTTGTCTTCAGTCCTGAGACTGGTTTGATGCAGCTGTCCATGCTACTCTATCCTGTGCAAGCATCTTCATCTCCTAGTACCTATTGCAAGCTACATCCTTCTGAATCTGCTTACTGTATTCATCTCTTGGTCTCCCTCTACGATTTTTACCCTCCACGCTGCCCTCCAATACTAAATTGGTGATCCCTTGATGCCTCAGAACATGTCCTACCAACCGATCCCTTCTTCTGGTCAAGTTGTGCCACAAACTTCTCTTCTCCCCAATCCTATTCAATATTTCCTCATTAGTTACGTGATCTACCCATCTAATTTCCAGCATTCTTCTGTAGCACCACATTTCGAAAGCTTCTATTATCTTCTTGTCCAAACTATTTATCGTTCATGTTTCACTCCCATACATGGCTACACTCCAAACAAATACTTTCAGAAACGACTTCCTGATACATAAATCTATATTCGATGTTAACAAATTTCTCTTCTTCAGAAACGCTTTCCTTGCCATTGCCAGTCTACATTTTATATCCTCTCTACTTCGACCATCATCAGTTATTTTACTTCCCAAACAGCAAAACTCCTTTACTACTTTAAGTGTCTCATTTCCTAATCTAATCCGATTTAATTTGACTATATTCCATTATCCTCGTTTTGCTTTTGTTCATGCTCATCTTATATCCTACTTTCAAGACACTGTCCATTCCGTTCAACTGCTCTTCCAAGTCCTTTGCCGTCTCTGACAGAATTACAATGTCATCGGTGAACCTCAAAGTTTTTACTTCTTCTCCATGAATTTTAATACCTACATCGAACTTTTCTTTTGTTTCCTTTACTGCTTGCTCAATATACAGATTGAGTAACACCGGGGAGAGACTACAACCCTGTCTCACTCCTTTCCCAACCACTGCCTCCCTTTCATACCCCTCGACTCTTATGACTGCCATCTGGTTTCTGTACAAATTGTAAATAGCCTTTCGCTCCCTGTACTTCACCCCTGCCACCTTCAGAATTTGAAAGAGAGTATTCCAGTCAACATTGTCAAAAGCTTTCTCCAAGTCTACAAATGCTAGAAACGTATGGTTTGCCTTTTCTTAATCTTTCTTCTAAAATAAGTCGTAAGGTCAGTATTGCCTCACGTGTCCCAACATTTCTACGGAATCCAAACTGATCCTCCCCGAGGTCCGCACCTACCAGTTTTTCCATTCGTCTGTAAAGAATTCGCGCTAATATTTTGCAGGTGTGACTTATTAAACTGATAGTTCGGTAATTTTCACATCTGTCCACCTGCTTTCTTTGGGATTGGAATTATTACATTCTTCTTGAAGTCTGAGGGTATTTCGCCTGTCTCGTACATCTTGCTCACCAGATGGTAGAGTTTTGTTATGACTGGCTCTCCCAAGGCCGTCAGTAGTTCTAATGGAATGTTGTCTACTCCGGGGGCCCTGTTTCGACTCAGGTCTTTCAGTGCTCTGTCAAACTCTTCACGCAGTATCTTATCTCCCATTTCGTCTTCATCTACATCCTCTTCCATTTCCATAATATTGTCCTCAAGTACATCGCCCTTGTATAAACCTTCTATATACTCCTTCCACCTTTCTGCCTTCCCTTCTTTCCTTGGAACTGGGTTGCCATCTGAGCTCTTGATATTCATATACGTGTTTCTCTTCTCTCCAAAGTTCCCTTTAATTTTGCTGTAGGCAGTATCTATCTTACCCCTAGTGAGATAAGCTTCTACATCCTTACATTTGTCCTCTAGCCATCCCTGCTTAGCCATTTTGCACTTCCTGTCGATCTCATTTTTGACATGTTTGTATTCCCTTTTGCCTGCTTCATTTACTGCATTTTTATATTTTCTCCTTTCATCAATTAAATTCAATATTTCTTCTGTTACCCAATGATTTCTAACAGCCCTCGTCTTTTTACCTACTTTATCCTCTGCTGCCTTCACTATTTCATCCCTCAGAGCTACCCATTCTTCTTCTACTGTGTTTCTTTCCCCCATTCCTGTCAATTGTTCCCTTATGCTCTCCTTGAAACTCTGTATAACGTCTGGTTCTTTCAGCTTATCCAGATCCCATGTCCTTAAATTGCCACCTTTTTGCAGTTTCCTCAGTTCGCCGTATAACACTAAGCAACTCCCACAATATTTCTTCGGCACAACTGTTTGGCATCTTCAGGTTGTGGTAGTTGCTGCCGTCACTGCTATGAGACGCTATAGGGGATAATCGCACCTCAGCGTCGAAATTTGTCAGGCCACAAGGAGGAATTACGCAGAGAGAGAGTACGTTATACGCGACGGGAACTACACATAACGTCCGAGAAATTATGGTCACTGCATCTAAAGATATCTTCGAATGTCTCTTTTGTGTCGTGGGACTGGTAAGATAGCGCTTCCTGACTGGAGTTAACAAGCTAAGGTTTCTCCAAACGGCAGACTGTACCTGTCTCGAATAGCGATCCCAAGAAGAAAATAAACAACCATGTCAGCGTTTACTTTCTGACTGACAAGATTCTGAACGAAGCAGCAGTTTCAATGGTCGAGAAAGGGCTGGACTTTGCACCAATACCTCGGGCTGTCCCAGTCCGGCATATAACAGCTGGGGTAGAACAGGCAGTTTTGAAAAGACATCATATTTATTCACGATTGCAATTTCGGCCTTAAGCCATCATCAAGTGCAGATTTTTGTGGCTTTACGCCATGTCAACTTAAAATGAGCCACAAAAATCTGCACTTGATAATGGCCTAAGGCCGAAACTGCAGCCGGCCGCTGTGGCTGAGCAGTTCTAGGCGCTTCAGTCCGGAACCGCATTGCTGCTACGGTCGCAGGTTCGAATCCTGCCTCGCGCTTGGATGTCTGTGATGTCCTTAGGTTATTAAGGTTTAAGTAGTTCTAAGTCTAGGGGACTGATGACCTCAAATGTTGTGTCCCATAGTGCTTAGAGTCATTTGAACCATTTGAACCCAAACTGCAATCGTGAAATAAAGAAAGTGTTACAGTCACTGGCGTAAATATTTTATAAAGTTCTACATGAGTGTGAACCCCAGGCATAAAAAGGCATTTTTGGAATTTTGCAGTAAGACTGCATGAGAGATTAGGAGAGACATCTGATGAATTTCAGTATTTCACTGAAAAAATACGGCAACCAGCCACTTTTTAATGCGTTTTTTATTTACGCCAATATGCATTTCGGGTTTGCACCCATCTTCAGCTGGCAAATTACATGGATCTTCAGTTACTACAGTAGTACAATCTCGACAGCAGTTTGGATGCTGCAGCAGGCCTGTGCAAAAGCAACGACTCCAATCATTTACTTCAATTTCGCGAGTTTAAAGTCACACACTATCAGCTGTTCATTTTACTTACATTCTCCTCTCCTTGTTTTTTCCTGGCTTTTCTTCTTTTTTGCAACAACACAAACACTTTTTATCACGTATTTTGCACAGGCGCACTGCGTTATCCGCCATGTTGTCGACTGACAGTTTTTGTTTGCATATAAATGGTTTATCTATGGGCAGAGTTACATTTTTACGAAAGTTTTCAGGTTCTAAGATAAGCTATTGTTTTCTAAATATTGACGTGGCTGACAGAAGTATTCTAACATAACACATTTATACAAAGCAGTAATTCATACATTTACAATATAACAAAGATAGAATTAAGATTTTTATGTTTTATATTATTACATGCATTTGTTGGGTTTATAATAGATTATGTTATTTCTGGGTTGTGCTTAGTAAGTGGTTTGATAAGTAGAGTGTGGAAGTTTTTTAGAAATATTCGGAAAGTAGACTTCCAACTAAACCCAGTTATGAGAGTAATTAGTGGTACAGTCGGGTCTACACCTACTTGCTTGCTAGCAGTGCTTTCAAACATCTGTCCAGCAGACCTCCGTCGAAAGGCTGCTCTTCACAACCTCTGTCAGCAAATTTCTAAAAACAACTCGATCCCTCTTCATGACTGTTTGCTATCACTGTCCAGGAAATCTAGGAGACCAGAACATGAGATGGGAGTCCAAATGCTATACACAGGATTCGACCAGGACGCAGATTGGAAACGTGAGTGGCAAGCTACAAGAACCCGAAAACACGAACTTGTAGACAGTCCAACAGTTACAGTTCCAGGCTTCCACCAACCAAGGGAGGTGTGGGTGCAGTTAAACAGATATCGCACTGAAGAGGGCAGGTGCAAATACAACATGCACAAGTGGGGCTTTTCAAGTGACAGTGTGTGTGACTGTGGTGACACCCAAACAACGAGCCACATTGTGAGTGAATGTCCAATCAGTCGCTTCCCTGGTGCCACTGAGAAGCTCCATCATCCCACGAGGCACTCCGCTGGATCGAGTCCATCAACATTCGAATGGAGTGAGCCGTTTTAAAACTTTGTACTGTATATAGTCTCACATGTTCATTTACATATATATATATATATATATATATATATATATATATATATATCTTTGTTTTGCTAAATGTGTATTACTGTAATTGATGCATACGATAATAATAATAACTTGGCAGTGAAACGTCAGGAGAAAGTTTCTTTCGTCCTTAAATTTCGCACGCCTCACTATGTTTTCCGGCACTCTTGCTTCAGCTTGTGCAGTTACCGTACTGTTAACCGCCTTTCCGCAGCGACTGCGGAGTACCGAGTGTGTCTGTAGAATGCGAGTTCCCCCAAAATGGCTGCCAGTCACGAGACGCGGTGAGAGGTCTCGCTGGCGCCGGAACAAATGACGGCGTTAATGGCTGGACGCGAAAGCACGTGCGCGAGATAAAAGTCCATTTACGGTCGGACGAGCACGGGCGCCCTTTTGAAAGGCTCGCCGGGCCCGGGTACCGCCCGGCTGGTTGGCTGGCTGGCTGGCTGGCTGTGGCGTGCAGGGGTCGTAGCTTTCGCAATGCGTCTCTGCGGCTTTGCGTCACGCGACAGCGCAGTAAATGCTCCTGCTCAGGTCACCTCCTGAAGACCTTCACGCCCGCCTGCAGAGAGCCCGCAAACCGCACCCGGTACTTGTCAATCAGTCTTACCAACACCAAGCAGAAAATACAGCGTTAGCATAAATCTTTTCCCTTATTACCAAAACTTATTTCTAAGAACATTTTAGGTTTGTTGGAAATCGTAACTTAGCTCATAAACTCTTTTATGCACATACTTCCACGTATCTATGCGTTTTTCGTGCAAAATGTAGCTTTAGTCATGAAACTTCTATTGTGACAGTGTAGGCCCCCGTGATGTTTGTAGCGTGTGTGTGTGTGTGTGTGTGTGTGTGTGTGTGTGTGTGTGTGTTTGTGTGTGTGTGTGGTTGCCTAATGATGTATTTTGCAATGGAATTATCGTAGGCCCCCGTGATGTGTGTGTGTCTGTGTGGTTGCCTAATGATGTATTTTGCAATGGAATTAACGGCAACCTACGTCTAGGGATTTCCTTAAAACGTAGTATCGAATGTTCAAATGTGTGTGAATTCCACATGGTTCAAATGGTTCTGAGCACTATGGGACTTCATATCTGAGGTCATGAGTCCCCTAGACTTAAAACTACTTGAAGCTAAGTAACCTAAGAAGATCACACACACCCATGCCCGAGGCAGGATTCGACCCTGCGACCGTAGCAGCAGCGCCTAGAACCGCTCGGTCACAACGGCCGGCTGAGTTCCTAAGGGACCATACTGCTGAGGTCATCGGTCCCTAGATTTACACTCTAGTCAGAGGAAAACTAACTTATGCTAAGAACAACACACACACGCCAATGCCCGAGGAGGGGACTCGAACCTCTGGCGGGAGGGGCAACGCAATCCGTGACATGGCGCCTCTAACCACGCTGTGACTCCACGAAGCACGATGTATCGTGTTGTGGTTTTGCTTAACTTCAGTTTAGTACATCAAACCAGTCATTTCTGTCGGGTTGCTACTGGAATGAATCACAACTTGATACCGTAAATTATTTATTCGCAAAAAGCAGCTAAAGCGGAAAAAGTACACTATGTCGAATTCTACCCTAGATCTAATTTTGAAGTTGGCATTATATATGTTTGACTTTCTTTAGTCCGCACCCTGCATTATTAGACCTACGCAAAGCTCACAGTTACTGATTAGTCATGAGAAACAGAAGACCTACACCCCGACTGGTGCCGTGCGGTATTATCCGAGTGGTCTCAGGCGCTGCAGTCATGGACTGCCGGCCGCGGTGGTCTCGCGGTTCTAGGCGCTCAGTCCGGAACCGCGCGACTGCTGCGGTCGCAGGTTCGAATCCTGCCTCTGGCATGTATGTGTGTGATGTCCTTAGGTTAGTTAGGTTTAAGTAGTTCTAAGTTCTAGGGGACTGATGACCACAGATGTTAAGTCCCATAGTGCTCAGAGCCATTTGAACCATTTTGAAGTCATGGACTGTGCAGCTCGTCCTGGCGGAGGTTCGAGTCCTCCCTCGGGCATGGGTGTGTGTGTTCGTCCTTAGAATAATTTAGGTTAAGTAGTGTGTAAGCTTAGGGACTGATGACCTTAGCAGTTAAGTCCCGTAAGGTTTCACACACATTTGAACCCGGACTGGCACTAAGAAAAACCTTAGTGAACAAGCAAATGGTACTCAACACTTTTATTATAAGTGTTTTCCTATCTTCTGCATGGAGTGAGCATATCACCTATTGAAATATGTACAGCAGTTATTCTACACTGATGACCTGCTCCTTGGGTGCGTTAGCCGATGTGCAATTGTGTGTACACAGTGGACGCAATACGCCAATCACAAACTCCTAGCACTGAAAGTACCTCAGTGCAAGACACAACACGAGTTCAAGATCTCCGTCTGCTCAGTAGCCAAGAATAGGAATTTGACTCAAGTATTCTCCCATAAAGAAGCACTTCATTGTGTGTCATATTCCGCAGAGAGCTAAAGAATAGTCACTCGTGTAAACATAATAACAACTCTGTTCACAGAGAAACGACTTCACACGCTCCCTGTGTCGAAAGCAACACTTCTCAGAATGTAACCGCCAGGTTCTCCGATATGGTTCTCTCTAGCTAAGTCTCCGGCTCTATCCGCAGAGGGAACTATCTTTAACTAATGTCTGCTGGAAAGTGCTCTCGATCGATCTCTGCAGGGACGTGCTCTCCGCGCCGTACCCTGCTCCATCCCGAACACGCCAGTGTCTACGTTTGTGCTCAGGCCACTACGTGGGTCATGCATGAATCTGCCAGCCAGTGACCTAAAGCCCATATTTTTTTTCAGAAATTTTCTTGGAGTATTCCATTTACCCTCCTATATCTTAGGTACTCTGCCAATCAAATACACATCACTGCTTCCTGGCATCAAGCGTGCCCTGGCACTTACAACGAGAAGATTCCTCGGAGTTAGCCCTCAATCATCATTTGTGAGCGCGCACCCCAAGTGATCTCTCCTGGTTATCGGGGCGTACTGTGGGTGACAGTCAGGTTACTACCCGCGGTGCTTCCAGACATGTCTCCGGCCTGTGATTTCATTAACTGGAGTAGAATTGTCTTCAGTGATGAGCCCCGGTTCGAACTGAGCCCTAATGATCACCGAAGACTTGTCTGAACAAACAACTTGGTTATCAGTTAAATGAAAAGAATGAGAAAAAGAAGTATTTACACACGTGTGTATGAGTTGCTTCTCTGATTGTTATTTTCAGTCACCAGAGAGACACCGAGCGAAGTGGCGCAGTGGTTAGATACTGGACTCGCATTCGGGAGGACGACGGTTCAATCCCGCGATCGGCCATCCTGATTTAGGTTTTCCGTGATTTCCCTAAAACACTCCAGGCAAATGCCGGGATGGTTCCTCTGAAAGGGCACGGCCGACTTCCTTCCCCATCCTTCCCTAATCCGGTGAGACCGATGACCACACTGTCTGGTCTCCTTCCTCAACCAACCAACCATCAGAGAGACGGAAATGTGACTATTAATTCACCTTTTGTAGATTTTAATTACAGAAGATACTAGCAATAAAAATGAAATTAACTACGATGTTCAGCGCAACTATTTATTTGACACTTTAAGCTATCAAAACATTAATTTTGCTTTATTTTGATAAAAACAGTGACCGGCTACATTGTTACGTGTTTTATTTAAGCTGCAGTATTCAGTTTTCTGTCGATATTGTTTGTTGGTAGGCTGATTTGGTTCAAATGGCTCTGAGCATTATGGGACTTAACATCTGAGGTCGCCGGCCTGAGTGGCCGAGCGGTTCTAGGCGCTACAGTCTGGAATCGCGAGACCGCTACTGTCGCACGTTCGAATCCTGCCCCGAGCATGGATGTGCGTGATGTCCTTAGGCTAGTTAGGTTTAAGTATTTCTAAGTTCTAGGGGACTTATGACCTCAGAAGCTAAGTCCCATAGTGCTCAGAGCCATTTGAACCATTTGAACCATCTGAGGTCATCAGTTCCCTAGAACTTAGAACTACTTAAACCTAACTAACTTTAGGACATCACACACATCCGTGCCCGAGGCAGGATTCGAACCTGCGACTGTAGCAATCTCGCGGTTCCGGACTGTAGCGTCTAGAACCGCTCGGTCACTAAGGCAGGCTGGTTGATTTGTGGGAGAGGATCAAACGAAGAGGTCATCGGTCCCATCGGGTGAGGAAAGGATGGGAAAGGAAATCGGCAGTGCCCTTTCAAAGGGACCATCCCAGCACTTGCCTAGAGCTATTTAGGAAAATGACGGGAAACCTAAGGCAGGATGGCCGGATGCGGGTTTGAACCGTCGTCCTCCCGTATGTGAGTCCAGTGTGCTGACCATTGCGTCACTTCGCTCGGAGTCCATGTTGTAACTATGTACTAACTGAACAGTCAAATATGTATTATGCTGACTGAAGATGAATGAGAGTCTGAAAGTTGTAGTAGCTTAAATAAAAATACACAACAAAGTGGCCGCTTGCTGAATTTATTAAGATAATACGATGCACAATAAAGGAGCTTAACATCCAGTGAAATTTATAGATTATTAATATTGCTGCGAGTGTTTTCAGTATTTGATTTTCATATTTGTCTAGTCTTTTTTTTCTCTTTTTTTAACAGCCTCATGGTTTCAATATACTGATGCCGATGTTCGGAAATATGAACCTAGATTTCTTAAGCTGTGACGAAAGTCTTTTGTTTCGTAATCGTTCTAGTTTACAAAAAATGTTTTCTTCCTTTGGCCGGCCAGTTTGACCGAGCGGTTCTAGGCGCTACAGTCTGGAACCGCGCGGCCGCTACGGTCGCAGGTTCGAATCCTGCCTCGGGCATGGATGTTTGTGATGTCAGGTTAGTTAGGTTTAAGTAGTTCTAAGTTCTAGGAGACTGATGACCTTAGAAGATAAGTCCCATGGTGCTCAGAGCCATTTGAAACATTTGAAACATCTTCCGTCTGGATGGGAAACGATCTTCTTTATTTATTGTGATTGATTTCGGTTCACTACGAACACCGTCACGACAGCTTATGGTTCGTGGATAGTGTCAGTGTATTGGTAATTGATATACAAGTCACAAGGTCTAACTATGATTTTCGAAGGGAACTGAAAACAGCCACGATAAATAAAAGGCCGGATTTCGAAAATACACTTGCATAAATATGCACCTGAATGATGGATGAGTTGCAGCCTAACTTCTAAGAAGAGTCTGAGCTTAACGATTAAAACGGATCACGTCTTATTACTAGTACGCAATTCCAAACTACTTTCAGTCGTGCGTTCTCCAAATCTGAACCACGGAATACACCATTTGTTCGCGGCTCTCTTAAATGAGTCAAAGTGGAAAGCATTTTCTTAGTGCATTCTTCTCTATTACCTTCGTATTTCAAGAGCGGAAAGATATTTAACATCCATTTCCGTTTACGCACATAATGTAAGCTGTAGCTATTTTGTTTACCATCCATTAGCTACCTAGTTAGGTTGTCAGCTGAGTTAAAGTTTCTTTCTCTCTCTCTCTCTCTCTCTCTCTCTCTCTCTCTCTCTCTCTCTCTTTCTATGATTGACTGGGGTGGAGTTCCACGCGCATTTTGCAAATTGGATTACCTGCACAAACTCATATAGTCAGTTTGCAGCCCATACCGGCACAACACAGCAACATCTGTAATGTAATGCAGTTCTAGTGGGGCGCGAGAGGGCAGCAGACGTTGAACGCAACATTGCCACAGACCACACAACGTTGCACATACTGCTAAACTTGTGGTAGTTGTGGACTTGGGTAAAACTGAGCAGCTGCGTTTCGAAAATAGCTATCCGAACAGCTTAGGCACACCTGTTTCCCAGCTGTTGCCAGCTATTTACCTTGCCTACTTTGCCGTGGCTCCGTCACGAGCGATTTTAGCCCGACAGTGAAGAAACCCCACTGATTCGAAGACCATTGCGGTGAATCTTTTCACGTTGCTAGATAAAGCTCGAGGGGACGGCAACGTATCAGGCAGCGGTGTCGTGTGTCAACAGGCCCACCTAACAAAGCAATAGAGTACACCTATGCAATTTTTGTATGAAATTGTTCTGATGTAAGATAGGAGTGAAAGTGCAAGTGTCATTATTTTTAGGAATTTCGTACAATTCTATTAATACTCGCAATGTGAAAGAGGGGGTGGGGAAGCTGTTCCTTATGCCCACCTTTTGAAAATTTTGTAATTTTGTCACATATTTTATATATTAAAATGTTGAAAAATATTTATTGTTTATTCTTCTATCAGCTTCCACACATATTTTAAATTTTTCAGTTAAACTTAACTCAAAAATTTAAATCCTGATATTGATGTCAATCTCCACATTGAATGTCATATTCAGTATTTTCAGGTTGACGACCTCACTTACACATCAATATCTCTTCAAAAAGTATGTTGTAAGTAAGAGTCAACAACAATTAACGAAATTTTCGTTTTTAAATTTTTCGTGGTGATCATAAAGTACACCCATCTTGGTAGTAGACATCACAGATATTGCCAGGACTGTTCTAAAAGGTATTTGCGGGTGCTGGGTCCTACTTACCATTCAGCGCCTCTTGAAAAAGTATGTTGTTAACACCAGTCAAGAACAATTAACCATTTTATTAAACTTTTTTTAGGATTAGCATAAAGTAGCCTCCTTCCCCTTGGTAAGACGCGTTCTTCAAAATGACTTGGTACTGGTAGATTTACGGTTGTTTATGCCTTGCTGGTCTGAGCTACATACTTAATTGTATTGTCCTATTCTCGTATTACAGGCATAAGGTGGGAGGTTTGCATAATGACATAAGTAAATAGTGAATAACTGGTGGATGCGAGAAGCATAATTCACTCCAAATCAGACTGGCAAATATTGTCTACTTCAATACTAAAACATTATCACCAGCCGTTAATGTCTGCCCGACAGCTAGGTGATGAGCGTGACGGGTTATGTCCTATGGGCCCGGGTTTGATTCCCGGCTGGGTCGGGGAGTTTCTCCGCTCATGGACTGGGTGTTGTGACGTCTTCATCATCATTTCATCCCCATCCGGCGCGCAGTTCGCCCAATGTAGCGTCAAATGTAATAAGACCTGCATGAAGGCGGCCGGACCTGCGCCGCAAGGGACCCACCGGCCAATGACGCCAAACCCTCATTTCCATTTACCAGCCGTTAATAGCGTCTTCGTCCACCTTGAGAGCGCTGTGTCCCTCGAAAATTTCCAGAGAGCAGATTTCTGTGCACAACTCAGGCAGTGCCCGTAAATTACGAGCCTATGATTATCGAGTGCGCAGCTGGAACGTGGTGCCATGTTCCACCTGCTCGTATAAAGCGAGTTTGGTATTTAAGACACGTTAGTTCACTACCACACTCCTGGACCCACAGAAGCACGGACGGTTTTAAGTCAGAGAAGACGTCAAGAATGAAAGACTGCAGATAGTCACAGAGTTTTCATGTTTACTTCTGTTACTGCCACGAGTCGCATGGAAACCCGAAGTGGTTCAAATTGCTCTAAGTAGTATGGGACTTAACTTCTGAGGTCATCAGTCCCCTAGACTTAGAAATACTTAAACCTAACTAACCTAAGGACATCACACACAACCATGCGCGAGGCAGGATTCGAAGCTGCTACCGTAGCAGCCGTGTCGTTCCGGACTGAAACGCCTAGAACCGCACTGTCACACCGACCGGTTCAAACCCGAACTAATGTCCCCTATAGCATAATACTTCCCCAATCGGCCGGTGTCGGCGGTGCGGTGCGTATTTCAAGCAGCCGTTCGCTTGGATGACAGGCGTACCTCGACGCGACAACCGACCTGGTGTATCAAGAAACGCGATTCATCCGACGTGGCTGCATGCTTCCACAGAAACACGGTCCTAGCTCGATGATCTTGTGCCCACTGCAATCGCAGTTTTCGATGTCGTTGGGTCAACATGGAAGCACCTGTGCAGATCCCTTTGTTCAGCAATATGCACGGAACTATGTGCTTGCAAGAGCCCCCCACCCCCTTCCCCCCCCACCCCCCCACCCCACCCTCCCCACAGTCGTATGAAACCTCCAGAAAAGTCACAGTGTAGTCGGTGAGTCGATAGACGGTGATATAGGTGCCATACAGTACAACTGCCTACGTTTCCCCACCTGCGTAATTAAGCCAATCAGTCCTTGAACCGAGCCGCCTCGTAGGAATTCTTCCTATCGATCGTGTGGAGATGCTCCCGTAGTTTTACCATCCTTTTGCAGAGCCGTGGGATTCTGAAAGTGCAATACTGCTGTCTATGTTTTAAGTATTGAAGCAGGAAGAAGTATTCGAGCAAACAATTTTTTACACACAATGCCATTATGGTGTGTTTATTTAAGGAACACCGTCAAATGAACTTGTTCACACTAATTGTAAGCTGTCTATTAGCGGCCGACCGCTGTAGTCGAGCGGTTCTAGGCGCTTCAGTCTGAAACCGCGCTGCTGCTACAGTCACAGGTTCGAATCCTGCCTCGGGCATGAATGTGTGTGATGTCCTCAGGTTAGTTAGGTTTAAGTAGTTCTAAGTCGAGGGGACTGATGACCGCAGATGTTAAGTCCCAATGTGCTTGGAGCCATTTAAACCTACCTATTAGCTGTATGGTCCCCGCATGACTAGATCCAAAGGCGTCCTATCGGAGACTATGGCGCACAGTCTGCAACTTGAGCGTACAATCGGTATAGCTCCCACATCTTCATTTATGCCAAAGTTTTTCATTTGCTTATCAATATCAACTTTTCCTGGCATTGTAAAATTACTGAAAGGTACATTTATGACCCATAGACTCCTCCTAATGTCAGAGTGGCAAAAAGCTATATTTGTTAGCAAATATTTACTAATAACAATTACTTGATTCGCGCCAGAATAATGTACGTCCCTACGTATTTGTTTGCTAATGTCATTGGCTATTTCTGCACGAGCACCTCATCCCACTGACTCTGAAAGCGCCAGATGGCCAACTGCCTCTGCTATCCAGAATGGGAACCTACCGCTCGCTACCTTACTTCGTACGTACCGCAGCGCTGATGCATTCACGTAAGCGAAATAGCAAAACTGGAAATAAAACAAAACGCGCCCTTATCTGCAAATAACGGGTAACTTACATGTTCATAACACATCTGTGCCTATACCAGCAATGTACTCTGTCGTCAGATATGCTTCCGATACCACAGCTCATGCTCGCAATCTGATAGCGGGCCCAACTGTTCGGGCCATCAGTGTGGAGGTACATCTGTTGTGTTATTTTCGATTTAAGCACGATTACAACAAGACTCATCTAAAGTCAAGAAAAACTACGTGAAACACAGATAGTTTTCATAGTCCTAACCAATGTACCAGTACGGATTATAAAACTTACTAAACAGCAGCATAATATATGTCGGAAAAGCTTCCAAGAATGTCAAATGGTGCAAGATGTTCCAAATTCTGAGATAAATAGTGATAAACTATAGGAAACTATGAGCAATATACAATACGTACAAGAACCAAGAGGGAATAATAGAAGTGGAAAACCAGGTACAAAGTGCTCGGATTAAAAAGGATTTAAGTCATGGGTGTAGTCTTTCGCCGCTAACGTTCAATCTATTAATCGGAGAAGCAACAATGGAAATAAAAGAAAGGTTCAAGAGTAGAGTAAAAATTCAAAGTAAAGGATATCATTGATAAGATTCGCTGATGACATTGCTTTCCACATTTAAAGTGAAGAAGAACTTAGGGTCCGATGAATGGAATGAACAGTGTAATGAGTACAAAAATGTGTTGAGAGTAAATCGAAGAAAGACGAAAGCAATGAGAAGTAGCAGAAATCAGAAGCGAGAAACTTAACATCAGGATTGATGGTCACTTAAGACATGAAGTTAAGGAATTTTGCTACCTACGCAGCAAAATATTCCGTGACGGACGGAGCAAGGAGGACATAAAAAGCAGACTAGCACTGCAAAAAGCGCATTCCTCGCCAAGGGAAGTCTACCAGTGTCAAACATAGGTCTCAATTTGAGGAAGACATGTCTGAAAATGTACGTTTGGAGCACAGCATTTTATGGTATTGAAACATGGACTGTGAGAAATCCGGAAATGAAGAGAATCGAACCATTTGAAATGTGGTGCTACAGAAGAATTTTGAAAATCGGGCGGAATAATAAGGTAAGAAAGGTGGAGATTCTTTGCAGAATCGGTGAGGGAAGGAATATATGGAAAACACTGGGAAGAAAACTGGCAAAAATGGTAGGACCACAGGTAAAACATCAGAGAACAACTGCTACCATGCTATTAATGAGAGCTGTAAAGGGTAAAATTCGTGGCAGGCAGCATTTAACTTATCAGAGGACTAATGAGTAAAAACCAAAGCCAACAACAGCAGCTGGCCTAAGCTCAACCCAAGTCGGAGTTCCGGCCACGTTACCCGTCGGTGTGAAGGATCAAGCACCAACTAACAACAACAAAATGCCATTTTTCTCAAAGTGACGTTCGACATTGGTCTCAACAGAAAGTCCAAAGCCCATAACACGAGTATGCACGTGGATTTTTCACTGTCTTACACTATGTGGACCTGGGCTCCAATGTTAACACGCAGGCTATGTCAGGAGGGACAATACATGTTTTAGGACGCGGTAGTATAGATTAATCCGATGGGGTGTAAACCAAAAAATACTCGCAGCAGGTGTTGAAGAAAAAGAAATAACTAAGTTCAAAGTAGAGTTTTATTATTTCCTGCTTCGCCTGTAATTTTCTTTCGAATTCTCTTGACGGGATCACACTTTTTGAGGCTAGTGCTGTTAATAATCCGAAAGATCATTTCACCTCTTGTGTTTACCTTTTCTTTGTAGACCGCTTTTCAAACATCGTCACAACAAAACTCCAAAGAAGTATAGGAATATTGGCGGCCAAGAAATGTGGCCGTTCCTACCGATCCATATTTCGGCGAATGTTACATTTAGATTAAGTCTCACCTGACGACTAGAATGTGCAAGGGTCCCGCCATGCTGGAGGAACAACCAGTCATTGTAGCCACTAACGCTAGCAGCTCTTTTTCAGGTTAGTCTAGATAACAAGATCCTGTTAGACGATGTGGTAAGACAACAGGTCCAGTCAATCGATCAACTATCATCCGACATTTACAGACATGCGACACTGAAACTCTGTCTCCACAAATACTTGCGTGTTTTCCTCACATCACCGGTGTCAGCACAGAATGAAAGTGGCTTCTCCAGCAAACTGTTTTAATGGCATTACTCAGCTGTCAATTACTTTCAACCGCTTCTGGAACGTACTGAATTCGCTGTAAATAATAAAGACACAAACCGTTCTTACGTAACGTCCGCTATATTCTAGCATGTGGGACACCGATACATATAAAAGTTATGCGTTGCTTGTTCTGCATTGCTGTGTTCTGCCAAATGAATAATTAATGTCTGATACTCCATTAACGCTCTGCTCATTTGTATGTTCAGATTACGATACACGTTCAATTTATAGCAACATGGCTACCGTCTATGTTCGACGTCAACTTGCAATAACCACTCACAGAAAGCAGGTGGCAGCCCTAGCAGTTGAGGCTAAATTAAAGCTTGACGGGGAGACGCGGAAAGAAATGCAGTCCTTGTCGCAATGTGAAAATTGAGTGATTTATCTGACGTCCAAAAGAGTGTGATCATTGGCTTTCGGGATAAGGGTGGAAGCAGTACCGAATTGACTCAGTACGTAAAATGTTCGCGAGCTGCCGAGGTTAAAGCATACCCTCGAGTCCATGCCGTTTATAGCTTGTCATCGTGTCTTTACGGTACTGCCGCCTCGTTTCTTATTCGATTTACTGGCGTCACTAAGTTGCTGGCTTGCCTGCCCGTGAGTGGCAGCAGCGCTTAGCGATAAGAGCACTGTCGTATTATTTTTGGAGCTACCACTAGTATTCCCGGGTCGTCGTGTGTCGGGAGATGAGTCGGGAAGGAGCAGCAGCGGGGCCCCGACAACCATGACTCGCCCGATCGTTGCCGCCACGCATGACTTGAGTTGGGAGAACCTTGATTGGTCGTTCAGTCGGTCGTCTTACCGGACGACGTGTATTTGGTTGCGTACCACTCTGGTTTCTCTTTGTGTGTCGACTTGTGACTCGTCCTTGTTATTTCTCAGTGACTGGTTTTAGTGTCGTTCGAGTTGTTTGTGGAAGAGTTTCCTCGGAACCTTGTGTAGCTTGTTGTTTCGACTGGTTTCCGCGGCGCGATGTCAGGCCTGGACCACTGACGGCGTGCACGCGCAAGTCGGATTGTGAGCCGTTAGCTGAGAGACCTACAAAGTTCGTCGCCCACCGAACCTGGACACTGAAGTTGAGTGATCAGTTCACCTGTTATGAAACCCCTCAACTGCTGTGACGTCTCTTCGTTTATTGCGGGTTGTTGCTTCCTGGGCCGTTCCAGCCAGCAGCAACGTATGGTGTGTCGGAGTCGGCAAAATTTTTTCAGCCGTTTTCCTGTATGGTCTCTGGCTATTAAATTGGTTGTTACTTATCAGTGAAGGGCACCAGCGGTATTTTCTGCTTTGTGGCCGTTAACGCCCCAGTTATCTGCCCTCGTCGTTAGCGTAGTTTTTGGGCAGTGTGTTTTTCCTTGCCGTGCTGATGCTGTCCGGCACGGCGTGTAGTTCGACAGCCTTTTAGTTGTCCCTTCATTTTCTTTTCATTAGAGTGGTTATTGTCCCTTGGCTGTTTTTAGACGCCAATTTTGAAGACGTAGTGCTGCTAGTATCTTCGGCCACGACCGATACTTTCCGTTGCTGTACCGTTGGTGGGGCGGAAGGGAACTGATTAGATTGTTGGTCGGTCCTTCAGCCGCCCCTGGGTCGGGTTGCCATCCGATTATTTAACCTTACTTGTGGCTGCCTGTCTCACCTCACCTTTCGTTAGAGCCACCTCCTCAGGCCGACCCTTGGAACACTTCAGAGCACCACTGTTGTGTTGGTTTTAGATTGTGATTTTCATTTTAGTCTGAAGTATTGTGCGAGGCCTTCAGCTGTCTGTTAATTTACTTTGTTTTAATTTTTAAATAAGGCCTTCAGCCATCTTAAATAAAAATTTGAAAATTGGTTTGTTTAAAACTATTTTTTTTAATTTATCTGAAATTCTTGTTATCGAGGCCCTAAGTTCTGAGTTGTTCAATGGCTTGTGTGTGGCCTTCAGCCAAGTACTTTTTTTTTAAAGGCCTTCAGCCGTGTGTATTCTTTAAAGCAATTTTTAATAACTTGTGTTCAGGCCTTGAGCCGTTCTTCGGTTTGGTGTGTTTTCGGGCCTTCAGCCCAGGAGGTGTCACAACATTTCTTAATTATGCCTTGTGCCATATTGTTTTAATATTATACTTTTAAGGCAATGTGTAATTAAGTGGTTCTCAGGAAAATAAAAAATGGTTCAAATGGTTCTGAGCACTATGGGACTCAACTGCTGTGGTTATTAGTCCCCTAGAACTTAGAACTACTTAAACCTAACTAACCTAAGGACATCACACACATCCATGTCCGAGGCAGGATTCGGACCTGGGACCGTAGAAGTCTCACGGTTCCAGACTGCGCGCCTAGAACCGCGAGACCACCGCGGTCGGCGGAAAATAAAAGTTTGTGTGTCTGTACAACTAACAGTAACTCGTTAAGGCCCCTTTCCACAACCATAACCTGATCCGCTCTATCCTGTGAAACCAGATAACACCTTCGTAGCAAAAATATGCCAGCCAAAACAAGCGAAGAGGCAACTGCGGGGTTAAAGACGGCTGCGGAGATGCATCCGGGCGAACAGACGTGCAAACGTTGGGCAGCAGACAGCCCAGACGAACCAAGGGGCTGCCAACAAGTGTCTCTTCAACGACCATTCAGCCAACGCTGGTGCGCGTGGGCCTTTGCCGCAGGCTCCTGGTTTACGTACTCTACAGTTCATCGGCGAAGGAGGGTGGAATCTGAATACGAATATCGCCAATGCAAGTCGACTGAATGGCCGCAAGTGGCTTTTTTTTTTAGATAAATCACGTTGCTTGCTCCATCGGACAGATGGTCGCGGAAGTGTCCAGGCTACAGGGTGACCTCGTCATCCTGGAAGGCACAATGTATCACGGTATAAGTGTATATTTTTATTTTTATAGACTTGGAAGAACAGTTGAACGGAATGGACAGTGTCTTGAAAGGAGGATATAAGATGAACATTAACAAAAGCAAAACGAGGATAATGGAATGTAGTCAAATTAAATCGGGTGATGCTGAGGGAATTAGATTAGGAAATGAGACACTTCAAGTAGTAAAGGAGTTTTGCTATTTAGGAAGTAAAATAACTGATGATGGTCGAAGTAGAGAGGATATAAAATGTAGACTGGCAATGGCAAGGAAAGCGTTTCTGAAGAAGAGAAATTTGTTAACATCGAATATAGATTTATGTATCAGGAAGTCGTTTCTGAAAGTATTTGTTTGGAGTGTAGCCATGTATGGAAGTGAAACATGGACGATAACTAGTTTGGACAAGAAGAGAATAGAAGCTTTCGAAATGTGGTGCTACAGAAGAATACTGAAGATAAGCTGGATAGATCACGTAACTAATGAGGAGGTATTGAATAGGATTGGGGAGAAGAGAAGTTTGTGGCACAACTTGACTAGAAGAAGGGATCGGTTGGTAGGACATCTTTTGAGGCATCAAGGGATCACAAATTTAGCATTGGAGGGCAGCGTGGAGGGTAAAAATCGTAGAGGGAGACCGAGAGATGAGTACACTAAGCAGATTCAGAAGGATGTAGGATGCAGTAGGTACTGGGAGATGAAGCAGCTTGCACAGGATAGAGTAGCATGGAGAGCTGCATCAAACCAGTCTCAGGACTGATGACAACAACAACAACAACAGTTATATATTTTATGATTTTGGTTGGGGTGGCTTTAAATATTGTGGGCTAGCATGAGACTTTCAATTAAGTACGCACGATATATTTTAAACACAGCGCGCGACTCACCGTCTTCTAATAAATAGTTTGCGTGAGCGCTGCTATTTAGTAAAGAAAATATGCGTATTTTTACGCAAACTGTAATTATTAACATGGGTCTCAAGGGCTACTGGTTATATATGGACCAAATTACACAAAGATTCTCTGAAAGGGCACTGCCGACTTCCTTCCCCATCCTTCCCTAATCCGATGAGACCGATGACCACGCTGTCTGGACTCCTTCCCCAACCAACACAAAGATTAACTGAGATATTGCGGAATGTAATGCTTTTCAATATATCTTGTTCATGATTTGCAAGGCAAAACTGGAGAGAATCTCGTCGGCTGTTAGGCGGCCAAAATGAAACATTCTGAACTCATTCAGTGCTCTGAATTTTGGTAACTGAAATTAATTTTAACTTCGAAATTAATGAAAGATCAAAACTGAGATGTCTCTCGCATTTACATTTAATATTATGACTCGAAATTTTATTTATATAATACAGTCACCGTAATGGCCGACTAAATCCTGCTATGGGAGATGAGTTCCCTGCATGACGAAGTCCTGTAAAAAACTTTGTTAATCATAATTAATGGTTGCGATAATGAGAGGTGACAACTAAGTCAATCATACACAATTTCTAATAACAATTTCTATTGTATTTTTCAAAAATACAGATAAAACTTACGTTAATTATCAGACAGCACTACAATGGCGGCGTACCGCTAGACGAAACATAACTGGAGAGTTAGCTCAGTCAAAGCATTGTCCCTGATCTTCATGGCCTTTGTTACACACAGAGATTATACCAAAAATACTGTGTTTTGTTAATTACATAGATATTTGTGGTTTGATAATAATAACTTACGTTCTTTACTATTTGTTATACATCGCTTACACGTACACAGTCTTGAAATAATTTATAATTCACACAACTCATAACAAAAACTTCCTCTCGCTTTCTCCAAATATCCGTTTATGTGACATACCGTCACGAATGGATAAGTATGCATCCACCCTTGCGGACGATGTACACCCCTCGCAGTGTACGTTCTTGGTTCGAAGAGCACCTGCATGAGTTTACCACCTAGTCAAAGAACTCCCGAGATTAAAACCCAATCGAGAATCTGTGGGTCCATCTCGATCGGGCTAATCGCGCCACGGATCCTCGACCGAAAATCCTATTGAAGCTGGCATGTCAGTGGCGTCAGCATGGCTCCAAATCCCTGTCGTTGCCTTCCATGAATCCCACTGACTCCCTTCCTGCACGTGTTGCAACTGTCTGCCGTGCGAAAGTTGGTTATTCAGACTTCTAAGAGTGGTCATATTAATGTGATTGGGCAGTGCATAATTTCTGTGCACTGCAGGAATCTCGCGCATTTCAGTACAACCAAGAGTACCGTGCACCTCTGTGACCAGGAAATTCTTTCGTTCAAATGAGCACCATGCGACTTAACTTCTGAGGTCATCAGTCGCCTAGAGCTTAGAACTAATTAAACCTAACGACATCACACACATCCATGCCCGAGGCAGGATTCGAACCTGCGACCGTAGCGGTCGGTCGGCTCCCGACTGCAGCGCCTAGAACCGCACGGCCACTACCGCCGGTGAAATTCTTTCGTATTCTCTGCAAGTAGTGACAGTGTTTTCATTACAAGACCCGTACACGGATGCCATATCGGTGCACTCAGCATTTGTAAAGACGTGCGGCGCGTTCAAAGTGACCATAGGATTGGCCAGCAACTCACAATTACAGCTGAAAAATTCAAGCGCAAATTTACGACTTGAACTTGAAAACAAAAATGACAGTCGATAAACGAAGTACAATCACCCAAAATGAAAACTTACCTCTGCAATCAGCTATATCTCTGTACCAAATTCAATTTGGACACTTATTATAAGGAATTTTTTTATTGAAAGTGATGTAAGCTACCCCCTGATAAATATTTACTACTCCCCCTGCAAATTAATGCCTGGTTGTTTAATACAAAAAATCTCGTAGATAATATCACTGAGCCGGCCGTGGTGGCCGAGCTGTTCTAGGCGCTACAGTCTGGAACCGCGCGACCGCTACGGTCGCAGGTTCGAATCCTGCCACGGGCATGGGTGTGTGTGATGTCCTTAGGTTAGTTAGGTTTAAGTAGTTCTAAGTTCTAGGGGACTGATGACCTCAGAAGTTAACTCCCACAGTCCTCAGAGCCATTTGAACCATTTAATATCACTGAATGGAAGGTCGAATGCGCGACACGCCAGAGAGAACAACATGAACAGGACACATTCGTCCTCTGCACGATACTTGGCAATAAATATCACTCTGCAGATGTGTGTGGCGGCGAATCCCACCAAATCCTGGAAACCACTAGACTTTCCCGTACCCCCCACTACGTGAAGTACTGTAAGTAGGCTGTTTAGTTTTTGTTTTATTGGTAACGCCGCCGCTACGTAGCGCTCTGTATGAAAATCACTGGCTGTGCTGTGTGCAGTCTGTGGCTGGTTGGCATTGTTGTAATACTCGCCATTGTAGTGTTGGGGAGCGGCAGCTGGATGCTTACAGCGCGTAGCGTTGCGCAGTTGGAGGTGAGCCGCCAGCAGTGGTGGACGTGAGTAGAGAGATGGCGGAGTTTTGAAATTTGTAAGATTCAAATGGCTCTGAGCACTATGGGACTCAACTGCTGTGGTTATTAGTCCCCTAGAACTTAGAACTACTTAAACCTAACTAACCTAAGGACATCACACACATCCATGCCCGAGGCAGGATTCGAACCTGCGACCGTAGCAGTCGCACGGTCCCGGACTGCGCGCCTAGAACCGCGAGACCACCGCGGCCGGCGAAATTTGTAAGAATTGGTGTCACGAACTGACTTATATATTATGAATATTAAGGTAAATACATTGTCTGTTCTGTATTAAAATCTTTCATTTGCTAACTATGCCTGTCAGTAGTTAGTGCCTTCCGTAGTTTGAATATTTTATTTAGCTGGCAGTAGTGGTGCTCGCTGTACTGCAGTAGCTTGAGTAACGAAGATTTTTGTGAGGTAAGTGATTTGTGAAACGAATAGGTTACTGTTAGTCAGGGCCATTCTTTCGTAGGGATTTTTGAAAGTCAGATTGCGTTGCGCTAAAAACTATTGTGTTTCAGTTTAAGCACAGTCGTGTATAATTGTTCAAAGAGGACGTTTCACATAGACCAGTCTTGTATAAATTTTTCAAAGGGGACGTTTCATAGTACCAACAGCCATAAACAGAACGCAAAAGGTCACTTGACAACTTCATGTTATATATGAGTGACCTGTTAGGCAGTATTAATAGTAACGGCAACCATTTAGTGAATATCTGTAACAATACCTGTGCAAGGCTCCATAAATATGTAATGCCAGACTCGAAAAGATTTCAGTGTGGTGCAGAGATTAACAAGTTGCTTTAAAGGTGTACTCACTTTGTAGTTTTGCAACGGTACAGGGAAAATTAGCATTACTCGTGCGTAACAATTAAATGAAAAAATATCGATGGGTTCCAAAATTTTTTGGCTTTAAATGTTCAGAAATGTGAAATGGTGCACTCCACAGAAAGCGGAAAATTAGTATCCTATGACTTTGATTCGCAACCACACTGCTCAGTTAGATAAATGTGACCACCTTTCAAAAGCATGAATAACCAACCTTTGGAGTGCTGACCGCTGCGAGACGTCATGAAGAGAGTCAGCGACGTTGTGGAAGGTACCGAGAGTCATGTGGATCCATGCAGACTTCAGTGACATGGTCGGCTGCGCTAGGTTTCTCGGCGGAGGCTCCATGGCGCGTATTGCCCTATGGAGGTTGTCTAACAGATTCTCGATTGGACTTAAATGCATGGAGTCCGGTGACCGGGGGAGTACGGTACACGTCTGAGTGTACTCGAACCACTTACGTGCACTGCTAGCTCTGTGACACGTTGCATTCTCTTGCTGGTAGATGCAATCGTGCCGAGGATAAACTGACTGCATGTATGGGTGGACATGGTCCCCTGTTGCCACTCGGTGGACGTCCTGACCCGGTACTGACGTGCAAATTCAAGCCCTCTTTGTCGATGATCAGCAGTCAGAACGCGTGTATGAACCAGCGTGCTGTGGAGGCCCATACACAGCAATATCCACTGAAGATTTCAAAGTGGTGCAAACATTCGTCACTTATTTTAATGGTTCAGATACGCAAAACTGTTAGTCGTTTTCTCGTTCCACGGATCATTTGTACGATTAATTGCGATGGTGTGGAAAAAATCATTTAATATGTATATCACACATTCGTATGCAGCTATGGCTACATGGATCTTATTTAAATGTAAGTTAGTAATTCCTACACATCACATTTTACAATTACAAAAATAGAAATTCTTCTACGAAACAGAGGGAGAAACTTCCTCTCCTTGCTTTCATTTTTAGCTTTACCGTCTATTAGGCTTAGATATCATTGGGTAAGTAATGCAAAGTTTTGATGACAGCACTGTGCAGCCTTCTTTTGCTAAGGACAAATTAGATGTAAATTAATGAATACAAATTTTTGTTCTATGTACATCATTGTTCCTTTTGACCTACAGTGAGTTATTTATGATAGTCTTAAAAAAATGTTCAAATGTGTGTGCAATCTTATGCGACGTAACTGCTAAGGTTATCAGTCTCTAATCTTACACACCACTTAACCCAAATTATCCTAATGACAAACACATACACCCATGCCCGAGGGAGGACTCGAACCTCCGCCGGGACCAGCCGCACAATCCATGACTGCAGCGCGCAGACCGCTCGGCTAATCCCGCGCGGCATAATAGTCTTCATGAGGGAATAAACGTACTGGGAAACAGTTGTCGAAATACACATCAGAAAGCGAAAAAACGTAGTAGTCTATGACCACAATATGAACGAGTCATAAATGGAGGGAGATCAACTCATACAAATACCATGTCTATAACAGTTTGTAGGGAATGGAATGGAACGATGACAAATTTCCAACGATTCATTGGTAGAATACTAGAGAAATGCAATCAGTCTACAAAGGAGATTGCTCAAAAACACTCGTGCAGAACCGCTTAGCATATTATTCAAGTGTGTACCATGAGAGATTGACAGGGGATGCTGATCTAATACAAAGAAAGGCAGACTATGTAGATGTAAGAACTGGTCGCAACTAATGACGTGACGCATCAAAGACACATGGTCTTGGGTAATTGAGCAACTTGATGCTCATGAGGAGAGAAATTGTTATTCATAACAAAATAAGAATGATTTTGAAGTAATAGACTTAACATCAGAAGAGGCACCAATGTTAGCACTGAATAGGGGATCGTGGAGGAATTTTATAAGGGGGACTATGCTCCAGACTGAACGCTGAAAGGCATAATCAGTCTTAAATGACGACGACGATGATGATGATGATGATGATGATGATGATGATGATTAACAACATAAGAGTAGATTACATAAGTACCAATAAAACGAGACTGCTGTTAAAATTAATTCCTTCTCCAGGCTGTGATTCTCGCTTCATTGACGAGGACACTGTACATACATTAACAGAGTGCGATAAATACCATCATCCAAGAAAGATTACATTGTACAACATTTTAAAAATTAAGGAAATTTTTTTGTGCTAATAGCTTTTCTTTCCATGAAATGTGTTTGCCATTTCTCTCGTCTTTGTAAAAGCGAACATAAAAATTTGAGGATATGTTCATGTTTCATCATATATGTATATAACTGGAGTTTATGTTAAAATTCTGTGGATTTCACTGCAGTGGTGCAATCACACTAAAGTGCTTTGTTGACTCCTTATCTCGTTTAATTACGTTTTATATTTTGTAATGAAATCAGACCACTGTCATGTTTGCATCATTATGTACAACAGCTGCATCTAGTGACATGAACTCTGCTTCAAATCAGTTTCTATTAATTAAAAGATTTACAAACGCAGCTGAGTACTAAACATTTCCAAGTTATTAATATAGTCATCGGTAGCAGAGTGTGTGCCATAATATCTTGGCTCAGTTGGGAAGTACAACCTTATAAGACTTGGAGTCTGTGGTTCAAACAGACTGTAAAGAAAACAGGTGCGAATCGTACGAGTATTGTTGGTTTAAAGACAATTGTATTGTTCGAATCTCATCAATAACAAACTCCTTTTTTTCTTTGATAGGGAGTTGTAGAAAATGTCATGGGCATTTCTCTAGTATTTGGATGTCACGAACGCGTAAGCGTCTTTGTAGTGTTTGAAATCATAAGCAGGCTGTGTCATCAGATATGCTGTGTATCCTGGAGGCTTGCTCGGATCATCTCTGCATCGTAAGATGTGCGAGAGCTAATGCACACAGTTAGTCGTGAGATGAAGAGAGTGCTTCATGGGTAGTCGGAAACGAGATGGTACGTATTCCTCCTCCTTCATGGGTAGTACTACGGCATAGGCCGAGTGGTACGGTTGCAGTTACACTACTACACATTAAAATTGCTACACCAAGAAGAAATGCAGATGATAAACGGGTATTCATTGGACAAATGTGATAACATTTTTACGCAATTTGGGTGCATAGATCCTGAGAAATCAGTATCCAGAACAGCCATTTCTGGCCATAATAACGGCCTCGATACGCCTGGGCATTGAGTCAAACAGAGCTTGGATAGCATGTACAGGTACAGCTGCCCATGCAGCTTCAACACGAGACCACAGTTTATCAAGAGTAGTGACTGGCGTATTGTAAGGAGCCCGTTGCTCGGCCACAACTGACCAGACGTTTTCAGTTGGTGAGAGATCTGGAGAATCTGCTGCCCATGACAGCAGTCGAACTTTTTCTATATCAAGAAAGGCCCGCACAGGGCCTGCAACATGTGGTCGTGCATTATCCTGCCGAAATGTAGGTTTTTGCAGGAATCGAATGAAGGGTAGAACCACAGGTCGTACCACATCTGAAATGAAAAGTCCACTGTTCAAAGCGCCGTCCGTCGGACAAGAGATGACCGAGACGTGTAACTAATGGCACCCCATACCATCACGTTGGGTGATACGCCAGTATGGCGATAACGAATACACGCTTCTAATGTGCGTTCACAGCGATGTCGCCAAACACGGATGCGACCATCATGATGCTGTAAACAGAACCTGGATTCATCCGAAAAAATGACGTTTCGCCATTTGTGCACCCAGGTTCGTCGTACACCATCACAGGGGCTCCTGTCTGTGATGCGGCGTCAAGGGTAACCACAGCCATGGTCTCCGAGCTGATAGTCCAAGCTCCTGCAAACGTCGTCCAACTGTTCGTGCAGATGGTTGTTGTCTTGCAAACGTCCTCATCTGCTGAATCAGGGATCGAGACGTGGCTGCATGCGGATAAGATACCTGTCATCTCGACTGCTAGTGATACGAGGCCAGTGGGATCCAGCACGGCGTTACGTATTACCCTCCTGAACCCACCGATTCCATATTCTGCTAACAGTCATTGGATCTCGACCAATTCGAGCAGAAATGTTGCGATACGATAACCCGCAATCGCGATAGGCTACAATCGCATCTTTATCAAAGTCAGAAACGTGATGGTAGGTATTCCTCCTCCTTACACGAGGCATCATAACAACGTTTCACCAGGCAACGCCAGTCAACTGCTGTCTGTGTATGAGAAATCGGTTGGAAACTTTCCTCATGTCAGCACGTTGTAGGTGTCGCTATTGGCGTCAACCTTATGTGAATGCTCTGAAAAGCTAATTATTTGCATATCTCAGCATCTTCTTCCTGTCGGCTAAGTTTCGCGTCTGTAGCACGTCATCTTCGTGGTGTAGCAATTTTAATGGCCAGTAGTGTATATTCGGAGGAAGTGGAGCATGTTGGTTTACTGATTAATTATTTGAGGTGAGGACAGAGATTGAAGCATTTTGAGAATCATATTTTATTATATTTTGACGAGTGACAGAAGAGGGTTTAATGTAAGGTAAATGATTTCATATTTTGTACTTAATTGCTGCAGCTTGAAGTTACGTATTCTTGGCTCAGTCATCCAGAGACTTGAATATAGGGAAATATAAACAGCCATGTGTAATTTACCATTTTAAATTGCCGTTAGGAATAACTGTATAAAATTTAATATCATATTTACCAGTTGCATTTCTTGAGAAGCTCTCATTTGATGTTAAAGACTATTCACCCATGTCCATTGAGGAACTGTAATTTTGTGTGTGTGTGTGTGTGTGTGTGTGTGTGTGTGTGTGTATTAAGGTTTGTGAACCAAAGAAAGAGATACTTTTTCAGTGTAGAACTTTCCTAATCAAACACTAATTACATTTGCTGTTATAACTTATCCCCAAGTCATTGTCCGCATCCAAAGTCCCTGCCACGCCGATGGCCTTGCAAAAGTGGTAACACCAAAGTTAAGCGTTGTCGAGTTTGGATAGCACTTGGATGGGTCTCTCTGTCCGGGTCTGCCGAGTGCTGTTGGCAATCAGGGTGCACTCAGCCCTTGTGAGGCCAATTGAGGAGCTACTTGATTGGGAAGTAGCGGTACCGGTCTCGAAAACTGGCAATGGTCATGAGACTGGTGTGCTGATCACATGCCCTTCCGTATCCTCATCCGGTGACGCCTAGGGGCTGAGGATGACTTGGCGGACGGTCGGTACCGTTGGGCCTTCTGGGCCTGTATATTATTAAAGTCTATGACAAAATATGAGTTATCATTGTTAATTTTTCCGATTTGTAATGAACGACGTTTGGGAGCCAAAATTAAACAATGAGAAAGAGGAACAGGCGTTTTTCTGACGAGTTATCACTTTTGATTTTTTAGATTTGTAATGAACGATGCTTCGGAGCCAAAATTAAATAATGAGAAAAGGGAACAGGCGTTTATCTGGGGCCAGTTCATCAGCGTAAAAGTTTAATGATTCTAAGTGTTAAATTCTGACAGTATTCTTGCTGTTAACAATGTTTACACGGACAGGGAATCACAAGGGCACTTTCAAGTTACTTTCCTCGGAGTCAATACATTCTCGCAATCGAATTATTATGTTCAGAGTTTACGAATATCTATGTTCAAAATTTACGTTAGCTTACAGTTAGCTTACATTTCCAGCAAACAAAACATTTAATGAATAACAGTTTTTCTATTATTTTTATTAAGATAACTTTCTACTTACTTAAAATGCACATTCTTCAGCAAATGAAACTATTAATTAAGAAATATCGAATCATACATTCCTAATAAAAGCATATATTCTTATCCGAAATTACTTATCTCATAAAAATAGTTTGGTGCAAAAATATATTATTTTTTTATCCCTAGAGATTTATCAGTGTTATTGTGCACATATCTTTTTTTCTAATTTCCGCGTGAATGTATCAAATTTTAAATATTTTCTTAATATAAAGGAATGTTAAGTCTGTGTCGTGAATTGGCTTCTTATGTGACTGGAGGTGGAGTGCAGCATTTCATCTGCTGTGGCGCTAGGAGGGAGGTGGTTTGGGACCCATCGCCCCAGCCATGTTTTGCTCGCGGGAAAGATCCCTGGTACTCAGTATGATGGCAAAGTCAGTGGCCACGGGATTGTGTTAGGGGAGATGGGAAAGAGGAAATGCCACCACTCCTACAACGCACTGAACCCAGGACCTCCAGGGTCTCAGTGGCGAACTCTGTCCACTACGCCGCCATGAGCATGCTTTTAGTATGGGCAGTAACTGAAATAAAAAGATGGTATGTTTATTTTAAAAAAAGATTCAATATTTGTTATCACAAATTTCCATTTGCTAAGAAATACGGAATTTAAACTGAAATGTGGTCAGCTGTTTTTCCATGCCTTTTCCATTTGATTTAAGACTGATTGTATAATTACAGTAAAAGCTAGACATAACCCTACGTAAGAAACTGGGATGGGGGCCCTCAACGCCGACACGGCGCGTCCCAGTGGCTAACAAGGGAATCTGCTGTTGATATGCAGGACAGATGTGAATAAGGCCTAGCCAAATAAGCACCCGCGGATAAACCGAGGTGAATAGAAAATGGTCAACGGCTTCAATGGCAAAAGAGGACTTATGTCTCAATGGCCGAGAGGGCGGAAGATCCGAATATCAAATCCACTTTGCGTCACTTGAATTGAGCGGGAAAATGGTCAGCGTCTGTTTACGTAGTAGTTGCGGCTGCACTCCTCACGTTCCAGGAACTATCAATCCCTGGTCCTAAAGTCCTAATGGGAACAATGGGCATATCTTCGATTACAAGCAATTATAATACATGAGAGAAACAACAGAATTATCCCAGGTGGTAACCAATCCACCCGTCAACGGACGGCAACAAGGTCTTCGGATTCAGGGGGACCTGGGATACCACGATCACAGAGAAAGTCGGAGTTCTCTGGCAAACTACCATCAAAAAGACCCACTTACATCGGGACCTTCACCGCGCGGAGTGGCCGCGAGGTTTGAGGTGTCATTCACGGACTGCGTTGCCTCTCTCGCCGGAGGTTCGAATCCTCCCTCGGGTATAGGTGTATGTGTGTGTCGTTGTTAGCATCACTTAGTTTAAGTAGTGTGTAAGTCTAGGGACCGATGACCTAAGCAGTTTGGTCTCTTAGGAATTCACACACATATGAACATTCGGGACCTTCAACATCAACACCTTACGACAACCAGGTCTACTACATATCTTAACAGAAGAATTAAATCGGCAAAAGATACAGATACTAGCTTCTCAGGAAACACGCTTTACAGGTGAAAACCCACTAGACCATGATAATTACCGTATCTTCAAAAGTAAAACAGACGAACGAATAGGAAGAGGTGGCTCCCCACTCCTGGGTATGGCATTTGTCGTTCACAAGAGCATAGTTGATCCAAATAAAGATGTCACCCCCATTAGTAATAGACTATTGACAATGCGCATACAATATGCAAACAAAAAATACACACTAAGTAAAGTACATGAACCCACGAACACTGAAAATAAGAGAGATCTGCAGAAGGTAGAGCAGTTGGGGTCTAAACTCGAGAACATTATGGCATTAGTCCACAAAGAAGATACCAAGATATTACTAGGCGACTTCAGTGCCCAGATTGGCAGACAAAAAGAATACCAAAAGACCGTATAAAAATTCCTGGCCCATAAATTCACCAACAAGAATGGCATGAGGCTCATTGAACTGTACCAACAGAACAATCTGAAAATAATGTCCATCTCCCTGAGGAAACATCCTCGAAAACAGAAGACTTGGAGATTTCCTATATAGTCTCTCGGAGAATATCAGATAGAATACGTGCCCATCACACATCCTTCATGAAGTGCAAGTCCGAAAAGGAGCCAACATTGACTCTGACCACTATCTAGTGCGGATCAAAGTGAAATTTACTCCGAAAAGAATCCACCACAAGAAAACTCATCGTCAAAAATTCGACACCAGAAAGATTAAAGAAAGCAACATAAAAGAAGAATGGGGAAAGGAAAATGCAGGCACCTGGCAGCAATTCCGCAACAAGGTAATCATGAGAACCAAAGAGGCAGTACCCAGAGTTAATGGCGGTCCTCTGGCTTGGAGCAGAGTGGAAGGTTTGAACCAGAGGTTCAGACGGCTCTGCGACGGTTGTTGTTGTTGTTGTGGTCTTCAGTTCTGAGACTGGTTTGATGCAGCTCTCCATGCTACTCTATCCTGTGCAAGCTTCTTAATCTCCCAGTACCTACTGCAGCCTACATCCTTTTGAATTTGCTTAGTGTATTCATCTCTTGGTCTCCCTCTACGATTTTTACCCTCCACGCTGCCCTCCAATACTAAATGGGTGATCCCTCGATGTCTCAGAACATCTCCTAACAACCGATCCCTTCTTCTAGTCAAGTTGTGCCACAAGCTCCTCTTCTCCCCAATTCCATTCAATATTTCCTCATTATTTATGTGATCTACCCATCTAATCTTCAGCATTATATGGGCAGAAGAAATCCATAGACACATCTTCAGACGGAAGAATAACAAGGCGTCTGGAGAAGATGGTATAGCTGCAGAACTACTGAAGAACATAGGCCCAAATACACTTGAGGAGCTCACAAAAATCATTTGGAAAACAAAAAAGGTACCTGAAGAATGGAAATGTGCACTCATCGACCCGTTACACAAGAAAGGTGACAGATGTCAATAACTACAGAGGTATTTCTCTCCTTGAAGTCACCTAGAAAATTCTATTCGCGGGTCTCCAAAGAACACAAGAACAGCTTGAAAATAAAATTGGTGACAATCAAGCCGGTTTCCGTCTGGGGCGTACTTGTGTAGAACAAATTTTCAATTTGAAGATGCTTTTGAAATATAGAGAAACTCGAAGCTCTGTGATCATCTTTATGTTCGTCGACTTCAAGAAGGCATATGATTCAGTAGATCGACAGTCCCTCTTTAAAATCTTAGAAGAACAAGGACTTGATCGAAAGATATTAAGACTCATCAAGGAAACACTCACGGGCACGAAGTCAAAAGTGAAATTCATGGGCGAATTGTCAGCGATCGAACAGATTGAATTCCTCAAAACTGGACTGCAAATTTCATTCGAGAAGACCAAGTTCATTTGCACTAAATTCGACAGTAGGGAACTGAACACAAAGTACGGGCAGATCAGACGAGTTCCCAGCTTCAAATATCTCGGTGAGGACATAGAACTGACAGTGTTGGAAAATGAAGCACAGAAACTTAGGTTACAAAAGCTCCAATGAGCATATGGGAGAACACGTGAAACCTACAACAAGAAATGTATGTCCATTCATGCAGAGACCAAATATTATAATACAGTGATTAAACCTGAAGTGCTGTACGCGAGCGAAACTCTGGTACTTAATGGAAAAGGCGATCTGGAGAACGTCTGGCAGGAGGAAAAAAAGATCATGAGGAAAATGCTGGGACCAGATAAAACAAATCGAGCAAAGCAACAGAAGAACTGTTCAACCTTGCAGCAGGTATCAGAAAACGAAGGCTGAAATTCTATGGACAAATTCACAGTCTCCCATCTTCAAGGCTAACTCATAGTATCTTGGCATACACTGCAAAACTGAAGAACATAGCATGGATGGAAGAAGTTAGTCTTCTGGGTTATTAGGCCGCGTCACGTTTCTTCTAAAATGTTCGACGCTTCAACTCCTCTGCTGGGATCTTCCTCAGGATGTTTTGGTGTCCACCACTGCTAGAACACAGTGTTCTAGCCGTAGTGGACACCAAAAGATCCTGAGGAAGATAGCAGCAGAGGGGTCGAAACGTCGAACATTTTAGAAGAAACATGACGCGGCCTAATAACCCAGAAGATTTTAACTTCAGTGACAACGGCCACGAAAGCCTGCAGCCTTACATGGATACAAGAAGTCAAACATGGCTTGGAGAAGTCACAGATAGGAACATCGGACATACTAGACAGGAAACTTTACCATAAGAAGATAAACAGATGGGTAGTAACGCCAGAGAATGAAGTCTCTGAAAGATCAGGGGCCAAGTGGTCAGAAGAAAGTCTCAAAACTGGCTCTGAGCAGTATGGGACTTAACATCTGAGGTCATCAGTCCCCTAGAACTTAGAACTACTTAAACCTAACTAACCTAAGGACATCGCACCCATACAAGCCCGAGGCAGGATTCGAACCTGTGAGCGTAGTGGTCGCGCGGTTCCATACTAAAACGCCTAGAACCGCTAGGCCACAGCGGTCGACCAGAAGAAATGAAGAAAACACGTAGCGAAGGAATGAAAGCTATATGGGCTATTAGAAAGGCGAATCATAAATGTAATGCGTGATCTGACTGGGTCCATACGCACATCACAATAAAAGTTAGACGATGGTAATGGTGAGGATTGCATTGTGAATGTTGTTACTGAAGATTTCGAAGTACCGTTCGCTATGTAGTTGCGTTTCCCTTCCTTACCACGGCGATGGACTTACTGGTTTTGAATGCTTTTTGTGTGCCTGAGAAGACACAGTACACTGGAGCTGAGTCAGGGAGAACAGAGTATGACACTGTGCTTGGAGCCGAGACCTGAGGCAGATTTCGCGTAACTGGCTGCCACGATGGCGGCCTTCGTTACTGTGCGCAGCACTTAAATCACGGTGAGCATTCATAGCAGCATCGGGGAGGTAGGTGATTCTTATCTCGCACTTGTGGGGTTGTTATACAATCGTCTATCTCACGTTTCGCGTACATGTGTTGCTTGTATGAACCTCTCAGTCATCACCAAGCTTCGTCATTGCATCCTGTCAGGAAATAGCGAGTTTTGAATCTGTTTCAAACTGTCGTTTTGAGTTAACAGTAGGTAATTTCTCATTCAGTCGAGTAACATTGGTATTCAGATAATCATTAATCAAAATTTTGGTGCAGCTAGCATTACTCAGTTGTTTGAGTGTCTCCGTTTTATGAGTTGTGATGGCCTACGTTTTAATGAATAAATTAGAGCGTTTAAATGAGAGATTGTTGTCAGACACCTTACTGTCGCATTTAGTTGTTGTGTAAATCCCGACTGTAAGATCTTTTGATAGATCTATTAGATCCATTAGAAGTTGTGCACATTAAATTCATAAGATAGAGCTCAAAGAAGTGGCCTGCCCACAATTAGTTATCAGAGTTAGGGAAACGCTCCAGGAGAGGGGATTTTGGAAAATAAAAGTAAAAAAGTTCTGTTAACGACATTTTAATGAGTGTCTCTCCGAGTACAGCTGCTACACTACGCAATCACCTACCGATTGCTCAGAAAACTAATGAGAAAGGTTTTTTATTATGTTTCTTTTTTTTTCTTGAATGATTGTGATGTACTGCTGTGGAAATTTATGTCAGAGCATTCACTATGACGTCCTGTAAGTAGGGAGAGGAAAAATTCGTTTTATTTTGTGGCATAATCTGGTGTTATTTCTGTCACATTCAGCGTTAGATTTTGCAAAAACTCGTGTTATTTTTACAAGGTTCATTTTTATTTCTGCAATATTTTTGTAAATTCGTTATTTTTTGCCCTATTTGGTGTTATTTTTTGCCAAAATTGGTGTTATATTTTTGTCAAATTCGGTATAATTTTTATCACATTCCAAATTTGTTGACTGACCTTTTTTGTCAGATTCAGCGTAATTTTTTACCAGAGTTGGAATTATTTTTGACAGATACCGTTTTATTTATTGTGAGATTTCATGCTATTTTCTCATACAGTCTACGTTGTTTCTTTTGGCATATCTATTATTTTTGTCAAATTTGTTGCTTCTGGCATATTTTGTTGTTTTTGGCCAAATTTTGTGTCACTATTCGTCGAAGTAGACGTTTTCATTCCAAAATCAGTGTCATTGCCCTTACGAAAATCGGTGTTTTGGCATATTCGGTGTTGCCGGACGGGTGGCAGAGCGGTTCTAGGCGCTACAGTCTGGAACCGTGCGACCGCTGCGGTCACAGTTTCGAATCCTGTCTCGGTCATGGATGTGTGTGATGTCATTAGGTTAGTTAGGTTTAAGTAGTTCCAAGTTCTAATGGACTGATGACCTTAGAAGTTAAGTCCCATAGTGCTCAGAGCCATTTGAACCATGTTATTCGGTGTTTCTGCCACATTTAGTGTTATTTTTTGACATGCGGTGTTACTTTGTGCCAAATTCTTTATTATTTTTGTGACATCTGGTGTAACTTTTTGCCAAAAGTGGTGTATCACTTTTGCTACATGTGGCGCTATTTTTTGGCAAACTCAATGCTTACTTTTTACCGAATTAGATGATATTTTCTTGACATATTTACCAGTATGTTTGTGTTCTTTGTCAAAGTTGGTATCTCTTTGCCATATTTGGTGTTTTTGTCGAATTTTGTGTCCCTTTGTCAAATTAGGTGTTTTTTGTCAAATTCCGTGATTTTGTTGCCAAATTCAATGCTATTTCTGTTAATTTAGTGGCTATTTTCCTCGTCAGGACAAAGTTCGTTACGCAGGCAATTAACTGCAGTTTCAGATTATACACGAATCTCTGCCATGAGATTAGAAGTCAAAATATCGTCTTTTCATTCTATAATTATCAATTCAGTATTAGCAAACTGCCATCGTCAAACTTTTAAAAGTTTTACTCAGCAAAATTATAAATTCTGCGGTGTCACGTAAAAACCGTCATAAATTTTTGATTAAAAACGCTAATTTCGCATTATTTTAGTGAAATTTTCCCGTCGCTATCTATAAGTATGAAGGATTGTTTGGGGGAAGAGACCAAACAGCGAGGTCATCGGTCTCACCGGGTTGAGGAAGGACGGGGAAGGAAATCGGCCGTGCCCTTTCAAGGGAACCATCTTGTCATTTGCCGGAGTGATGTAGGGAAATCACGGGAAACCTAAATCAGGATGGCCGGACGCGGGATTGAACCGTCATCCCACCGATTGCGAGTCCAGTGTGCTAACCACTTCGTCACCTCGCTCGGTATATCGATAAGTATGAAGAGAATGAAAGAGTGGCCAGTGGGAGAGGCGCCAGCCTGTTAGTCGGCGACAGGGGTGAGTCGGCTGCAGAACGCAGCTACAGTGGCCAGCCAGCCAGCCGGCCGGCCAGACAGCAGGTGGCAGTGACCTCGTTCCCAGTTCCCCGTCCCGCGGCCAGCTGTGCGGAGCGACTGACTCCCCGCTCGGCCGTCGCCCGGTTTTCAGCGGACGCTGCGACGCGGCCGGGCTGCGACCAGCTGTGTGAGCTTCTGAGAGCCGCCGGCCAATCAGCGGGCGCGCAAAAACACGCCGGCCGCAGCCGCACCGGGGACTGAGTGCACGTGTGCCGCCGCGGCCGCCACAGGCCCGCTAATTACTCCCTTCCTACGTCGGCAGCGGCTGCTCGCAACCAGGTCGCCGGCTACTGTGCTGCCGCAAGCCACGTATTGAGAGAAATCGATCGTCACGCGGTTCTGCAGGCGGTGTGCAGACATTTGCCACGCCGGACATTTGCCACGGTTTTACCTGCTAACAAGGGAACCTCTTCATCGCGCCCCCCTCAGATTTAGTTATAAGTTGGCACAGCGGATAGGACTTGAAAAACTGAACACAGGTCAACCGAGAAAACAGGAAGAAGTTGTGTGGAACTATGAAAAAATAAGCAAAATATACAAACTGAGGAGTCCATGGGCAAGATAGACAACATCAAGGATGAAGTGCACTGAGGAGCGCCGTGGTCCCGTGGTTAGCGTGAGCAGCTGCGGAACGAGAGGTCCTTCGTTCAAGTCTTCCTTCAAGTGATAATTTTAATTTTTTATTTTCAGGCAATTATTATCTGTCCGTCTCTCCGTCCGATGGGAGGTAACTGTGCTGTAGTATGGGGACGCTACACCTAAACGGAAAATTTTGAAAACGTTAAAAAGATATGTTTTGACAGAGCACAGGGAAACCTGTGCGACTGTGACACTGTCGCAGTCATTTGTTGCAGTTTACATGACAAACTCTTCATGTTTTCATAACTTTTTTGGGAGTGATTATCACATCTACAAGGAAACCTAAATGGGGCAAGGTAGAAGAATCTTTTTACCCATTCGCCAAGTGTGCAAGTTAGGCGGGTCAACAACATATGCCGTCACCAGTGTCGTATAGTATATATCAGACGTGTTTTCCTGTAGAGGAATCGGTTGACCTACGACCTTGCGATCAAATGTTTTCGGTTCCCATTGGACAGGCACGTCCTTTCGTTTACTAATCGCACGGTTTTGCGGTGCGGTCGCAAAACACACGCTAAACTTGTTACAATGAATAGAGACGTCAATCAACGAACGGACAGATCATAATTTTGGGAAAATAAAAAAAAGTGAACTTTTCACTCGAAGGAAGACTTGAACTAACGACCTCTCGTTAAGCAGCTGCCCACGCTAACCACGGGACCACGGCGCTCCTGAGCTCAGACCCTCCTTGATGTTGCTTACGATGGGGAGGTTGCCTTGTAAGAAGGGTTGTGCCCCTTGCCTCCCCCTCCTCCCCCTCATCGCTGTCGCACAGTAAAGTTACTTACTGAGCCTTTCCGTTGGTTTACTTTACATAGGAACAGAATCTCTTTGGATTTTTCGCCACATTTCAGAGAGGCTTTCATTGTGGAAACTGTTAAATGCATCTCGCATTGAAATCCGCGCCAAATTTCGAGCCTCTGTAAAACTTCGCCAATCTTGGAGATTTTGCTTTCGTCTAAATTATACGTGCCTTTTTCGATGCTCCTGCAGCATCTTTCTTTCGTGTTTCGTGTAGCATGGCAGATCAGTTCCGTCTCTTATTAATTTATTTGGTATGAATCTCTCGAGTGCTGTTGATACTATTTCTCTGAACTTAAGCCACATGTGGTCTTCACTTACATAGTTTGGAAATATTGGAGACTGTCTCTTAGAAAGACGTCAACCGAGTTTTTAGCTGCTTTTATAAATAGCTATGGCAACGGCCTTGCTCCAGTGGATACACCGGTTCCCGTAAAATCACCGAAGTTAAGCGCTGTCGGGCGTGGTCAGCACTTGGATGGGTGACCATCCAGGCCTCCACGCGCTGTTGACATCTTTCGGGCTGCACTCAGCCTCGTGATGCCAATTGAGGAGCTACTCGACCGAGTAGTAGCGGCTTCGATCAAGTATACCGACTCACGACCGCGAGAGCTGTGTGCTGACCCCCGCCCTTCCTATCCGCATCCCCCACCGAGGATGGCACGGCGGTCGGATGGTCCCGGTAGGCCACTCGTGGCCTGCAGACGGAGTGCTTTTTTTTAATAAATAGATTTATTTTGGGTTTAGTTTTGGTGAATTTGTTTGTTACGGAATTGAGCCTCGCTCGACTATGTGTTCACTAATCCCTGTATCCGTCGTGATGCTCAGGATTATTTGTGGCTAAGAGGTCAAGTGTGTTTTCGTAACTATTTACAATTTGAATGGCCTCGTGAACTAACTGTTCAAAATAATTTTTAAAAAAGCATTTATAACAATTACAGTTGTTTTCTATATACAATAGGGTCTGATAACGTATTTTGTTAACATACGGAAGATCACGTAACTAATGAGGAGGTATTGAATAGGATTGGGGAGAAGAGAAGTTTGTGGCACAACTTGACTAGAAGAAGGGATCGGTTGGTAGGACATGTTTTGAGGCATCAAGGGATCACAAATTTAGCATTGGAGGGCAGCGTGGAGGGTAAAAATCGTAGAGGGAGACCGAGAGATGAGTACACTAAGCAGATTCAGAAGGATGTAGGTTGCAGTAGGTACTGGGAGATGAAGCAGCTTGCACAGGATAGAGTGGCATGGAGAGCTGCATCAAACCAGTCTCAGGACTGAAGACGACAACAACAACAACGGAGGGTAGATTGCAGTCACTGCCAACTATAATTGTATGAGTAGCGTACCTATTTGTGATGAGACTCAAGTTTTCCTTGAACTGTTCAGCAATTGTTTCATCTGAGACCTGGGATCGGTAAAAGGAGCCAGTTATTAATTCATTCCGGTTGTCGAATATAACCTCTGCCCATATTAAGTCACAGGAACTATCTGCTTCAAAGCCGCTTGTGAGCTGAAACACACATTACATTATTTTTCCTTAAGTTGTGCTTCTTGTTTCTGTTGCGATGCAGATCATTACAATTACGTCTTTTCCCTCCAAAACCTAGGATGCTTTCTCTGTGACCCTCTAAATAGCAGAGCAAAACAATGTAGAACAACAACGTATGTTACAAGCATAGCATTCTGTATTGCTTCTAACATTTCATAATTGTACGTCGACTTTAGATGACATGTTAGTCATAGATGTTCTTATCTCTATTTAGTGAACGTATTTTCAGTCATATTTTGAACATTGTCCCGCTACACTTTATTACCTAATGTTTCGCCGCAAGGGATATCGGAGTTTAGAGAGTAAATTAATATGGGGTATGTCGTTCTTCTTTTCAAACATTCACATTCCCATTTCTTCTTTCCTTATTGTCTTTTGGGCATGCAGTTGTAGTAATTAAAGTAGGCACAAATGCAGTGATCAAAAAGAAATGATTAGCGTACATTCGCATTTTCTTTACATCGTTCCTTTCTTGTTGCTCCACTGCCGATGGACTGTTTCTATCGGAATCAGTAAGCGTGAAAGGAAGCTACCGTACAGACAGAGGGATCTATATTTATATTTGGCAGAACTAATTACGTACTGACACAATCGTCGGATTGCTTTCGTTTCCCAAAAGTTATAAATATTTCGATTTCGGTAAAGAAGCTCTGTATTTCGCCAAGATGTCGAAGAAAAAGGTCCCTTACCTACTGGTTGTATCGAGAGCGATGTGGAGACGGCGGTTTGAAAGCGGACAGAAGTAGTACGAGGAAGGGCGTCCCGTACCGGAGGGATCGCTACTCAAGCTACCTGGCGAAGGGGCAAGTGTGGCAAACGTCCTGCGTGGCAAATGACCGGCATTCCTGCAGGCGATCCAAAACCACTGGTGGCAAATCTGCGCCTACTGAAATGTCGAACCGACGAAATTCTCCGTAAATGTCCACCAAACCCTTCTGTGTCTGTTGAACGATAAGTTACAGAAAGTTGCACGTTTCTCTTAGAATAATGATCAAAAATCAACTACTTCTCTGCCTTTAGTGGTTGTTAGATTTTCTCAATTTTTACCGCCGGGAAGCACTTTGTTGGTGGCGGCGTCATCAGTTCATGATATTAATACACTTAAGAGCAAAACTTAACGACGAAAGTAACTGCCGAATGATATCTCACTGCAAAACAACGTAATTAGGGCGTCAATTAGGGCGATTCACAAACTACAAGTTGAGTACACATTTTATTCCAAAAACGTTATCGTTGAAGTAGGGGCCAGGTGGTGCTGGTGAAAAACACACATTGATAAGGTTATCTTTTATTTTACAACGCTTTCTCAGTAATAAATTTTTAAGTCTGGCATTTCTTTAAAAAAAATTCAAACCAATTTCTAATAGTTTGACAATTCTCATTATAAAAAGGAGATTACCAGGTATGACATTAACAACTTGTCAATAATGAGATTTTAACTTGACATACGTATATACACTCCTGGAAATGAAAAAAAGAACACATTGACACCGGTGTGTAAGACCCACCATACTTGCTCCGGACACTGCGAGAGGGCTGTACAAGCAATGATCACACGCACGGCACAGCTGGCACACCAGGAACCGCGGTGTTGGCCGTCGAATGGCGCTAGCTGCGCAGCATTTGTGCACCGCCGCCGTCAGTGTCAGCCAGTTTGCCGTGGCATACGGAGCTCCATCGCAGTCTTTAACACTGGTAGCATGCCGCGACAGCGTGGACGTGAACCGTATGTGCAGTTGACGGACTTTGAGCGAGGGCGTATAGTGGGCATACGGGAGGCCAGGTGGACGTACCGTCGAATTGCTCAACACGTGGGGCGTGAGGTCTCCACAGTACATCGATGTTGTCGCCAGTGGTCGGCGGAGGGTGCACGTGCCCGTCGACCTGGGACCGGACCGCAGCGACGCACGGATGCATGCCAAGACCGTAGGATCCTACGCAGTGCCGTAGAGGACCGCACCGCCACTTCCCAGCAAATTAGGGACTCTGTTGCTCCTGGGGTATCGGCGAGGACCGTTCGCAACCGTCTCCATGAAGCTGGGCTACGGTCCCGCACACCGTTAGGCCGTCCTCCGCTCACGCCCCAACATCATGCAGCCCGCCTCCAGTGGTGTCGCGACAGGCGTGAATGGAGGGACGAATGGAGACGTGTCGTCTTCAGCGATGACAGTCGCTTCTGCCTTGGTGCCAATGATGGTCGTATGCGTGTTTGACGCCGTGCAGGTGAGCGCCACAATCAGGACTGCATACGACCGAGGCACACAGGGCCAACACCCGGCATCATGGTGTGGGGAGCGATCTCCTACACTGGCCGTACACCTCTGGTGATCGTCGAGGGGACACTGAATAGTGCACGGTACATACAAACCGTCATCGAACCCATCGTTCTACCATTCCTAGACCGGCAAGGGAACTTGCTGTTCCAACAGGACAATGCACGTCCGCATGTATCCCGTGCCACCCAACGTGCTCTAGAAGGTGTAAGTCAACTACCCTGGCCAGCAAGATCTCCAGATCTGTCCCCCATTGAGCATGTTTGGGACTGGATGAAGCGTCGTCTCACGCGTTCTGCACGTCCAGCACGAACGCTGGTCCAGGTGGGAATGGCATGGCAAGCCGTTCCACAGGACTACATCCAGCATCTCTACGATCGTCTCCATGGGAGAATAGCAGCCTGCATTGCTGCGAAAGGTGGATATACACTGCACTAGTGCCGACATTGTGCATGCTCTGTTGCCTGTGTCTATGTGCCTGTGGTTCTGTCAGCGTGATCATGTGATGTATCTGATCCCAGGAATGTGTCAATAAAGTTTCCCCTTCCTGGGACAATGAATTCACGGTGTCCTTATTTCAATTTCCAGTAGTGTATAAGACAACAGTTAAACTCTTTTAAAAATAGCTCTATGTAAAGGATATTGGAAGGTTTGACGGTAACAAAATAAGATTTTAAACTTGTTATATGAATAAGGGAACAATTCCAAAAAAACTTTAAGTAGCTAGCTTGTACTAAGCAAAAATAGTTGTCTCTCGCTACTTACATAACTTGTATTCGTTACAAGATAAATGTGAATAAGCCAAAAAAATGGCTCTGAGCACTATGGGACTCAACTGCTGTGGTTATTAGTCCCCTAGAACTTAGAACTACTTAAACCTAACTAACCTAAGGACATCACACACGTCCATGCCCGAGGCAGGATTCGAACCTGCGACCGTAGCAGTCACACGGTTCCGGACTGCGCGCCTAGAACCGCGAGACCACCGCGGCCGGCCTGAATAAGCCAGCACACAAATCTTCACATGAACGGCAGTTCCGAAAAAAATGTTCCTTAGCTCGGTGAGGGAGTGACACGTGTAAAGCGGCCCAAATCACAATAGGTGGAATAGTTACTGGTGGTCTACAGGGCCACAGCAGACCAGCCCCAAAACTTCCATTACAAGCCACCACCTCCCCAGGTTACTCAAAACCAGAAGCCGTAGCAAAGGCGGTGCCTGGACAGAGTCCGAACCACACAGACCCGCGACACCGACTCTAAATCACCCAGTTGAGGTGTGAATGAAAACGGCCCGACCAAGAAGCAATTACCGCATTCCGGCGGACAGGCAAACGAAAACTGTGGTGGGACGACCCTGGTGAAGAAACTCATACACTTCACTAGAACCTGAAAGCGCAGAGCCAATCGCTGCCAGTGGTAAAACAGCCGATAAGAAGACATACGGTCCCACGCGCTGGTCTCCTGCACACGCGAATAAGGCAGACTTAGCCCCTGACAGCCAAGAGGTCGACCAAGGCACGTGGCGAGCAGTTGACGACCCCCAACAGCAGGGGCCCACCTATCTCGGTCACCGACCACTACGTACCCCCTCGATCGCCACGCGACCGTACACTTGCTCCACTTCCCGCCAGAGGGCGGTAGCGATCCAAACAGCGCGCCAAACCAAAAGCGCCACCACAAATACTAAACGCGAAGCGAAAGCACTCCGCCTGGCGCGCTTTTCGAAGAGTCGGACACAACTGAGGCTCAGGAACATGGACCCTTCTTACACTGACCAGCCAGAATATTATGACCATCTACCTAACAGCCGGTTTGTCCACCTTTGGCAAGGATAACAGCGGCGATGCGTCGTGGCATGGAAACAATGTCGCATTGGTAGGTTGCTGGAGGGAGCTGGCAACTCACCCACACACACGTCACCTTATTCTCATAAATTCCTGGGAGGGGAGGGGGGAGAAGGGGGGGCGTAGAGCTCTGACGCCACGTTCAATAACATCCCAACTGTGTTCAATTGGGTTCAGAGCCAGGACATCAATTGGAACTTGGCACTATGTTCCTCGAACTGTACCATCACACTCCTACCCTTGTGACATGGCGCATTATCTTGTTGAAAACGCCACTGCCATCGGGAAACATGATCGTCATGAAGAGGTGTACGTGATCTGCAAGCAGTGTACTATGCTCCTTGGCCATCATGGTGCCTTGCACAAGCTCCACAGACATAATGGAGCCATCGCCAGATTGTGTCTATCCCGGAGTGCAGGTGCCAAGGAGCTGTTCTCCTGGAAGACGGCGGATTCGTGGCCTTCCTCACATGGTGAAGACGGTATCGGGATTCATCAGACCGTGAAACGCGGTACCACCGCGCCAACGTCCAGTGCTGATGCTCACATGCACATTTCAGTCGTAGTTGCCAATGTCGTGGGTTTAATACTGTCATATGCTTGGGTCGTCTGCTGTGAGGACCATCTTTAGTAGTGTTCGGTGCACTGTGTGTTCAACCAGTCTTGTACTCTACCCAGCACTAAAGTCTGATGTTAGTTACATTACAGTTCGCCGCCTCTCCTGTTTTACCAGTCTCCATAGACTACGTCTGACATCTGTACTGTGTGGTGTCCGTCCGACCCCACGACGCCTGGATGTGGTTGCACTTTGTTTCGCCACGTGTTGCAGACACTCACCACAGCTCTCCTCCAACACTCGTCTAGTCATGCAATTTCCCAAATGCTCGTGTCGGGCCTCCACACTATCCCAATCTGCACTCAGTCAATCTCAGACAGGTCACACGCCTTCCTCATTCTACAACTTTGTAACGTAAAAAGGGAGAAATCAACTATTTTATTATCTACGAATAATACATATCAAAAATAGTGTATCATAACTGTGTCATTATAGATCCCACTGACGATGTGTTAAAATGGGAAAAAAAGGGTTAGCTCCGTCTGGGAGAATAAAAGAGAGGGCAGGAAGAGAAGGCGTTTTTTTTCGTTTTATTTACAAAGCAAATATGTCACTTCGTTGTATTTCTCCTTGATATACGTAACGTCGTAAAGAACGGCGCCGAGGTTGATTGGAAAAGAACCAGGCATGGCACATGCTAAGATACGGGTGGGGAGCATCCTGAAGAAACAGAGTACAAATCTCACTCCGACTAAACTACTCAGTGGAGGAAATTGTAAACACTAAGAACATCTCAACACACAGATTTTCCAAATCTGGAATCTACCAGTTAAGCTGAGCTCATGCCAGCATGTCAACATGCGCCAAACATGAAAAAATTTTACAACTAGATGCTCTGTGTACAAAGAGTCTTAAAAAGTGGCGGTACACACTCCACTTTCACAGCTCATCTTATACAAGAGAAACCCACCACCCAAATAACACTGAAACAAATGTCAAGATCCTCAGGGGAAGTAGTAGTCTCTACCACATACCCAGAACAAACGAGAACTTCTACAAAGTGTTACAACGGAAGAACCACAGCAGACACACCACAAATGCACCACTGGACGGAAAACATGAGTATGGTGGCATACATAAGCACTACTTACGAAACAGTATTTCAAAAATTGGCAAATGTCTTCACGACTAATCTGCTGTGAAGACAGCAAAAAATGCATAAAAAAGGCCAACCTGTAAAAACGCATTTCCATAGATGCTGTAAATGGAGGTGAGCAATCGAAATAAACTAAACGAAATGTTCATATTATGAGTTTTTGCCTTAAAAACAGATAAACAAACATGGACTTTCTATGATACATTATGGAAATATATCGAGACCCACAGAAGGTGGCACTTAGGTGACCAAACATGTCTGGGTAAACGGAAAGAGAAATATTCTGTCTTTCGCGTAAAGCGAGTAAGGAAAAAAAAGAAAGAAGCTTCTGTAATGTTGTTTAGTACATAGTAAAGGATTGCACCGAATACTGGACCATGATTTCTCATTGAATTCAGGACTTCCTTCCTCAGGCGTCTTGTCAAGGCACACGCCGCTCTCCCCGTCGGAGGTTCGATTCCTCCCTCGGGCATGGCGTGTGTGTTGCCCATAGCGTAAGTTAGTTTTAGTTAGATTAAGTAGTGTGTAAGCTTAGGGACTGATGACCTAAGCAGTTTGGTCCCATAAGATCTTACCGCAAATTCACTAAACGTTTTACAGAACTCAGACAGTCGTTAGGTGTAACACACAGGCAACCAGTTGCAATAAATGGTGGTTTTCAAATAACCTTTACAATGCTTTCGACGGATTCAAGCCCGTGTGCCTCAGAAGGAGAAATAAACTTCATATTAGCATTCTGAACAAGACGGGTTTAAATTCGTCGAAAGCACGTTAAACGTATTCAGCCATTTATTGCAACTTTTTGACCGTCTGTTTCACCTAATGAAGTGGCCATTTGTACTACGGCCTTCTGATGTCGAGCTGCAGTCTGCGAATTGGTCATTGGATGCACTGCCATTGCCTTGTGAGGTTAGCAGGTGTTGCAGACATATCAGTGTCAGAGAGCGCACCAAATACCCTGCCTATACCTGAGCAGATGGCGGCGGGTGGGAGGGGACAACGCTAGTGATGGGGGTTCCTCTGTCAGTGGCCACCACGTGGCAGGATGGCTGCAAATCCAAAGCTGAAACTACACTACAGCTAGCGATAGTACACTACTGGCCATTAAAATTGCTACACCAAGAAGAAATGCAGATGACAAACGGGTATTCATTGGACAAATATATTATACTAGAACTTACGTGATTACATTTTCACGCAGTTTGGGTGCATGGATCCTGAGAAATCAGTACCCAGAACAACCACCTGTGGCCGTAATAACGGCCTTGATACGCCCGGCCATTGAGTCAAACAGAGCTTGGATGGCGTGTACAGGTACAGCTGCCCATGCAGCTTCAACACGATACCACAGTTCATCAAGAGTAATGACTGGCGTATTGTGACGAGCCAGTTGCTCGCCCATCATTGACCAGACGTTTCCAATTGGTGAGAGATCTGGAAAATATGCTGGCTAGGGCAGCAGTCGAACATTTTCTGTTTCCAGAAAAGCCCATACAAGACCTGCATCATGCGGGCGTGCATTATCCTACTACAACGTAGGATTTTGCAGGGATTGAATGAAAGGTGGAGCCACGGGTCGTAACACATCTGAAATGTAATCTCCACTATTCAAAGCGCCGTCAATGCGAACAAGAGGTGACCGAGACGTGTAACCAATGGCATCACATACCATCACTCCTGGTGATACGCCAGTATGGCGATGACGAATACACGCTTCCAATATGCGTTCACCGCGATGTCGCCAAACACGGATGCGAACATTACGATGCTGTAAACAGATCCTGGATTGCCATTCGTGCACCCAGGTTCGTCGTTGAGTACACCATCGCAGGCGCTCCTGTCTGTGATGCAGCGTCAAGGGTAACCGCAGCCATGGTCTCCGAGCTGATAGTCCATGCAGCTGCAAACGTCGTCGCACTGTTCGTGAAGATGGTTGTTGTCTTGCAAACCTCCCCATCTGCTGACTCAGGGATCGACGTGGCTGCACGATCCGTTACAGGCATGCGGATAAGATTCCTGTCATCTCGACTGCTAGTGATACGAGGCCTTTGGGATCTAGCACGGCGTTCCGTATTACCCTCCTGAACCCACCGATTTCATATTCTGCTAAAAGTCATTGGATCTCGACCAACGCGAGCAGCACTGTCGCGATACGATAAACCGCAATCGCGATGGCTACAATCTGACCTTTATCAAAGTCGGAAACGTGACGGTACACATTTCTCCTCCTTACACGTGGCATGACAACAACGTTTCACCAGGCCCCGTTAGTCAACTGCTGATTGTGTATGATAAATTGGTTGGAAACTTTCCTCATGTCAGCATGCTGCAAGTGTCGCCACCGGAGCCAACCTTGTGTGAATGCTCTGAAAAGCTAACCATTTGCATGTCACAGTATCTTCTTCCTGTCGGTTAAATTTCGCATCTGTAGCACGTCATGTTCGTGGTGTAACAACTTTAATGGCCAGTAGTGTATTAACAGGTTACGGCAGTAGTTCACATTGTATACAACGTTGTGCACAATGATACAGAAAATGGGCTACAGAGTCGAGCAGCAACTGTTGTCGCAGAAAAGCTTGACAGGAGCAGAAACAATTAGTGAACAAGATGACACAACATACAGTTTACTTAACATGTATTTCTCCGAACGAACAAAGACTCGTTGCAGATAATGCAGTGAGAAATAGAGTTCAGCTATCACAATGTCATTTCGGATGTCGCTCACTGTACATAGGATGAACGATGGTGTTGTATCGGAGAGGCTCCAAGTGGAAGAGTCCTGTGTGCCTGCCGCCATACAATGGCAGAGGGCGTTCGTGGTAGTGAGACGCTGAAGATGTGCCTCAGTGGGCGCAAGCCATTGGTTCCACCAGATCCTTCGATACCATTACTGGCATCTAACGGAAACTTGCAGCTCCGTTACCAGCTGTAGAATACCAGTAGGATGGTATCGATAGACGATAACGCAGTTCAACATCTTCATAACTTCTGATCAGAGTGCCAAACCAGAAGATTATTGCATAAACAACAGTGCCAGCGCCTTTTAACGGATGAAGTGTACAGCTCGGCAAGCAAACAGCAGAGTAATGCGGCCACCCGTTTGGCACACAGGGATAGACTCGCCCAGTGCTGAGAATGAGGAGTTGTTCCTGCACATGAGGTAAGTTATTGTCGCGTGAGCTCTGAACGCCACAATGATTTTCTCGGATTTCTAAGATCGTTCCTAACTCATCTAGTTCGGTTAAAACCAACATATTACACGCTGAAGTGCTAGAAACGGGAGAAGTGCAACCACTAATTGGTGCCTGTGTCCTCCGTATTGGGCCGTGCGTAATACCAGGCACAGCACTTCTGTAGTACGTGAAACGCCCGGCAGTAAAAATGCAGTAGGGTAAATAAACCAAAGAGTGCCCAGTCCCAAAGACAGCGGAGTCTGTGTACCTGTGCAGGGACAGCGAAAAAGTACAAAGAAGGGCAGCTCGTTTTGTATTATCACTAAATAGGGGAGATAGTGTCACAGACATGATACGTGAATTGGAGTGGCAATCATTAAAGCAAAGGCATGTTTCATTGCGACGGGATCCTCTCATGTAATCTCAATCACCAGTTTTCTCCTACGATTGCTAAAGCATTCTGTTGGAACCCACCTACATAGGGAGAAATGATCATCACGATAAAATAAGAGAAATTAGGGCTCGCACAGAAAAATTTATGTGCTCGTTTTTCCCGCGTGCCGTTCGAGATTGGAACAGTAGAGAGAGAGCTTGAAGGTGGTTCATTGATCCCTCTACCAGGCACTTTGTTGTCAATAGCAGAGTAATGACGTAGATGTAGATGTACCTGACAGTTGACTTACCTGATCAGATCGCCACTGACGTAGTTGTGTTCAGAGTGGTATCAGAAATACTTCGTAGGTGTTGTGTGAAGAAATCCTGTATTTCTGAAGTGAAACAGGTAAGAATCACTTTTCAGCTTTCTTGGTGTAGTTCTAGTACTCTGTTGCATAAGTTATACACAGAATACATGGGCAATAGCCCTTAATTTCTGATTGCATTTTGATGGGCTGCCTTGCAATCTATCATACTGCAACTACATGTTTTGCAAGTGTAACGTATGCTACCATCTGTTGACTTCGCTTGGAATCATTGTTTCTGTAGGGAAGAGTGCGTACATTCTCTTTGAGGTTCGTTGGTTGTCTGATTTGGGGGAGGAGACGAAACAAGGAGGCCATCGGTCCCATCAGATTAGGGAGGGATAGGGAAGGAAGTTCGCCGTTCTCTGCCAAAAAATGGTTCAAATGGCTCTGAACACTATGGGACTTAACATCTGAGGTCATCACTCCCCAGAACTTAGAACTACGTAAACCTAACTAACCTAAGGACATCACACACATCCATGCCCGAGGCAGGATTCGAACCTGCGACCGTAGCGGTTTCGCGGTTCCAGACTGAAGCGCCTAGAACCGCTCGGCCACGACGTTCAGCTGCAAAGGAACCATCCCGATATTTGCCAGAAGCGATTTAAGGAAATCATGGGAAGCCTAAATCAGGGTGGCCGGACACGGTTCGTCCGCCTGAATGCGAGCAAGAGTGCTAACCACTGCGCCATCTCCCTCAGCCTCTTTTTAGGCCCCAACTGCTAATTTTTGCCTCTTGAGTACGTTGTGGAGACCGAAGGATATGTTTTGTTTCTGAATGACTTCAAATTTAGTACGAAAATCGGACAGGAAGCTCATCTAAATTGAAGAGCTGCTCAATAAGTTCAGGCAACGAATTGAAAATGGAGAAAGCAAACAAAGGTTGCCGCTGCTCTTGGTACGAAGGAGTCTGCTCTAAGGAAAAGACGGAAAGATGTGTGTAGAGATTTTAGCATTTTCAGAGGACTGGATCCAGTGCCTAGAGAGTGGGAGATGGTGGTACGAACAGTGCTCTTTATTTGAGGGTGATATTACGTTCACTTGTAACATTTGCTAAATTAGTACTCTTTGCGCATGTTTTGCGTATTGTTAAGGGCTGGGTTTTTTCTTTTTGTAGTTTTGAGAAGTTCAATAAAAGTATTATCTCTGTGCTACTGTAGTTTTCTGAACATGTAGATTTTCTGTTAATAAATATAAACCTAAAATAATTTTGTTTTCCTATTAACAATGACCCAGTTATTTAAGGTTATTCCTTAACTTCGCATTCTTAGGTACTGTTTCCCTAACGTGGAGGAGAATGTTGCACCTTGGTACATTTTTCCAACTTTCGTCTCTAACTAAGTCCTGTAATAGGTTTAAAATCATGCTACTCACTTTTTGTGTGCTGCAGTCTTTTTGTGGAATTACAAGTGAGCCGTGCCGGCTCGCATCGATTGGTCGATCGGGTCGGCACGGTGTGATCTTTGGGCTCGGCAGTTTGACGTGGCTTTTGACCGCGACGGGCGTGGGGGCTGGAAAGGGGACCCGGAGAGCCACGCGGCGCGTGAGAATCGGAGGCGAGCGTGGCTGAGCAGGCCGGACACGACGCAGAGGTAGTGGTGCGTCTGACACGTTTGCGAGACCGAACCTGGCCCTGATTTGGATCTGTAAAGGATTTCATAAAAGATTTGGTGAGAATTGCTTGTCATGTTTTTGGTGCGCATATTATACTGATCCTTGCTTCCCAAGTATCGGCAGCATGACCGGAAACTGTTGTCGTGCACACCAAAAGGTCCCCTCTATTAAGTGCTGTTTAAGTAAACACGCGGGGCGCGGACGGCGGAGGGAGCGCGCCGCGGGCGGAGGGTATTTAAATCGGCCGCCGCCGCGACCGAACCCAGTTCCCCCTGAGCAGCCATAGCGTACGGATCTCCGTGCCGGCACGTTCACAGGAGCTCAGTCTGTCAGTTCACCTGATGATGGCGACATGTTTGATCGCCGAAATATTGTACCCGTTGGACACTATAGACCGGCAGTACACCCGTGGATATTTTGATTATCAAATACGTCGGGAGAAACTCAAGAATCACACGTGTTCTTGTGTTTGATGCAAGGTTTATCTGGATTTTGTGATGTGATACAGTCCGAGTAAGCGAGGTGTATTTATTTGTACTATTGCTGTTCGGAGTGACGCACAACATAAGCCAGTATGGTGAAACTGTAATATTTTTCCTGGTACAGTGAGCCGTGTGGACGTTGTTATAGTTGGTTCAAAGCACAGGCTCAACATTGAATCTGTACGTTCTGTGTTACCTAATTGCATTACTTGTTCGCTCGTAAACAGTGAAATGGTAGCCTTACTTGACTGTTTAAGTGTATCAGTATCCTGTTAAGGGGTAATTTAAATGAGTTCCCCACTTGCAGTGAGCATATGTTAACCTACTAGTGTAGTTTAAATTTCTAAGCTGACTTGGTATTATGCTATTGGAGTTATCTCCCCCCCCCCCCCCCCCCCCCCGTTTCTCTGAAACTGTGTAGTAGCACGGGGTCTAAGACCTCTTTTTCAGTGTGTTGTAGTGTCCTGTGTGCGGCACCCTGTCCAGCTCGGCCGCCTGCTGTGGGTTCTGTCTAGGTGTAGCAGCCTCTTGTATGGGTCCAGTGGGCCCCCCTTCGGCTACTTGAATTAGCCGGTGCCTATGTGACGTCACCTGCTTTGAAAATTTGTCACGAAGGGGCGTATCTGTTTGTATTTTATTAAAAAAAACATTTTGCGATATCCATGATTGGTTAAGCTTTATCTCATTATTGGAGTCTCCTTTTGCGAGTTTTACTGTGTACAGAATTTAATTAACTTCCGAATTACTTAATGCCTGTTTAAAGATTAAATGTTGTTGTTTGAATAGGGCGTTTCCCCGTGCTTATAAGGATTCTTTGCTAATTTACGTTATAACAAAAATTTTAAAGATCAAATTTTATTCCCTAAAGAAAAGTTTAATAAAAGTGTTGTTGTTACAAACAGTGAATGTTGCTTATGTGACACGGCCCTCTCGCTCAACAGCAGTTGCCTGATTAGGGTGGACTGACCACCACAACAAGAATTACTCAAGATTAAGGTTTCTCGAAATGTGAAAGCACTCTGGAAGGGACAATACGGTCAAAAACTATGAACTATGTTAAGCTGAGACCCCAATAGAGCAAGATGCTCTCAAGTGGCCCACCTGTTACCTTTCAGGAACGGGCATGAGAAGTATATATAAAAAAAAAGTGTTGTAGTAGAGAAGAACTAACGCTTCGGTAAGGAGAGCTCAGCAGCTTCGAATAACTGGTCGTTAGATGTCACTTGCGTAACAAATCCATCAGGGACTCTTGAACCCCTTATAGTTCACCAAGTCGACTGTTGGTGGCGGGATTGTGAAGTGCAAATGCGGATGAACAGCCACAGATAAACGAAGACAGGCAAAACTCTTGTGGTGACGAACAGGCACCGCAGGGTGGTTGTAAAAAATCGCCTGAAATCAGAGGAAGGAGTTTCACAGTGCTATCAGCAGTCCTGGTCGCACAAAGACTGGATAAGAAGTTAAAAAGAATGAAGCTTAAATATGGAGCAGTTACTCACACGACACACGTTTCCACTACCACTGCCAACCAACGCTTGAGGTGGTGTAGAGAGTGTCGCCACTGGTCACTGGATGACTGGAAACCAGTAGTTTGGAGTGTCGAATCTCGCTGTACCACGTGGCAATCCGAGAACGGAATCTGAGTTTGGTGAATGTCTGGATACCGCTACGTATTTACTGTCATGTGAAGTGTAGTCCTAACAGTGACATATGGAGGAGGTGGTATTACGATGTGGGGTGCTTTCAGTGGTTCGAGTCTGGTCCCGTTACTGTGCTTAAGAAAATGCTAAATGTGGGAGGATGTGAACACGTTGTTAGCACTGTGCACTGCGTATGGCAGAGGGACAACTCGAAGACGATGACTACTATGATGCAACAACGTCTGTCAAATAATGGTCTGTGGAAAAGAGTGTTCCTGAAATGGACTGTCCGGCCTTGCGTCACCATCTGAACCCTTTGGGATGAGTCAGAACGCTGACTTCGCTCAAGACTGCAACATCCAACATCATTTCCCCTGGTTTCGGCTTATGACAATTAATGGGTTGCCATTCCTCCGCAGACTTTCAGACACCTTATTGAAACTGTCCCCAGCGGAGTTCAAGGCATCATAGAGGCGAAGGTTGGACTCAGTATGTTAATACTCACTAGTACGTGTCGAGATATTGTTAATAATATAGTCTATATCATTATTTGTATTTTCCGCTCTGTAGATGATGAAGACTGATACCCATACCAGAGTCTAACCTAATAGTCGCGACACTTCGCCTCTATTTTGTTGCCTAAGGCGCCAGCAGCGCCCCAAGCGGCCAGTAACTTAAACTGTGAGTTCGGCGCGATCGTAAAAGCGAATAGCGGTTGTTTATTTTGATTTCTACAATGGTTTTTACAAGCGGGAGCGTTTGTAGTGCAATAAATTTCAGCAACAACAGGAAGAAGACACCTCAACTGTCTTTATTTAGGTTTCCTAAAGATCCTAGGAGTTATATACCATCATGTTGCTAAACTGTATCGGCAGAATTCACTTGCAAACTACATGTGTATTAATGATTAATGTTTCGTTTTAGGAGCAGAAAATGGCTGGTTAATATCAGACGAGAAGACCTTATGAAAAAAGACCAAGTTTTCCCGTATAACAATATTAGGTTTTGTTCGCTACATTTCGAACAGAACAACTTCATGAACGCAGACAACAATAAACTAGTGTGGAATGCAGTACCCACGCTGTTTGACATCCCAAATAAGCCACCTGAACTGACGATGAAGAGGAAACTGCCACAAACATTCGACAATCCATCTAACGCTGTAAAACAGTCCTGTGACACAGCAGCAGCCAGTTCAGCTCTCCATGTATCAAGCCAGATTCGTGTGAATCGTCAACACCTTGGCGATGAAGTGGTTAGATTAAGTGCAGTTATTCGGGTCTTGCAAAAGCGTAATGCTTGGTATGTATTTTATTCACTTCATTTGTTAGTCACTTAATTTTCCTTACTTCCTTCGTGTGGTGACATTATTTTGCTAGCACCTTCTTCACTGACAGACTGTTTGAAAATTATTCAAATGTTTGGTTTTGTGTGAAATGTAATGTAATCAGCTCATTATAATAATAAAATAAAGATGAAGGTCGTACTTGCGGCAACAGGCGACAATGACAAACACAGTACGCCTGCAGAACGATAAATGAGCTGTCGATCGCTTTTGCATGTAGAGGTACGTGTCGGTGCTTCTTACGTGTGAATCTGTGCGTTTATATTCCTTTGGTATCAACGAGGTAAGCTGCAATTCTATCCAACGTCACTAGTGTTTCTTCACGAATGTGTTGTAGCTTGCCACTCGATTCATGGTTTTTGTCCATACCTGCGCTTTTTTGAATCATTTTTAGAAACATATATGTCTTCTGATACTACAAAAACCCTTGGAGGCAAGAAAATGACTCAAATATTTCGTAACTTACGTAGGAAATGGATGCAAAACGAACATTATGTTGATGTTCACCTTACTCGCCGCTTGGAGCGCTAGTGTTTCTCCATGTGTCAAACGGTAACAACTTTTACAGCACTGAGTGTCACGACTGTTATGTTATACTGTGCCCATACTGAAACATTTATGTATTCTGCAAGGCAATGGATTACTTAATCATCTTGCGGTGCAGTTCTTCTTGTTGTCTCTGTGCTTGCTAAGAAAATGGCCGCCTTATGCAAGACACCTTTTTCTTTTGTTTCACCCATACATGTCTCAGCACTTCTGTGCTATCGTCAGTGGGTTCTATTTTTATTTTTAACTGTAAATTTGTTGTTAACATATTAACATTTGTGTTGTTTACAACATTATGTAAAAGTTCCATTTACAAATTAACTGGCGAAAAGTTGATGTAAGCATAAGTAACATACCTTACATGATGTTATTGTCCATTTATTTTGTTAGCTGTTCTGCTACACAATATACAACTTGTCATCTACGAACAGCAAAAACGTAATCTATTTTCTGTTTGTTATGCATTTACGAACGGAAATAAGACTGTGTCACATTTTCCGTCTGTAACTTCCGGTTTCGAAATTGTGGTGCGTTCTCCTGTGTTGTTGGCGAACTAAATAGGCTTACTTCTTTGCCTCTGTTCGCGTGGCAATGCACTTTTTCCGATTACTCAAAACATAGGCTGAGTTTTCGCTGCCATTACGTGTTGTTGTGGCTGTGTGGCGTTCATTTGTTTCGTAGCGTGTTCTGCTGGGTGAGGCGCGCGAGTTTGAATTGTATTTGGCGTTAGTGGTGTGTGGTTTTGTGTGTTGTGTGAAGAAAGAGAGAGAGAGAGAGAGAGAGAGAGAGAGAGAGAGGTTTTTTTGTGGTGTGTGTGTTACTTGTATAGTACTTCTATTGTGGCGAAGAGGGTTTTGTTGCACAGTGATGTGTGTTCATTGAGTACTTTCTTTCCTTGGGTTATTGATTTTTGGAGGTGGTAGTTTTCTTCTATAGTTAATTTTTGGTATAGGCTGCTGCTAGTTTTTAGGATATAAAGCTCAGTTTCAATGTTTGTTGGGTGGTGGTTGTGTGCTATCAGGTGGTCTGCAAATGTTGAGTGTGTGCTATTGCTTTTCAGTGCACTGAGGTGTTCATTGTATCTGGTTCTGAAGGTCCTACATGTTTGGCCCACGTATACAGATTGACAGCAGTTGCGAGTAAGATGGTAGATGCCAGACTGGGTGTATTTGTCAGTGTTGGTGGTATTTCTTCGCAGTCTGCTCTGTATTGTGTCGTTGGTTCTGTAAGCTATGTTGAGTTCTTCTTTCTTTAGTATATTACCCACCTTGTGTGTGACTTTGTTGTTGTAAGTCATTATGTGCCATTTGTTGCTTACTGTCTGCTGATTTGTTGTGTGATGAGTTGTGTTTGTATGTGTGTGTGTTTCATGTTTATGTGCTGTTTGTTTTTGTAATTTGTGGCTTATTTTGTCTACTTTCTTTGCGTCATATCCATTCTCTTGTGCAATTTGTTTTATCGTGTTCAGTTCTTGTGTGTAGTCATGCTTGTTCATGGGTATTTTGTTCAGCCTGTGAAGTAAATATCTGAAGCTGGCTTCTTTGTGAGTTGTGGGGTGATTGGTTTGGTTATGAATAATGTTGTAAACAACACAAATGTTAATATGTTAACAACAAATTTACAGTTAAAAATAAAAATAGAACCCACTGACGATAGCACAGAAGTGCTGAAACATGCATGGGTGAAACAAAAGAAAAAAGGTGTCTTGCAAAGGTGGAACTTCTCATCCCATCCCCCAATGGATTTCTTAGTACGAATTGGAGGAGACGCCATAAATTTAACGCTCCAGAGATACGCACGGCCGGGACAACGCTCATAATCGCAGAGACCTGTTGAATACACAACCGCGACAGAGTAGGGGGGCCAAATTAAGCGCAGCTTATGTGTTCCATTTGTAATCGATGAAGAAGTTAGCGCGCGGGCAACGTAATTGGACGTGAAATATAAGGAGGGCTATTCAGGAGGGTCGGCCTATTTCGAGCGCAATAAACAGCGCGTCGGGTGAGTTGGCAGGCCTGGCGCAGCAGGTGCGCGGGCGTGTGATTTACCGGGCCGGCAGGCCGGTCACCTGTCCGCCGCTGGATTTACCGTCTCAACGCCTCATTACCGCCATTGTGGCGGCGCCGCGGCCGCGGCCCGGGGAATTCCCGCCGGCGCCAGTAGGTACTGCAGGGGTGGCCAGCGCTCCGTCTGGAGTCCGTGGGAAGCGGGGAGCCGCCTCTACCTGCCGCCTCCGTATGACGCGGGCTGTGCAGGCACTGTCTGCTGCGAGGGTTGTCCGTGCCTGAGCCGTCGGGACATGGACCGTGCATCTGAACGTTGAGCGTTGAGCGTGCCGAGTTTCTGACGCCATAGCGTGGAATAGCACGTTGGGCAGTCTTTCCGAACGTGCAGGGCAATATCTGACATTTCAGATATACTGAGCGCGCGTCTGAGAGTTGACCAATGAGATGGCGCAACACCACCTACGTCACACGGACGCCGTGTCCCTTCAGTACAGAGTTGTGAGGCGCCATATTAGCAATCATTTCCAGCCTATATGTATATATGCCGTTTCTGAGCAGCAGCAAATTGAGAATCACTGGAAAATCCATTGTTAGTTGTGTGGTTCGTTCCAATAAAATAATGAGAAACATCATATTCGTGGCAAAAGAATTATTGTGACTTCTGTATTATGAGAGTAGGCTATTTGAAGGCGAGACACACTGACAATCCACCTAAAACGCATTGTTATTGGTACAATTTGTTATAATTAAATTTCAGTTAGCAACATAATTATCTACGATAAACGTTTATAGCAAGTTCGAATCCAATATAATTTAGTGCAAGGAGCGTGCTGTTGGTTTATCGTAACCATTACAATCCAGACATGAGTTTTTGTTGGGGCGGTAGTTTGCGTCTAATACTTCCAAATTTTCTTTTCCTGTCATTCGCGTTTTTATTAGCTTCTGATACTTTATTATTAGTTCAATATAAGTATATGCTACAATTTTTGATATGTAAATATAAATTCAACTTTTTTTGAGGGGTGACTGTTCGATTGGCTTAATCTACAGGACAGCATGCGCTGCTAGTATAAAACTATTTTGCTCCTTTTTCTTTTACGCTTCGTAATTCACATGTTGCAAAGATTCTGCTACTGGGTAGGAACAGTGAGCAAATAAGCCTGGCCTTGGGGTTTTGCTAAAATGTGGAAATGATGAAATAAAGTTTATCTTATGCGGAGAAGGATTCCAGATTTGTACCGCACTGTTTGTAATGGAACTTTTATAAGTCTGTGTCCTTATTGATTGGACAAAGTACTTTCCTTTCCGTGGACGATGGAGGAAATGTGCGTTTTAATAGAGCTAATGTGGGAATTTTACGCGCGCCCGTTGAGTCAACAGTGTGATTTATGAACTAGAAACATCCCTCAACTGCGGCTGGAGCGCGTTGCGATCGCGTATACCACGTTGGGGCCCACGTACCGTATGAACAAGTCGCATCGTTCCTGAGCGTTCAGCAGCACGTTGAACTTACCACGTTCAAAGTTAACGTTCGACAGCGCGGTCCGTGTGCCGACGGCATTAGGATTGCCAGATGTCCCTACTTTCAGATTAAAGAAAAATACTTCCAGGGCGGGGCTTTGTACCCAATTTCGGATTTCAGATAAATATTTCCATACTACCTATTTTTCCCAGAATTCTTGCGTGAATCTGTATTTCAGTTCCACATGTTAAGCGGAATCACAAAAGTTATTACTATCACAGTTGACTGAGTCCATAGAGGAATATTATTGCGCAGAAGCGCTGCTGACTTTCCAATATTTTCAATTATCTCAGTTCAGTTTAAGGTTTGCAGCCACTTGTTTCTCTGTTTGTCTGTCTGAGTCGTATCGGGGTTAATTTGTTATTAAGTTAGTTTATTACTTTAAGTGCACTCAACATGAGAAAGAGCAAGCGTTCATTCTGAGAAACGAAGACGGTTCTACATACACTACTGGCCATTAAAATTACTGCATCACGAAAATTACATGCTACACACTCGAAATTTAACCGAAAGGAAGAAGATGCTGTGATATACAAATGATTAGCTTTTCAGAGCATTCACACAAGGTTGGCGCCGGTGGCGACAACTACAATGTGCTGACATGAAGAAAGTTTCGAACCGATTTCTCATACACAAACAGCAGTTGACCAGCGTTGCCTGGTGAAACGTTGTTGTGATGCCTCGCGTAAGGAGGAGAAATGCGTACCATCACGTTTCCGACTTTGATAAAGATCGGATTGTAGCCAATCGCGATTTTAGTTTATCGTTTCGCGACATTGCTGCTTGCGTTGGTCGAGAGCCAATGACTGTTAACAGAATATGGAATCGGTGAGTTCGGGAGGGTAATAGGAAACGCCGTCATGGATTCCAACGGCCTCGTATCACTAGCAGTCGAGATGACAGGCAACTTATCCGCAAGGCTGTAGCCGCCCGGAGTAGCCGTGCGGTGCTAGGCGCTACAGCCGGGATCCGAGCGACTGCTACGGTCGCAGGTTCGAATCCTCCCTCGGGCTTGGATGTGTGTGATGTTTTAGGTTAGATTTAATTAGTTCTACGTTCTAGACGACTGATGACCTCAGAGCCATTTGAACCGCATGGCTGTAACGAATCGTGCAGCCACGTCTCGATGCCTGAGTCAACAGATGGAGACGTTTGCAAGACAACAACCATCTGCACGAACAGTTCGACGACGTTTGCAGCTTCATGGACTATCAGCTCGGAGACCATGGCTGCGGTTAGCTTTAACGCTGCATCACAGACAGGAGCGCCTGCGATGGTGAACTCAACGACGAACCTGGGTGCACGAATGGTAAAACATCATTTTTTCAGATGAATCCAGGTTCTGCTTGCAGCATCATGATGTTCGCATCCGTGTTTGGCGACATCTCGGCGCAAATTGGAAGTGTGTATTCGTCATCACCATACTGGCTATCACCCGGTGTGATGGTATGGGGTGCCATTGATTACACGTCTCGGTCACCTCTTGTTCGCATTGACGGTACTTTGAATAGTGCACATTACATTTCAGCTGTTTTACGACCCGTGGCTCTACCCTTCATTCGATCTCTGCGAAACCCTACATTTCACCAGGATAATACATGACCGCATGTTGCAAGTCCTCTACGAGCCTTTCTCGATACAGAAAATGTACGACTGCTGCCCTGGCCAGCACATTCTCCAGATCTCTCACCAATTTAAAACGTCTGGTGAATGGTGGCCGAGCAACTGTCTCGTCACAATACACCAGTCACTTCTCTTGATGAACTGTGGTATCGTGTTGAAGCTGCATGGGCAGCTGTACCTGTACACGCCACCGAAGCTCTGTTTGACTCAATGCCCAGGCGTATCAAGACCGTTAATTCGGCCAGAGGTGGTTGTTCTGGGTACTGATTTCTCACGATCTATGCACCCAAATTGCGTGAAAATGTAATCACATGTCATTTGTAGTATAATATATTTGTGCAATGAATACCCGTTTATCACCTACATTTGTTCTTGGTGTAGCAATTTTAATGGCCAGTAATGTAAAACGAGGAAGAAGTATGAAACACATCATGAATATGTAAGTGTTACGTTTCCATTGCACGTGGGGGAAGAGCATGTCTTAAGTATCATTTAGCTAGCGTAAAGCATAAATCAAACAAGTACCCCGCTAGCACTTAAATAAAAAATGGACAGTTACTTCTTTTAAACACGTCAAATTAGAAAGAGCAGCGGAATTAGCAGTGTGCAGTCATACTGTCAAACCACATACGTCTTTAAAATCAGTGGACCGTAGTTGTAGGCTAAGATACAAACTTTTTAATGACTCCGAAAGAGCAAAAAATGATACACTATTTTTCAATGTCTGTGTTTCACCGTGCACTACGCAATGTGCTTCAGACATGCATGCATATCTGAAGGGACAGATACTGCTACGATCTGCAGCTGTATGAAATGAAGAAATGTATTAGCAACTGCGAATTCGATTAGACGTAAATTGCACATGGTGACATATGGTCGGTCCGCGATGTGCGCTGGGACACATAAAGTTATTAAAGCGGCCGTTCGCTTAGTGGGGGAGATCCAGTTTCGATTCCTGGTCAGGCACAAAATTTCATAACACCAGTAAACTGTGCAACTGAAGTCTTATCGTATTCGCTATTGTCAATACATTTCCTCCACTTCATACAGCTGTAGATCGTACCAATGTCTGTTCTTTCAGGTATGCTTGTGCATGGCTACATCCTCAACAGCGCCTACTTCTTCCCCCCTCAATTGACTGAACAGTTGCTGCTTTTTGAGGTGGCTGGGAAGATCACCTGCTTATGTGAGCCACTTCTCTCCTAGCGTAAGTCGCTTGCTGCAGCAGTTCGCAGTTTCCCGAGTAAAAGGGGTAATTTGCTCGCGACTTTCACTATTTTTAAGTTTAAGAGAAGTGTCCCAGTTTGTCCCGGTTTCTGCTTCCCAAATTACGTCCATCTTTGGCCAGTTTAAGAGAAATTTCCTGGTTTGTCAGACAGAAATTATGATGTGACCACTTTCTCCCTGACTGATTGTTATGAAAGGTGTCAGATGGATAGAGAGGTCTAGAGTACTGCAGGAATGTTTGTTTATTGACTAGTGTAACGCACAAGCTAAACCTCCTGTCTTGTTAGCCAATGCACATAATTTTGTTCTATAGCCGTTTCAAGAACAGTAATTGGTAAATGGTTAAATGCGTTTACACTGAGGAATAATAAAGGTTGACTGGTACTGACCTCATTTATTAAAAAAAACATTGGTTGAGTACAACACTTGTTGTCCCCAAAAACAGAACGACCGACTTCCTCCTTAACTGACCCCTAGAAGCACACACTGTGAGACGTTACTCCATCCTACCATAGTGACTGCAACAGCTTAAAATACGTCAATCATGAAGTTTTTGTATGCTACGTCAACTACTCATTATATGTAAACAATGGTTTGATATGCACGAAGTCAAAGTGTAATGATAAAAAGTGACTGTTACCCACAAGATACGAATTATTCGTCAACATACATACAAATGTATATGTTAATTGAACGCAAATTAAAAAAAGAAAAGATAAAGAAAAATGAGAGGAAACATCGAAACTTGTAATAATAGTCTGTATCTACTAACCGTCAAAGTAAAAATGCAAGTGAATCATAAAAATTTCATTCTACGATATCTGCAGTTCAAAAGTGAAAGACTGGATCTGCCCAGTCATGGTTAATTACGAGCTAATCGTTTTATAATACTGCCCTTATTAGATGCTCAGTTCAACAGACCAAACATCAGTTATTTTTAAATGGGATGCCGCTATTCCTTGTGCAGCATCCTCTAAGTCATGTTCTTTCAATACATTTGCATTTATCATCTATAGCTGAGATTTGTGAAGAAATATACAAAGCTAAGTTTTGATAATAATTATTAGAAATAAGCATTCTATTAAAAACTAATAGAAAAAATATTCCAAATCAAACAATACTGAACATTCACAAGGGCAGGGATTCCAGTCACAAATCACTCATCGCAGTAACAAACATTCCCGTCAATCAACTCCGTTTTCAAATTTTAAAGAGACAACGCACGTCACAGTTTTCTTATTTTCCTTCGCGTACTGTAGTAATATAGTTTAGTGTTTTGTCTTGTTACGCAGCACCAAGACCAAACCTCCTCAATGTCTTATTGCATTGGATCTCAGTAGTTCCAGTTCTTTACACATACAACTAACCGAAATTAGTACTTATCTGCAACTCACTCATTCAGTACATCTGTCCTTTGTTTTGTAAACATAACCGCCTTTTCTTGCTGCAACTGTAATTTATTTTCCCATAGCCGTTTTTCCTACTCTAAGGCGTCTTCAGTGGATCTAGAACGATGCAGTTTGCTTTTAGATCACTAAACAGTTCGCGTCACGGTTTTTTATGTAAAAAAGTAATTACTTACAGTTTGTTGGCATTTGCATTTCCTCTCATCTGGTGTGGAGGTCGCACTACCGCTTCATTTCCGGAACATAAGCACATTTCTATAATCCGAACTTTTTCTTTCACACTTGTAAGCGTATTGTCATAACACTGGCTTAGTTGTGGAGTATCTTTGCGCGCAGTCGCGTCTGTCGAGTCGAGCACGGGACACGTATCTGTTACGTTGTGTAGTGTGTAGCTCTGCTTGTGAGAGGTATTGTTAGCATGGATGTTGAAGTGTTGCTACAAGTGTTATTACAATAAAGTGATAAAATATGCAAGTGATTCAGAGGCAAGTGCGTCAAGAAGTAATTTAAAAATGAGCAGTGCTGCTGATAACGTATTTGTGTATCCTCTCGTTGCGTGACGTACTATACAGTATCAATCATCAGCGCCGTGGTCGGTCTCTCAGAATGAACTAATGTGAATCAGCAAAAATTTGTTACCATAAAAGAGTGCAAGCGAGTGCATGTCTTGTAGCGAGCGTGAGAACGTGTGTTCGGTCATCGCGTTTCCGCATCATCAACAATCACCCGTGTTGTGTCGGTTACGCGTACGCTCGTCCGCGTGATATTGTGGACTGGTAATCATCAAGATTGTTAATTGGGATAAACATTTACGACTTAGAGTGTAAACAGTGCAACCTGAAATTTCCACATCGTCTCGGAATATAGATGTTCATACCAGAGGTAGAACAGTGTTGTGGTTAACGTTGAGTGGCTCCCCCTGACTCGCTTGCATATTTCGATAGATGATTTCAGGCAAGCCAGTGTGGAGCAGAGCAGTACGACCGCCGCGGGATATCAGGTACGTGGTGTGGACAGGGCGCACGGTTTAGAAACGGTCGGAACGACAACCACTTTAAGGTACCACGCCACCCAATTGTACCCCCGGGCGTGTTACACACTGTTCTCCATGTTTCTCCTTCTTCTTTGTGGTGCACTCGCAGCATATGTTGAAAACTAACATATATTCATGATGCTGATCTGTGTCTCTCTCTCTCTCTCTCTCTCTCTCTCTGTGTGTGTGTGTGTGTGTATGTGTGTGTGTGTGTGTGTGTGTGTGTGTGTGTGTGTGTGCCCGTGGGTGGGGATGGGGAGTGGGTTGGTGATTTGAGTTGTAGAGTGCTGAATATGAATGTAATAGCTGTTACAGAGTGACTGAAAGCGTTGATGGTAAACTGATTAGAATTTTCGTTTAAATTTTCAAATGTTCTCAAAGAACTACTGATTACAAAATAAAAGAGCGAAACTGTCAGACTGTTCTATATACTGTAATTCATAATACTTCAACTTGATTTAAGTTCTTCACCGCTCAGAATTTCATCCCCAGAATGGTGCGATATACAATTATCCAGTTCTCATTCTGACCGTACAGGGAAATCTATTATAAATTATCGCAACTAACTGTAAGTAAACACAGTGTGTTCATTAATACGCAGTAACTAAAGCTATCCGCTTGTTACTGCCTTCTGATCTTCAGTGCAGAAAACGGATTTGTAAGATTCCCATGGCAAGCGAAAATAGTACCCACTTCCCCTCCCCACACACATGTATTCCATACGTCGCGACACACCAGGAAGAGTGACGTTCTAATCCAACTTCCCAAAAATCAGCATACGTTTCCATAGGGTACAAAAATAATCACCACCCTTAAAGTTATAAAATCAATAGATGTTACATCCCCAAAATTCTTAATAAACTTTCCAAACATACCCAAACAATATTACTTGATAAAACTGGAAATCAAGGAAAGACATATAAGTAATTAAGCACGGTTAATCATTACTGATACACACTACATTTATATCCAAGTATTTAAGCATTACAGCTCTTCAGGACATAACCGTATATTAAACCTGACAACTGCTTTGGAGGTGACTTAATTTGATATAGGCTCTGGGATGAGACGTCTCCATCATTTCAAACAGTCCATGGCAAACTACCAAAATTTTCTTTATTGCAGGCACATACCTTTCCTTTAGTCCTAGCTCGCACTACATCTCCAACTGAAATTGTGCAGTTCTAAAGCATCGACTGTACTGTGTCCAGCTACTGCAAACTTCGTCGAACTGTTCGTGCAGATGGTTGTTGTCTTGGAAACGTCCCCATCTGTTGACTCAAGGGATCGAGACGTGGCTGCGCGATCCGTTACAGCCATGCGGATATGATGTCTGTCATCTCTACTGCTAGTGATACGAGACTGTTGGGATCCTGCACGGCGTTCCGTATTACCCTCCTGAACCTCCACCGATTCCATATTCTGCTAACAGTCATTAGATCTCGACCAACGCGATCAGCAATGTCGCGAAACGATAAACCGCAAGCGCAATAGGCTACAATCCGATCTTTATCAAAGTGAGAAAAGTGATGGTACTCATTTCTCCTCCTTACACGAGGTATCACAACAACGTTTCACCAGGCAACGCCTGTCTACTGCTGTTTGTGTATGAGAAATCGGTTGGGAACTTTCCTCATGTCAGAACGTTGTAGGTGTCACCACCGGCGCCAACCATGTGTGAATGCTCTGAAAAGCTAATGATTTGCAGATCACAGCGTCTTCTTCCTGTCGGTAAAATTTCGAGTCTGTAGCACGTCATCTTCGTCGTGCAGCAATTTTAATGGCCAGTAGTGTATCATGTCAATGGCCGGGACAGGAGTTTACCGCCTCGCTCAGAATTTATTCCTGACTAGTAGGCTGGAGTTACTAGTTTTTGAAAATTTAGTTTCAGCCCTCTCTAAGTATTACGAGGATCAGGTACAGGTTGCTGCAGCTCGTTACAAGTTCTTTCGATGGCGGAAAAAACCAGAACAGACATGCCGTCAGTGGGTCACTGAGCTTCAGTGTCGACCCGTGTGTCTGCTGAGAAATCATACGCCTGCTCCTTTTCCACGAATAAAAGCAAAATTGCCCTTCACGGAATATAACTTGCTTTGCTTGGAAAAGAGCACTTGCTTTGCTTGTAGAAAGCCAGGTCATGTATAGTCTGTGTGGTTGCAAAAGAAAGACCTCTACCCACGTTCGTTCTTCTAAGCTCGGGGCACCTTCTCAGTCAGTGAAGGCACTTTCTCGTAAACCAGCTATCGTTACTAGTAAGGACCAAATTCGAGATGTGCCTCCAGCGCACCCAAGTTTTGTGCAACGACAGTCAAACGACTGTTCGTGAACTTAGTGACTGCGGGACGCTGTGTGCAACTTCAGTGAGACACTGGCGCTTCCATTACATTGTTTAGTCGTGCCACTTAACGAACAGTTGGGCTCGCCACTGTTGACAAAATCTTGCACGCACCTCGCTGCTTGGAATGGTCAGGACATTCCAGTGCTTGGCACGTATAGTTTGCCTGCCACATTCCGGTCTCACACAAGAACAGTAACATTTATAATTTTGCGTTCGCGGGACTTTAAAAATATGTTTGTGTTACATTCTTCTGATTTGTTTGCTCCTCTTGTTTAGCACAATCTACTTTCTGTTTCTGCTTTTCTCCCAAAAGACAGTGTTACTCAGTTGTCTACAGAGTTTTCCGATTTATTTTCTGAAAGAGATTTATTTTCTGAAAGAGATTTATTTTCTGGTAGAGTAAATAATTTTGTGGAGCACATTACAATGAAAGACACTGCACAACTTAAGTTTTACAGGAGCGTTTATTTCCACATGGACTTCGAGACAAAGTTGCAAGTGAACTTAAAGAGTGGCAAGACAGTGATGTTATTGTCCCTCTTTAGGCTCGTCAATGGGCTTCTCCCTTAGTAATCTTACAGAAGCCTTCCGGAAGACTTTGTCTTTGTGTTGACTTATATCCACCTTGAATCCACAAACAATCATTGAAACTTACCCATTGCCTTGCGCTGAGGAAGGACAAGCTTGGTGCAGGCCGCATTTTTCAAAAATTGACTTGTGCTATGCGTATTTGCAAATTCCGGTACATGAGACTCTGAGATTATGGGATTTAACATCTGAGGTCATCAGTGCCCTAGAACTTAGAACTACTTATACCTAACCTAAGGACATCACACACATCCATGCCCGAAACAGGATTCGAACCTGCGACCGTAACGATCTGCTGTATTCCAACGCTATTTAGAACAGCTTAATGTAAAAGTTCCGTTCTGCTCAAATTACTGGGGTGATATCGTGGCGTCAGGACTTACAGTGGAGGAACATATTAGAAACTTCCTTACGCTCTTTAATGTGCTTTCAGCTGCAGGTCTGAATTGCCGCCTGGACAAATGTGCCTTTTTTCAGACTGAAATTTAGTACTTAGGACATGTTTTTAATAGCCAGGTTGTTCATTCCCTTCACTCAGATTTGCTGGCCTTCCTGGACCTCCTTTGTCCTCCAAACGTGACGGAACTGCAGTTGCGGCTCCGTTTTATCGTTTGCGCTGGAAGAAAGGGTTTCAGGATGCATTGGAGAAACATAAAAACGCCTTGTTGAGTGACAGATGCCGGCCGTGGTGGCCGATCGGTTCTAGGTGCTTCAGTCCGGAACCGCGCGACTGCTACGGTCGCAGGTTCGAATCCTGCCTCGTGTATGGATGTGCGATGTCCTTAGGTTAGTTAGGTTTAAATAGTTCTAAGTTCTAGGGGACTGATGACCTCAGATGTTAAGTCCTATAGTGCTTAAAGCCATTTGCGCCATTTGCACTTAAATTTATATTAGAAGTTAACAATTTCCTCTTCTTGAGAAATGCTTTTCTTGCTGCAACCAGCCCGCATTATACATCCTCTGCGCATATCATCAGTTGTTTCTCTCCACAAATAGCAAAACTCAGCCAGTGTCTCCTTTCCTAATACAATATCCTCAGCATCGGCTGATTTAATTCGATTACATTTCATTGCTTTTCGCTTTTCTCGATATTTCTCTATTTTCAACACATTATCCATTTCATTAAACGTTTCTTCCAAGTCCTTTGCTCTCTCCGACACAACTGCAATGTCATCGGCCTACCTTAAAGTTTTCTTTTCCTTTTTTTCCCCTTCTTCTCACTGAACTTTAATTCCCTCTCCTTGATTCCTTTACAGTTTTTTCAACATACACCACTTCAATTTCATATCCTTTGATTCTTATGAGTGTGGTCTGGTTCCTGTAAAACTTCCAAATAAGTTTCCGCTCACCATATTCAACCGTACTATCTCCATAATTTCCAAGAGTCAATATTGTCAAAACAGAACGGGTTGGTCTTCGTCAAAATCTGGAAGCAGCAAGCGATTAATAGCATTTACTGCGTTCTGTCACAAAAATGAACTGTTATTAATCGCTACTGCTTGCAGATGTTCGCCTAAAGTCAGTAGTATAGTGGACCTGTCGAGAGTCAATCTTAGTTCCTTCGTGGAGTCATGAAAGGCGTGTAGTTTCTCACTGTCTTGATTTCATCAGCGAGTGATTGTCGTTGTTACCTAAAATGCTTACAGAATACCACCTGTCATTTCTCATTGGCTGTAGCTATTCGTTGTCGTCTCTTTTTTTACAAATTTTAAGGTCGTTAATGCTAACATGGGAGCAAAGAGATGTCTCATGTGCCATAAGATTATTTAGGAACGAGGAAAGCAAACGTAGCCAACATGAAACTGGTTATATGGAAATAAGAATAGACATATGAGTGTGGAAATATCAATAAAAAGTGAGTGCCCTTTCAAAGCGTCAGTGGAAAAACCTATTTTCTAGCAAGTAAAAAATTACTAGAAAAACAGAAATTTTTTCATCGACCCAGTCATTAGGAACAGCTGCAGAACGAAGATGAGGTTTCAGTTCTCCATTTACATTCTATTTACTGCAGTAGAGATCTGATTGTAGTTGTAGCTGTTGTCGACGTTTTTTAAAAAGTTCGCCATGAAAGAAATCATTGCATTAAATTCTATGCTGGTGCAGTTCAATTAAATAAAACACTGTACTGCAATGATTTAGTAGTTCATTCCTCTCTACAAGATGAGTTATTAGAAAATGTATGCTACTTGAAATGGAAGTCGTTCATCATCTTACTGCATTTATGAATATATTTGCATTCTCACTAGGACAAGACACGGACCGCCTGTGGGGGTGTGGCTGGAAGATTCGCCGCAGCTAAGCAGCACCAATGCTAAACTGATAATCGGCGAACACACGTTATGCTGATGCAAGAATAAGGAACTCTGGGATATACGTCCACACTGCACGAGAAACCGGAATTACAGCGGCGAGGTGCACGCGTCTACCAGGAGCCACTGCTATTATTTTGTAACGTGAATATTTATTCACGTTTCAATGGTCTGTTGCATCGAGAACTGCAGGGAGAGATTCAGTTCAGCTCTGCTCTGAACGACTCAGTTGTCTTCCTGTGCAGCAGATCTACATCAACCTTAATACTTCGCAAGCCACCCAACGGTGTTTGGCGGAGTGCACTTAACGTGCCACTGTCATTACCTCACTTTCCTGTTCCAGTCGCGTGTAGTTCGCGGGAAGAACGACTGCCGGAAAGCCTCCGTGAGCGCTCGAATCTCTCCAATTTTACATTCGTGATCTCCTCGGGGGAAGCAGTATATTCGATACCTCATCCAGAAACGCACTCTCTGGAAACCTGGACAGCAAGCTACACCGTGATGCAGAGCGCCTCTCTTGCAGAGTCTGCCACTTGAGTTTGCTAAACATCTCCGTAACGCTATTACGGTTACCAAATAACCCTGTGACGAACGCGCCGCTCTTCTTTGGATCTTCTCTATCTCCTCCGTCAACCCGACCTAGTACGGATCCCACACTGATGAGCAATACGTAAGTATAGGTCGAACGAGTGTTTTGTAAGCCACCTCCTTTGTTGATGGACTATATTTTCTAAGGACTCTCCCAATGAATTTCAACCTGGCACTCGCCTCACCAATAATTAATTTTATATGATAATTCCACTTCAAATCGTTCCGCATGCATTCTCCCAGATAGTTTCCAGAAGCAACTGCTACCAGTGTTTGTTCCGCTATCATATAATCATGCAATAAAGGATCCTTCTTTCTATGTATTCACTATACACTACATTTGTCTATGTTAAGGGTCAGTTACCACTCCCTGCACCAAGTGCCTATCCGCTGCAGATTTTCCTGCATTTCGCTGCAATTTTCTCTTGCTGGAACTTCTCTGTATAATACAGCATCATCCGCGAAAAGCCGAATGGAACTTCCGACACTATCTACTAGGTCATTTATATATATTGTGAAAAGCAGTAGTCCCATAACACTCCACTGTGGCACGCCAGAGGTTACTTTTACATCTGTAGACGTCCCTCCATTGAGAACAACATGCTGTGTTCTGTTTGCTAAAACCTCTTCAATCCAGCCACACAGCTGGTCTGATATTCTGTAGGCTCTTAGTTTGTTTATCAGGCGACAGTGCGGAACTGTATCGAACACCTTCCGGAAGTCAAGGAAAATGGCATCTACCTGGGAGACTGTATCTAATATTTTCTGGGTCTCATAAACAAATAAAGCGAGTTGGGTCTCACACGATCGCTGTTTCCAGAATCCATATTGATTCCTACAGAGTAGATTCTGGGTTTCCAGAAATGACACGATATGCGAGCGAAAAGCGTGTTCTAAAATTCTGCAACAGATCGATGTCAGAGATATAGGTCTATACTTTTGCGCATCTGCCGACGACCCTTCTTGAAAAGTGGAATTACCTGTGCTCTTTTCCAATCATTTGGAACCTTCAGTTCCTCTAGAGACTTGCGGTACACGGCTATTAGAAGGGGAGCAAGTTCTTTCGCTTTTTTTCCGTAGAATAGAATTGGTATCCCGTCAGGTCAGTGGACTTTCCCCTGATGAGTGATTTCAGTTGCTTTTCTATTCCTTGGACACTTATTTTGATGTCAGCCATTTTTTCGTTCGTGAGAGGATTTAGAGAAGGAACTGCAGTGCGGTCTTCCTCTGTGAAACAGCTTTGGAAAAAGGTATTTAGTATTTCAGCTTTGGCGCAGAATTTGTATCTACATACATATCCCGCAAGTTACCGTCGATACGAGATTCAGTTCCTATCTCACCTTCGTGGTTCTTATACGAAATGTACGTTGCCGGCGGTAGAATCGTTCTACAGTCAGCCGTAAATATCAGGTCTACACATTTTCTTAATAGTGTTTAGCGAAATAAATGTCTTTTCACCAGGGATTGCCATTTGAGTTCATGGATCTCTTCCGTACTACTCGCGTAATTTCCGAAGCTACCGGCGAAGCAGTACTCGCCTGAATCGTTCCAATATCTTCCTTAAATCCGACTTGGCGAGTATCCTATAGATTCGCGCAGTACCCTCCTTTTCTCCCAAGAATTTTCCCGACAAACCAAAGTCGACCATTCGTCCTCCCCACAACCGACCTAACGTGCTCTTTCCATTTCAAATCGTCTTGCAACGTTACGCCTTCATATTTAACCTACGTGAATGTGTCAAGCAACGCACCATTAATACTGTACTGGAAAATTACAGGAATGTTTTCCCTACTCAAAAATGGTACAAATGGCTCTGATCACTATGGGACTTAACTTCAGAGATCATCAGTCCCCTAGAACTTAGAACTACTGAAACCTAACTAACCTAAGGACACCACACACATCAATGTCCGAGGCAGGATTCGAACCTGCGACCGTAGCTGTCGCGCGATTTCAGACTGTAGCGCCTAGAACCGCTCGGCCACTACGGCCGGCTTTCCCTACTCATTTGCATTAACTTACAATTTCCACATTTAGCGGGAGCTACCATTTATTACACCAGTCATAAATTGTCTAAGTCGTCTTCGAGTATCATTAAAAGATGCCCCCCCCCCCCCACCCTGTATAACAAACAGTCATCTACAAACATATCGCGGCTCACCAGGTCCCTCAGACCATTTATGTACACTGGGTGTTCCCGCAAGAGCGCGCAAAAATGTAACAGGACCTAGAGAATACTCCACTGAACAATATGAGGTACGGAGCCTGGGGTCGGGGAAACCAGCTTAAGGACACATGGACCTAAACTTTTCTACCGCTTTATCTAGCATTATTTTCCAGCTCATTTACAGCTGACATGCGTATTATTTATATGTACATTCTTCATTTCCTGCAAGGAAACGACGAGGACGAACCTGATTACTAGGCCGTCTGAATGGCCACCTGTCCTTGAGGTTCACGCAAAGAGTTTTACCTGAGTTGTTGGAGAACTCACCCTCGGTTGTTCGTGGGAGGATGTGGCTGCAACATGATTGTGCACAGCCTCACTTCAGTGTGGATGTTCGCAACCACCTCAATGATGTACACTCCTGGAAATGGAAAAAAGAACACATTGACACCGGTGTGTCAGACCCACCATACTTGCTCCGGACACTGCGAGAGGGCTGTACAAGCAATGATCACACGCACGTCACAGTGGACACACCAGGAACCGCGGTGTTGGCCGTCGAATGGCGCTAGCTGCGCAGCATTTGTGCACCGCCGCCGTCAGTGTCAGCCAGTTTGCCGTGGCATACGGAGCTCCATCACAGTCTTGAACACTGGTAGCATGCCGCGACAGCGTGGACGTGAACCGTATGTGCAGTTGACGGACTTTGAGCGAGGGCGTATAGTGGGCATGCGGGAGGCCGGGTGGACGTACCGCCGAATTGCTCAACACGTGGGGCGTGAGGTCTCCACAGTACATCGATGTTGTCGCCAGTGGTCGGCGGAAGGTGCACGTGCCCGTCGACCTGGGACCGGATCGCAGCGACGCACGGATGCACGCCAAGACCGTAGGATCCTACGCAGTGCCGTAGGGGACCGCACCGCCACTTCCCAGCAAATTAGGGACACTGTTGCTCCTGGGGTATCGGCGAGGACCATTCGCAACCGTCTCCATGAAGCTGGGCTACGGTCCCGCACACCGTTAGGCCGTCTTCCACTCACGCCCCAACATCGTGCAGCCCGCCTCCAGTGGTGTCGCGACAGGCGTGAATGGAGGGACAAATGGAAACGTGTCGTCTTCAGCGATGAGAGTCGCTTCTGCCTTGGTGCCAATGATGGCCGTATGCGTGTTTGGCGCCGTGCAGGTGAGCGCCACAATCAGGACTGCATACGACCGAGGCACACAGGGCCAACACCCGGCATCATGGTGTGGGGAGCGATCTCCTACACTGGCCGTACACCTCTGGTGATCGTCGAGGGGACACTGAATAGTGCACGGTACATCCAAACCGTCATCGAACCCATCGTTCTACCATTCGTAGACCGGCAAGGGAACTTGCTGTTCCAATAGGACAATGCACGTCCGCATGTATCCCGTGCCACCCAACGTGCTCTAGAAGGTGTAAGTCAACTACCCTGGCCAGCAAGATCTCCGGATCTGTCCCCCATTGAGCATGTTTGGGACTGGATGAAGCGTCGTCTCACGCGGTCTGCACGTCCAGCACGAACGCTGGTCCAACTGAGGCACCAGGTGGAAATGGCATGGCAAGCCGTTCCACAGGACTACATCCAGCATCTCTACGATCGTCTCCATGGGAGAATAGCAGCCTGCATTGCTGCGAAAGGTGGATATACACTGTACTAGTGCCGACATTGTGCATGCTCTGTTGCCTGTGTCTATGTGCCTGTGGTTCTGTCAGTGTGATCATGTGATGTATCTGAACCCAGGAATGTGTCAATAAAGTTTCCCCTTCCTGGGACAATGACAGTGTTCTTATTTCAATTTCCAGGAGTGTATTTGCTGGTTGCTGGATTGCAAGGGAGGTCCTATGTCATCATCTACGAGGTCACCTGTCCTAAATCCCCTTGATTATTTCCAATGCGGGTATCTAAAGTCACTTGTGTACGAGACCCCAGTGGATACAGAGATTGAATTAGTTGCCAGAATTGTAGCTACCTGTGATGTGAATCGAAACACAACAGGGATATTTGTCAGGGTGCGTCAGAATCTTGTTCGCCGATGTCATGTTTGCATTTAGGTTGATGGTCGTCAATGTCAGCTCATTTTGTAAGATACTGTACAAATGACACATTCATAGTGTCAATGATGGTATTTGCAGTTAACTAATGTAAATGAAAAAGTACACAGTAATGTGATTATATTCCTATTGTCTCCTTAAGCTGGCTTCTTCGACCCTAGGTCCCGTACCTCAAATTGTTCAGTGGAGCATCCTCTATGACCGGTTACATTTTTGCATGCTCTTACGGTAACACCCTGCATACAGAACACGAGCGGTCCTGAAACTTTCTGACAGATTAAAAATGTGTGCCGGACCGAGACTCGGGACCTCTGCCTTTCGTGGGCAAGTGCTCTACCAACTGAGCTACCCACTTGGTAGAGCACTTTCCCACGAAAGGCAGAGGTCCCGAGTTCGAGTCTCGGTCCGGCACACATTTTTAATCTGCCAGAAAGTTTCATATCAGCGAACACTCCGCTGCAGAGTGAAAATCTCATTCTGGAAACGAGCGGTCCTGTCATATGTCCCTGGGGCACCCCCCACGATAGCTTTGTGTGTGATGAACCCTTGCCAATGAGGACAACATACTAAGTTCTGTTACTTAAGAAGACTTTGAGCCAATCACATCTCTGAGAACCTATTCCTTACACTCTGCAAAGGAGCACCATATCAAACGCTTTCCAGAAATCTAGGAATATGGAGATTATCTGTGGCCCTTCATTCACAGTTCGCAAGATATCATGTGAGAATTGGGCAAGCTGAGTTTCACACGAACAATGCCTTGTACACCCGTAGTGATCTCTGGACAGAATCTCACCTGTCTCAAGAAAATTTACTATCTTCGATGTTAGAATATGCTCGAGAATTCCGCAGCAAACCGAAGGATATCGTTCTGTGATTCTGCGGGTACATTCAACACTTCTCATATACAAGTAGTAATCTGAGCTTTCTTCCAGTCGCTTGGGACCTTTCGCTGGGCAAGGGGTTCGCGATAAATGTAAGCTAAGAAAGGGGCCAATACCGAAGAATACTATCTGTGAAACCCGATTAACTCATTGGCTTCTAATTGTGGAGAAGTAGTGTTCAAATTCTCAACCGGACATTCAGTATTAATTTATGACCTGTCGTTCACCTACACAGCCGAAGTAAAAATACTGTGGAAAGTGGATGGCTAATTTTCGTCACGAATCCAGTCAGTTCGTAGCGTTCCTTGTGCTTTTAGTGTGATCGCCCTTGACGGTACGCTTTCCGATCCAACAGTGAAACGGCATCTCCATCCCCGTGGAAGTAGCAGAGACAAAATACTTGAGCAGGAGGATACCCACAACCTCCCAGAAACGAGGATTGAATTCTAACAAATGGAATCCTCCCAAGGCCCCTCTACGACGCTGTCAGATCTGGGCAGGGTGAAAGAAGGGTGAAAATTAACAGACACCTACTTTGTGTTAGGTGCCGACATTGAATAGTTTCCAAGAAAATGACAGTCTAAGTGTCCGGCAAAACTTCATCACTCCGCTTGCTCAGCATTGAGAGAGGACAAGTCACTCACTTGTTGTCACATTCAAGGCTATTTATTAAAGTTGTTATTACACCCCAGACATCATTTTCTGCGAGACAACAGGAAGTTATCAAACGAGCAGGCTTTGATCGGATGCAGTGTTAATGCATGCGGGATCTTTATGGCAACTCTCCTTCGAATAGAATATCTTGCATTGGACATTCGTGCCTTCGAAGCCACGTCGAGCAGCTAGGGAGAGAACATCTTAAAGCACTTACCGGCAAAGGAATGCTGGTCCCTCACATCGCTTCTCTGCCGACACTTGCGCCACGGCAGTTACCTGAAACAGCACCACCCGTCGAGAAAGGGGTACAGTATTGCTGTTTCTGCTTAATAGGGCAAACAGAATCACAGTCTCGCCAGTTGTTCTCAGATGTACCAACGCAGTGTAACTTCTGTGTACAACAAAGCCATCAAAGCCTATTCAGCGTTAGATAATTTCAGATTGCTTTATTCATGTTTTGAGCCAGGGTAAATAGATTACAGAGACAAACCTTAGTGTTTGTGAACCAGACGCCACCCAGTGGGGTGCTAATTATTTATTGCTTCTGAAACAACAATATGACAGTTGTGAGTAAACTTGATGCAAAACACTTTTTGTTATTTATTTATTCCACAAACTACACTCATGCTCATAAATTAAGGATAATGCTGCTACATGGTGAAACAACACTCTGGTGGGCGGCTTGCGGGTTTAAATCACCTCGGGTATACCATGCGGTGCATTTGACCTGCGGTCGTCGCACAGTGGCGCTGGTAGCAGTCATACATACGCAGTGGTGTGTTGGGGCATTATCAGAGTAAGGTGCAGCGAGTAAGTGTGCAGACGTTTTCAGACGTGCTAATGGTGACTGTGTGTTGAAAATGGCTCGAAGAACATGTATTGATGATGTTATGAGGAGTGGAATACTAGAGCGAATACAGTCTGGTCAACCACAGCAGGTCGTAGCACAGACAAAGTGTGATCTCAAGATTATGGCGACGATTCTGGCAGACAGGAAACGTGTCCAGGACGTCCACAGTGTACAACACAACAAGAAGGCCGATATCTAACCATCAGTGTCCGCAGACGGTCACGGAATACTGCAGATAGCCTTGCTCGGGACCTTACTGCAACTACTGGAACAGTTGTTGTAAGTAGGCTGTTTAGGTTTTCTTATTGGTAACGCCACATAGCGCTCTGTATGAAAAATCGCTGGCTGTGCTGTGCGCAGTCTGTGGCTAGTTTGCATTGTTGTCTGCCATTGTAGTGTTGGGCAGCGGCAGCTGGATGCTAACAGCGCGTAGCGTTGGGCAGTTGGAGGTGAGCCGCCAGCAGTGGTGGACGTGGGGAGAGAGATGGTGGAGTTTTGAAATTTGTAAGAATTGGTTTCATGAAGTGATATATATATTATGACTACTAAGGTAAATACATTGTTTGTTCTCTATTAAAGTCTTTCATTTGCTAACTATACCTATCAGTAGTTAGTGCCTTCCGTAGTTTGAATCTTTTATTTAGCTGGCAGTAGTGGCGCGCGCTGTATTGCAGTAGCTTGAGTAACGAAGATTTTTGTGAGGTAAGTGATTTGTGAAACGTATAGGTTAATGTTAGTCAGGGCCATTCTTTCGTAGGGATTTTTGGAAGTCAGATTGCGTTGCGCTAAAAATATTGTGTCAGTTTGAGCACAGTCTTGTATAATTGTTCTAAGGGGACGTTTCATATGTCGACCCTTAGCCGAGGATACCTCACTGGAATCTTCTGATTTTTTCTTGTAGTTTGTGTAATTAATGTAGATATTTTTTATTGCTAGCGCGTAATCATAGAGAGAATTTCCTTTGTAGTTGCAGTCTTTCATTGTTGTACAGTAAAATAGTTGTGGCATGCATGTAGTTTTGCACGAAGTATTTCGCAGCTGCGCTTGCAATTAACTAGATATTATTTTCAGTGCTATGTTAATGTGTTCTCTTATTTTTGTTCTTCAAATTGTGTTTTTCTGTGTTGTCGTGTGAAAAATTGTGACAATAATGGCGTGTGAAAAACGTAATACTAGGCTCCAAAGTAAACTGAGAAATGACAGTGAAGACGAAAGCAGTGTGTTAGCGCCACCATGTAATGAATTAACTAATGTTCAAAGTAGTAATTTGGTAATTATGCATAGGGAAATGGAGCGAGTTGCAAATAATGGTGTAGGCAGTGAAACAATTAGTGAACAGGGAAGCGTTATCGATCGATCGGTCGGCAACAGATCGCCTCAGGATTCCGAAATGACGGGACACAATCTTGCAAATACTGTAGATTTAGATTTTGCGTCCTCACCGTTTTCTCAAATAAATCGAGACACATTTTCTGCTTTTCAAAATGCGAATATTGCCGGTTCAAATGCACTGCCGAAAAGCACTGAGGAACATGTTTCAGACACCAGTGCACTGTTATTACAGTTAATGCAACAAATGGGACAAAGGCTACAAAAGTTAGACACAACACTTGAACAAAATCAGAAACAAATGGGACAAAATCTTCAAAAGTTAGACACAATGGAACAAAATCAGAGACAAACACAGCAAAAGTTAGACGCAATGGAGCAAAAGCTTCAAAAGTTAGACTAAGTGGAACATACACTTGAACAAACATGTGAAGATTTAACTACTGAATTACATAAAATCGAATCGAAATGTCAAAAAGTCTGTAATGACGTAAAAACACAAATTTGTGAGCATTTCCAACCTATTTTTTCGCGGCATGAAAATGCATACAGAATCACGAAGCAGCCATAAAAGAACTGCAAACAATTGTTCATGAAAATCATGAGACCTTGCAAGCTAAAATTGACTCAGTTGCATCTACCGATTCGGTTACGCAACTTGCAAAAACTCAAGAAAACTTAAAGGACACAGTAGATACTCTGAAAATTGGTTCAGAAAGACACATGGAGGACATTAGTTCATTATCAGAGAAAGTAGTTGAACTTTCGGATCAGCTAAATAATTTATCTACGAAGGTAGATGATAATGTGAATGACACAATACCGGTAGTCTTTAATGACAACAGAAGAGTTCGAACAAATTAGAAAATTCAAACAAAATTAGAATCAAATTAATACGCAACACCAAAGAGAAATCCGGGAAGTACAAGATCAGTTGACACAGGTAATACAAGAATTACGTATTTCAGAGGACACTCGCACTCCAATAAGGGAAGAGGGACATAAAAATACAGAACTGCCACAAAATAACAACACAGGGCACTTTGGAGATTATGAAAGAAATTGGCAAAGTACACCGAATTTTGAGATGGAACCGCCGAAACGACGTAACAATGACCGATATGCGACCCGCCGACACGATGATTTTGACTATAAGCTGTTCATTACTACACGTAAATTCAAAACATTTAAGAATTCTGGCAACGACATTCATCCACAAGCGTGGCTCCATCAATTCTCTCATTGTTTTCCTCCCAACTGGTCACTAGAGCACAGATTAGAATTTATGTGTGGCTACTTAGAGAATGAACCAGCTGTAAGAATGCGATCGGTCATTCACGATTGCCACAGTGAAGGAGAATTTTACCACGCCTTCCTCTCAGCATATTGGTCCCAAGCCACACAAGACCGAGTAAAACATGGCATCATGATGATGAAACATTTCGAACAATATGAATTTTCCAGTCTTGTGAAATATTTTGAAGACATGTTACACAAGAATCAGTACCTGTCAAACCCATACAGCCCGTCAGAACTCATCCGCATTTGCTTAATCAAATTGCCTGAACATTTACGGCATATTATTTTGGCAGGCCGTTGCAAAGACGACATTGAAGCTTTTCAGGGACTCTTACAAGAATTAGAAATTGACACTGACAATCGCGGAACGCGAAAACAGGAACACAACAATTACAGGTCGCATCCGTCGCAATTCCGCGATGAAAGAAATAATAACTGGACACGACAAGGCTATTCTCACAATACAAATCGTGACCAAAACAGACACCACCCGTATGACAACCGTTGGCAGAGTAGTAATAATTACAGGGAAAGGTCACCTCTCCACGGTAGTGACTATCACAGAGACAATCAGAGAAACAGACAATATGGGAACCAAAATAATTAGTATCAAGGGAGACAGAATAACTTTAGACGCAACGGTCCAGCGCGCAGTTACGATTCAGAGAGAAATTCTCCACCACTTAACCGACAAGAAAGAAACTATGGAATCTACCGACATGACGACAGACGATATCATCGTAACGACAGACCTGAATTGCAGCAGAACTGGCGGGAATCAAACAGAGCAGGGCCCTCTCGACAAGGTGAATTTGTAGAAGTTAGGTCTCCAAATCCCAATAACGACGCGCGCCAACAAAGACACAATAGGCAATGACTCATACCGCTGGCAGCGTCAAAACGTACTTATGAAACTGACGACGCAGCTGCCGTAGCTAGTAATTACGTAAAAATGGAAGACATTAGGGACATATTACTCCAGGAACACGACGTAAAACATAACAACATTGCATATCCTGTGATTCACATTACTGTAAATGGCGTAAAATTTACGGCAGTACTTGACTCAGGCAGTCCCATTTCAGTAATTAGTGAAACAGCTTTTAGCAAATGCAACAAATCGAACGATTGCCCCACACTTCCGTTACTCAAGATTAAATTACAAGGTGCAGTCATTGGAAAAAGTGTAGATGTACGCCAACAAACCAACTTAGAATTCTTTTGTCAGAGCAACAGCTTCTCTATGAACTTTCTTATTGTTCCATTGTTGTCGACGGAAATTAACTGGGAGTAGACTTTTTGAATGAATACAAAGCAATCTTAAACTTTCACGATGCTGAAATAAGTTTAGAGAAAGAAGGTAAGTCAATAGCTTTGAAATTTGAAGATGGCTCTCAAACCATGACGAGGAAATTAATCTTCTTTACCTTCTGTTAGACAACAGTTCGGAATTTTCTACGGAACTAGACACTAACAGTTTCTCTGCAAGTACTGACAGGGATGATATCGACGGCACATTTGAAACTAATGAGTTAATTCAGAATAAAATTCAAACAATTGAGAATTGTAATGACACTGATAGGCAGGACCTTTTTCAGATATTACAAGCACATTCCACAGTTTTTAATCACAAAACAGGAACAATCAAGGGATTTCAATACCAATTTCGTGTTCGTGAGCATACTAAATTTTGTGTTAGACCATACGTAATTCCAGCACATTATAGGGACCGTGTTAGAACAGAAATACAATCTATGCTTGACGAGGGCATTATTGAGCCTGCAGTAAGCTCATACAACAATCCATTACATGTTGTTGAGAAGAAAAATGGATCGATCAGTTTTGTCTTAGATTCGAGACAAATCAATACTATCATTATTCCTGAAACAGACAGGCCGCAAACGTTGGAAGAACTTCTTCAAAATTTTAATGGTGTAAAAGTGTTGTCTTCCATTGATCTCAGATCCAGCTTTTATCAGATCGAACTTCATCCAGAATGTAGAAAATACACAGCTTTCCTTTGTTTCGGCGTTTGTTATCAGTTTCGGAAACTTCCTTTTGGTTTGAACATTTCCTCGGCAGCATTCATTCACGGGCTAAATTCCATATTACCTGAGCTCTTAAAACGTCACATCACCTTATATGTGGACGATATTCTGATAGCAGAAGCCTCATGGGAACAACATAATCGCATCCTCAACAGCGTGTTACATATTTTTGCAGAATCTGTAATTACAGTTAACTTGGAAAAGTCTGAATTCGGTAGGACAAAAGTGAAGTTTTTGGGAGATATTATTTCTTCTGAAGGCATCCAGCTGGATCCTGAAAAGTTAGAAGCAATCAGAGCCATTCCAGTTCCATCCACAAAAAAAACAAGTCCGTAGTTTTCTAGGTCTCGTAAATTTTTACCGTCGTTTTCTGAATATAAAAATTCTAGTTACACCAAAACTTTGTTCTCTCACTGGAAGAAATACTATTTGGAACTGGGACGAACAAGCACAGTTGGAATTCAATTCTTTGAAAGAATCGTTTCTTAACGCGTCAATACTAGCTCATCCAGATCTCTCACAAGATTTTTACCTTAGCACGGATTCTTCTAAAGTCGGTCTTGGTGCCCATTTATTTCAAGAAGCCACAGAAAATGACATTACTGTTCAGAAAACCATTGCTTTTGCTAGCCGAGTGCTAACAAAATCTGAAAAAAATTATTCCGTTACTAAATTAGAAGCTTTAGCTATCGTTTGGGCATTTAACAAATTCCGTTTCTTTCTTTATGGTAAGTACGTAAAAGTATACAGTTACCATCGTGCATTACAATTTCTTATGTCTTCAAAATTAAATCATGACAGGTTAAAACGTTTGGCATTGTTTCTGCAAGAATTCCACTTCACAATAGTCTACATTCCCGGCAAGGAGAACATTGTTGCGGACGGACTGTCACGCGCACCGCCTGGGCTTGAGAAAAGTAACACAGAAAGCAACCTCGAGATAAATTTCAGTATTCTTTACATATAGAAAGTCGCCTTTGAAAACTTCATCACCACATCTTTAAAGGACATTGCTCATGAACAAGATAAAGATCCGATTTGGAAAGACATCAAAAGTAAATGGCATGAAAAGACACACACACAGATTCGGCATTATTATCTGGTTAGAAACAACATACTGTTCAAATGATGCACTGTTGATGACAAGCTATGGGTACTTTGCATTCCAGACGATTTTGTTAATAAGCTCATTTGGTACATGCATTTCAGCTATGCACATTTTGGTCCACGAAAATGTCACATTTTGGTCCACGAAAATGTTATCATATTCTTCGAACGACTTGTTATTTTAACAATATGGAAAAGAGAATTCTAAGAGTCTTGTCTATTTGTAAACTTTGTCAAAAGGCGAAACCATCTACTGTCTCTCATCGTGCTCCATTGTTTCCTATCATTCCTTCTAAATTAAAAGAATTTGCTGCTGTTGATCTCTTGGGACCGCTTGTCAGAACATCTAATGAATTTTCGTACGTTCTAGTCGCTGTTGAACTTACTTCAAAATTTGTTTCTTTCACTCCGTTACGTAAAGCCACTGGACGGTCTGTATCCAACGCCTTTGTTAGAAATTTCTTACGTGAAGTTGGACACGTTAGTAAAGTAATTTCAGATAACGGACCGCAATTCAGATCTCTTCGTAACCATAAAATCAAATCTGTTTTTATTTCATTGTTCTCACCACATTGTAACCTGTCTGAACGGATTATGAAAGAAATCAATAAGCTTTGGAGACTTTATTGTCACAGAAAGCATCAGCATTGGGACAGATATTTACACTTATTTCAAAACGTGCTGAATGAAATGCCTCATGACTCCACTGCTTTACCACCTGTTCTTGTACTGAAGAATAAAGAACCACCAAACAGAATCAGAGTGCTTGTACCTTTTCCGAATTCACGTAAACTTCGACACAAAGACATAATTGATTTGCCTATTAAAAATATAAATTCTGCTGCAGACAAAAGGAAAAAATTACACGGTAAAGCAAATGCAAAGAAATTATATATTGGTCAGAAAGTTCTCATTAAAGCTCATCCATTGTCACATAAGAAGAAACACTTGAGTCACAAATTCTTTCTAGTTTACAATGGACCTTACAGAATCCGACGTATACCACATGATAATTGCGTTGAAGTTGAAACTCTGCGTACTAGGAAGAGTAAAGGTTTACACCACATTTCACATGTAAAACCGTTTATTGAAAGATAATCTGCTTTTTAACTTTGTCTTTGCCATAAAACATTTCACTTCACATTTCTAGTATGCTTTGTCACACTGAGAAATTGTTAACATGCAACAATGTTTGAAGTTTACTATCCAGTCTAGAACCTACGGAACATATTTAGACAGTATTTACGAGTGCGTTGTTATAGTGAACAGACATCACTGTGTTATTGCGTGTGTACATTCTTGCTTGTTAGTTGCACGATTACGCAACGACTATAAGGCTCACATACTTAGAACATTTACCAGTATTGCTAATGAGATTTTAATGCAACATTTTGGTTTACTTGAAAATACATTCTGGATTTAAAGTACTTTCTGTGAGATACCAGATGATACAGTGGTTAGTTTATGTGACAGCTATACGATTTTATCACGACGCTACTAATGAGTGACAATTTACAATGTTGCTTCTGAATTTTTCTGGAAAGTAAAACATGTTTTAGTAGTAACGTTTGTGGTATAGCTACAATGAGACAACCTTTTCTGTAGCACAACAATACGTACAGTACAGTACTTACTTCATCACGGCAATAAGCGTAATAACTAAGATATCTATACGCAAAGCATTTCAATTTCGTTTATCATGAGGTAAGTACATTGACTTCTGCAGAACTTAGCTTTCGGAGGACAATAACTCCGACACTTCCACAGAGATTGTCTTACAGCAAGACGCACATTTAGCGCTACAGGACACGCATTAAACTACAAAGAAAGTTTTCCGTGATACATTTCATTCCATTGCTGTAATCTGTAACACCTGAGGATATAATTACATTATTCCTCAGGGGGGTACACGCTTACTTTGTGTACCATGTGTTTGGCAAGCACAAGGAGCCCTAGCTAATATGGTATTTGTTTATACAACTTTACACATCGGTACCATATTTCTCTAACACATAAATTACACAGCTATCTGATCATTTAACTGAGAGAGACAAACATTTACTTTACTACATCAGTGACAGATGTTTACGTAATTACACCATTGGATAACTTCACACTTACGAAGTTGTATTTTGTCTGTACTTTGTGAACTGTTCATATTTTTTCAGAACATTGTGATACTATGAGAGCTTTGAATGATGTATTTGGTATGGGGTCATGATTTTTAAAGTACGTTTGAGGTTGATGACACCTTTGACATGAGCACAGATTTTTTTTTTTAGGTTTTGAAATAGGAAGCCACGACGATTTTGAGATTTGGCTGAGGTTTTATGATGTTATGATGACGATGTGTATTACGCTGTTGTGGTATATTTATGATCAATAGGCTGATGCTATGTGAGGAATTTGATTATGCTATATATTTCTTATGATTAAATATTGAAGAAGTGTCGACAAATATGTATATGTGTAATAAAGCAAGGAATAATGAGTAGTGGTTAGGGACTCTGGTTTGTGCAAAAGGTTGTTGGAAACCAAGAATCGTACTTTAAGAGTTATGAAATGTATGTAAATGCGTGAATGTATTACAATGCCGATGAAAATTTTTTGGACACTATTATATTTAAAGGATTTTGTTTCTACAGATTTGTAACGCAAATTCTCAACCTGTGAAAATATTTTTATATGTGACTGTCACTGTAGCGGAAACTGATGTCGTAAATTTTTGAGTAATGCGTCGTGGGCACCCAGCTGCGCGACAGGCGCCTGGAAAAAAAGCCATTAGTGTGTGTCTGTCAGAGGCACAGGTGGAAAAAAAGAGGCCATTATCCTCGCTATTGACATTCCTTTGTAGAAAGCATCGTAAATACGACACCCTCAAACTTGAAAACGTGATTACACTGTAGAGTTCTTAATTTATGATATTTACTGAAATGAAATGATGAGAAACGTTTCATGTCTATTGTCTTGCTAGCTGGAAGATTGTTTACTGCATTATGAAGTGCCTTATGGCTAGCGAATGACGTTTCACGCCTTGCTTTGCCTATTTTGTTTAATATCTAGTTTCTTGTTGCAACGCAGCATTGTTGAAATTAAAATTTAATACATGTACTAATATAACTACTTTCTGTCTACAGACCCAGTAAAGAATCATTTTATGATGTACGTCCTTAGAAAAGAGGGCACAAATAGACATTTCCCTTCACAGGACTTGCAAAAATAATTTTTTTTACGATTTGGTAACTTATCTGCTAGCGTATGTTCTAGTGATGCATCACTCTAGTGTTAAGGTGTGACATAGGTATTAAACATTTTTACTGTAATATTTTTTCTGCTTCAGCTTTGTCATGTTTAGATATAAATTATTACATTTATTGCTGCTCGCTATGCTTACTTGCATTTTTTTTGTCATTGCTGTTTGTATTAATTGTTTTGTGCTGCTGCATTGCCTCATCCATTAGTTTAGCATCTGAGCTCAGTAGGTTCACGTTAGCTTAAGAGGGGGTAGACTATATAAGAAACTAACTATGATGAATTGGAAGAAAAGCATTGAGGAGCTATAAGAAAATGGTTTGGCCAAAAAAGTAGTGTACAGTGGAGGAAAACTATTTTTGAAACAGGATGAGAACAGAATGCAGAAAGCATGCTTGGATAGGATTTTTTTTGGCTGGAGCAAATGTTGAAATAAGAGGGGCGATCTATGGAATGACGTTTTCGGTTGGACTCCAGTACCAAATGTTACCCTGATAACAAACCCTGTCCTTTCCTTTTGTGTATCCCACTATGTGTTTGTGTACCCTTGTGTATTTATTTTCTTCCTGTCTCTGTGTACTGTTTCATAGAATTTTTTCTGTTCTAATACTAAGCTACATTCACTATGATGAGGAATACTGCTATCCTCAAATATAATTTGCATCAATAATATGTTATTTACTTTGTAAAGATGTTTAGACATTATTTATTCTATTTTGTTCTAATGAAGTGAAGTTGATGTTACAAAAGTTATTCTGATTTTTTATGTATGTACTTATGTCGTAATTTTTGCAACACTGATGTATTTGGTATTTCGATTCTTATGTAAAGCCTGTACTACTGCAAATGTTATCTGTAGTGTTATGTTCTTTAAAGATGTATTTTGTACCTTTGTTATTGCATTCTTATGTTATAAAATTGTAATTGACACCAGTTCATCAAATTAAGTAACTTGTAAATTACATTTCAGTGCACACGTTTCTGTTGGTCATAGTATATGGACAATATGTGAGACGTAGGGTCTGATAGTTTTTGCACATGTGTTAATAACTCAGTAAGGGACTGGATAACAGCATTGCTGGTTCTAAGGACATTTCAAAAACAATTTTTCTGAGTGCACAAGTGGTGGTTATGGACTTACTATATTATCCGCAAGACTCTTCAATGGTGATTGTGCGCCTGCACAGTCAAACAGATGGCTGCTGGCCATCTCTACAAGGACTACAGTGGGTCTGCACCTCTGGTGGCCCACCAACACCATTATTTCTACAAGGACTGCAGTGGGTCTGCACCTCTGGTGGCCCACCAATACCGTAATCTCTACCAGGACTAGAGTGGGTCTGCTCTGTGATGACCTACCTACCGATAGTCTTCAACGCCGACTGACTCTGCTGTGGCCCATTACCTGTCTGCATGTCAAGAGTCAGCACTGTCTTTCGTTGGAAGGACAACACTACTTCTTCAAGACTGCATGGAAATCCACTACTTCTGTGTGCATTTTCTTTTACTGCTCATACTTTGAGAAAAGTAAAACACTGTAATTTTACTGTGACAATTGATCAGGACTGTCTTTATGGACTGTGAGAAAATGTTAGCTTCTGACCAACATTGTATCAATAAGTGTGTGCATTTAATATCTTTGTTATAGTAATTATGAAAAATTTTATCAAATCATTATTGGCCAGTGCCCAAAACAATTTGTAAAAATTTTTGTGGGGAGCATGGGGGCTATGTAAGTAGGCTGTTTAGGTTTTCTTATTGGTAACGCCACATAGCGCTCTGTATGAAAAATCACTGGCTGTGCTGTGCGCAGTCTGTGGCTAGTTTGCATTGTTGTCTGCCATTGTAGTGTTGGGCAGCAGCAGCTGGATGCTAACAGCGCGTAGCGTTGGGCAGTTGGAGGTGAGCCGCCAGCAGTGGTGGACGTGGGGAGAGAGATGGCGGAGTTTTGAAATTTGTAAGAATTGGTGTCATGAAGTGATATATATATTATGACTACTAAGGTAAATACATTGTTTGTTCTCTATTAAAATCTTTCATTTGCTAACTATACCTATCAGTAGTTAGTGCCTTCCGTAGTTTGAATCTTTTATTTAGCTGGCAGTAGTGGCGCTCGCTGTATTGCAGTAGCTTGAGTAACGAAGATTTTTGTGAGGTAAGTGATTTGTGAAACGTATAGGTTAATGTTAGTCAGGGCCATTCTTTTGTAGGGATTTTTGGAAGTCAGATTGCGTTGCGCTTAAAATATTGTGTGTCAGTTTAAGCACAGTCTTGTATAATTGTTCTAAGGGGACGTTTCATTGTCGACAGACACACAGATGACTGAACAGAAATGGTTTATCCGCCCAGAGACCTGCAAGGTGCTTTCCACTGACTCCTGTCACAGAAGAGCCCGTAAAGCCTGGCGTCATGAACACAGCACATGGTCATTCGAACAGTGGTTCCACGTTATGTTCACGGACGAATCCAGGTGTAGTCTACAGTGTTTCTCGCCGGGTTTTCATCTGGCGTGAACTAGGAACCAGATACCAACGCCTTAATCTCCTTGAAAGGGACCTGTATGGAGATCGTGGTTTGATGGCGTGAGGTGGGATTATGATTGGTGCACGTACACCCCTGCATGCCTTTGACAGAGAAACTGTAACAGGTCGGGTGACCAGTATGTCCGCGTTTTTAGGGGTGCAATGGGTCCCAGCTTCCTCCTGATGGATGATAACGCATGGTCCCACCGAGCTGCCATCGTGGAGTAGTACCTTGAAGCAGAAGATATCAGGCGAGTGGAGTGTCCCGCCTGTTCTGCAGACCTACACCCCATCGAGCACGTCTGGGATGCTCTCGGTAGACGTAACGCTGCACGTCTTCAAGCCCCTACAACATTTCAGGAGCTCCGACAAGCACTGGTGCAAGAATGGGAGGCTATACGAGTACCCCAGCAGCTGCTCGACCACCTGATCCAGAGTATGCCAACCCGTTGTGCGGCCTGTGTACGTGTGCTCGGTGATCATATCCCATATTGCTGTCGGGGTTCAAGCGCAGGTAAGAGTGGCGTTTTGTAGCACATGTGTTTCGGGACGGTTTCTTCAACTTATCACCAATACTGTGGACTTACAGATCTGTGTCGTGTGTGTTCCCTTTGTGCCTGTGCTATTAGCGTCAGTTTCGTGTAGTGCCACGTTGTGTGGCACCACATTCTGCGGTTACCCTTAATTTATGAGTATGAGTGTAGTTGCAGCGACAAATGTAGCCATCATCAGTGGTTTCTTTAAATCCTATTGGTTATAATTTGCAGCATGGTTTTGAGATTGTTGTCATTGTTTGCGGTATATTTTCTGAGTTTTTTCTGTTGCCGTTTTTCTCGGCATGCATCATGTCATCTGAATGTTCGTTGGACGGCTTGCAGTTAATTTTATACACAGAGAAATAGAACTTTCGCACTTCGTTCCTAATCCAAAACATTCCGTCAGGTTTTTTTGCGTGTGATACAAACCTCCCAACGAACTTGCAGATGACATAATGTATGCCGAGGAAAACTGCAACAGAAAAACACAGAAAGTATGCCGCAAACAGTGACAACACTCTTAAAACCTTGCTGTAACGTATAATTTATAAGATTTAAAGAACCCACTCATGATGGCGGTATTTGTCGCTGAAACTAGTGTGGGGAATAAATAAATAACAAAAAGTGTTTTGCATCAAGGCGGACTCACAGGTCCCATATTGTTGTTTTCCTATGCAAACACGGACCAAATGGAAGAGTTTCAAGATAAAATTATTGCAGATTCTATTTGTGTTGCTGACAGTTCATAATTTACCTGTCGGACCGCTTAACCTGTGTTGTTTCTTCTATTTTATGATCAATAAACTCCTTCTGTTTGTATAAAAGATTAAACTCGAGTCTTTACACATTAATCACCATACCTAACAGAGTACAATAATTACAGGGCCACCTTTTTATTAATTTTTCTCAGCATTCAATTTTTAGTTAAGATTCTGGTGAGAGTGATGATCCGCCAGGGTAGCCGAGAGTGCTACCGCGCTGCTTGCTTCCTGGACTCGGGTAGGCGCGCCGGTCCCAGATCGAATCCGCCCTGCGGATTAACGACGACGGCCAGTGTGCCGGCCGGGCTGGATGCGCTTTTTAGGCGGTTTTCCACATTCTGCTAGGTAAATACCGGGATGGTCCCCACGTCCCGCCTCAGTTACACGACTCGCAGACATTTGCAACACATTCACGCTATTTCACGATTTACACTAGACGCAGACAGCTGGGGTACCCTAATTCCGTCTCAGGGGGGTACGGGTTGGCGGCTGGAAGGGCATACGGCCACCCCTTAACATTCACCATGCCAATGCCGATTAACCATGGCCGACCCTGCGTCATCGCGAGACAAGGCGCCAGCGATAAATAGATAGAATTCTGGTGAGTGATAACCTCGAGTGCAGGCCAGCAATAGCACCCTGCCAGAGGGTGGCTTTGATTCAGCAGACACACGGGCAGGTGGACAAGAAGAAGGCTCACAAAGCGATTGCTGTCAGGGTGTAAACTTGCAATCGCCTGTAGTCTTGGAGCCTATAGTCAAGTGAGTTGGTAGCGCAGTGGATAGGTGAGCTTCGAAAGTCTGGGCCACATGTTAAAGCCCAATCTAATGTGTGTGTGTGTGTGTGTGTGTGTGTGTGTGTGTGTGTGTGTGTGTGTGTGTGTGTCGCGGAAATATGTAACACCGTGAAATACGCTGAAGACCGCGAGTAATATCGTGTAGGGTCCTCGCGAGCAACCGGAAGTGCTGCAACACGATGTCGCATCGACTCGACTAATGTTTGAAGTAGTGCTGGAGGGAATTGATACCATGAATCCTGCAAGGCTGTCCATAAGTCCGTAAGAGTACGAGGGGGATACATCTTCTGAACAGCACGTTACAAGGCATTCCAGATATGGTCAATGATGTTTATGTCTCGGGAGTTTGTTGGCCAGAGGAAGAGTTTAAACTCAGTGTTCGTGGAGCCACTCTGTAGCAATTCTGGACGTGTGGGGTATCGCATTGTCCTGCTGGGTTTGCGCAAATCCGTCTGAATGCATAATGGAAATGCATGAATTCAGGCGATCAGATAGGAGGCATACGAAGATGTCACGTATCGGAGTCGTATCGAGACGTATCACGGGTCCCACATCACTCCATCTGCACACGCCCCACAGCATTACAAAGCCTCCACCAGCTTCAACAGTCCCCTGCTGACATGCAGGGCCCATGGATTCATGAGGCTGTCTCCATACCCTACACCACCATCCGCTCGATAAAATTTGCAACGAGAGTAGTCCAATCAACAACATTTTTCCAGTCAAGAGTCCAATTTCGATGTTGATGTGCCCAGACGAGGCATAAAGCTTTGTGTCGTGCTTCCATCGCGGGTACACAAGTAGGTCTTCCGTTACGACAGCCTATATCGGTGAATGGTTGGCACGCTGATACTTGTTGGTTCAACACTGAAATCTGCAGCAATTTGCGGAAGGGTGAAAGGTCTCTGTTGGATTCCTTTCATGTTAACTTCTTAAATCTGTTGCCATTTACGGCATAAATTCCTCTTCTACATTTACTCTGGTGTTTCTGACTATCTGGGAGGAGACTGAGCAGTGGAATGTGTTACTTTTACACATACACAAGAACGATCTGTCGCACTACTACACTTTAAGACACAGTATATATGTAATTCAAGACACACAGTCTCATATGGAACCTACATCCACTTTCTTTTATATACAGTATATGACAAGATACTGTCATCCCCTTCCCTTCTGTTTGAGAGGATGAATGTGCAAATGTATTTCTAGTTGCATGCTTGACGGTAGCAGACAAGCCTGTCTGCTAGAGAACAGTAGGACCAACGTCGGAACAGGTAGCTACGCTTTCTGGAAGCAAAGAGGTTTCTATTCTTAGTATGGTCCTGTCCGTCCCTTGTCATGTTGGTATAGGGAGCTGCCTCTCTGGTCACTTCCGTTTGTATTTGTGAGGCACCCTCAGGAAGGGACCAGGGTAGTCTGTCCATGGAGAGCGTCTGAAGTGGTAAGATCTCCGGCTTAGCGCGTGTCTGCTAAGTCCGTTGGACAATGGATTTCTTAAGATCAGCCTAACTGAAAATTTAATGACTTTTATTTCAGGTTTAGCTCTAAAATATCTAATGTTATCTTAAATTGCAACGCAGTGTAATTCGAGTGTGAAGTTCAGAATATATTCCGGTAGTTGCTTTGTCACTACTTTGTGAGTAAAGTGCAACCACGTGTTGATCAGTAACTCTAACTAAGATCATCAATCTTAAATGCGAATGTGCTTGAGATTATAACGTCTCGTCTTGACAATATTTTTCAATATAGCGACTTTTATTTATGTTCAACCCATGTGGGGTGTACTTTGTGAGACCAGTACCACGTGCTTATACAATTGTTTGACCCATCAGGTTAATAGTAAGACGATAGTAACCAGTTTGAGATTTTTCTTTTGTAAATTGCGTTTCGATGTAATTTATTTTAATTATCAGAATTATTGTGGAGTTACACTCTTTGTGTAAACCAAGTTGACCACGTGAAGCATCCGGTGTAATCATCAAAGTAGCCCTCTGCTATTCTTTTCGGGAAGATGTCACAGAGAGTTAGTATGAATTTAGTATACCGGTGTGTGGTAATTACATGACGGACAGGATTGCGCTACGAACATAACTTCTTTGGGTGAAAATTGAATCGGTTGGTTGTGGTTAATTTCCTCTTGCATATGTTTCAACGTTCTTCGTGTGTTATTTTATGAATGCAGTGTTGTATGCAGTCTCCCAATCTTGGCTCCATATTTAATGTGTTCCGTAAGATTACAAACTCACATTTTCAGAATCCTAAATAAGGCACCAGCTTAGTTATGACTCAAGTTTAATATGCTGAAATTTCAATGATCAATGTTAAAATAAATTATCAAATATGAAGTGATTTATTTCCTTTTATTTAAATCCTCTATATATATATATATATATATATATATATATATATATATATATATATATGTATATATGTATATAATCACCAGTTTTCATATGACTATTAAAAGATTATAATTAATTTTAGTCTGGTTGGGAATTTGGTAAGCTAGACTGGATACCTGGTGAAACAGTTGCTCTGTAATGCAAGGTTAACTTCCCCACATAGCTCACAGCTTTTAACCCACTTTTATGGTCTTGAATAGCAGCACCGCTTGCAGAACAAATTAATGAAACAACATTACACATGGCGACCCTGTTCTGTGATTCCGCTAGACTCTGGAAACTCTGAAACGTTAGATTGCAAGCGTTGTATAATCTTAATTTTTTTCCCTGCAGCGCTCAAACAACTACTGCTTTGTTTCTGAGCAGACTTTCAAATGATTCACGGCGTTGTTGAGCGGCATTGTGTTGTTTGTCTTGTTGTTTTGTTTTCTATATTTGTGTGTTTTATATATGTGTGTGTGTTTTTTTTCTGTTTTGTAAATTGCTCTGTTTCGATCAAAGATAAAAATTTGTTTTGCGTGTGAAAAAGTGCGTACTAGGTTGGGTACCTTTGGTATAACTGTCGTAATTTTTGGGGGATACATTTATTGTGATTAGTTAGTTGTGTACCGGGTATAAATTGAGCGAATGCAGACACGTAACCAAGCTAAAAGTAGGCGGTCCAACAACTTAAGCAACATGGACCAAGGGGATAATTTGATTTCGAATATTAACGCGTCGGACGGCTCCGAAAATGCAATGGGGAATACTTCAGACGAAATGCAAAACAGGCCGAACGGGCTCACACCAGAGCCAGAAATTAATTTGCCTCTAACTAACCAAATTGATTTGGCAGACTCATGAAAGCCTTATTGCAACAAAATAAAGAAAACGCACAGAAATCTGAAAAATCGATTCGAGAGTTAGGCGAACAAATGACAGAGAAATCTGAAAAATCGATCCGAGAGCTAGGCCAACAAATGACAGAGAAATCTGAAAAATCGCTCCGTGTGCTAGGCGAACAAATAGACGAAAAACTAATCCAGCGGACAAATAAAGTCGATAAGTGGATCCAGAGTGTGTCCGATGATATCTCACAAAGAATAAACAATCTGGCAAGTGAAATAAAAAGTGATATTATGAAAGAATTAGGCCGGAAATTTGAACAAATCGATGACCGTCTGCAAGCCTTAGAACAGGGCAAGCGGAGTCGCGATGCGGAATCGAAAGAGAGCGAAGAACAGCTACTTATGAATTTCCAAGCGCTGAGAGAACAATGCCAAAGAGAACACCAGCAGGTACTCTCGAGGGTCCAGGAGGCGGAAACGCATTGTCCCGCGTGCGTTAGCAACACAGTAGTGGACAACAGTCAAGCGATTCACGCACTCGAACAGCAAGTAGAACAATTGAAGCAGACTGGGGCGGAGAACAACAGACAAATACATGATAAGATTGCGGCATTAGCGGACATCGTAGGCACGATGAAGGTGACGGAGGGCGATAACTATACTACACCGGTAGCGGTCGTAGAGACCGAAAAAGTGCGTTCCCTTCTTAGGTTTCAGAAGCGACAGTTCGAAGTGAACGGGCGACACATAGCTGTAACAGGCGAATTACAAGAACGCGTGGCGCATCTGGAAAGCCTAATGGGGTGTGATTCCAAACTCGCCAATAACACTAAAAATAGCTGTACGAACAGTGAAAGGAAGGACTCCGGACACGAGGGCGATTTTGACGACAGGGACGAATGTACACTCCTGGAAATGGAAAAAAGAACACATTGACACCGGTGTGTCAGACCCACCATACTTGCTCCGGACACTGCGAGAAGGCTGTACAACCAATCATCACACGCACGGCACAGCGGACACACCAGGAACCACGGTGTTGGCCGTCGAATGGCGCTAGCTGCGCAGCATTTGTGCACCGCCGCCGTCAGTGTCAGCCACTTTGCCGTGGCATACGGAGCTCCATCGCAGTCTTTAACACTGGTAGCATGCCGCGACAGCGTGGACGTGAACCGTATGTGCAGTTGACGGACTTTGAGCGAGGGCGTATAGTGGGCATGCGGGAGGCCGGGTGGACGTACCGCCGAATTGCTCAACACGTGGGGCGTGAGGTCTCCACAGTACATTGGTGTTGTCGCCAGTGGTCGGTGGAAGGTGCACGTGCTCGTCGACCTGGGACCGGACCGCAGCGACGCACGGATGCACGCCAAGACCGTAGGATCCTACGCAGTGCCGTAGGGGACCGCACCGCCACTTCCCAGCAAATTAGGGACACTGTTGCTCCTGGGGTATCGGCGAGGACCATTCGCAACCGTCTCCATGAAGCTGGGATACAGTCCCGCACACCGTTAGGCCGTCTTCCGCTCACGCCCCAACATCGTGCAGCCCGCCTCCAGTGGTGTCGCGACAGGCGTGAATGGAGGGACGAATGGAGACGTGTCGTCTTCAGCGATGTGAGTTGCTTCTGCCTTGGTGCCAATGATGGTCGTATGCGTGTTTGGCGCCGTGCAGGTGAGCGCCACAATTAGGACTGCATACGACCGAGGCACACAGGGCCAACACCCGGCATCATGGTGTGGGGAGCGATCTCCTACACTGGCCATACACCTCTGGTGATCGTCGAGGGGACACTGAATAGTGCACGGTACATCCAAACCGTCATCGAACCCATCGTTCTACCATTCCTAGACCGGCAAGGGAACTTGCTGTTCCAACAAGACAATGCACGTCCGCATGTATCCCGTGCTACCCAACGTGCTCTAGAAGGTGTAAGTCAACTACCCTGGCCAGCAAGATCTCCGGATCTGTCCCCCATTGAGCATGTTTGGGACTGGATGAAACGTCGTCTCACGCGGTCTGCACGTCCAGCACGAAGGCTGGTCCAACTGAGGCGCCAGGTGGAAATGGCATGGCAAGCCGTTCCACAGGACTACATCCAGCATCTCTACGATCGTCTCCATGGGAGAATAGCAGCCTGCATTGTTGCGAAAGGTGGATGTACACTGTACTAGTGCCGACATTGTGCATGCTCTGTTGCCTGTGTCTATGTGCCTGTGGTTCTGTCAGTGTGATCATGTGATGTATCTGACCCCAGGAATGTGTCAATAAAGTTTGCCCTTCCTGGGACAATGAATTCACGGTGTTCTTATTTCAATTTCCAGGAGTGTATTTTGAGGGGCAGACATGAGAAAAATAGAAACATTCAAGGTTCTCGCCGGGAGGAAATGCGGGGATTTGATTGCAAGCATTGCCTTACGGTGAGAAAGTTTGAGATATTTTGAAATTCGCAAAAAGGAATACATCCACGAGCATGGCTCGAGCAATTTGAGTTCTGGCTTCCCCCCGACTGGGCAAGTTCACATAAGATAGAATATATGTGTGGCTATTTGGAAGGCGAACCGGCGACTCGCATGAGGTCGGCAGCGCATCACTGCAACTCCACTCGGGAGTTTCGACAAGCCTTTCTGTCCGCCTATTGGTCGGAAGCGGCACAAGATACGGTCAAGCATGGCATAATTATGCTGCCAAATTTGAACCAGTCTGGTTTCGGCAGCCCAGCGCGCCTATTCGACCACATGCTGCAGGCAAATCAATTTCTATCCGACCCATACGGGCCTGCGGAACTAATTAGGATATGCATCACCAAATTGCCGATGCACTTGCGCCACGTCATTCTTGCGGGACGATGCAAAGAGGACGTGGAAACGTTTAAGACACTTCTCCAAGAGTTGGAATATACAGGAGAATGCCCGCCTAATCAGGCACAAAGTTATTACGGGGCACAGCAGCGTGATCGCAGTCGTGGCCGTAGTACTAATCAACGGCGTGACTGGTCGTCGCGACGCGAAAGGAACAATAATCGGGACCGGCCGTATAGAAACTGGTTTCACAGTCGCGAACACAGGTGGAACAACGGAAATGATCGAGGACGTGGACAGATTTTTTTATTGGTAACGCCTCCGCCACGTAGCGCTCTGTATGAAAATCACTGGCTGTGCCGTGTGCAATCTATGGCTGGTTTGCATTGTTGTCTGCCATTGTAGTGTTGGTCAGCGGCAGCTGGATGTTAACAGCGCGTAGCGTTGCAGAGTTGGAGGTGAGCCGCAAGCAGTGGTGGACGTGGGGAGAGAGATGGCGGAGTTTTGAAATTTGTAAGAATGCATGTCATGAACTGAGATATATGAATATATATTATGACTTTTAAGGTAAATACATTGTTTGTTCTCTATCAAAATCTTTCATTTGCTAACTATGCCTGTCAGAAGTTAGTGCCTTCCGTAGTTTGAATCTTTTAGTTTGCTGGCAGTAGTGGCGCTCGCTGTATTGCAGTAGTTCGAGTAACCAAGATTTTTGTGAGGTAAGTGATTTGTGAAACGTAGAGGTTAATGTTAGTCAGGGCCATCCTTTTGTAGGGATTTTCGAAAGTCAGATTGCTCCGGTAGCTGAGTGGTCAGCGCGACAGGTTGTCAATCCGAAGGGCCCGGGTTCGATTCCCGGCTGGGTCGGAGATTTTCTCCCCTCAGGGACTGGGTGTTGTGTTGTCCTAATCATCATCATTTCATCCCCATTGACGCGCAAGTCGCCGAAGTGGCGTCAAATCGAAAGACTTGCACCAGGTGAACGGTCTACCCGACGGAAGGCCCTCGTCACACGACATCATCATCACTGCACACATTTCTGTTGGTCATAGTACATGGACAATATGTGAGAAGTAGGGACTGATAGTGTTTGCACGTGTGTTAATAATTCAGCAAGGGACTGGACAACAGCATTGCTGGTTCTAAGGACAATTCCAAAAACTTTGTGCGTGCACAAGTGGTGGTTGATGGACTTGCTATATTCTCTGCAAGACTCTTTGATGGTGATTGTGCACCTGCACAGTCGCAACAGATGGCTGCTGGTTATCTCTACAAGGACTGCAGTGGGTCTGCACCTCTGGTGGCCCACCAATACCATAATCTCTACCAGGACTACAGTAGGTCTGCTCTGTGATGACCTACCTACCAATAGTCTTCAACTTCGACTGACTCTGCTGTGGGTTTGCTCTGTTATGGCCCATTACCTGTCAGCATGTCAAGAGTCAGCACTGTCTTTCCGTTGAAAGGACAACTAAACCTCTTCAAGACTGCATGGAAATCCACTACTTCCGTGTGCATTTTCTTTTACTGCTCAGACATTGAGCAAAAACACTGCTATTTTACTGTGATGAACGATCAGGACTGTCTTTATGGACTGTGAGAAAATTTTAGCTTTTGACCAGCATTGTATCGATAAGTGTGATAGTTTCGCGCTTGCCGATGTTGCCGTGCGGCTCTAGGCGCTTCAGTACGCAACCGCGCTGCTGCTGCGGTCGCAGGTTCGAATCCTGCCTCGGGCATTGACGTGTGTGGTGTCGTTAGGTTTAAGTAGTTCCAAGTCTAGAGGACTGATGACCTCAGATGCTAAGTTCCATAGTGCTTAAAGCCAATTGAACCATTTGAACTAGTTTCGGGCACGGACCCATTTTCAGATAATCGTAATAGAGTAAAAAAAATGGTATTTCCGAAAATGCAAAGCCCATGCCAAAAATGTGCAAACCAACAGTTACGGCACATACAGATAATAGCGGCTGGAAATACACTGAAGCGGCAAAGAAACTGATATAGAAATGCGTATTCAAATACAGAGATATGTAAACAAGCAGGACAGGGGGCTGCTGTCGGCAACGCCGCATAAGACACCAAGTTCAAATGGCTCTGAGCACTATGGGACTTAACATCTATGGTCATCAGTCCCCTAGAACTTAGAACTAGTTAAACCTAACTAACCTAAGGACAGCACACAACACCCAGCCATCACGAGGCAGAGAAAATCCCTGACCCCGCCAGGAATCGAACCTGGGCGCGGGAAGCGAGAACGCTACCGCACGACCACGAGATGCGGGCCTAAGACACCAAGTGTTTGGCACAGTTGTTAGATCGGTTACTGCTGCTACAATGACAGATTATCAAGATTTAAGTTAGTTTGAACGTGGTGTTACAGTCTACGCACGAGTGATCTGACACAGCATCTCCGAGGTAGCGAAGAAGTGAGGATTTTCCCGTACGACCATTTCACGAGTGTGTCGTGAATATCAGGATTCCCGTAAAACATCAAATTTCTGACATCGCTGCGGCCGGAAGATGATCCTACAAGAACGGGACCAACGACGACTGAAGAGAATCGTTCAACGTGACGGAAGTGTAACACTTCCGCAAATTGCTGGAGATTTCAATGCTGGGCCTTCAACAAGTATGAGAGTGTGAACCATTCAACGAAACATCATCGATAAGGACTTTCGGAGCCAAAGGCCCACTCGTGTACACTTGATGACTGCACAACATACAGCTCTACGTTTCTCCTGGGCCCATCAACACCGACATTGGACTGTTGATGACTGGATTCATGTTGCCTTGTCGGACGAGTCTCGTTTCAAATCGTATCGAGCGGATGGACGTGTACGAGTATGGAGAGAACCTCATGAATCCGTGGGCCCAGAACGTCAGCAGGTGACTACTCAAGCTGGTGGAGGCTCTGTAATGGTGTGGGGCTTGTGCAGATGGAGTGAAATGGGACGGCTGATACGTCCAGATACGACTCTGATAGGTGACACGTACGTTAGCACCCTGTCTGATGACCTGCATTCTTTCATGTCCATTGCGCATTCCGACGGACTTTGGCAATTCCAGCAGGACTATGCGACTCCTCATCATCCAGAATTGTTACAGAGTGGCTCCAGGAGCACTCTTCACAGTTTAAACACTTCCTCTGGCCACCGAACACCCCACACATGAACATTATTGAGCGTATCTGGGATGCCTTGTAACGTGCTGTTCAGAGGAGATCTCCACACCCTTGTACTGTTACGGTTTTGTGGACAGTTCCCTCCAGCATTACTTTAGACCAGGGCTTCCCAACCTTTTCAGCTGGCGGACCCCTTCTTCAGTCGAAAATCCATGGCGGACCCCTAGTCAATCAAGAGCACAGTAACTTTAAATTTCAGAGCGAAACCCATGAGAACTGAAAGCTTCTTAATGCACGTGCCATATTCCCAATTCGTCTAGCATGCAAGAAAATGGTTCAAATGGCTCTGAGCACTATGGGACTTAACATATGAGGTCATCAGTCCCATTGAACTTAGAACTACTTAAACCTAACTAACCTAAGGACATCACACACATCCATGCCCGAGGCACGTTTCGAACGTGCGACCGTAGCGGTCGCGCGTTTCCGGACTTATGGGTAGCATGCAAGAAACAATATCATTAACACAAGACTTTAGATTTTCTGCATTGGTATGAGCTTTGCCTGCTTTTGCTACTCGATAACCAATCAAGAAAGAAGCTTTCAATGAATTTTTATTAATTGTTTTTGCATGAGTTTTCATGCAATGCTGAGAAGCAGCTAGTTCAGCACTCTTCCTTTTGAAAAAACCTATGTCTTTAGCCTGCAAATCCTAGTGAGTACCTTCAAAATGACGGTGCAATTTAACTGGAACCATTGAACTGTTCGGAAGGACTCGCGCACAAATTACACACTGAGTTTTACCCTTCTTTGTCTCCATAAAGCCCATTTCTAAAGAGCTTTCGTTGTACTTACGCTTGTTGGTTATTCCACTTCCACAGGATATTACAACGAATGGAGTACTTGCAGCGTTTTCACATAATAAATCCGACTGTGGAGCTTCTTCGGCAAAGCTCGCTCCGCGCATGCGTAAAAGGTTTCGGCGCATCTATCGCCGTGAGTCGGCGCACAAAAGATCCCCGTATTGTTGCGAAACAGCCGATCAGAGAAGCCGCATTCACCGGCACTAAGCTGTGTATTCGTTCTCACTTAGGAACCGCAAAGGCTGCTTGGGAATACGACCTGAAGTAAAAGTACACATGTTTTTCACACGAAAAAAAAGATGAATTTCATTTTCACATTGTTATTCAATAATTTTACTCATTTTTTTACACGATTTGGTGTAATGTGGCCGCGGACCCCTAAGGGGTTCGCGGACCACACGTTGGGATGCCCTGCTTTAGACATTAATCGAGCCCATGCCACGTCGTGCTGCGATACTTCAGCGAGTTCGCGGGCGCCTACAAGGCAGGCGTACCAGCTTCTTTGGCTCTTGAGTGTAATTTCCGTCGATACGGAAACGGGACCAATCGCAAGAGAGTATTGCGTGCGGGGCGCCGTTTAAGCGGATTAGGCCCTGACGCCCCGACGGGCCAAGTGTTAAGCGGATTAGGCGCTGTTACGGGGAGCGCCGGTCCGCAGTCGTAAAGTAGGGTCGTTTGCGGGCCCAGACCCGCGGTATTTAAAGACTATCTGAATAATTAATCTCGTCGTCCGCCAGCTTTACGGCCCGAGTGGAGCCGGTTCCAGCGCGGGCAGATGAGCTTCCGCGTGGATAAACCCGTTCCCGGTCGCGGCGTCGGCAGCTCACTAAACGGCCGACAATAAAGCAAACTTCAATTAACATTCGGCGGCGCGCTGGCGGCGGGGCCGTTTGTTTGCGGTACTACCGCACTCTTCTGGCGCCACAGGCATTCCCTCTTTTGCAGTAAACAGCTAAACATCTGGCGGCATCTTTACATAACTAATCGTACCAATTATACAAGCTCCATACATCATTTAGGCAAAGCGCTCATTCTGTCTGCTATTACGCTGCTGCATAAGTTCGTAGCGTTTTTGTATTGCATGTTGTAATTCCGACTGCTACTTATATATTTATCGATTTTCATTTTTTATTTGTAGTTCACTGTTGCTATCTGAGTTTACACATTGTTTGTAATGTTGATGCATTAAGTTGTTCTGAAAGCGGTGCTGATATTCAAGACAATAAAAGCGGTTTAAGAACTTTGAGCTACCTGGGGAAGTTAACCTTGCATTACTGAGCATCTTTTCACCAGGTATCCAGTCTAGCTTACCAAATTCCCAACTAGACTAACATTAATCATAATCTTTTAATAGTCATCTTATGACAACCGGTGATATATACAGGGTGTTACAAAAAGGTACAGCCAAACTTTCAGGAAACATTCCTCACACACAAATAAAGAAAAGATGTTATGTGGACATGTGTCCGGAAACGCTTAATTTCCATGTTAGAGCTCATTTTAGTTTCGTCAGTATATACTGTACTTCCTCGATTCACCGCCAGTTGGCCCAACTGAAGGAAGGTAATATTGACTTCGGTGTTTGTGTTGACATGCGACTCATTGCTCTACAGAACTAGCATCAAGAACATCAGCACGTAGTATCAACAGGTTAATGTTCATCACGAACGTGGTTTTGCAGTCAGTGCAATGTTTACAAATGCGGAGTTGGCAGATGCCCATTTGATGTATGGGTTACCACGGGGCAATAGCCGTGGTACAGCACGTTTGTATCGAGACGGATTTCCAGAACGAAGGTGTCCCGACAGGAAGACGTTCGAAGCAATTGATCGGCGTCTTAGAGAGCACGGAACATTCCAGGCTACACTCGCGACTGGGGAAGACCTAGAACGACGAGGACACCTGCAATGGACGAGGCAATTCATCGTGCAGTTGACGATAACCCTAATGTCAGCGTCAGAGAAGTTGCTGCTCTCCAAGGCAACGTTGACCACGTCACTGTATGGAGAGAACCAGTTGTTTCCGTACCATGTACAGCGTGTGCAGGCACTATCAGCAGCTGATTGACCTCCTCGGGTACACTTCTGTGAATGGTTCATCCAACAATGTGTCAATCCTCATATTAGTGCTAATGTTCTCTCTGCGGATGAGGCTTCATTCCAACGTGATCAAATTGTAAATTTTCACAATCAACATGTGTGGGCTGACGAGAACCCGCACGCAATTGCGCAATCACATCACCAATACAGATTTTCTGTGAACGTTTGGGCAGACATTGTTGGTGATGTCTTGATTGGGCCCCATGTTCTTCCACCTACGCTCAGTGGAGCACGTTATCATGATTTCATATGGGATACTCTATCTGTGCTGCTAGAAGATGTGCCTTTACAAGTACGACACAATATGTGGTTGATGCACGATGGAGCTCCTGCACATTTCAGTCGAAGTGTTCGTACGCTTCTCAACAACAGATTCGGTGACCGATGGATTGGTAGAGGCGGACCAATTCCATGGCCTCCACGCTCTCCTGACCTCAACCCTCTTGACCTTCATTTATGGGGGCATTTGAAAGCTCTTGTCTACGCAACCCCGGTACCAGATGTAGAGACTCTTCGTGCTCGTATTGTGGACGGCTGTGATACAATGCTCCATTCTCCAGGGCTGCATCAGAACATCAGGGATTCCATGCGACGGAGGGTGGATGCATGTATCCTCGCTAACGGAGGACATTTTGAACATTTACTGTAATAAAGTGTTTGAAGTCACGCTGGTGCGATAGTTGCTGTGTGTTTCCATTCCATGATTAATGTGATTTCAAGAGAAGTAATAAAATGACTGTAACATGGAAAGCTCTTAATATATATAAAAAGATAATTTAAATAAAAAGAAATAAATCAGTTTATATTTGGAGATTTATTATAACATTCATCATTGTTCCGTTAAAATGTCAGCATATCAAACTTGATTCATAACTAAACTGGTGCCTTATTTAGGATTGTGAAAATGTGAGTTTGTAATCTTACGGAACACATCAAATAGGGAGCCAAGATTGGGAGACTACATACAACACTGCATTCATAAAATAACACACGAAGAACGTTGAAACATATGCAAGAGGAAATTAAACACAACCAACCGATTCAATTTTCACCAAAAGCAGTTACGTTCGTAGCGCAATTCTGTCCGTCATGAAATTACCACACACTGCTATACTGAATTCATACAAACTCTCTGTGAAATCTTCCCGAAAAGAATAGCTGAGGGCTACTTTGGTGCTTACACCACACGTTTCACGTGGTCAACTTGGTTTACACAAAGAGTGCAGCTCCACAATAATTCTGATAATTAAAATACAGTACATCGAAACGCAATTTAGAAAAGAAAAACCTCAAACTGGTTACTATCGTCTTACTATTAATCTGATGTTTCAAACAATTGTATAAGCCCGTGGTACTGGTCTCACCAAGTACACCCCACGTGGGTTGAACATAAAGAAAAGTTGCTATATTGAAAAATATTGTCAAGAGGAGACATTATAATCTCAAGCACATTCGCATTTAAGATTGATGATCTTAGAGTTACGGTTCATCAACACGTGGTTCCACTTTACTCACAAACTAGTGACAAAGGAACTACTGTAAAATATTCTCAACTTCACACTCGAATTACACTGCCTTGCAATTTAAGATAACATTAGATATTTTAGATCTAATCCTGAAATAAAGGTGGTTAAATTTTCAGTTATGCTGAACTTATGAAATCCATTGTCCTACGGACTCAGCAGACACGCGCTTAGCCGGAGATGTTACCACTTCAGACGCTCGCAGCGGACAGACTAGCCTCGGACCCTACCAAGGGTGCTTCACAGATACAAACGGAAGTGACCAGAGAGGCAGCTTTCTATACTAACATGACAAGCGACGGACAGGACCATACTAAGAGTAGAAACCTCTTTGCTTTTAGAGTGTGTTCCCTGCCGCCGTTGGATAAGCAGCTGCCAGCAAAAAGTCGTATACTCCTAGCTCACTCATTTGTTACATAGTTTAATTCTTAATTTATTTGCGTGTTTTCGGTACTTGCATTGTATAATTCAAAAAATTTCGGACGTATTATAGTATTTGAGAGTTGTAGCATCGCGTTTTAGTACCTGAATAGTGTAAAATCGCGTAGTTTCCTTCCGCCGCCAAGCAGTGTGTCAGCAGTGCGCAAGTAGCAGCATTACTGCATTTACTAGGCAGGCTTGTATTTTAATAACCGTTTAAATTTTGTGACGATTTGTTTGTGCTCTCTGTAGATTAATTCAGACGTTCTTTGCACAACAGTTTTTAGCATGGATAGAGCTGCAACTGCTGTGTTCGGATGCAGGCTGAGTTGGCATCCCTTCGTTCCCAGCTTCAGGCAGTGTTGGCTTCGGTCACACAGCTTGAGGCTGTTGCCAATGGGCATCACTGTGGGGGTCCGGATGGGGGTTCGTCGGGGACGGCCAGCTCGTCCCACGCATCCCCTGATCGGACTAAGACTGTGGCTACCCGGGATACTGCCCGCATTGAGGCTGATCCCTCAACTGTGGTAGAGTGGGAGGTCGTCTCGAGGTGTGGCAGGGAGCGAAAGACATTCTGGAGGGCTGAACGGAAGGCCTCTCCAGTTTGTCTGACGAACCGGTTTCAGGATCTGTCTCCGGCTGATACTGATCTTCCGCTAGAGATGGCTGCTTGTCCTGTTCCAGAGGTCGCCCCTCAGTTTGCAAGATCCGGGCAGTCGCAGAGGATGGGCTTACTGGTAGTTGGGAGCTCCAACGTTAGGCGCGTAATGGGGCCCCTTAGGGATGTGGCAGCAAGAGAGGGGAAGAAAACCAATGTGCACTCCGTGTGCATACCGGGGGGAGTCATTCCAGATGTGGAAAGGGTCCTTCCCGATGCCATGAAGGGTACAGAGTGCACCCATCTGCAGGTGGTCGCTCATGTCAGCACCAATGATGTGTGTCGCTATGGATGGGAGGAAATCCTCTCTGGCTTCCGGCGGCTATCTGATTTGGTGAATGCCAGTCTCGCTAGCGGGATGAAAGCAGAGCTCACCATCTGCAGCATCGTCGACAGGACTGACTGCGGACCTTTGGTACAGAGCCGAGTGGAGGGTCTGAATCAGAGGCTGAGACGGTTCTGCGACCGTGTGGGCTGCAGATTCCTCGACTTCCGCCATAGGGTGGTGGGGTTTCGGGTTCCGCTGGATAGGTCAGGAGTCCACTAAACGCAGCAAGTGGCCACACGGGCAGCAGGGGCTCTGTGGCGTTGACTGGGCGGTTTTTTAGGTTAGATGGCCTCGGGCAAGTACAGAAGGGGCAACAGCCTCAAAGGGTACAGGGCAAAGTCAGGACATGCGGGGACTAAGCAGCAATCGGTATTATAATTGTAAACTGTCGAAGCTGCGTTGGTAAAGTACCGGAACTCCAAGCGCTGATAGAAAGCACCGAAGCTGAAATCGTTATAGGTACAGAAAGCTAGCTGAAGCCAGAGATAAATTCAGCCGAAATTTTTACAAAGGCACAGACGGTGTTTAGAAAGGATAGATTGCATGCAACCGGTGGTGGCGTGTTTGTCGCTGTTAGTAGTGGATTATCCTGTAGTGAAGTAGAAGTGGATAGTTCCTGTGAAATATTATGGGTGGTGGTTACACTCAACAACCAGGTTAATAATTGGCTCCTTTTACCGACCTCCCGACTCAGCAGCATTAGTGGCAGAACAACTGAGAGAAAATTTGGAATACATTTCACATAAATTTTCTCAGCATATTATAGTCTTAGGTGGAGATTTCAATTTACCAGATATAGCCTGGGACACTCAGATGTTTAGGACGGGTGGTAGGGACAGAGCATCGAGTGACATTATACTGAGTGTACAATCCGAAAATTACCTCGAGCAATTAGAGAACTGACTCGTGGAGATAACGTCTTGGACCTACTGATAACAAACCGACCCGACCTTTTCGACTCTGTAAGTGCAGAACAGGGAATCAGTGATCATAAGGCTGTTGCAGCATTCCTGAATATGAAAGTTAATAGGAATATAAAAAAAGGGAGGAAGGTTTATCTGTTTAGCAAAGAGTAATAGAAGGCAGATTTCAGACTACCTAACAGATCAAAACGAAAATTTCTGTTCCGACACTGCAATGTTGAGTGTTTATGGAAAAAGTTTAAGGTAATTGTAAAATGCGTTTTAGACAGGTACGTGCCGAGTAAAACTGTGAGGGACGGAAAAAACCCACCGTGGTTCAACAACAGAGTTAGGAAACTACTGCGGAAGCAAAGAGAGCTTCACTCCAAGTTTAAACGCAGCCAAAACCTCTCAGACAAACAGAACCTAAACGATGTCAAAGTTAGCGTGAGGAGGGCTATGCGTAAAGCGTTCAGTGAATTCGAAAGTAAAATTCTATGTACCGACTTGACCGAAAATCCTACGAAGTTCTGGTCTTACGTTAAATCAGTAAGTGGCTCGAAACATCATATCCAGACACTCCGGGATGATGATGGCATTGAAACAGAGGATGACACTCGTAAAGCTGAAATACTAAACACCTTTTTCCAAAGCTGTTTCACAGAGGAAGACCGCACCGCAGTTCCTTCTCTAAATACTCGCACAAACGAAAAAATGGCTGACATCGAAATAAGTGTCCAAGGAATAGAAAAGCAACTGGAATCACTCACCAGAGGAAAGTCCACTAGACCCGACGGAATACCAATTCGATTCTACACAGAGTGCGCGAAAGAACTTGCCCCCTTTCTAACAGCCGTGTACCGCAAGTCTCTAGAGGAACTGAAGGTTCCAAATGATTGGAAAAGAGCACAGATAATTCACTTTTCAAGAAGGGTCGTCGAGCAGTTGCGCAAAACTGTACACCTCTATCTCTGACGTCTATCTGTTGTAGAATTTTAGAACATGTTTTTGCTCGAGTATTATGTCGTTTTTGGAAACCCAGAATCTACTCTGTAGGAATCAACATGGATTCCGGAAACAGCGATCGTGTGAGACCAAGCTCGCCTTATTTGTTCATGAGACCCAGAAAATATAAGATTCAGGCTCCCAGGTAGATACAGTTCCTTGATACAGTTCCGCACTGTCGCCTGATAAAGTAAGAGCCTACGGAATATCAGACCAGCTGTGTGGCTGGATTGAAGACTTTTTAGCAAACAGAACACAGCATGTTGTTATCAATGGAGAGACGTCTACAGACGTTAAAGTAACGTCTGGAGTGCCATAGGGGAGTGTTATGGGACCATTGCTTTTCACAATATATATAAATGACCTAGTAGATAGAGTCGGAAGTTCCATGCGGCTTTTCGCGGATGATGCTGTAGTATACAGAGAAGTTGCAGCATTAGAAAATTGTAGCGAAATGCAGGAAGATCTGCAGCGGGTAGGCACTTGGTGCAGGGAGTGGTAACTGACCCTTAACGTAGACAAATGTAATGTATTGTGAATACATAGAAAGGAGGATACTTTATTGCATGATTATATGATAGCGGAACAAACACTGGTAGCAGTTACTTCTGGAAAATATCTGGGAGTATGTGTGCGGAACGATTTGAAGTGGAATGATCATATAAAATTAGTTGTTGGTAAGGCGGGTACCAGGTTGAGATTCATTGGGAGAGTCCTTAGAAAATGTAGTCCATCAACAAAGGAGGTGGCTTACAAAACACTCGTTCGACCTATAGTTGAGTATTGCTCATCAGTGTGGGATCCGTACCAGATCGGGTTGACGGAGGAGATAGAGAAGATCCAAAAAAGGGCGGCGCGTTTCGTCACAGGGTTATTTGGTAACCGTGATAGCGTTACGGAGATGTTTAGCAAACTCAAGTGGCAGACTCTGCAAGAGAGGCGCTCTGCACAGCGGTGTAGCTTGCTGTCCAGGTTTCGAGAGCGTGCGTTTCAGAATGAGGTATCGAATATATTGCTTCCCCCTACTTATACCCCCCGAGGAGATCACTGGAAAATTAGAGAGATTAGAGCGCTCACGGAGGCTTTCAGACAGTCGTTCTTCCCGCGAACCATACGCGACTGGGAAAGAAAAAAGTGCCGTCCGTCACACACCGTTCGGTGGTTTGCGGAGTATAAATGTAGATGTAGATGTAGAAAGCGTAGCTACCTGTTCCGACGTTGGTCCTACTGTTCTCTAGCAGACAAGCATGCAACTAGAAATACATTTGCTCATTCATTCTTTCACACAGGAGGGATGTAGGTTCCGTATGAGACTGTGTGACATGAATTACATATAAACTGTGTTTTAAAGTGTAGTAGTGTGACAGATCGTACTTGTTTATGTGTAAAAGTAACACATTCCACTGCTCACTCTCCTCCCAGATAGAGTCAGAAACAACACAGTAAGTTTAGAAGAGGAATTTATGCCGTAAATGACAACAGATATGAGAAATTAACATGAAAGGATTCCAACAGAGACCTTTCATGTTTTTCTGTCATTACGAAATACTGAGTGGAGCTGTGGGCGCTGGAAAATGGAATGCCAAGTGGAGAAATCGGAACATTTCCGTCATACTCTTCTGTTTGAATTCGACACAATGATGACAGCAGTGGAGGCAGCGAGAAACATTTGCACCGTGTATGGGGATAATGCCACTGGATAAAGAATCGCAAGACAACGGTTTTCTCGTTTAAAGGAGGATCATTTTGACTTTAGCGACTCTCCAAGTTCAGCAACACCTCCGGGGTTTGATGAAGAACAATCAAAACTGACAAATGTGATGAAATATCACCATCGTGCGACATTTGCGTACAGTCTGCAGCTCGTGGTCTATCGGCCACCGCTGGTACCTCTTCATCATGGGGTCCCGAATTCGATTGCCTGCCGGGTTGGGGATTTTCTCTGCCCGGAGACTGGGTGTTTGTGTTGTCCTCATCATTTCATCGTCATCCTGATCATTCATGACAGTGGCTATAGTGGACTGTGAAAAACTGGATCTTTGTACGGGCGCTGATGGCACTGAGCACTACGGGACTTAACGTCTATGGTCGTCAGTCCCCTAGAACTTAGAACTACTTAAACCTAACCAACCTAAGGACAGCACACAACACCCAGTCATCACGAGGCAGAGAAAATCCCTGACCCCGCCGGGAATCGAATCCGGGCGCGGGAAGCGAGAAGCGAGAAGCGAGAAGCGAGAACGCAACCGCACGACCATGAGCTGCGGACGGGCGCTGATGACCGCGCAGTTGAGCGTCCCACAAATCAAACACAATCATCATCATCATCATCATCATCATCACCACCATCATCATTTGCATGCAGTAGGGGAAGTCCCATAGTGCTTAGAGCCTTTTGAGCCCACGTGCATTTTTGCATTATTGCTTACATTGAATACACATTCGGCCAAATTTGAAGCAATGTTGACAATTTCACTTCTACTGTACTGCATGTCATTTTTGGAGCGTATCTCCAAATGAGACTACTGAAACCTTCGTTCACATTAGGAGTAAAACCGCCCAATCAACGCTCCGGGAAAACAGGTGTATTCAAATCGGTATAAGGGTGATGGCGTCGATGAAGACCCGTGGCAATGGCGTTTTGTGTTTATAACTTTCCAGTTCACCATTTGCTTTAGCTTCAAACTCTCACAGGATCTTTACCTTTTGGAGTTGGATAATAATATTCTGGGAAATAATTCTTCAATGCATATTCATTCTAATTCCGCAATAAAAACAATTTCGAGTTTTTTCCAAAGTCACTCTGTCGTTCTCGCTTAAGCAGGATGTCCCGGGTTCGAGTCCTCGCCTGGCAGGCATTTTCAATCGTCGCTGCTGATTCCACATAGAGCCACGCTGCAGTTGTTCTCACTAGTTCCTTTCCTTTCCTTTCCCTCTTCTATCTTCAATTTATATAATATGGTATGGTTTAGGAAAAACTTCTAGCAAAACTGTGCGATGTAAAACTTAGTGACAAAACAACAGGAATAGCTGCTGGACAGAAGAAAGCCTGGAACGAAGTCCGACAAGATCTTATGGCCGTTTATCTGTGCAAGTGGCAATTAAGAGGTTGTTGTGTCAGAATCATCTGGAAAGACCTGTACCTGTATCCTTACAAATTTACTGTTGTGTACGGGTTAAAGCATTCAGATGCACCGCCACGCGTTGATCTGTGGCAGGGGTTTGCGATTAAAGTGTAATCAGGATTTTTGGATCATCAGTTTTTCATTTCTTTAGATGAGGCATTTCATCCTGTCAGGCTAAGGGAATCATGCAACTCGCAATATTATGCATCAGAAAATCTCCATCAGTACTTATGATAGAGAATGCGTAATGGGAAGATTCATTTTTGGTGAACAGTGTCCGGTATCACCATCGTTACACGATTCTTCTCCAAACTGTTAATGCAAACCGGTAAATCCAGAAACTGCTCAATCCAACTGTGTATCAAAATGGTTCAAATGGCTCTGAGACGATGCGCGGTCATCAGTCGCCTAGAACTTGCAACTAATTAAACCTAACTAAGGATATCTCACACATCCGTGCCCGAGGCAGGATTCGAACCTGCGACAGCAGCGGTCGCTTGGTTCACGACTGTAGCGCCTAGAACCGCACGGCCACTCCGGCCGACAAATGTGTAGCAACTCGCAGAGTATGGACGACCGTATGGCTCTTTTCCGTCAGATGGAGCAAGTGCATACATCACCTTGACAACCTTCGCACGAGTGCATTTGGTGTTCCACGAGGGCAGGACAATCAGCAGAGGCGGTGCAACTTCCTGACCACCTCGATCGCCCGACCTCTATCTCTCCCCCTCTCTCTCTCTCTCTCTCTCTCTCTCTTTCTGTGGAGTAAACTGAAGAATCAAGTGTCCTCAAATAATCCTCAACCGATGGAAGAGGAATAACAGATTACAGAATACTCTACTGCTGCAATCCCCCAGTTAGGGCTGCTTTATAAATCGACGGTGGCTCTTTCCAGCGTCTTTGTGGTGTTCATTAACAAGCGTCAAACCTTTTTCACTCTTATTGTAAAAACACAAAAAAATCGACGCTCTACAAAAGATTTATCCGAATCGGACGGAGATCATTAGATGTCATGATATGTACAGACGAACAAATGATTATTGTTTCAGAAAAAAGGGATCCTTCCTTCAGGAGAACGTTTTTCACAAATTAAACAAGTCAATAGCGCTTGGATCCACCTCTGGCTATTGTACAAACAGTTATTCGGCTTTCTATTGACTGACGGAGCTGTTGGCTGACCCCTTCAGTGATATCGTGCCAAATTCCGTCCAAATGGCGCTGCTCTCCGCGGCGTCAGCAGACTCCTCTTCACTGGTGACTGGGGCTCAGTTCGAGGCGGGACTTATCAATGAAGACAATTATACTCATGTCAATGAGACTCTAGGTCGATGACTTGTCTGGAAAAGTCCCAGACAGTGCTGGGACTGATTGTCACCCACCATAAGCTCTGACAACCAGGAGTAATGGTCAGGAGGGCCACTTGTTTTCATAGCAGGATTCTTGTGTCATACGTGCCATGCTTACAGACCAGCGGTACTTCGACGATATTTTCTGCGCTCTGTTTGTTGCCCTTCGTGACAAACCGTCCTGGTCTTACATTTCAGCACATGGCGAGAGTTTCTTCTGCTTGTCTTTGGGCTTACCAAACCCATCCTTGGCCAACAGGGCCACCCAATCTCTCCCCTGTTGAGTACATTCGGAGCAGTACGGATTTATCCCTCCAACCATCTCGGGATTTTGGGGCTTTGACATGCCAACTGGATGTAATCTGGCTCGATATCCTTCACGAGTACACCCAACAACTCTGTAAATCAATATCAAACCGAATAACTGTTTGCATAAGGGCCTCAGGTGGACCATCGCGTTTATGGCTTGCTCTATTTGTGAAGCTCTTTTTCTCGAAAAACTCCAATTTTTATGAAATTGTATCTTTTTTTGTCTATAAATATACATCACATCATATTGTTTCCACCCGATTCGGACGGTTCCTTTGTGGTGGGCATATTTAATTTTTTTTATTTTTTAGAATGTACACTACTGGCCATTAAAATTGCTACACCAAGAAGATGATGTGCTACAGACGCGAAATTTAACCGACAGGAAGAAGATGCTTTGATATGCAAATGACTAGCTTTTCAGAGCATTCACACAAGGTTGGCGCCGGTGGCGACAGTTACAACTTGCTGACAATACGAAAGTTTCCAATCGATTTATCGTAAAACAAACAGCAGTTGACGGCGTTGCCTGGTGAAACGTTGTTTTGATGCCTCGTGTAAGGAGGAGAAATGCGAACCATCATGTTTCTGACTTTGAAAAAGGTCGGATTGTATCCTATCGCGATTGCGGTTTATCGTACGCGACATTGCTGCTCGCGTTGGTCGAAATCCAATGGCTGTTAACAGAATATGGAATCGGTGGGTTCAGGAGGGTAATACTGAACGCCGTGCTGGATTCCAACGACCTTTTATCACTAGCAGTCGAGATGACAGGCATCTTATCCACATATCTCTAACGGATCGTGCAGCCACGTCTCGATCCCTGAATCAACAGATGGGGACGTTTGCAAGACAACAACCATCTGCACGAACAGTTCGACGACGTTTGCAGCAACATGGACTGTCAGCTCGGAGACCATGGCTGCGGTCACCCTTGACGCTGCATGACAGACAGGAGCGCTTGCGATGGTGTTAATAACGACGACCCTAGGTGCACGAATGGCAAATCGTCATTTTTTCGTATGAATCCAGGTTCTGTTCACAGCATCATGATGGTCGCATCCGTGTTTGGCGACATCGCGGTGAACGCACATTGGAAGCATGTATTCGTCATCGCCATACTGCTGTATAACCCGGCGTGATGCCATGGGGTGCCATTGGTTACACGTCTCGGTCACCTCTTGTTCGCATTGACGGCACTTCGAACGGTGGACGTTACTTTTCAGATGTGTTACGACCAGTGGCTCTACCCTTCATACGATCCTTGCGAAACCCTACATTTCAGCAGGATAATGCACTACCGCATGTTGCAGATCCTGTACGGGCCTTTCTGGATACAGAAAATGTTCCAGTGTTGCCGGCGCCAGCACATTCTCCAGATCTCTCGCCAATTGAGAACGTCTGGTCAATGGTGGAAGAGCAACTGGCTCGTCACAATACGCCAGTCACTACTCTTGATGAACTGTGGTATCGTGTTGAAGCTGCATGGTCAGCTGTACCTGTACACGACATCCAAGCTCTGTTTCACTCAATGTCCAGGGGTATGAAGGCCGTTATTACGGCCAGAGGTGGTTGTTATGGGTACTGATTTTTCAGGTTCTATGCACCAAAATTGAGTGAAAATGTAATCATATGTCAGTTCTAGTATAGTATATTTGTCCAATGAATACGCATTTCTTCTTTGTGTAGCAATTTTAATGGCCAGTAGTGTATTTTCCAAGACAGTTCCATTGCGCTCGGCCTCACGAATGCCCAGCTTCACGAGTGCCCAGTCTCAGAATGCCCATGACACATTCCGCCAACTCTGCATTCGATCAAGACTTTAACTGGCAAAGAAATGTGGTAGGGGGTACACCGCCGAAGGCAGTTTTATTGGCGCTATATTTTTTCACGCCCTCGGGTAGCTGAAGGCAACAGTAGTGCTCCCATTTCCGACCTCCTTACCGGGCAGTCACGATTCCAGGTTCGCAGGTTGCCCGGTAATGGAATTCACGACCAGCAATATTTCTTTTTGGTGTGGCGCTGCGCACGTGATGCGGCCGTCACGACGTGCGCCGCTGTCTCTATATTGTCCCGCAGAAATGCGACGCTACGGAGCGCGTGGGGAACATACGCCTGCGCTGCGCGCCGCCGTTCCGAAGCCTCAGTCCGGACGGTGGGTGATTAATCTGCGCCTGCCCACGACCGCTATGAATCACGCATTTATCTCCGCGGATCGGACGCCGTGCGTGAGCTGCTGCCCGCTTTACTTTATTCTATTTTCCGGCCGTTCCGTGCAGTTTCGCTCGCGCAGGCACAGTATGTATGCGGCGGCGATATTTCACGTTGCTAATTGCTGCGGCGCGCGAGTCGCGAGCCGCGAAGCACGGCGCGCTGCAGCGTGTGGTGGAGATAGGGTGCGGTGCATCTTCAGCGACGGGGCTCGCATGCGAGGAGCTGCGGGCAGGCTTGGCAGAGGGCGACGCGCAATTGATTAAGCTCGTTATTCAGCCACCTCTGACTAATGCAAAATGCTGAGAGGCACGTGTGATAATGTTGATTATACACTCCTGGAAATGGAAAAAAAACACACATTGACACCGGTGTGTCAGACCCACCATACTTGCTCCGGACACTGCGAGAGGGCTGTACAAGCAATGATCACACGCAAGGCACAGCGGACCACCAGGAACCGGGGTGTTGGCCGTCGAATGGCGCTAGCTGCGCAGCATTTGTGCACCGCCGCCGTCAGTGTCAGCCAGTTTGCCGTGGCATACGGAGCTCCATCGCAGTCTTTAACACTGGTAGCATGCCGCGACAGCGTGGACGTGAACCGTATGTGCAGTTGACGGACTTTGAGCGAGGGCGTATAGTGGGCATGCGGGAGGATCCTACGCAGTGCCGTATGGGACCGCACCGCCACTTCCCAGCAAATTAGGGACACTGTTGCTCCTGGGGTATCGGCGAGGACCATTCGCAACCGTCTCCATGAAGCTGGGCTACGGTCCCGCACACCGTTAGGCCGTCTTCCGCTCACGCCCCAACATCGTGCAGCCCGCCTTCAGTGGTGTCACGATAGGCGTGAATGGAGGGACGAATGGAGACGTGTCGTCTTCAGCGATGAGAGTCGCTTCTGCCTTGGTGCCAATGATGGTCGTATGCGTGTTTGGCGCCGTGCAGGTGAGCGCCACAATCAGGACTGCATACGACCGAGGCACACAGGGCCAACACCCGGCATCATGGTGTGGGGAGCGATCTCCTACACTGGCCGTACACCTCTGCTGATCGTCGAGGGGACACTAAATAGTGCACGGTACATCCAAACCGTCATCGAACCCATCGTTCTACCATTCCTATACCGGCAAGGGAACTTACTGTTCCAACAGGACAATGCACGTCCGCATGTATCCCGTGCCACCCAACGTGCTCTAGAAGGTGTAAGTCAACTACACTGGCCAGCAAGATCTCCGGATCTGTCCCCCATTGAGCATGTTTGGGACTGGATGAAACGTCGTCTCACGCGGTCTGCACGTCCAGCACGAAGGCTGGTCCAACTGAGGCGCCAGGTGGAAATGGCATGGCAAGCCGTTCCACAGGACTACATCCAGCATCTCTACGATCGTCTCCATGGGAGAATAGCAGCCTGCATTGCTGCGAAAGGTGGATATACACTGTACTAGTGCCGACATTGTGCATGCTCTGTTGCCTGTGTCTATGTGCCTGTGGTTCTGTCAGTGTGATCATGTGATGTATCTGACCCCAGGAATGTGTCAATAAAGTTTCCCATTCCTGGGACAATGAATTCACGGTGTTCTTATTTCAATTTCCAGGAGTGTACAAAGCCTTCGGGTTGATAATGAATGTACAGTGTGTTCGAAAGAAAATATCCCATATTTTGAGAAGCGATATAGTATGGAACAAAAAAATTAAAAAAAACTCCAGTAAACAGGGGCTCTAAAATGTATACCTTAAAACCTATGAGAGCACTTGTTCATCTACATCTACATCTACAAACTTACTCCGCAAGCCACAGTACGTACGTGGCGGAGGGTTCCCTGTACCATTTTCCTACTCGACTCACTTGTAATAGAGAGAGAGAGAGAGAGAGAGAGAGAGAGAGAGAGAGAGAGAGAGAGAGAGAGAGAGACAAAACGACTATCTACATGTCTCATTACTAGACTCAATTTCGCCTATCTTTTCTTCGTGGTCCATACGCTAAATGTATAGTGCGACAATTACTGAACTATAGAAAAAAAAAGTAAATTACGAGTGTCACTCCAAAAGAAATGGACACTTTTTTTTAAACTCGTCTGTTATTCTACATGTTTGAAAGTTTTACAGTGTGTAGATACATCCTTTAGGAACAATATTTTCATTTTTCCACATAATTTCCATCGCTCTCAACTGACTTACGGTATCTTGGAATCAGCGCCTGTATACCCGCACGGTAAAATTTTGGACAAACCTGTTGGAGCCAGCCACTGTTTGGCAGCGTGCACAAGGGAGGCATCATCTTCAAACCTTGTTCCACGAAGACAGTCTTTCAGTTTCGTAAAGAGATGATAGTCACATGGAGCCAGGTCAGGACTGTAAGGCGGGTGTTTCAGTGTTGTCCATCCGATTTTTGTGGTTGCTTCCATGGTTTTTTGACTGACATGTGGCCGTGCATTGTCGTGCAACAGCAAAACATCCTGCTTGTGTCGATGTGGACGAACACGACTCAGTCGAGCTTGAAGTTTCTTCAGTGTCGTCGCATATGCATCAGGATTTATGGTGGTTCCACTTGGCATGATGTCCACAAGCAAGAATCCTTCGGAATCGGGAAAAACCGTAGCCATTACTTTTCCAGCAGAAGGTGTGGTTTTGAATTTTTTTTTCTTGGGTGAATTTGCATGCTGCCACTCTATTGATTGCCTCTTCGTCTCTGGTGAAAAATGGTGGAGCCATGTTTCATCACCTGTCACAATTCTTCCAAGAAATTCATCTCCACCATTCTCGTGCTGTTCCAAAAGTTCTGAGCATACCGTTTTTCTTGTTTCTTTGTGATCCACTGTCAACATCCTGGAAACCCACCTGGCACAAACTTTTCTTAACGCCATCACTTTCAGTATTCTGCAAACACTTCCTTCCCTTATTCCAACGTAGCGTGACAATTCGTTCACTGTGATGCTGCCACTCTATTGATTGTCTCTTCGTCTCTGGTGAAAAATGGTGGAGCCATGTTTCATCACCTGTCACAATTCTTCCAAGAAATTCATCTCCACCATTCTCGTGCTGTTCCAAAAGTTCTGAGCATACCGTTTTTCTTGTTTCTTTGTGATCCACTGTCAACATCCTGGAAACCCACCTGGCACAAACTTTTCTTAACGCCATCACTTTCAGTATTCTGCAAACACTTCCTTCCCTTATCCCAACGTAGCGTGACAATTCGTTCACTGTGATGCGTCTGTCAGCAGTCACCAATTCATTAATTCTCTGCATATGGTGTGGAGCGTGTGCAGTACGAGGCCTGCTGCTGCCAGGACAATCCTCAATATTGTCGAACCCGGTTTCATCACTAACCTGCTTGCCCACCGACTATCTGTACTGCGATTGACAGGAGCATCTCCATACACCTTTTTCAACCTCTTGTGGATGTTTCCCACTGTCTCGTTTTTACAGCACAGGAATTCCATGACAGCACGTTGCTTCTGACGCACATCAAGTGTAGCAGCCATCTTGAACACATGCTGTGACGACGCCACTCACGGGAACACTTGACCTCGGTTTGAAAACAAGCGGGAAGGCTGTATCTTCACTACATATGTTCGGATATAGGTTATGACATGTTCGATGTACTTGCCATCATGGGCAATGATGTGACGCAGACGAATAGTGAAATTCTGCATGACCCGTTGAAGTGTCGGAATATCGATGCTGTCGATGACCTCATGAATGGATGTTTCCAGCTCAGAAATTGTTTTTGGGTAATTGCTGTACAGCTCGTCTTTAATATTGCCCCACAAAAAGGAGTCGCATGTGTTCAGATCCAAGAATGCGGCGGCGAGATCCGTGCCAGTGGCCTCTGGGTACCCCAGAGCCAGAATGCGGTCCCCAAAGTGCTCCTCCAGGACACCACTCTCCTGCTTCGATGGAGTCGAGCTCCCTCTAGAATGAACCACATCTTGTCGAAATCAAGATCGAATTGGATAAATTTCCAAAACTTTCTCGCAACGTTCGGTAGTCACCATGCCATCGAGGAATATCGCACCGATTATTCCGTGACTGGACACTGTGCACTACACAGTAACCCGTTGAGGCTGAAGAGATTTCTTGATCGCGAAATGGGGATTCTCAGTTTTCCAAATGCACCAATTTTGCTTACTGACGAATCGATCCAAATGAAAACCATATTAATCCTCATTATGCCCCGCGAGCAACCGTGCAGTTTGAATGTCCTACCGCAAAACTGCTCAGAAGTTACGACGATTTTATTTCATATAGTTCAATAATCGTCACCCCGTATGTTGTCGGCAGTAGAATCGTTCTGCAGATAGATTCAGATACCGGCTCTCTAAATTCTGTGGATAGTGTATATCGAAAAGAAAGTCGCCTTCGTTCCAGGGATTCCGTTTTGAATTCTCGAAGCACTGCGTGTTGTTCGAAACTACATGTACGGTAACAAATCCTATTCAAAATATTATGTACTTATTCCCCTCTGCAAAGACCTAAAAGTTTGTAGCAGGAATTTCCCAACATTCTGTATAGAAAATAATAACGGTCCTATTATACTTCCCTGGGGCACTCCTGAAGATACCCCTTGTCTCTCGCCGTCGCGGACAACGTACTAAGTTTAGTTTTCGCACTACCCACATATCTGGAAACATATTTCACATCCTGGCACCTTCGGTAACAGTCTGCAGTGGGGCACCATGTCAACTAATTCCCCGATATCCATAAATATGGAATATGCTTGTTGCCCGTGATTCGTAGTTCACAGTATATCATATGACAACACAACTGTGAAACAAATCTGCTGCAAGCTCTTTATTTACTTTTTCTTTTTGTAGAGATGGTAGTATGGACAAAAGAAGTCCAGTAAACATAGGTTCTAAAGTGCATGCCTTAGGAACTCTGAGGAGCTGTTCATCTTCGCTGCAGTGAAACACATCTCTTCTATTGAACGAGTGCTCATAGCTCATTAGTTTCGCATTTTAGAACCGATATTCACTGGATACCTTTGTCTTGTTTTGGTTCAGACTAACAACTCTGGAATATGGAATACATTTTTTAACACTCTGTATATCTGATCTTGTTCTTGTTTTTCTTCTTCTAATGCCTGTACGGTCCGGGTACTGGTCACCATCGTATCTGCATCACTTTTGTTTGTTCAAAAAAATCCCTCACTTGCGTGTGAAGTCCATGTCCTTAATTTTACAAGCCAATGAGTTACTCTTTTTTCCTTGATCTCTTTTACCCGACATCTTTCCTTGAAGAACGAACTGCAGTAGTTCCTGCCTGTTTCCATTTGTCATTACATGGCCGAGATAATGTAAGGTCGTTTTTGGTAATTTTATATGTTCATGGCGCTTTTAGCACTCTACTGTAGACCCGCATCTCAAACGCCTCAAATCGTTTGTCCGTCATCTGGGTCAAAGACCAGGTCTCACCTCCAAGGAAAACAGTGGGAAAAAGGTAAAAAGTAAAAGTTTTAATTTCGTTTCGATTGAGACCTGATGCCACTTGAAGACATAAGCCATTTTACAAAATACGGCTCTGGCTTCCTCCATAAGAACTTTCATTTCTTGCGAGTTATCCTATTTGCTGTTAAAATTTGTTCCCAGATATGTTCATTGAGTTTACAATTAATTTTTAGATGACAATTTTGTCTCTCTTTCTTGTTAATGACCACTTTTTTTCTTGTTGATTTCTAATTCGTAAAGCTCACAACCTCCAATCATTCAAACTATTTAAGCTGCCAGCAAATAGAATAATACTATCAGCGCAGCAGTTGTTGTTCAACATTTTATAAAGTATGTATGTAGAACTGTAAACGGATCCTAGCCAAGGTTGGACACACGTTATGTACCATGAGTAATGGAGATGTAACCCTGCTGCGCAATTTCTGGTTAAGCCACCTCACAAGGACAGTTATAAATTCAAAAACTACAGGGTCGTCACCAGCCCAAGACCTTCCTAACAATTAAGAAAAGACCGAACTGGAAATTATCAGTTTAATTAAATTAAGAATTTAATTATAATATGCAATTGTTTTTAAAGAAACTAAAAAGACGAACAGCGTCGTATGTCTATGAGCTTAATTAAATGTGATTATTTCTTAATTTTGAAACAGTACAAAGTTCACTTTGATTTTTTCTCCCATTTTTGTCATTCACAAGCAAGCAGATTAACTTAAAAAATCAGGGAATAGAAAATTAATTTGAAAACTGGCATCAATGAGAGAGATAAATGACGCGGAGTTTATCTTTCACGTAGCTCATTTATTTCATAACTCAATTTGATGCACATTCTATGAATACACATGAGTGGTGCATGAATGAAAAAATTAACTAAATAATTTGCCAAAAAACGGCAGAATCGCTTAATTAAAAAAGAATAAATACACAAAAGAGAATGGAACACAATAATTCAATCATTCCATCTGCATACCCACAACAGAAATAGTTCAGAGATATACCTATCACCATTATGCTCATCCACTAGCTTGGAAAGAGGTTTATGCGATTCGTAAGGTTTGTACAGTAGATATACGTCATGGAATCCGCTCCTGTCACTTATGAACGACCGAACTTCAGCACGTGGTAAACCTGAGTATGAGTTAACTGTTCAGAAATTAGACATTAAATCAGGCACAAACGTAAGGAATTTTAATGGTGCAATAGCAGAATGAATTTGCCGTCACGAAATAAAATTAACTCGGCATGGCAGAAGCTCTCTCTAGGAGCTACGAACTGTACTCACCAAGCGCTAGCTGCAGAGTGTCCTTTCTCCACCGAGCTTCGCCTAACTACCGGTGCAACGGAAGCTAACAGAGGGGTAGGCCACCAACCTGACAGACGAACCAACCTCACACTAAAAGGGGTAAACCTCTCTGTGCAGGTACTGAGATCCTAAGTTGGTCATCCTGTGCTACCCTCCAAACGAGAAGCAAACATCACTTGCTCCTAGCAGACGACATCCAACTCAGCGTTCCCCACAAAAGAAGCTCGAAACCACTCGTAAAAACACTCAGTCACATTCACGCACACATAGAGTAGGGTGAAGGGAAAAACATAATAAATACAGGACCTGATTTCCTATGGAACACAAAAAAATCAAACATAATATCATTTAATATCCTTACTTTGACTGCTCAGTCTTTCTGGGAGAGTTAATAAATTAAACCTGAATCAGACGGTGGACAGAATAGGATGCACAGAATCTAGTGAGACAAGCGTCTGTGAAACGACTCCACAGAGACGTTTCAATCTCTCTACTGAATACCAATTCTTCTTCGCATTTTCTGGCGCTTCTTTGAAGATAGATTTTGAATAATGATTAAACCTTCACTCTCGGTATATCTTCAATGTGTCAGATTTCTCATTTTCTACTCAGAGTAAAGTACTATTTATAATGTACATTAATTATGATTCGGAGGTATTTTTCATCTATCATATTATTATTTAGCATCTTGGAAATCTTATAACGTGTCCCTCTATCAAAAGCCTTTTGATAATCAATAAAAGAGGCAAAGACGTCATAGTTCATGTATCTACGTCTCCGGCATAAGATCTAAATGCAGAACAGACCCTCTCGAGCACAGACAGCATTTCTGAAGACAAAAAGTGTAGCTGTCATTTGTTCTTTACTAATTTTGTAGACTCCCTTGTGGATAATTTTTAGACGTGAACTTCTAAATGTAAACGGAATCATCTCACAATTTTTTTTTGTTATTTTTTGGTCATCAGTCTACTGACTGGTTTGATGCGGCCCGCCACGAATTCCTTTCCTGTGCTAACCTCTTCATCTCAGAGTAGCAAATGCAACCTAAGTCCTCAGTTATTTGCTTGACGTATTCCAATCTCTGTCTTCCTCTACAATTTTTGCACTCTACAGCTCCCTCTAGTACCATGGAAGTCATTCCCTCATGTCTTAGCAGATGTCCTATCATCCTGTCCCTTCTCCTTATCAGTGTTATCCACATATTCCTTTCCTCTCCGATTCTGCGTAGAACCTCCTCATTCCTTACCTTATCAGTCCACCTAATTTTCAACATTCGTCTATAGCACCACATCTCAAATGCTTCGATTCTCTTCTGTTCCGGTATTCCCACAGTCCATGTTTCACTGCCATACAATGCTGTACTCCCGACGTACATCCTCAGAAATTTCTTCCTCACATTAAGGCCGGTATTTGATATTAGTAGACTTCTCTTGGCCAGAAATGCCTTTTTTGCCATAGCGAGTCTGCTGTTGATGTCCTCCTTGCTCCGTCCGTCATTGGTTACTTTACTGCCTAGGTAGAAGAATTCCTTAACTTCATTGACTTCGTGACCATCAATCCTGATGTTAAGCTTCTCGCTGTTCTCATTTCTACTACTTCTCATTACCTTCGTCTTTCTCCGATTTACTCTCAAACCATACTGTATACTCATTAGACTGTTCATTCCATTCAGCAGATCATTTAATTCTTCACTTTCACTCAGGATAGCAATATCATCAGCGAATCGTATCATTGATATCCTTTCACCTTGTATTTTAATTCCACTCCCGAACCTTTCTTTTATTTCCATCATTGCTTCCTCGATGTACAGATTGAAGAGTAGGGGCGAAAGGCTACAGCCTTGTCTTACTCCCTTCTTAATACGGGCACTTCGTTCTTGATCGTCCACTCATATTATTCCCTCTTGGTTGTTGTACATATTGTGTATGACCCGTCTCTCCCTATAGTTTACCCAACTTTTTTCAGAATCTTGAACAGCTTGCACCATTTTATATTGTCGAACGCTTTTCCAGGTCGACAAATCCTATAAACGTGTCTCGATTTTTCTTTAGCCTTGCTTCCATTATTAGCCGTAACGTAAGAATTGCCTCTCTCGTGCCTTTACTTTTCCTAAAGGCAAACTGATCGTCTCCAGCGCATTCTCAATTTTCTTTTCCATTCTTCTGTACTTTATTCTTGTAAGCAGCTTCGATGCATGAGCTGTCAAGCTGATTCAGCGATAATTCTCGCACTTGTCAGCTCTTGTCGTCTTCGGAATTGTGTGGATGACGCTTTTCCGAAAGTCAGATGGTATGTTGCCATACTCATATATTCTACACACCAATGTGAATAGTCGTTTTGTTGCCACTTCCCCTAATGATTTTAGAAATTCTGATGGAATGTTATCTATCCCTTCTGCCTTATTTGACCGTAAGTCCTCCAAAGCTCTTTTAAATTCCGATTCTAATACTGGATCCCCTATCTCTTCTAAATCGATTCCTGTTTCTTCTTTTATCACATCAGACAAATCTTCACCATCATAGAGGCTTTCAATGTATTCTTTCCACCTATCTGCTCTCTCCTCTGCATTTAATGTATTCTTTCCACCTATCTGCTCTCTCCTCCGCATTTAACAGTGGAATTCCCGTTGCACTTTTAATGTTACCACCGTTGCTTTTACTGTCACCAAAGGTTGTTTTGACTTTCCTGTATGCTGAGTCTGTCCTTCCGACAATCATATCTTTTTCGATGTCTTCACATTTTTCCTGCAGCCATTTCGTCTTAGCTTCCCTTCACTTCCTATTTATTTCATTCCTCAGCGACTTGTATTTCTGTATTCCTGATTTTCCCGGAACATGTTTGTACTTCCTCCTTTCATCAATCAACTGAAGTATTTCTTCTGTTACCCATGGTTTCTTCGCAGCTACCTTCTTTGTACCTATGTTTTCCTTCCCAACTTCTGTGATGGCCCTTTTTAGAGACGTCCATTCCTCTTCAACTGTGTTGCCTTCTGCGGTATTCCTTACTGCTGTATCTATAGCGTTAGAGAACTTCAAACGTATCTCGTCATTCCTTAGAACGTCCGTATCCCACTTCTTAGCGTATTGATTCTTCCTGACTAATGTCTTGAACTTCAGCCTACTCTTCATCACTACTATATTGTGATCTGAGTCTATGTCTGCTCCTGGGTACGCCTTACAATCCAGTATCTGATTTCAGAATCTCTGTCTGACCATGATGTAATCTAATTGAAATCTTCCCGTATCTCCCGGCCTTTTCCAAGTATACCTCCTCCTCTTGTGATTCTTGAACAGGGTATTCGCTATTACTAGCTGAAACTTGTTACAGAACTCAATTAGTATATCTCCTCTTTCATTCCTTGTCCCAAGCCCATATTCTCCTGTAACCTTTTCTTCTACTCCTTCCCCTACAACTGCATTCCAGTCGCCCATGACTATTAGATTTTCGTCCCCCTTTACGTACTACATTACACTTTCAAAATCATCATACACTTTCTCTATCTGTTCAGCTTGCGACGTCAGCATGTATACCTGAACTATCGTTGTCGGTGTTGGTCTGCTGTCGATTCTGATTAGAAGAACCCGGTCACTGAACTGTTCACAGTAACACACCCTCTGCCCTACCTTCCTATTCATAACGAATCCTACACCTGTTATACCATTTTCTGCTGCTGTTGATATTACCCGATACTCACCTGACCATTGCCTTCTGCATCCTCCTGTCGTTGATCATTGCTGGTTCTTCCGCCTTTAGGGGCAATTTCCCACCCCTAGGACAAGAGAGTGCCCTGAACCTCTATCCGCTCCTCCGCCCTCTTTGACAAGGCCGTTGGCAGAATGAGGCTGACTTCTTATGCCGGAAGTCTTCGGCCGCCAGTGCTGATTATTTATCAAAATTTAGGCAGTGGCGGGGATCGAACCCGGGACCGAAGACGTTTTGATTATGAATCAAAGACGCTACCCACTTTTTTTTTAAATCTCATTTTGTTCGCTCTTGTTCGTTGCATCTGCTAGGGGCGGACGTCGTAAGATATCCATTTATGTTCGTTTTTGATCGATTGACTCAGTTTTTTTTATTACAGAGGGCGCGTAACCCTCTGACCGAACACGCTGAGCTACCGTGCCGGCTTATTTAGACCACGGGTACTCCCTGTTACATAAACAAAAATCCACACACGGATGACGTTTATAGTTGGATTAATGATAGCCCTGTATCTAATCAAGCTTTAGGCACTGTAGCAATCCTGTGCGCTTAGCGGACAATTTATCATACATGTAGCGCTTTCGAACAGAAGCAGAAAGCGCAAAAATGCAAATGAGCCTTTGGCGTCATTGACCGGGAGGCCCCTTGCGGGGAATGTCCGGCCGCCTTGGTGCAGGTCTTATTACATCCGACGCCACATTGGGCGATCTGCGCGCCGGATGGGGATGAAATGATGATGAAGACAGCACAACACCCAGTCCCTGAGCGGAGAAAAATCCCCGATTCAGACGGGAATCGAACCCGGGGCCGTAGGACGGCAATCCGTGACGCTGACCACTCAGCTATCGGGGCGGAAAGAAATTGATGTTGTGATACGCCTCGTTATAAGTAACTGCGCAATGAACTAACTTGCAGCTGACTAAAACTCTCGTTCATCTTCCATTGTGAATCACCTTATACCAACTCCCTGGTTATCAAAGCTTAATATTCAATCAGAAGGTCTGTTTTAATAAAAAAAGAATGAAGTTGTGGACATAGACAGCATGTGATAAATAATGCTAAACAAACATTTGATACAGGCTAATAATACAAGAGGAAAATACGAGAATACAGTTGGCAATATTTATATTCGAATTACTTAAATTAGAAGCAGAGTAGTTTATCGCAGCTCGCACTTTGTTTGCCCCAGGACAAAGCTTTCAGAAACAAAGGATATCGTTACCCAAAATTCACAAAGTCTACTTTCATTTAATTTGTGAATTTAAAAAATCGTTTTTACAAGAGAAGGTACACGATGGATAACGTACAGATAATACTGTAAGGGATCCTGCTACGGAGTCCTCTGATTCCCACAGTTAACAAAACAAAAACACATCGAAGCCCTCAGATAACCATAACTTCTGACGCCATATGTGAGAGCATATTTGGAAAATGGCGCAGGGATTCTGACCTCATTAAGAACTGTTAGATAAGGAATAAAACTTGGGTCTCACTAGCACTACTTCTGGTAGTTACGAGTTCACACCGCATTTAGACTTACCAAATTCACACATAAATACGGAGTACGAGGTCAGGAATAAACGGGAATAACATCAAGGTCCCAGGACTAGACAACATCCCCTCAGAAAGTTACTGACAAGTGAAACTCCCCATAGCACCCCCCTCAGATTTAGTGGTGAAATAGCCCAGTGGATAGCCTACCAAAAATTAAACACAGACCAAACACTGAAACAGGACGGCCTACTGAACTGAGAAGAAAGAAGCAAAACAGTGAATGATCCAAACACAAGATGTGCGACATTGAGCGAACTGGACTAGTTCCGGAGTCGTGGTTCTGTGGGCACGGTGTTGGAATGAAGAGTGGAAGATCCGTGTTCAAAGATAGTGCCTCATGCTTTTTCCCCAAAATTATGAACTGTCCGTCCTCTCATTGACTTGTGTGTTCGCTGTTTTTAAATCTGTGTTTCTGTCATCGTGTAGCGTCCGTTTGCAACAGCGGGAAGTAACAAAATGACCTCCAGACGTACATACTTCCTATTTGTTTTACAAAAGTACCACATGTTATCACACTTACGTTCCGTTTTGGAAGTTTTGACTCTTGAATTCCTTTGTTGTAACGTAGTTCCCATCCGTTCATTTTTTTTTTTTCATTTCTGTAAGAAGTCTAAGTGGCATGTCGCCGATTCTCACTATTCATCACATTTACTTGCGACGGTAATACTTTGTTACCACATGACTCATATTCTATAACGTATGTATAGTATGACAATTGCGAAGACTACAGAAGAGGAACAGACACGTCAATGACAGAACGGGAAGTTCATAATTTCGTGGAAAAAAAAAAGACCACGCATCTCGAGCTTTCCAATCCGATACCGTGACCACACAGCCGCAACATCACGATATGCTTGCAATTAGTTCGATGTTTTTCACAGTTCAATACACCATCTTCCTATCTTCAGACTTGATCTGTGTTCAGTTTTTGACGGGTTTTCCACTGGGCCTTTTTACCACTAAATCTGAGGCGGGAGCGATGGGGAGTCTCCCTTGTGAGGTACTTGGGAAAGCCATCCATGACGAAACTGTCCCATCTGATGTGCAGTATATACGAAACACACAGAATATCCTCGGACTTTAGGAAGAATGTAATATATAATTCCAATTCCAAAGAAGGTATTTGCCGATAGGTGTGAATGTTATCGAACCATCAGATGAATAAGCCATGGTTACAAATTATTGACACAAATAATTTACAGAAAAATTAGAACAGAACCGGCAGAAGAGAACAGTCTACGTTTCGGAGGAGTGTAGGAGTATGCGAAGCTATAATGACCCTATGATTATCCTAAAAGATAGGCTGAGAAAAGGCAGACCTACGGTTTATAGCATTTGTTGACAGAGTAAGCTTTGGACACTGTTGACTGGACCACGGAATTTGAAATTCTGAAGGTAAGAGAGGTTAAATACAGGGAATTAAATATTATATACAACTTGTACAGAAGCCATACTGCAGTTATTGGAGTAAAAGGACGTGAAAGGAATGACACGGTTGAAAAGGGAATGAGACAGGATTGTTGCCTCTCGTCTATTTAATTTAGTCTGTTCATTGAGCGAGCAGAAAGGACACCAGAAAAAAATTTGGACTGGGAATTAAAGTTTATGGAGAGCGAACAAATTCTTTTAGATATTGCGATGACAATGTAATTCTGTGAGAGACGGAGACGGCTTTTGAAGAGCAGTTAAACGGAATGGTTAGTGTAGACTATTGAAAAGGGGCTGTAAAATGAACATCAACAAAAGTAAACAAGGGTAACGGTGTGTAACTGATTTAGAACAGACGATCCTAAGGGAACTACGTTAGGAAATGAAACACTAACAGTAGTAGTGAGTTAATCTGTATGGGCAGTAAAAGAACTGGTGATGATCGAAGTAGAGAGAATATAAAGTGCAGACCGCAATAGTAAGGAAATCATTTCTCAAAAAGAAATATTTATTAAGATATGTCTTCTCTGGAGTTTTTTGTCTGGAGTGTAGCCTTATACAAGTGTAGGCTTCATTAGTTATGCAGAAAAGAGGAGGCTTGCACACGATACACTAGCGTGGATGGGTACAGTAAACCAGTCGGATTGAATACTTCAGCAAGAACAATTAGGTACTGAAAATTACGTGCAAGTATCCCTACCCAATGAAGGAGCGAGATGGAGATAACGCCAAGTCGTGATACGGCGACTAGATCTTTTGGCTTCCCTTTTCAACAGCAAGGATGCTCTCGTGGCTGGGTGAGGGTCGCATGTTCGTGCTACCATCTCTGGTTTAGCCAACGATCTGTACTCGCTTTCGGCTGCCGCATTCTCGGTCGTTGCTACTGCCCGGTCCCCCGGCTGCTGACGCCGCCTGTCGTTGTATTCTGTGAGCGGGACGCGCCATCGGCCCTGGCAGGTGCGACCGGCCGTGGGAAGGTCTGACTCGGCCGGCCAATTACCCCCGGCCGACAATTAGGGGTAATTACTCGTTATTAAGCGAGCGGCCGGCCGTCTCCCGTGACGTAGCGGGTGTCCGCCCGCGGCGCCTGGACCAGCCTCCAGTGCCGCTGGCTTGTACCTCGTTTCCTCCACATACGATGGCTGGACACTTTGGCGTTGAGGCGACGACACGGCATGTCATTAAGTCAGTACAACGAAAAATCCGCCAAAGTTGCAAATTTCACTTTCTATTCGCTCTATGACTGGTTTCAGACAGGGACCTGTTTTCAAATCATCCAACAGGCCATAAAATCAAATTTACGCTCATGCACAATGCAAGTATTACCAAAATCTATAAGCACATACCAAAAAATTCAGACCATATTGTTCCAAGACTTACACTGGACTCGCATTCGGGAGGACGACGTTTCAATCCCACGTCTGGCCATCTTGATTCAGGTTTTCCGTGATTTCCCTAAATAGCTTCAGGCAAATGCCAGGATGGTTCCTTTGAAAGGGCACGGCCTATTTCATTCCCCATCCTTCCCTAATCCGATGAGACTGATGACCTCGCAGTTTGGTCTCTTCCCCCAAATCAACCGACCCCCAGTGCAAGACTTACGTAACATAGTGAAGAATGGTATTTCCGAGAATTCAAAAACCATGTCAGGAATGTGCTGACGAACAGTTAAAGGGCACAAAGATAACTGGCAATCTACTTTTCCCGCTGCGGAAGGTAACTTCGAGAAGGGTGCTCCCTATCAGGATATAGGAAACGTTTTGTTTTCATTAAAGTGTTCCCACCTTTCAAAAATACAACACATAATACAATAATCATACAATTCAACAATAAAATTAATGCATTTAAAATCTTTACCAAAAACTGTGACATACGTAAAGCCGCTGAACAGTAAAACACAGCAGCGCCACATACGGCGTGTTCTTGAAAGTTGTGTGCCACCTTGGAAAGCAAAAATCGTTAAATGTAAACAACAATATTAGTATTAAAACAAACTAAAATAATAGATTTAAAAAAATCTTCATCATTCCCGAACTTTTGCAACCACGAAAACTTTACCATAACAAACATTACAAAATATGTGAAGATAAAACAATTTTCTCTAACATTTGTCGAACCGAGCGAGGTGGCGCAGTGGATAGCACACTGGACTCGCATTCGGGAGGACGACAGTTCAATCCCGCGTCTGGCCATCCGGGTTTAGGTTTTCCGTGATTTCCCTAAATCGCTCCAGGCATATGCTGGGATGGTTCCTTTGAAAGGGCACGGCCGATTTCCTTCCCTAATCCGATGAGACCGATGACCTCGCAGTTGGGTCTCTTCCCCCAAACAACCCAATCCCAACCCAAACTCTAACATTTGTCCCAGGTAAAAATTGACATTGAACCTCACAGTTGTCTTTCGCAAAGCACCAAAATGTACTTGCCAACCTCAGGAAAGACACACCTTGAACAAACGAGACAAGTGAAAGAGAATGTTGACAAGATACAGTGTATTCAAAAAGATTTCGAGCCTGCAGCCCGTCATCGTTAACTTCCATCCACGATATTTCGGCTGGACAGCAGCCATCCATCCTCAGGTGAGCCATCCAAGACTGACGAAGACGCCCTCCGTTCCACAATATATAGCGTGCAGCGGAGGGCGTCTTCGTCAGTCTTCGATGGCTCACCTGAGGGTGGCTGGCAGTTGCCCAGTCGAAATATCGTGGATGGAAGCTAACGTCGACGGGCTGAGAGCCAAAAATCTTTTTGAAAATTTAGTTCGCCGGGAAAATTTTAAATTTCACAGATACAATGCATCTAATGAACAATTTTGTATGTCTGGCTTACCACTGCCTTTGAAACACGTTCGGTCTAAACGCGTTAAGGTTGTTGGAAAAATAAAAGTATGGTCAAGACATAAGAAAAGTTATCCAAAGTGCGTCCAAATAGCCGCATCGCCTCACAACATTTTCATGGGAACTGCACCAGTTAGACGGCCGGTGTGGACGTGCGGTTCAGTGTGGAACCGCGTGACCGCTACGGTCGCAGGTTTGAATCCTGCCTCGAGCATAAACGAAAAAAGGGGAACACAAACAGGACATATGTGTTCCCTTTTTTTCGTTTATAAATGTATAACTATAGTGTTCTTTTAATCCTTGACAAAGGTCTCCTTAGGCACTTGTGGGTTTTATTGTTCTGAAGAAGGTGTAGTTTTCTACGCCGAAACCTGGGTTAACACTAGGTGACTTTTTCGCAATCGAGGCGGGTTTCTAGTTTTTTAATATATTAACCAACGATTGCTGACGCGCTGCAATGTTGAAGGTTCTTAAATTTTCGATTCCTCGAAATAGCCACCCTTTGCTTTCATCACTGCCTTCCACACTCTCGACATGCACTAGGTCAATTTTGCCAAGGTTTCAGTTGGAATTAATCTCCATTCCAGCTGCAGGACCTCTCACAATTGTGATCCACTCATGATTTCCCGTTTTAGGATCCTCCTGTCCAATTCATCCCATAGCAGCGCGATTGGGTTACAATCAGGGGACTGGGGCGGCCATTCCATGTTTTGCAATATTTGATGAATCTCTGGAGATTTCACATAGATTTGACAGAAGCGAGACGTATGTTTCGGGCCGTTGTCTTGCTGCCAGACAAACCCTTTCCGAAGCATACACAAACCAGATGTCTTAGCACGTCGCTGGAGATAATCCTTTTGGTTATGCCTTCCATCCATTTTCACCAAATCTCCGACTTTATTCCCTCCAAAGGATCCCCATACAATGACAGAACCCGCTCCATGCTTTGCAGTTCTAATTACGCACTGAGGATTCAAGCGTTCATGGCATAAACGGCTTACAAATTGATGGCGTTTACTTCCAAATATTTCGAACTTGGATTCATAAGTGAATAAGACTCTTTGCCAATCCCCCGCTGAAGCCTTTTATTCTTGTTAACAGGGCACAATAGTGGTTTTCTTGTTGCTACATAACCTCTGAGTTTGTTGTCTGCCAGGCGCCGTCTCACTGTTGACTCACTCACCGGTGTATCCCTCGTTGCGTTTAGTTCAGCAGTCAATTCACGGAGAGTTTTTAATCTATTACGTTTACTGGTTACTACCAAATACTTCTCCTGGCGTTCTGATATTTTCCTGGATGCTCCTGAGCGAGGACGATCTCCACAGGACCCTGTTTCTCGATGCCGGTGTATGGTTTTGACAACTCCGCTGATGGAAATCATCAGTTTCCTTGCTATTTGTCGGACACTACTGCCTTCTTGGTGCAAAGTGATTATCATTACCAGTGATTCATAAGGAATCTGGCACTTTGGGGCCATTTTCAGTTACTTTCGCGGCGGGTTATACCTTTATGCAAACGCAGCTACAAGTGAACAGAAATGTAAACATCGTACCTCTACATAGCCATGGGGGTCTACTCGCGCCAACTGGCGTGTTTAGTAGAACTGCTTGGACAGGTAACGTCGGTTTACATAAAACGGAGCAATACTAGTATGTTCGAATATGTATGTATATGTGCAATAATTTAGTGTACAGTACTGTACGTGTCAATATTAACCGCTATTTCTGCTTTTGCCCGCATCTCGTGGTCGTGCGGTAGCTTTCTTGCTTCCCACGCCCGGGTTCCCGGGTTCGATTCCCGGCGGGGTCAGGGATTTTCTCTGCCTCGCCGGCCGGAGTGGCCGTGCGTTTCTAGGCGCTACAGCCTGGAACCGAGCGACCGCTACGGTCGCAGGTTCGAATCCTGCCTCGGGCATGGATGTGTGTGATGTCCTTAGGTTAGTTAGGTTTAATTATTTCTACGTTCTAGGCGACTGATGACCTCAGACGTTAAGTCGCATAGTGCTCAGAGCCATTTGAACCATTTTTTCTCTGCCTCGTGATGGCTGGGTGTTGTGTGATGTCCTTAGGTTAGTTAGATTTATGTAGTTCTAGGGGACTGATGACCATAGATGTTAAGTCCCATAGTGCTCAGAGCCATTTGAAACATTTATTTGTGCTTGCTATTTCGTATTCTAACCAATAACTCACATAGATCATTTCCATCTTGCTTCGTTGTAATACGCTGTATGGTGTTTCCACACTTACGGAGAGCAGTGTACCTGAAGTAGGAAATCTACCGCCGTCAACTGTTAACTGCTGGCGGCATCAGTGCTGGTTCCCTGTGTGTGCAGTCAGACAGGTAGCCCTCGTATCAAGAGGCACATTTACGTACATACATGTGTAGAGGGCAGGAGGGTCGCGTTTATTTGGAGGTGTGACGTCGTGCTTTTGTCCCACTGCGCGAGCTGAAGTTAGGCCGTGGCCATAAATCGCGATGAGCGCAGGTGCCGGCTAACCCCTGCTGCCGCGACGCGTCGCGACTCTGGCTCGCCGCCCAACAGGTGTGACGCTGAGCTGACCTGAGCCGAGCTGAGCAGACTCGCTTTCATGTCGACCGGCGGTCCTCGTTCGGAGGGAAGCACCGTGTTAGGTTGGCCGAACACGATACCGGACTGCGGCTGCCCGTTGTCCGACTGTACGCCACTCACTCAGGAAGCGACGACTTTTGAGTAACGGTGGCAGCAGGTAACAGGTGACGGCCGTAGATTCCCTGCTTCAGATGCGACGTATGTTTATTTCACTGTTCGGTACGCTTCGAGATGGATACGTTTTTGCATTTCTTGGTGCTACCGTAGAATTCGTTTAACGAGACCTCGAATAAACTAAGAATTTACGTCTCATTATTTTTTTTTAATTTTCCGTATTGACTAACAGGGATGGCACAACTACACATCTCTCTGCCCCCCCCCCCCACCACACCTTTTTTGGAAAGTGAAAAGCAATAGACAAAAAAAGTGCCATAAAATTTATTGTGTTTTAACGCTCTCCTAAATGGGGAATTAACGACATTAATAACAATGAATAAAACCGTCAGTATGTTTACAGTGTGCAGCCGATATTTTTATAGGCCGGCATGATGATATTTTTTCGTCGATATATCGGGGCCGATAAAGATATTTTTTTAATATCGATATATCACATTCACGATAATTTTCAAAGTATCAACAGTCCTAGTCATAGCCCTCCCTCCCCCCCCCCCCCCTCCCCATCATGTGTGCGGGCCTGGCCAAGGCACGATCCGAGCCATGGCCTAGCTGTGTGAACGTTGCGCGGGTCACCGGTATAGGCAGGTGTGCCATGTCACGTGAGAAGCGGACCGGCGGGAAACAGTCAGGTGTGGTAGCGAGATGCGATGCAACGCGACTGGACGGAGAGAGCGGGAGCGGGGTACAGCATAACTGTGCACAGGTGTTGTGCAGACTCGCCGACGCCAAACCACCGCATCGGGGCCCCTCTCCTTGCCGCCTTGCAAAACACCACACCTTCCTCACCGGCTTTGACTACATGGTAGGACTGTTGATATTTTTAAAAATATCGGGTATATGATATATCGATACTTTAAAAAATATCATCATAGGCCCTCAAAATATCAAGAAAAATCAATAAATTAACAGAAAATATCGATGTAAAGCTCTATAAAAATATCGACTGCCCATTGTAAATACACTACTGGGCATTACAATTGCTACACAAAGAAGAAATGTTGATGATAATCGGGTATTCATTGGACAAATATATTATACTAGAATTCATTTGTGATTACATATTCACGCAATTTGGATGCATACATCCTGAGAAATCAGTACCCGCAAAAACCACCTTTGCCAGTAATAACGGCATTGATACGCCTGGGTAATGAGTCCAACAGAGCTTCGATGGCTTCAAAACGACACCATAGTTCATCAAGAGAAGTGACTGGCGTATTGTGACGAGCCAGTTGCTCGGCCACCATTGACCAGACGTTTTAATTGGAGAGAGATTTGGAGAATTTGCTCGCTACGGCAGCAGACGAATATTTTCTGTATAAAGAAAGGCCCGTACAGGACCTGCAACATGCGGTCGTGTATTATCCTGCTGAAATGTAGGGTTTCGCAGGGATCGAATGGAGGGTAGAGCCACGGGTCGTAACACATCTGAAATGTAACGTCCACTGTTCAAAGTGCCGTCATTGCGAACAAGAGGTGACCAGACGTGTAACTAATAGCACCCCATACCATCACGCCGGGTGATACACCAGTATGGCGATGACGAATACACGCTTCCAATGTGCGTTCACCGCGATGTGGTCAATCACGGATGCGACCATCAAGATGCTGTAAACAGAACCTTGATCCATCCGAAAAAATGACGTTTTGCCATTCGTGCACCCGGGTTCGTCGTTAAGTACACCATCGCAAGCGCTCCTGTCTGTGTTGCAGCGTCAAGGGTAACCGCAGCCATGGTCTCCGAGCTGATAGTCCAAGCTCCTGCAAACGTCGTCCAACTGTTCGTGCAGATGGTTGTTGTCTTGCAAACGTCCTCATCTGCTGAATCACGGATCGACACGTGGCTGCACGATCCGTTACAGCCATGCTGATAAGATGCCTGTCATCTCGACTGCTAGTGGTACGAGGCCCTTGGGATCCAGCACGGCGTTCCGTATTACCATCCTGAACCCACCGATTCCTTATTCTGCTAACAGTCATTGGACCTCGACCAACGCGAGCAGCAATGTCGCGATACGATAAACCGCAATCGCGATATGCTACAATCCGACCTTTATCAAAGTCCGAAACGTGATGGTACGTATTTCTCCTCCTTACGCGAAGTATCACAACAACGTTTCACCAGGTAACGCCGGTCAACTGCTGTTTGTGTATGAGAAATCGGTTGGAAACTTTCGTGTTGTCAGCACGTTGTAGGTGTCGCCACCGGCGCCAAACTTGTGTGAATGCTCTGAAAAGCTTATTATTTGCATATCACAGCATCTTTTTTTCCTGTCGGTTAAATTTCACGTCTGTAGCACGTCATCTTCGTGGTGTAGCAATTTTAATGGCCAGTAGTACATACTACCAGTTTTAGACCTGCATATTTAAGTACTAAACTATCAGTTTAATAATCACGGCTGCAACATACTCCCATGAATTCCTTAGAGACGAATGGAAAAACTGGTAGCAGCCGAGCTCTGTGAAGATCAGTTTGGATTCTGCAAAAATGTTGGAACACGTGGGGCAATGCTGATCCTACAACTTATCTTAGAGTAAGGAAAGGCAAACCTACGTTTCTAGCATTTTTAGACAGAGAGAATGCTTTTGACAGTGTTGACTGGAATACTCTCTTTCAAATTCTGGAGGGGCAGAGGTCAAATACAGGGAGCAAAAGGCTATTTATAATTTGTACAGAAACCAGATGGCAGTTATAAGAGTCGAGTGGCAAAAAAAGAAAAGCAGTGGTTGGGAAGGGAGTGAGACAGGGTTGTAGACTCTCCCTGATGTTATTCTGTCTGTATATTCAGCAAGCAGTGAAGAAACCAAAGAAAAATTCGGAGTAGGTATTAAAATCCATGGAGAAGAAATAAAAACTTTGAGGTTCGCCAATGACATTGTAATTCTGTCGCAGACAGCAAAGTACCTAGACGAGTAGTTCAAAGGAATGAACAGTGTCCTGAATGGAGGATATAAGATGAACATCAACAAAAGCAAAATGTGGATAATGAATGTAGCTGAATTAAATAAGGTAATGCTGAGGGATTTAGATTAGGAATGGGACACTTAAAGCAGTAGAACGGTTTGTTATCTGGGGACCAAAATAATTGATGATGGTCGAAGATGAGAGGATATAAAATATAGACTGGCAATGGCAAGAAGAGCAATTTGTTAACATCGAGTATAGATTTAAGTGTCAGGACGTCTTTGTTAAAAGTATTTGTATGGAGTGCAGCCATGTATGGATGAGTAAAATGGAAGATAAATAATTTGGACAAGAAGAGCATAGAAGCTTTCGATATGTGGTGCTACAGAAGAATGTTGACGATTAGATGGATAGATCACGCAACTAATTAGGAGGTACTGAACAGAATTGGGGAGAAAGGAATTTGTGACACAACTTCACTGGAAGAAGGGATCGGTTGGTAGCACATGCTCTGAGTCATCAAGGGATCACCAGCTTGGTATTGGAGGGCAGTGTGGAGCGTAAAAATCGTAGACGGAGACCAAGAAATGAATACACTAAGCAAATTCAGAAGGATGTAGGTTCCAGTAGGTACCTGGAGATGAAGAAGCTTGCACAAGTTAGAGTAGCATGGAGAGCTGCATGAAACCAGTCTCTGGACTGAAGAGCACAACACCAACGACCTATTTAAGTATTGAGTTACTATTACATACTCTGTACGTCAACAATGTAGCAGCCTGCTTATACTCCCTTACAGCAAGAATTGCGAGGAAAACGATGCACGTTCACGCTTTGCAATAATCACATTGCTGACAATGGTAATTGCATGTGAGTGCCACAACTAAAGGTGTCCTATGGGTACCTCGCTCGGTTGCGGCACATACTGGAATTGTCCTGAACACTTAATGTCGACTTCCCTGTTTTCATTTCCGCAAACGCCAGCGACCTAGCAGTCGTAGTGTCAAAATTGTGAAGTGCAGTTGTAAGTAGGCTGTTTAGGTTTTTTTATTGGTAACGCCGCCGCCACGTAGCGCTCGGTATGAAAAATCACTGGCTGTGCTGTGCGCAGTCTGTGTTTAGTTTGCATTGTTGTCTGCCATTGTAGTGTTGAGCAGCGGCAGCTGGATGCTAACAGCGCGTAGCGTTGCGCAGTTGGAGGTGAGCCGCCAGCAGTGGTGGACGTGGGGAGAGAGATGGCGGAGTTTTGAAATTTGTAAGAATTGGTGTCATGAACTGCTATATATATTATGACTAGTGAGGTAAATACATTGTTTGTTCTCTATTAAAATCTTTCATTTGCTAACTGTGCCTCAGTAGTTAGAGCCTTCCGTAGTTTGAATCTTTTATTTAGTTAGCAGTAGTGGCGCTCGCTGTATTGCAGTAGCTCGAGTAACGAAGATTTTTGTGAGGTAAGTGATTTGTGAAAGGTATAGGTTATTGTTAGTCAGGGCCATTCTTTTGTAGGGATTTTTGAAAGTCAGATTGCGTTGCGCTAAAAATATTGTGTGTCAGTTTAAGCACATTCGTGTATAATTGTTCAAAGAGGACGTTTCACATAGACCAGTCGTGTATAATTTGTTCTAAGGGGACGTTTCACAGTTAAACGTTGCAGTTTCTGCTGGTAGCGTCGAGTGCCGATTCCGTCAACATTTTCCCTCACACATACTAATTTTTGTTCATCATTTCCAGCAACTGTTTTTGAAGAACACCGATGTGAAGAAATAGCATTCTAGTTGCGTTAAGAATTGTTTTCTAACACAACCCGTATGCTATTTCTTCGCATCGGAAATCGTGTTATACCATTCACACCATAATCCCCAGTGCAAGTGGACTTCTTGTGCCACCTATAATAGCTCCACACAGTGAAAGAGAAAGATGGGACGTGATGAAAGCTCAAAGTAGTGAGACTCTTACACACAGTAAAAGTAAAATTATGTCCTATTACAATTTCAAAGGATCAATTTCAAATATTATCCGAAAATTGTAAAATAACGTAATATAAAATAAAAACATCGGCGCTTGACCTTGCCATTTTGATATTGATATATCGCGGATAGAAGAGTCGACGATGTACACTCCTGGAAATGGAAAAAAGAACACATTGACACCGGTGTGTCAGACCCACCATACTTGCTCCGGACACTGCGAGAGGGCTGTACAAGCAATGATCACACGCATGGCACAGCGGTAACACCAGGAACCGCGGTGTTGGCCGTCGAATGGCGCTAGCTGCGCAGCATTTGTGCACCGCCGCCGTCAGTGTCAGCCAGTTTGCCGCGGCATACGGAGCTCCATCGCAGTCTTTAACACTGGTAGCATGCCGCGACAGCGTGGACGTGAACCGTATGTGCAGTTGACGGACTTTGAGCGAGGGCGTATAGTGGGCATGCGGGAGGCCGGGTGGACGTACCGCCGAATTGCTCAACACGTGAAGCGTGAGGTCTCCACAGTACATCGATGTTGTCGCCAGTGGTCGGCGGAAGGTGCACGTGCCCGTCGACCTGGGACCGGACCGCAGCGACGCACGGATGCACGCCAAGACCGTAGGATCCTACGCAGTGCCGTAGGGGACCGCACCGCCACTTCCCAGCAAATTAGGGACACTGTTGCTCCTGGGATATCGGCGAGGACCATTCGCAACCGTCTCCATGAAGCTGGGCTACGGTCCCGCACACCGTTAGGCCGTCTTCCGCTCACGCCCCAACATCGTGCAGCCCGCCTCCAGTGGTGTCGCGACAGGCGTGAATGGAGGGACGAATGGAGACGTGTCGTCTTCAGCGATGAGAGTCGCTTCTGCCTTGGTGCCAATGATGGTCGTATGCGTGTTTGGCGCCGTGCAGGTGAGCGCCACAATCAGGACTGCATACGACCGAGGCACACAGGGACAACACCCGGCATCATGGTGTGGGGAGCGATCTCCTACAGTGGCCGTACACCTCTGGTGATCGTCGAGAGGACACTGAATAGTGCACGGTACATCCAAACCGTCATCGAACCCATCGTTCTACCATTCCTAGACCGGCAAGGGAACTTGCTGTTCCAACAGGACAATGCACGCCCGCATGTATCCCGTGCCACCCAACGTGCTCCAGAAGGTGTAAGTCAACTACCCTGGCCAGCAAGATCTCTGGATCTGTCCCCCATTGAGCATGTTTGGGACTGAATGAAGCGTCGTCTCACGCGGTCTGCACGTCCAGCACGAACGCTGGTCCATCTGAGGCGCCAGGTGGAAATGGCATGGCAAGCCGTTCCACAGGACTACATCCAGCATCTCTACGATCGTCTCCATGGGAGAATGCAGCCTGCATTGCTGCGAAAGGTGGATATACACTGTACTAGTGCCGACATTGTGCATGCTCTGTTGCCTGTGTCTATGTGCCTGTGGTTCTGTCAGTGTGATCATGTGATGTATCTGACCCCAGGAATGTGTCAATAAAGTTTCCCCTTCCTGGGACAATGAATTCACGGTGTTCTTATTTCAATTTCCAGGAGTGTATGTCGATACATTGTCTAAAAATTATCTATATGTTATCAACAGCTCAAATGCATAGACATTAACAGCGCTCACCTCCACCAGTGTCGTGTTAAGATTTGAAACCGACGTGTATGGTGCGTTTAAAATTTGAAATTACGCGGCTTTCTTATTGTTAGCCGAGGAAAATATTTCAGACGCACTACTGCTCGTAATCGACCCGAAAAGCTCTCAGGATGTGGCATAAAGTGCGTCAGTGAAACCAGCGCTTGGGACGTTGTTTCCCACACGTTTCTCGGTGAAATACGACATTCCGCAGTGCGATTACCAAGAAGACAACGTTCTTAACAACTTTCGACCCTACCGACAGTTCCCGGACAATTTAGCCCTACTCTGAAGACGTTGTGAGGCTGCAAGCCAGTTGAACGTGATCTAACTAGTTCGGAACTAGTATAGGCCATTCAAAAACCTTCGGTGAAATCTGAGCGTGATCTGAAGCAGAAAAAGTGTGTTTGCAGCACTCATGTTTCGCGCCCTGCTGTGACGTGATCACAGAGGGATGCAACAGTGGTATGGGCTGTAACGGGTAGCTGGAAGCAAAGGGGCGGAACGAGTGATTTTAGCGTCAGGGGTACCCCAAAAATTAATAAAATGCATCATGCAATAGTGTCTGAAATCATTCATTAACAAAAGTAAGCTAGAATGTTAGAAAAACAAAACAGTAAACACATCTCAATCAAACAATAGATTTGCAGCCCCGAGGCTCCTTATCATACGCAAATATTGTTCAAATGGCTCTGAGCACTATGGGACTTAACTTCTGAGGTCATCAGTCCCCTAGACTAAGAACTACTTAAACCTAACTAACGTAAGGACATCACACACATCCATGCCCTAGGCAGGATTCGAACCTGCGACCTTAGCAGCAGCGCAGTTCCAGACTGAAGCGCCTAGAACCGGTCGGCCACAGCGGCCGGCCCACGCAAATATGAATTGAGAAAATATTCCAGCTATTGAGTATAAACTGACATTACATGAAAGATACCAAGCCGTCAATAATAAAATTTACGCAAAGTCCTCCCTGAAATGACTTGGCGACTTCTCTGTAATCAAATGTAGAAACAGTACAAAGCGTGACAGAAGAACAGCTCCCCTATGCTAGAATCACCCAATCTGCATTTCCTTTCAGTGATATCATTAACAGCACTACATAAAAGACAGAGTGGCATTTAATTATGGTGCATTAAAATGAGTTCTTCAAGTTAGCATTGAACAAAAGAAACCTTGCAGATAGCTATTTATAAAAGAACCGTATATTAGAGCTATTATTGGGATAAAGTAACATGTCTTCCCTTCCATCAGTGTCCTCCTGTGGAGTCAAATACTTCCATACGTCATCAGTCTTTCCTCTTTGTTCTGCTTCAATGCTTGTGGAACAACACAGTGCTATAAAATGCCACCTGTAACAAACTTGAGTTAATAACTTGCAGTGAAACTGCTGAAAGCTAGTCAGCTCCTAGTTATACACAAGGGCACTTCGTTGGGAGCACGATAAGCATTATAAGTGGTTTACTATGACACCGAAACCAGTGCCAGTCTTCGATATCAGAAACACTTCATCCTCGGCAGCATTGCTTATCCATTTGAACATAATCACAGCTTGGGCATGTAATCCACAATGCGTGTTCCAACTCAGTTGCTGTCACTCATGAACAGTCCTAGTTTGTCAGAGGCGCCACGGTAACTCACCTCCATGCTCACCGTCTCACCACCCTCCTCGACTTATTGCATTCCTCTCGCTCCACTTAGCGCGCCAGCGGGATCCTGCCAGCGAATAATCGCGTCCAGTGTCGACACGGCGCAGTGCCTGAATAAAACGGCAAAGGCTCCCTCTAGATGTCCCCGTTCGGTAACACCCTCGGTTTCACCATGAAGGTGGAAAAGGATGGCTGTCTTTCCTTCCTTGATGAGTTCGGCGGGAGGAAGGTGGATCTCACGTTGTGAGATGCCTTTTATAGGAGTCCTTCTCACACTGATTTTTTAAGCTATAATTTCGCACCTTACAAGAACTCATTTACATACTTTGCCGTGATCTACAAACACAATTAGGTATCATGTGATAGGTTGTACATCGTATGTAAGAATATATAAAGGAGACTGACATTGTCACGTAAGTGTTGTAAATAACTGTTGACGCTTGTTGCATGAAAGGTGACGGAGTATCTTTATTATAAAAACAGCGTTATGAATGATCGCCTATATTAGTAGTGTTTGGGACGCCAGTGGAGATGAAACAGCAGGCACAACTCAAGCTCAGGGTGGAAGACCCGCACAGGTGTTGGTCCTGCTTAAACACAGGAAGTAGGTAGACGGACGTCGTGGCACCTGAGCTCTGGAGCACAATAGGGTGACGGCCGGACGCTATTGTAGCAGGACCTGAGGGATGACCGGGAACTCTGCAAATCTTGGACGCAGGTGACAGGAACGAAGAAGCAGCACCTCGGAAACCAAGCTGGCTGGCTTATTTCCAAGGATTTTTACTCAGAAGCGTTCCATTGTACGAATGTAGGTTTTCCCTCGCAAACTTTCCTCGCTGGACGACAAAAGACTAAAATATGGTTGATCGGCGCTCGGAAAATCTGTAGAGAGGGAGAATATTCCGTGATTTCGGGAATATCATTCGTTTTCGGAATTACGAGCCTTGTTGGGAGGCCAGCGGTGGAGAAACGAGGTCTTCCGTTCTTGAGTGCCCGTGTGTGACGGTCGCTCGGTATCAGCTTTGCTGGTACATACGGACTTTCTGTCTTTTCTCTCAGTAGAGTTTATAGTTAGAACAGTTAGGCACTGTACTGTTGTGAACCTATACGACTGTAGTCTTCAACTGCGTGTTGGAAGTCGTCGTTGAGTACACAGCGTTCAGTAATTGAGAGCACTTCCTCTGACTATGCTTACGTTGACACGTTATCTGAACTCCGTCCTTGTGGCTGGGAGTTCACGTTTCTCGTCTGTAGAACACAGACAGCATAAGCCAGTATTAGATTATACTAGTCAGAGGACCGCCCTCTGCCGTCCTAGTGTTTGAAAGAGTTTATTTGGGGCTGGAGTTCTTCCATCGTCGCAGACGAGTACGAGAACCATCACCATCAAAGATCATGGTCCTTGGAGATTCCATGGAAGATGATCTTGGGTTGCTTAAAACGGGTGTCTACCATATTCCTTGCATTTGATCATGTCGTATATTGGTCAGATTATCAGAAGTCTGAACGATCGGTAAGCGGCACTCACGCTAACAACAGGCCAGCATTACAGAACAACGTCTTATCGTATGGAATGTAACAACAGGGAGATTCTGGCATCCACTTCCAGCTATTGGGATAGTGTTATTAAGGACGATGTTGAAATTAAAACTCCAAGTAACTTCATAATTAAAAATAGTGGCTTTGGTTAAAATTCTGCTTTGAACCCTGCTCTCTCCCTTGTCAAAAAATAAAGGGACAGAGCTGAAGCTACCTCACCCGATGGTTATTAACTTCGCTATCGATAACGTATGACGTTGGTCATCTTTGGTTTGTGATGACTCTAATGTTTACAGCGTGGGTGAGACTGCGTGTGTTGTATTTCCGAAGTTTCTCTGAAAACCTAAGTTTTAAATTCGCTTGTACGGCGCTTGCTTGCTGCACTTCTGTCTTGAAAATGACAAGGTCGAAACATCGGCGGTTGTCGTCGACTTCACCTGTCTGCATTCCCGTTAGTTATTTGATAAATGTATATGCCGAGAAAAACTAATGTGTTATATTGGATTTAGTTGTCGAATACATTGATTCATATACTCACACAATTTTACCACGACACGACTTCCAGATATGCTGAAATTGTGAGGGGGCAGGCAAATGAAACAAAAACACCCACCAGAGCAGGACAATGGAATGGTTCCATTGAAAAGGAATCAGCACTCGCGTAAAGACATTTATTCCACTGGGGGACGAGAATATCAATTCCTGTTTGTAGAACGTAGTCGGCAGCTGATGGATCAACAGTCGCACCCACTCTTCCACTTCTTCGTCCACGCATGTCTTTCTTCAAGTTTCCAAAGGCAACGGCAAAGGATCCAAGCTGTGTGGAGGATCTCGCAGTGTTTCCCAACCAATTCGCTGACGCGTGGACTTTGTTCGATTGGCGCTTTCGGGGAGGGCGTTAACGTACAACAGAATGATTCCGTTAGACAGCTTTCGGACACACCGACAGCAAATAGCAAAGCCAATGGAAACATCTCACATCTCCCCTGCCAACGAAATCCAAAGCTGTTCACACATGTTCCGGACCGAGCGAGGTGGTTCATTGGTTACCACGCTGGACTCGATATCGCGCGGTTCTAACTTGAGTCCGGCCATCGTGATTTCGGTTTCCCGTGGTTTCCCTAAATCGCTTCAGCCAAATTCCAGGGTTATTCCTTTATTCCTTTGAAAGGGTACGGCCGACTTCCCTCTCCTTCCTTCCCAATCCACCGATGACCTTGCTGTTTGGTCCCCTTCCCCAAATCAACCAATCAACAAGTTCCTTCAAGGTCACGATGATCTTCTTCCAGTGAATTAGCGCTCTGCTCGTCGAGTTCCTCGAGAGAGCAACCACAACCAATACGCAGCGTTATGAAGACCTACGCAGAAAATGCGATGTGCTGTAAAGTCAAATCGCCCTGGGGTGCTGTCAGTCGAAATCATTCTGTTGCACGATAACGCCCGACCGCCCTCTACCAGTAGGACGAAAGCTACCTTAAGCAGTCTGGCTGGATAACAGCGTAATATTCTCTACACAGCCCGGATCCCTTATGTGTGATTTTCGCATGTTTGAGGAACGGAAGAAAGACGGGCGTGGACGTCGGTTTCAGACGGAAGAGGAAGTGCTAAAGTTGAGGTGGTTGTGAATCCATAAGCGGCCGACCGCCTCTGTCTCCCAACGGGATAAATGTCTTAACGTGTGCAGTGATTAAGTGTATATCTACATTGACACCGGATGGTAGCGTATGGTGTGTGGCGTAGGGTATCCTGTACCAGTAATAGACATTTCCCCTGTTGTTCCACTTGCAAATAGAGCGAGGGGGAAATGACTAACTATATGCCTCCGTAATGTCCTAATTTCTACTATCTTGTCTTCGCGGTCCTTATGCGCAATGTTGACAGTAGAATCGTTCGGCAATCAGCTTCAAATGCCGGTTCTCTAAATTTTTGCAATAGTTTCTCGAAAAGAACGTCACTTTCCCTGTAGGGGCTCACATTTGAGTTCCGAAGCATCTCCGCAATGCCTACGTGTTGTTCCACCCTAGTGGTAACAAATCTAGCAGCCGGCCTCTGAATTGCTTCGATGTCTTCTCTCAATCTTACCTGGCGCAGATTCCAAACTCTCGAGCAGTGGTCAAGAACAGGTCGCTCTGTGTCCAATATGCTGTCTCCTTCGCAGGTAGACTATTTCCTAAAATTCTCCCATTGCACCATTCGCCTTACCTGCCACAGTTGTCACAGGCTCGTTCCATCCCATATGGCTTTGCAAGGTTACACCCCCATACATACATGAAAAAAAGTTTTTATCACCCCGGTTCCCAGAACTCCTGAAGACAGACGTTGACTGTGGATATTGTATCACAGACACAGTCTATTTGACTGTTCAGAGATGTTACTAAATCCGCCCGAAGATGTAAACAACCAGACATGAGCAGCGCCTATTAGACGCAGGCGTCCGACAACCGATCAGTTGCAGTCATTCCACCAGGAAGGACGTACACCGCTCGTTTTGTCTGTAGTTTAAATCACGCCTAGGGTCAATACTGCGATTCGATCGCGTCCGCATTGTTACTTTATGCCAGCAGGGCTCTCAACAAGGGTAATGTCCAGGCACCGCGGAGTGAACCAAAGCGATGTTGTCCTGACATGGAGCAGATACAGAGAGAGACAGGAACATGCCTCGCTCAAGCCGCAAGGACTACTACTGCAGTGACCTCTACCTACGGATTATAGCTCGGAGGAAGCCTGACAGCAACGCCACCATGTTGAATAATGCTTTTCGTGCAGCCACAGGACGTTGTATCAAGACTCAGTGCGAAATAGGCTGCATGATGCGCAACTTCATTCCCGAGATCGATGGCGATGTCCATCTTTGCAACCACGACGCCATGCAGTGCGGTACAGATGGGCCCAACAACATGCGAATGGACCTCTTGGGATTGGCATCACGTTCTCTTCATCGATGAGTGTTTCATATATCTTCAACAGACAATTTTCGCAGACGTGTTTGGAGGCAAAACGATAAGGCTGAACGCTTTAGAGACATTGTCCAGAGAGTGCAGCAAGGTGGAGGTTCGTTGCAGTTTTTGGGTGGTATTGTGTGGGACCGACGTTCGCCGCTGGTGGCCACGGAAGGCGCCGTAACGGCTGTACGATACGTGAGTGCCTTTCCTCCGATCGATAGTGCGACCGTATCGACAGCATACTGACGAGGCAATCGTCTTCATGGACGACTATTCGCGCACCCATCGTGCACATCTTGTGAATCACTTCCTTCAGGATAACGACATCGCTCGACTAGAGTGGCCAGTACGTTCTCCAGGTATGAACCCTATCATGCCTGGGAGAGACTGAAAAGGCCTGTTTATGGACGACGTGACCCACCAACCACTCTAAGGGATCTACCCCTATTCATAACTGAGGAGTGGGACACTCTGGACCAATAGTGCCTTAATGAACTTGTGAATAGTATGTCACGATACATACAGCCATGCATCAATGCAAGAGGACGTGCTGCTGGTTGTTAGAGGTATTGGTGTGTACAGCAATCTGAACCACTACCTATGAAGGTTTCGCTGTATGGTGGTACAAAGTGGAATGTGTGGTTTTCACGAGCAATAAAAAAGGCGGAAATGCTGTTTATGTTGGTCTCTATTCCAATTTTCTGTACAGGTTCCAGTGAAACGCCCCCTTAGAAAAAATATTACAAGACTGTTCTTAAACTGACACACAATATTTTTAGCACAACGGAATCTGACTTTCAAAAATCCCTACGGAAGAACGGCCCTGACTAACAATAACCAATACGTTTCACAAATCACTTACCTCACAAAAAATCTTCGTTACTCGAACTACTGCAATACAGCGAGCGCCACTACTGCCAGCTAACTAAAAGATTCAAACTACGGAAGGCACTAACTACTGACAGGCATAGTTAGCAAATGAAAGATTTTGATAGAGAACAAACAATGAATTTACCTTAATAATCATAATAGGTATATATATCAGTTCATGACATCAATTCTTACAAATTTCAAAACTCCGCCATCTCTCTCCCCACGTCCACCACTGCTGGTAGCTCACCTCCAACTGCGCAACGCTACGCGCTGTTAGCATCCAGCTGCCACTGCCCGACACTACAATGGCAGACAACAATGCAAACTAGCCACAGACTGCGCACAGCACAACCAGTGATTTTTCATACAGAGCGCTATGTGGCGTTACCAATAAGAAAACCTAAACACCCTATTTACACCAGAACTCACGGAATTGATATCATGCAAATAGTTTTTTGATGTGTGTATTTAAACGACGTGATCCTGTGTAGCAGGATGCTAGTAATAAAGTATCCGAATATTACATGTTTGATCTTCCTACTTGAAATCTCGATTATTGCAGGACAGAGCGGATCAGTTTGTGGTAAGGGGCCAAGACTAGTTACTGTTAGTTACAAAAGATACACAACTTTATTCCTCGAAAACCAATGCACAGTTTTCTCTTTAAAACAAGAGGTTCAATTAACGACTGAGGGCCCAAGTAACTTCTCAATAACAAAGTTCACATAATTCCTTTTAAAACACAAGGATTTAGAGAAATGGGTGAAGGCCTTACTTAAGTAAAATTAAAATATCCTCAAATAATATCTTTTAAGGCATAAGAATTCAGACAAACGGCTCAAGGTCTTAATTAAATAAAATTAAAATACCTTCCCGGCTAAAAGAAATTCTTTAAATTCTTCATACTCTTTAAAAGTCAAGCATTTACAAATTTCTGCTAAAAGCCATATTAAGGAAAATTTAAATTAATTCCTAGGCTGAAAGCCCAATAACTTTCTACATAATAAAAGGGAAACTTTAAAGACAATCATTGACACAGTACAAGAGGAAACCATCTTAAGAAAACTTCAAATATATTGACGGCTGAAGACCCAAACAATTATTTAAAATAATTAAAGGCAAACCATAAGATAAGCATTTACACAATACTGCTGAAGGCCATTTGAAGAATTCAAGATCAGCAAAGAGAAATCTTACAAACAGGAATTTACACATTACGGTTGTAAGCCAGATTTGAAAACAAACGCGGATGAAGGCCTAAATACAAAGCAAACAAGTATATAAAAAAAGAAAAATAACACATGGTTACTGAACATAGAACAGCCAAAATTAATATACGGCTAAAGGCCTGGCACAGTACATGCAACAAAAGAGAAAAAAAAAAAAAAAACACAAACAGTAGAACAGTGGTGCTGCAAAGTGTTCCAAGGGTCGGCCTGCGGAGGAAACTCTAATAACAGTTTAGGTGAGATAGGCAACAAACCGTAATACTAAATAATCGGATGGCAACCCGACCCAGGGACGGCTGAAAGACCGAGCAACAACCTAATCAAGTCACTTCCCCCAACCAAGGACACGACAACGGAAAATATCAGCGGAAGGCGAAGATACCAGCAGCATTACGTCTTCAAAATTGGAGCCCAAAACCACTCAAAATATGAACAACACCAAAGGCTGTCGAACTAAACGCAGTACGTACAGCATCAACACCGCGAGGAAAAACACACTGAGAAACAATAAACTAATGATATCGCCGCGGAGACTTCCTCTGTCCCAACCGACCGACTGCCTGCCTACTCCAGTGCGTAGACAGCATTAACATAACTGCTCAGTCGAAATTACACAAGCTAGGCACAATTCCACGAAAACACTTCCACAGGAATTCGAATAGTCGTAAAAGGAATCACTGTGGATCAACAAGGAGAAATCACTCCCACAGGAACTCGAACAAACGTAAAATCAATCACTATGGAACAACAAGGAGAAATGACAAATCGACACACACAGAGCTTTCATAAGCAGTCGACGACCAAATACACGTCGTCCGGAAGGCGACCGACCGAATGACCAAACAAGGTCGTCACTACTCAAGCTAAGTATGTCGGCAACAATCGGGCGAGTCGTGGCTGTCCGGATCTCACTACAGCTCCATCCCGACTCTCTTGATGTCCGTTCGGAACTCGGAGACACGGGGACCCGGGCACACTGGCTCGAACATAACCACGCAGAGGTAACACATGCACATTGGCCACCTGACGTCTCTGGACAAGGAAGGAACCGACCCACGTCCGACAAGGTGACCAACTGACGAGGCCCAGATACGGTCAAAAGACCAAATACACGTCGTCCGATGAGACGACCGACCGAACGAACAACCAACTTTCGTTCCCGCTCCAGTCTTCTTCCGTCGGACGGTACATGTGTGTCGCCAGTGGTCGGCGAGTACTGGCTGTCCGCACCTCACTGGCGCGGCGTCCCAACTGAACTCCAGACAAACGACGACCCGGGAACACTAGTGGTCGCTCCAGAGATGGTACAACAGTGCACTTATCGATAAGTGCTGCTGCTGCCACTCAAGGGCAATCAAACCAGCGACCTACTGACTCCACTAAATTGAATTAAAAAAACGAGGCGACAGAACCACAAAAACAAGAAGACGAGGTATAAAAGACGTGACCGCGAGCCGCACACGTCTCACTACTCATCCGCATCAACTTACATTTTTCCACAATTAGGGCTAGCTCCCATTCACCACACTAACTGGAAATTTTGTCTAAGTCGTCTTGTATTTTACTACAGTCACTCAACTTCGACACCTTACCGTACACCACGACATAATCAGCAAATAACCGCAAATTGCTGCCCACCCTATCCGTCAAATCTTTTATGTATACGGAGGACAACTGCGGTCCTGTCACACTTCCCTGGGGCTCTCCTAACGATACTCCTGTCTCTGACGAACACTCGCCGTCGAGGACAAGATACTGGGTTCTGATATTTAACAAGTGTTCGAGCCAATCGCGTATCTGTGAACTTATTCCGTAATTTCCTACCTTCGTTGACAGCCTGCAATAGGGCTCGGTGTCAAATGCTTTCCAGACATATGGAATCTGCCTATTATCCTTCTTTCGTAGGTCTCATTATAACATGTGAGAAAAGGGCAAGCTTAATTTCGCACAAGCGATGCTTTCTAAAACTAAGCTGATTCGTGGACATAAGCTTCTCAGCCTCAAGAAAGTTTATATTCGAACTGAGAATATTGAAACGTCTCAGTGAAGTCGTTTCATAAGATGCTTGACGAATTCAAGTTATTCACTTCACTATCTGATTTTAGCTCAATTGATGAACTCTTCCAGAAAGACTGAGCACTCAGGTAAGGCCTATTGATTATATGTGTGTTTTAATGTGGGTTTCGGTTTTGTTTTGTGGGAAACGCTGAGTTGGCCATCGGCTGCTTGGAGCAGACGATGTTGCTTCTCGTTCGAAGGAGAGCACAACATGACCAACTTATGTTTCCAATACCTGAACAGAGAGATTTACCCATCTTAGTCGAAGGCTATGTCAAAGGCTGGTTTTGTGTGTGAGGTTGGTGACTGAGGGCTACCCCTCTGGTAGCTACTGTTGCACGGGCAGCTAGGTAATTTCGAAAGAGAAAGCGGCACTCTTCGGTGAACGCTTGGTGAGTACGGATCGCAGCTCTTAGGGGGGTTTCAGGTGATAGGAAGATAGTTGAGTTAGGACTTCGTTATGTGTAACTGTTGAAATACTTAAGAACTTCAGCTTAACTGAAGCGTGTGAAGCGAGTTATTTTTCCGAATGTGCCATAATTATTTTGCTCTAAATAAGCGAATTTTGGGTGTTTGAGTTAAAAGCGTGGAAGTTATTTTGTTCATTTTGAACAACGATGAAGTAGAATTTCAAACGGTAAATCTGATTAGGAAAAACTGGTTAGGATCATTTGAACTGTACGTGAGTTTAATACTGTGTGGAAGCGAGTATGATTTCTAATCTTATGTTTTGTGGAAATTGCTTTTGTCTGTGTGGCGATTTTGTGCCACGTGTTTGGTAATGAGTGACCCTGCTGGTCCACCACGGCACCGCAGTAGGCTTCATTTTAACAGTTTGCTTGTTTAATGAGCTATAATTTCTGCAGGAATATCTGTTCTTTCGTGCGCTTTCTACAAAGCAGCACAACAGTTTGAATGAGAATGCATCACGTGCTCTAGTTCGGCCGTTTGCAAGCAGCAGACGCTGTTAGTATGTTGAATAATTATCGCACAACCTCGTGTATTGGTTAAACCTCTGTCCAGAATAGTGCATGCGTAGAATCTTAATGCGAATCTCACTGAGATATTTTTATGGTATGACTGCAAAGGAGATGATAGTATCATTGTCCGTTTTCTGTTTTTCTTCTTGCTGTAGTTAAATTGTGCTCTGTTACATACACACGTAATTCTTACTTAAATATTTCTAGTCAGGTACCAGTTATGTGTAGTTAGGGTGTGCAACCAAATACTTAGATACAATAAATAATCGACGTTAAATATAAATTCTGTGGTGTTGATGTTACCCACTTACTCCGATTTCCAATCCTGAATTAATCGAGTTGATTCATGCACGACATGGGGTGCTACTTATTTGGCTACTTAAAGAAATTTCCATACTTGTAATTAAATTATTGAAGTAATTAAACTAATAATTTTCCAGCTCCGTTTTTCTGTAAATGGTTAGGAAGGGCTTGGGCTGGTGACGACCCTGAATTTCTGAATTTTTATCATTATTTGTGTGAGAGAAGCAGCTAGAAATGCGAGATAACGTATATGGCTTGATGAGAAACGTCGTAAAGATAGCAAACAAAAGCTAGGTATATTGGTCTGTATATTTGCGGGTCCGTCCTTTTACCATTGTTGTATGCTGGCCTCCGGTTACTCTTGAATGGACCCATTCCATATTCGGTTTTCATTTCACTATCCGTCATTGGTCTTATACGAGTGCTTCAGATATAAGGTTAATATAAATTGGCAGGATACCATCATTTCATGAGGTCCTTGGAACATGTATACGTTATCTGTTTGTATAGACATCTCTGTGACTTCCTTGTTTACTTGCGAGTGAGTTCACTCGCGTTTCAGTGTCGTGTTTGGCTACGTGGTGTGTGGTATCAACGAAGACGCACGGGCGGTTTACGACGATAGAGGAGAGAGCCATGTGGTTGGATGTTGAACACCATAGGCTACACCATTTTAGAGTTTTTTTTGTATTTTGACGACTACGTGGAGATGCACCTTGGAAGACAAGGCTGGAACAAGGGAAGTAGCCACGATGTTTTAATTTTATTGTGCCTGGTACATGTTCCATTTTAGCGAGTTTTAACAGGTTCTTTTATTATTCTGATGATGGAGGTTTGACTTCCGCAACGCGTCGCTCTTAGTGTTTTACACTATCAACAAGTGGTTGAGCCGATATATTTTTTTAACATTAAGCAAGTAGACTTTTTCTTCCCAGGAGTGAGGGCATTATGAAAGGCTAGAAGCTGTGTTACACTGAAATAGCGTTATGTCTTCTGGGAGTGTCAAATTTTTCGGCCGACACTCTTTTATGTGAATAGATAATTTCAAGGAACACCATATTCCAATTATGTATTGTTGTCTCGGTTGTGGAGTCTGGAATTCTTAAGGACAGGGCAGATGAACACCGAAACCAGTAACCTACTAATGAAGAAGAAGTGCTACGCCGCGCGGGATTAGCCGAGCGGTAATAAGAAATTAAAAAATTAAAAATAAAAGAAAAACGTTGACATTCACAACTTCGACCTCTCATCCAGTATGGGTAAAATCAAAATGGTTCAGATACCATTGATCACTGACTCATGTAGATACGACTCCATTAAAACAAGTCACCTGCTTTTCGTGTGTCGTTTCTGATCGCAGGTTGTCCAGAAATTTAGCCAGGACCAGGACCGAGAGCACTGCTTGCCTCTCTGGAGCCGGAGGCAGCTCGGCAGGGGGACTTAGCCTGGCGCCAGCGTGGCGCCTCGGCGGCGGTCTGCGGTCGACGCGACCTCCTCCGGCTGCCTCCCCCTGCGGCCTGTGGCTGCCTCGCCCAGCCTCTGCTCCTGCGGTTACGCCGCGTATCTTACGTAAGGCGGCCGCCAGCAGACGCTGCCGAGCGGCTCGCATTTCGCATTTCGCATTTCTGCCCGAGACCACCTGACTGCCCTTTCCTCTTGGTATATTTTTAGCCGTACAGACTCTTCTGGTTAACGTATTTGTAACCAACTCGACTGTCGCGTCAGTAAACCTTTATTAATTTGTTGCTCAACCAGGAGTAAACCGTGATGGCCTTCTACACACAGATTCAAATTTACTCTCGTCAGTCTTCCGAGTTGTCTGAAGTGTTAAGTGGAGATGATGATAAGATACAAGGTAGGCCTGCATACAAGCCGATGTAACTTTTACTGTTGGAGAGGTAATTGAACCAGACTTTGCTCATATTGTCATTATACAGGGTGGTTCAAAAAGAATACCACAAGTTTGAAAATCGAGGACTCTGCAAAGAAGAAATTGAAGGAAGCTCTGAAATTTCATTTGGTTGCTCATTTCGTCGCCAGGAGCGCTGTCGTCCACATAACATTAATTTCTATTGCGAAGATGGCGGCTGCACAACAAACGGCTTTTTGTGCTATCGGGTACGGCAGAAGTAAATCAGTGACAGCTGTTCAGTGTGCATTTCGAACCAAGTATGGTGTCGTCCACATAACATTAATTTCTATTGCGAAGATGGCGGCTGCACAACAAACGGCTTTTTGTGCTATCGGGAACGGCAGAAGTAAATCAGTGACAGCTGTTCAGTGTGCATTTCGAACCAAGTGTGGTGTTCAACCTCCTGATAGCTGGTGTATTTCACGCTGGTACACACAGTTCACAAGGAAAGGGTGTGTGTGCTAAGGTTGGTTGGTTGGTTGGTTGGTTACGTGTTCCATTAATCAATCGCACGGTCGGTAGCCGTTATGATGTGGAACGTGTCAGGTGCACAAGAAATGCACATATGAGTCAAAGATTAATATTTCTATTATTTACCCCATTCCCTTATATGACACAAAGTGCATATACTATACTTATAGATTTATTTATTCTTATTCAAGAATTCATCTATCGTATAGAAGGCGTTGTGAAGGAGATATGATTTTAATTTATTTTTGAAGCTATTACTGCTGTCTGTCAGACACCTTATTCCATCTGGTAATTTGTCGAAAATGTTTATAACAGCATATATTAGCCCTTTCTGTGCCAGGTTGAGCAAAGGATAGTGTGAGTCTTTCTTTTTTCTCCTATTATAATCATGAATGTCACTGTTGTTTTTAAACTGGTCCATGTTGTTGAGAACAAATTGCATTTGTGAGTAGATGTGTTGTGAGGCTGTTGTAAGAATACCCAATCTTTTAAAAGAATGCCTACAAGATGCGCGACTATGAACCCCACACATTACTCTAACAACTGTTTGAGCAGTGAATACTTTTTGTTTAAATGTTGAGTGAAAGTATGCAAAGTATGTTAGCTTACTAATTTATACATGCTCAAAATTGGCAATTATTCTGATCGCAAAAGCTGCTGAATCTAATAGTTTTAGGAGATCCAAAATATGAACTTTCCAATTAAGATTTTCATGTCTATGTACACCCAAAAACTTACTATGCTCTAACCTGTCTACTGACTTCTGTTGATGTGTTATATTTATTGAAGGATTGTACTTTTTGCAACAGAAAATTGGATGTACTGTGGTTTTTCAAAGTTTAGAGCAAGCCCATTTGCAGAAAACCAATTAATGGCTTTTCAAAGACCTTATTTGTACCATTTTCGATTTGACTTTCTTTTACTGGATTAATAAGGGTGCTTGTATCATCAGCAAACAGTGCCAGTGCAGCTTCCTGTTTCACATAGGAAGGTAAAAGCTCTGGACGATCGCACACGAGTGAAGAAAATGTTAGCCTCATTCAGGAAGCATTTGCTCGCAGTCCAGGAAAATCGACCCTCCGAGCTAGCAGAGAGCTACAAATTCCGCAAACGACAATTTGGAGATTCATGAGGAGAAAGTAACGAAACGTTATCGTCTACAATTGGTTCAAGCCGTTTCCGAAGCTGATAATGTGTAAAACATCGAGTTCTAAGAGTTAGTCGTTGAGCAAACGGAAACAGACGACCGATTCATTTTGAAGCTAGTGTTTAGCGATGAAGCAACATTTCACACATCAGGGAAAATCAATTGACACAATATCCGTCTATGGGGCACTGAGAATCCGTGGGAAACGATTCAGCACGAACGTGATTCACCAAAGGTGAACGTCGTCTTTGCCATTTGAGCCAGTAAAGCTTTTGGTCTTTTTTATTCGAAAGTGCAATAACTGAGCAAACCTATCTGTAAATGATGCAGAACTGGCTGTTCCCTTAACTCGAAAAAGAAGAACGTCATTTCGTATAGCAGTAGGATGGGGCAACACCCCATTGGCACACATGTCAGTCCCTATTGGAACGAAAGGTAGCCACAGCACCACAGCAGAGGATCGGCCGTCAGGCCAGCAGCTCGTGACTTCATCACTGGCCTCCAAGAAGCCCTGACAGCAGCCTGCGTGATTTTTTCTACTGGCGTGCGTTAAAGGTACGGTGCTTCGACCACTTCTACCAGCTAACACTGAGGAACTAAAAGAAGGAGTAACTGCAACTAGCCATAGTGTTACGCTATAGACGCTACAGAGAATGTGAAACCAGTTCGAGTATCGTGTTGATGTCGATAGAGTGTCTGAAGGGGGTCCTATTGAACACTTATGAAAATGATTTCTACTGAAAAAACTTTGTTAAGTACTCTTCACATGTATTGATTACCCAAGATTCCATATTGTTTCTTTGATTAAACACAAATTCTCAAAGTTGTGGTATTCTTTTTGAATCACCCTTATTTGGCTATAATCTGAATTTTTTAAAATTTTCTTGTCAAACAATTTGTCAGGACGTAGCTGTGTACTTTTAAAGCACATTACATCTCATGAGGAGAACTTCTCAGCGGTTACTTATCAGCTTCAAAATGTGGTAAGTTGTTCTCAGTACTTCGATAAAAAATCTGCGTGTCATTTTCTTAATGTCATTCTAGGAACTCTCGCAACAGTTTTCTAAATTTAGGTGTATAATATGTAGCAATCTTTATTGGACAAAAATTTAAATAAATTTGACAGTATGCACTTTGGAATTTTTTTGTACTTCAGGAAGTTGTGGTACAGCATGTACTAAGACTGCAGCGAAGTTCACCTTTTTATGTCAATGATTCACTAGAAAATCTTCCTTATACATTGAAAAATGGAAGTTGGTGGAAATGCAGAAAAAAGATTTTCTTAGCATTTATGCCGAACGTTAACGTTGTCTGTGCGCATACATTTGCCCTTTTGGTCCGCATGTAGTTTTTTTTTTTTTTTTCCAGTCCATCCTTCTGCCATGCCCTTTTGACAATATCCTACACTGACATTTCAGAAATATCAATACGCACATCATCAATCTCATTCAATAAGTTTTCAGAGAAGCAAACTGAATGAAATCCTGGTCTCATAAGGGTGTTGACTCTTCTAGTGTTACCATCATTGAACATCACACGCCGCGCAGGATTAGCCGAGCGGTCAAGCGGGCTAAGGCGCAGCTGTCGAACTGTGCGGCTGGTCTCGGCGGAGGTTCGAGTCCTCCCTCGGGCATGGGTTTGTGTGTGTTTGTCCTTAGGATAATTTAGGGTAAGTAGTGTGTACGGTTAGGGACTGATGACCTTAGCAGTTAAGTCCCACAAGATTTCACACACATGTGAACATTTTTGAACATCAGACAAGCATAATTGGAGGAAATTTTAGCGGTAGTAGGTCGGCAAAATGTTGTGTTTGGGCATATGTAGTAAATGAGGTTACTCAAGCTTGCGATCTGGATTCGTGTTATTTAATAAATCGTACTTAATCGTACCGTAAATGGACTCACAGCTTTCTATACTATGCAGACGTTTTCTATGACGGCAGGAAATAATAAAATGTCACAAACAAGGACAGTGGTTAAAACAGGATGGTTTTACATCATTTGCAGCACGAATTAAACTCTGAAAACTTGAGATAAAGTTTCTCACAGGCTTCGTAGCTAACTGCTGGCAAAAAAATTCCACAGCCTTGAGCAGTTTTACATACATCCCCCCTTAAGGCCCGGGTAGGCAACCCGCGGTCCGCGGGGCAGATCCGTCCCGCTACTGATTTCAAGCCGGCGGTAAAAGAAATATGTGGGGGGAGAGAGAGAGAGAGAGAGAGAGAGAGAGAGAGAGTTAAGGTCCCCCTCACACTTTCAATATTATTGTCAGTACTTCAGCATAACGACCGTCTACGGGCTAGTATTGCCGTATTGTCAATACAAGAAGTATTGATGAACAGTAATGATGCGACCAAGATATTCTCAGTGTTACCAATACGTACTGAGTTTCTGAGGACGAGACATACCGGTCTGAGAATTCGCCATAATGCTGTTCGCGTTTTTCCAGTTCCGCTTCAGTATAATACAGCCGGTATGCGTTATGTAAATTGCAGGTGGCGAGGAGAGAAAGAAGAGATGAAAGGGAAGGCACTGGTCCAAAAGAACACACATCACACATTCATATAGCAGATACGGGTTAAGATCAAGCGTTTTAGACTTTTAGACTTTTGAAAATCAATAAAGAAATGATGGCGTAACTTATTGAACGTTACAGAAACAATCAGTGCCTAAGCGACGACTTATCAGAAGTATTTATGGACAAATATTTAAAAAAATACATGCTAATAGTGTTTGTGGATAGTAACACACTAATACACTCCATATTGGCACGTTACCCCATACACAGTACCATCACCGACGCCATAGTTAGCCGAGCGTGGTGGCGCAGTGGTTAACGCAAGGGACTCGCATTCGGGAGGACGACGGCTCAAACCCGGTTACGAACATCTACATCTACATCTACATCTACATCTACATGACTACTCTGCAATTCACATTTAAGTGCTTGGCAGAGGGTTCATCGAACCACAATCAGACTATCTCTCTACTATTCCACTCCCGAACAGCGAGCGGGAAAAACGAACACCTAAACCTTTCTGTTCGAGCTCTGATTTCTCTTATTTTATTTTGATGATCATTCCTACCTATGTAGGTTAGGCTCAACAAAATATTTTCGCATTCGGAAGAGAAAGTTGGTGACTGAAATTTCGTAAAAAGGTCTCGCCGCGACGAAAAACGTCTATGCTGTAATGACTTCCATCCCAACTCGTGTATCATATCTGCCACACTCTCTCCCCTATAACGTGATAATACAAAACGAGCTGCCCTTTTTTGCACCCTTTCGATGTCCTCCGTCAATCCCACCTGGTAAGGACCCCACACCGCGCAGCAATATTCTGACAGAGGACGAACGAGTGTAGTGTAAGCTGTCTCTTTAGTGGACTTGTTGCATCTGCTAAGTGTCCTGCCAATGAAACGCAACCTTTGGCTCGCCTTCCCGACAATATTATCTATGTGGTCCTTCCAACTGAAGTTGTTCGTAATTTTAACACCCAGGTACTTAGTTGAATTGACAGCCTTGAGAATTGTACTATTTATCGAGTAATCGAATTCCAACGGATTTTTTTTGGAACTCATGTGATCATCTCACACTTTTCGTTATTTAGCGTCAACTGCCACTTGACACACCATACAGCAATCTTTTCTAAATCGCTTTGCAGCTGATACTGGTCTTCGGATGACCTTACTAGACGGTAAATTACAGCATCATCTGCGAACAGTCTAAGAGAACTGCTCAGATTGTCACCCAGGTCATTTATATAGATCAGGAACAGTAGAGGTCCCAGGACGCTTCCCTGGGGAACACCTGATATCACTTCAGTTTTACTCGATGATTTGCCGTCTATTACTACGAACTGCGACCTTCCTGACAGGAAATCACGAATCCAGTCGCACAACTGAGACGATACGCCATAGCTCCGCAGCTTGATTAGAAGTCGCTTGTGAGGAACGGTGTCAAAAGCTTTCCGGAAATCTAGAAATACGGAATCAACTTGAGATCCCCTGTCGATAGCGGCCATTACTTCGTGCGAATAAAGAGCTAGCTGCGTTGCACAAGAGCGATGTTTTCTGAAGCCATGCTGATTACATGTCAATAGATCGTTCCCTTCGAGGTGGTTCATAATGTTTGAATACAGTATATGCTCCAAAACCCTACTGCAAACCGACGTCAATGATATAAGTCTGTAGTTAAATGGATTACTCCTACTACCCTCCTTGAACACTGGTGCGACCTGCTCAATTTTCCAATCTGTAGGTACAGATCTATCGGTGAGCGAGCGGTTGTATATGAGTGCTAAGTAGGGAGCTATAGTATCAGCGTAATCTGAAAGGAACCTAATCGGTATACAATCTGGACCTGAAGACTTGCCCGTATCAAGCGATTTGAGTTGCTTCGCAACCCCTAATGTATCTACTTCTAAGAAACTCATGCTAGCAGATGTTCGTGTTTCAAATTCTGGAATATTCCATTCGTCTTCCCTGGTGAAGGAATTTCGGAAAACTGCGTTCAATAACTCCGCTTTAGCGGCACAGTCGTCGATAACAGTACCATCGGCACTGCGCAGCGAAGGTATTGACTGCGTCTTGCCGCTTGTGTACTTTACATACGACCAGAATTTCTTCGGATTTTCTACCAAATTTCGAGACAATGTTTCGTTGTGGAACCTATTAAAGGCATCTCGCATTGAAGTCCGTGCCAAATTTCGCGCGTCTGTAAATTTTAGCCAATCTTCGGGATTTCGCGTTCTTCTGAACTTCGCATGCTTTTTCCGTTGCCTCTGCAACAGCGTTCGGACCTTTTTTGTGTACCACGGGGGATCCGTTCCATCTCTTACCAATTTCTGAGGTATGAATCTCTCAATTGCCTGATTTAGTTTTTCCACGATTCCGTAAATCGCTTTAGGCAAACACAGCGGTGATTCTTTTGAAAGGGCACCACCGACTTCCTTTCGCGTCATTCCCTTATTCGATGGAATCGATGACCACGATGTTTGCTCCCCTGCCCCAACTCAACCAACCAACGCCATAGTTTTGGTTTGATGCGCTAGGACCGCTGCTTACGTATCACACGACGAGGCAGTCCGTCAGCTTAAGAATCTGAATCATGCCCGCGGATCACGAAAGATTGCTCATGCCTGCATAAAGGAATAGTCGATTTGATAATGGAGAGAAGAGTGGGGAATAAAAGTTGTAGGTGGACACTCAGACTTGGTTACAATATAGAGAGAGGTTCAAAGAGATGTGGGCTGCAACAGTTATGCACAGATGAAGAGGCTCGGCAGGATATCTGAGTGCAGAAAATGGAATCAAACGAATCTTTGGACTGAAGACCACAACAACAACACCGTACACTGTTATGAAAAGGAGCTGTTTTAACTTACCCTTTCCTTACTGACAGGATAAAAGTTAGAAAAAAAAGTTAGAAAAAGAATTACATGTTAAAAAAAACGTATGCAAAGCATTTAAGACTGGTTTCCTCCTGAAAAGTACGTCAGAATTGCGATGGCACGATACACTTATCAGTGCAACATACATCAAATAAAAGTTGAATTATCGTGAATATCTTCGTCAACTTCTTCTTTACCACACAAATTGCATCGTATTTACCTTCTGCTCTCGGTGTTTGAGGCTCTGCTGTCTATTGTACATGTTGATTGTTTGAAAGCATTCTTCGACCGCGAAAATGTCGTATTGACTTTAATGTAAAAAATTTGTAAAGTATTAGCTGAAGCATCCGTCCCCTTTTCTCAATATTTCGTTTAAAAAAATTGAAGCATCACGGAGACTGCATTGCAGTATCTATGCGCTACATTTAACATGGAATCCTTAGCTGCTAATACAATGCATCCTTCATGAAATAGCTTTCTTTGCGTAGTACGTAACTGATTCGTCTTAAGAATTTACGTGAAAAATTAAGGCACTGATTACCTTGCTGGAAGAAATATCAGTACACCTGGAAGGACAACGTAGATTTTGATCCGATGACGGCATACCCCACCTGGACGATAGTAGATGTAGTGATAATAGTTTCAACGTCGTGCTCCAACAGGCAACGCTGTGGCACAGCTAGCTAGAGAGTGCTCACAGCCACAAGGCTCAGTGCAGTGAGGCAACCACGCCACAGAGACGCACTCATGTTTGGTACAGCCAACTGAGCTAGTTTGAAAAGGGTCATTTCGAAGAATTGCCACTCAAGCTGGACGTAGTGCGTCAGTTGTGCAACGACGCTGGTATCAGTGATCACGTGAACATTCTCGCACCCGTAGATGAGGTTCTGAACGTCCAGAACACTTCGAGGTCTTCCGCTCACGCCTCATCATCAATGTCAGACGCTCGACTGTTGCCGTCAGAGGATCACTTGGAATGGCGCGCCGTGGTCTTCAGCAATGAAAGCAGATCTGCGTGCACTCAAGTCATTGCTTTGGTCCAGGAAACTCTGGCGCCACACCAGCCCTATGCTATTCACAACATATATAGATGACTTTGTGGATAACATCGGAAGTTCACTGAGGCTTTTGCGGATGATGCTGTAGTGTATGAAGAGGTTGTAACAATGGAAAATTGTACTGGAATGCAGGAGGATCTGCAACGAATTGACGCTTGGTGCAGGGAATGGCAACTGAATATCAATGTATACAAGTGTAATGCGCTGTGAATATATAGAAAGAAAGATCCTTTATCATTTAGCTACAATATAGCAAAACGAGGATAAAAATGTTGTCGAATTAAGTCGGCTGATACTGAGGGAATTAGATTAGGAAATGAGACACTTAAAGTAGTAAAGGAGTTTTGCTTTTTGGGGAGCAAAATAACTGATGATGGTCGAAGTAGAAAAGATATAAAATACAGACTGGCAATGGCAAGGTGTTTCTGAAGAAGAGAAATTTGTTAATATCGAGTATAGATTCAAGTGTCAGGAAGTCGTTTCTGAAAGTATTTGTATGGAGTTGTAGCCATGCATAAAAGTGAAACGTGGACGATAAATAGTTTGGACAAGAAGAGAATAGAAGCTTTCGAAATGTGGTGCTACAGAAGAATGCTGAAGATTAGATGGGTACATCACAGAACTAATGAGGAGGTATTGAACAGAATTGGGGAGAAGAGGAGTTTGTTTCACAACTTGAGAAGAAAAAGGGACCGGTTGGTAGGACATGTTCTGAGGCATCAAGGGATCACAAATTTAGCACTGGACGGCAGCGTGGAGGGTAAAAATCATAGAGGAAGACCAAGAGATGAATACACTAAGCAGATTCAGAAGGATGTAGATTGCAGTAAGTACTGGGAGATGAAGAAGCTTGCACAGCATAGGGTAGCATGGAGAGCTGCATCAAATCAGTCTCAGGACTGAAGACAATAACAACAACAACAACAACATAGCAGGACAGCAACTGGAAGCAGTTAATTCCACAAATTATCTGGGAGTAGGCATCAGGAGTGATTTAAAATGGAATGACCATATAAAATTAATCGCCGGTTAAGTAGTTGCTATACTGAGATTCATTGGAAGAATCCTAAGCAGATGAAGTCCGAAAACAAAGTAAGGACGTTATAGTACACTTGTTCGCTCACTGCTTGCATATTGCTCACCTGTGTGGGATCTGTACCAGAGAGGGTTGATAGAAGAGATACAGAAGATCCAACGGAGAGCAGCGCGCTTCGTTACAGGATCATTTCGTAACCGCGAAAGCGTTATGGAGATGATAGATAAATTCCAGTGGAACACTCTGCAGGAGAGACGTTCAGTAGCTCGGTAGGGGCTTTTGTTGAAGTTTCGAGAACATACCTTCACCGAGTGGTCAAACAGTATATTGCCCCCTCCTACGTTTATCTTGCGAAGAGACCATGAGGATAAAAACAGAGAGATTAGAGCCCACACAGAGGCATACCGACAATCTTTGTTTCCACGAAAAATACGAAACTGGAACAGAAGGGACAACCGACAGAGGTACTCAAGGTACCCTCCGCCACACACCGTCAGGTGGCTTGCGGAGTACGGTGTAGATGCAGGTGCAGTGCAGTAAGCTACAACTCTCGGTCATCTTCGGTGTTTCTTGAGGAGACGATAACCCAACATTCGGTACATGCTGTTGTGTGCTGCTCATAAAATATACATCACCCACCACCGGACCACCAGCCAACGGTCGCCAAAGTTAGCCAGTTGTTTTTTTGCAATCACAACACTGATATAAACATCTGCAGACAATTCCATTTTTTAGAATACCTCGGTGAGAAAGAAAACGGTGCATTACGTAACATCCGCCACATTTTTTTATAGTTTTAAACGTAGCTCCCCAGCAGAAAGCAACAGAGAAGCCAATTTTGGTGTGAGGACGAGGCACGCGGGTGCCTCCCGACGCAGAGCGGCTGGTAAAGGACAGGCGGCGTTTCGGCGGCGGCCGGCTGCGGCATCTCCAGGGACCACAGCCAGCGCTGTTTACGGCGGCCGCTGTCAGCGCCACACGGAGATACGGCCCGGCGCCGGGCTGCGCCCAGCTGCGGGTAAACAGCGCATTTCGTACGGCAGCTGTTTACTCAGACGGGAATCCCGCCGCCATTGCTGCCTTTCGTAGGGAGACGTAACAGAGCCCTGCTGCAGCGGGGCCGCTCTTTTTCTAAACTAGTCGGCTCGTACTAACAACTACACTGAGATAACGGAATAGAGGTTGACTTCAAAACAGCAGTAACAAACTCACATTGATATACGAGATCTGTTCTAAGAATTCCGGAACATTCTTAATTTCGCGACAATTGTGTGTTGGAGCGAAATGCTGTTGGCATCTCTGCACACGCTTGTGTTGAACGTGTAACTGCCAGACGTTTCATTGTTATATGTCTGTTAGTGATTGTTCAGTGCTGTATTGAGTAGAACGTTGTGTCGCACAGTTTGCAAATTTCGATTTGGCAGTGTTAGAGAAGCGACGCGGCTGCAATAAATATTGCGTAAACAAAACAAAAAAAAGGTTCAAATGGCTCTGAGCACTATGGGACTTCACAAACATCCATGCCCGAAGCAGGATTTGAACCTGCGACCGTAGCTGTCGCACAGGTCCAGACTGAAGCGCCTAGAACCGCTCGGCCACTGCGGCCGGCAGATGTATCCTCCCACAGGCATCTACTTAGGTGGTCACTCCTTGCTACGAAATCCAGTTATGCTCCAATCTCCAACCGACCAACAGCTACGTTGTGATCCACGTCCAACAGTACACTTCAGTGAGCCGCTCCCGAGGACACCGCTCCACAGAATTCGCGTGTGAGTACTTACGAACTCAACGCCTCCTGGAACCGTGTCGTTACGGCTGCTTGCTGCTCATCTCTGGAGTGCATTCAAGTCCAGCCTAGTAAGACTGTGTCGTTATTAATAGTCCCTATTCCTCAAGGCATTGCTGTTCTCAAGTTGGGGTCAACGGAAGTGGCCGATTCCATTCGTCTGCTTTGAACCCTGACGTTGAAGTGTTGTGGTGTGTGACGTTACTTAAGCGCGGTGTTTTTGAGTTGGTTGTCTTTTTGAGTTGGTTGTGTTTGTAGATGTCGTGTTGTTGTATTTGATGGTGCTCTCTGGTGGTGTATGTGGACGAGCAGAGCTTAACGTGTGGTACTGTGCCGGCCGGGGTGGCAGAGCGGTTCTAGGCGCTACAGTCTGGAACTGCGCGTCCGCTACTGACGCAGGTTCGAATCCTGCCTCGGGCATGGATGTGTGATGTCCTTTGTTTAGTTAGATTTAAGTAGTTCTAAGTTCTAGGAGACTGATGACCTTAGAAGATAAGTCTCATAGTGCTCAGAGCCATTTGAACCATTTTTGAGGATACATCAGATCAAGAGAAGTGATGGCATGGATACAGAGAGGATCCACTACAGTAGTGCTGCGTGCTGCCACTTACACGACACATTCTAGAAAAATCAAGACATAGGATTTGTCGACCAGGAAAAAGCGTTCGACATGTCGAATGGTGCAAGATGTTCGAAATCCTGAAAAAAAAAATACTGGTAATCGGTAGAGAGAGAGAGGTGCAATATTCAATATCTGGTTTAGTCAAGATGGAATAATAAGAGTAAAAGAACAAGAACGAAGTGCTCGGATTAAAAAGAGTGTGAGACAGGGATGTAGTCTTTCGCCCCTACTGCTCAGTCTGTACATCGAAGAAGCAGTGATGCAAATAAAAGTAAGTTTCAGGATTGGGATTAAAATTCAAGGTGAAACGATATCAGTGATACGATTAACTGATGACATTGCTATCCTAAGTGAATGTGGAGAAGTATTACAACATCTGCCGATTGGAAAAATCAGTTGAATGAATACAGAAAATGCATTGACAGTAAATCGATGGAAGATGAAAGTAGTGAGAGATAGTAGAAACGAGAACAGAGAGAAGCTTAACATCAAGATTGATGGTCACGAAATAGACGACGTTAACCAATTCTACTACCTGGGCAGCAAAAAAGCCAATGGCGGGCGAAGCAAGCAGGACATCAAAAGCAGACTAGCACTTGTGAAAAGGGCATTCCTTGCCAAGAGAAGTCTACTATTGTCAAACATATGCCTTAATTTGAGGAAAACATTTCTGAGAATGTGCGTTTGCACTGCAGCAGTAGTGAAAGAAACATGGACTGTGGGAGGACCGGAGCAGAAGAGAATCGAAGCATTTTAGATGTGGTGCTACAGACGAAAGTTGTTGAGCTGTAGAGGGCAAAAGCTGTAGAGGAAGACAGAAACTGGAATACATCCAGCAAATAATTGAGGACACAGGTTGCAAATGCTACACTGAGGTGAAGAGGTTGGTTTTGGCACAGGAGAGGAATTCGTAGCGGACCGCATCCAACCAGTCAGAAGCCAAGAAAAAAAGTCGAGGGGGCGCCCTGGGGGCTTGGTGGCACATAGTATGCAGAACCATGACTATTTACAAGCGATCTGCGAGGAGAAGCAGGGGCCGTTCCTGGCCTCTGAAGCATGACGGTGATTTGATAAGTCTGGTAAATTTCCATGAAAGAATTGAACCTTCAAGGTTGGTAAGGGTGATTGTATCAAGGATCGCATAAATATTTTCAACAATGTACAGCGTACAGTTCATTGCTGACAGCCGTCTCAATTGGTGATTGTGTCGACTGCGATTGGAAATGGAGAAAATCGAGCTTTGTGCAGTTAATAAACATTTTCGTTCGGCGGGTTGGAATTCCCCATAAATCAGAACAGAACTAGATGAAGTTCACGTGCACTCTACACCATTACTGAAGACCATTTACTTTTAAACGGGGTCGCGCAAGCAACGTAAGTGATGGCGCTCCACTCGTCCAATTGAGGTTGTCACCAAACGAAACGATTGAAAGAATCCGTAATATGATAATGCAAGACCACCGAATAAAAATTCATGAGATTCCTAAGGCTGTAGGTATCTTAAATGAGTGAATGCATAATATGCGACAAGGAGAATTGGGAATGAAGAGGTGGGTACCACGATTGCTCATAGTCGACCAAAACCGCTTCCTGCACTATATTTCAACACAATGCCTGGCGATGTTTAATCGCAGTCCGCAAGATTTATTGCGCCGATTTGTGACTGTTCATCAAACCTGAATCCATCATTACACACCAGTCGAGCAGCAGTCAGAATGATGGACAAAGGCTGGTAAAAGTGCACCGCAGAAGGGAAACACAGTTTTGTTAGCTAGTAAGGTGATGGCCACAGTTTTTTCGGATTCCCAAGAAATAATCCTCTGAGATTACTTGGAAAAAGGTAGAATCATGATTTACTGTTGGCTCGTTTGAGACTTGCATTGGCTGAAAAAAGACTGTGGTTGGCACGCGAAGAAGTGCTCTTTCACCAGGATAATGCACCATTCCAAACATCAGCGATAACAAAGGCGAAATTGGATGATTGGGCTTTTAACTGGTTCCTCATCCGCTCTGTTCACCAGACATAGCCCAAATTGCCTTCTTCCTGCTCCCTAACTTAAAACTTTGGCGTGCTGGGAAGAAACATCCATCAACTGAGGAAATAAGGTGCTTTCAACGAGTATTTTGCGGAGTTTAACTGAAGCTATTTTTCGGATGGGGCGAAATAGTTGGAGGATCGCTAGACCAAGTGTATATCCCACAAAAAAAGCATCCCAAGGCTCTGTCGAGAAGTAAGGTTTACGAAACAAACAATTTTTTTGCCTTCTTTACAGACTTATCAAACGATCCTTGCGCTGATACATGAAGACCGGAAATACATGGACCCAGCCCTGCATATAGCACACAACCTTTGAAGTTTTATTTCGTGTCCTGCTCTCTTCTGGGTGCTTCACTCCTGATTGGCCAGCGCAGGTAGCACTCAAAGAATCTCGCAAAGAAAAGAACATCAGAAATGTGCATCTCCCTATCTTCGCTGCGCAATGAGTGTTCAATAAAATTTCGGGAGTGCAGCCGCATAAATTTCACTTCTTCTTCTTCTAATACTCGGCTGTATTCTGTCCAGACATTTTCGAAGTGAGCCTAAGTGACTCACGCTCCAGCACTTGATCCCTCCTTTTAAACCCGCAGACCGCGCTGCTGTGCATGCGGCACAGATACACAAGGCGTCAGAGACGTTGACCGGCTGCAAAGAGGTCCAGCATAAGCATGAAATTATGTCTATGATTGCGCGATCGGTCCAGACGGTGATGTCGACGCACCAATGCGAGTTGCACCGTCGCGACGTCTTTGTGAGTTTATTACAGAAAGTGCCGGATTCCATCATTTGTCAAAGCTAAAGTCTCTATCGCTATAAATAAAATTCGTCGCCAACCAAATTTCACTTGCTTCTGTCATTAACGACTCCCAGAAAGACGCAGTCGTTGCTAAAATTTTGATGTACACCATATAGTGCCCAGTAGTGATGGCAGGGCACTGTATTGATACTGGGCACTAAATTACTACGCTTTACTTTCCGACAGTACTTCTTTCACACATTGTAATTGAGATGCTTTTCATCCAATTTTTGTCTTTTTTTTAACGATTGGACTACGATTTTCAGCTAGCCCCTCGAAACAGTTTCGTCGACGTCATATAAATTCGCTTGAACTTAGTGGGTTTCAAATTCTCTCGCTAATGCGCAAGCTGACAGTGTCCGTTTATCAGGAATAAAAGCATGAATCGAAAATTTCCGGTTCATTTGAAGCTTCCTCAAATAGCAATATTCAGAGAGAACGTATGACAATTGTGGCTAGCCAGGCGATCGCCTGTTGCAAAAAGAGTTCCACACTGCATGAAGTACTGGCAAAGCGACTGTCATCCAGCTGTAGCCATCCAGCTGCCCTGCAGTTGCCTTGCACTAGTGGACAAGCAACCTGAACGTACAGGAAATCTTATTCTTCCTGGCGTGGGCCTGAGCACCTTCGTACCGGGTGGTTGTAATTAAAGTTCAGCTATTCACATAGGTTCAGTGTGAGTTATAATTACCGTATGGTAGATATTCTAAGGCGTTAAAGCGGAAACAATTTGCGCTGGAAAAATATTACTTCCAATTTTGGGCACCAGGTGCAAACCTATGCTGCACGGCACCTAATCGACGTCTCCAGTGTTCATGCTGAACAAATTGTGTATAATATCAGCATCACACTGACGTGACTAAAGTCATGGGATAGCAATATGCACACAGAGATGGCGGCAGTATCGAGTACACAAGATATTAAAGGACAGCGCACTGATAGAGCTTTGATTTGTACACAGGTGGTTCATGTGAGAATGTTTCCGACATGATTATGGCCACACGAAGAGAATTAACAGAATTTGAACGTGGAGTGGTAGTTGAAGCTAGATGAGTAGGATATTCCACTTCAGAAATCGTTATGGAATTCCACAGCGTCACGAGTGTGCCGAGAATACCAAATTTCAGGCATTACCTCTCACCACGGCCTACACTTAATGACCGAGAAGAGCAGTGCCTGCTTAGAGTTGTCGGTGCTAACAGACAAGCAACAATGCATGAAACAACCGCAGAAATCAATCTGAGACGTACGTCTGACAGTGCAGCGAAAATTGCCAGTGCCATTACTGGGCTATGGCAGCAGACGACTCTGTACTGCCTCTTCTGAGCTCGTGACCATATCTGTTGGCCCCTAGATGAATGGAAAACCGTTCCAGTTTCGGTTGGTAAGAACTGAGGATAGGTTCCGAGGGTGGAGCAGATCCCTCTAAGCCATGGATCCAGTTTGTCAACAAGCCACTATGCAGACTGGTGGTTGCTACACAACAGTGTGGGCTGTGTTTACGTGGACTGGACTGGGTTGTCTGGTCGAACTGAATCGATCATTGACTGCAAATTGTTGTGTTGGGCTAGTACTTGAAGACCATACTTGAAGACCATTTGCAACCATTCATGGACATCATGTTCACAGACATGTCACCAGGCCACAATAGTTCACTGTTTGTTTGAGGAACATTCTGGACAGTTGGAGTGAATGATTTGGTCATCCACATCGCTCGACTTGGATTCCATCGATGATTTATCATACTTAATGAAGAAATCAGTTGGTGCACAAAATCTTGTAGGGGATTTCCTATGGCTTTTTGAGCCCATGCCACGTTGATTTGCTCCACTGTGCCGGGCAAAAGGAGACTCGAGATATTATTAGGAGATACTCCACGTTCCCGGGTTCGATTCACAGCGGGGTCAGGGATTTTCTCTGCCTCGTGATGATGGGTGTTGTGTGCTGTCCTTAGGTTAGTTAGGATTAAGTAGTTCTAAGTTCTAGGGGACTGATGACCATAGATGTTAAGTCCCATAGTGCTCAGAGCCATTTGAACCATTTAGATACTCTATGATCTTGGTCACCTCTGTTTTTACCTTCCTCACTTTGTGACCTTTTCTGTCCGCATCCCGTTCCTAATTCATTATACGCAGGAACATTTTTATACTTTCTTGCACTCACAGCGCCAGATTTGCACCTGGTGGCCAAAATTGGAACTATTTTTTTTCTTTTGTTTTCCAAGGCGTAAATCCGGTTCTCATTGACGCATTTCTCCATACACTTTCGAGGCCATACGATTACAGCCCACACGGGTGCTGTGCGAGTAGCTGCACTCTAATTGCAACCCCCCGGTACCTGTTCTCGCCACCTGTCGCCCGGGCGGCATCCTGTAGCCAGCGCCGGCATCCGGACGCGACGTGAGTGGGCGCAGGCGGCGCGGCCGGATGGAACAGGTGGCCAGCTGGTGGCTGCTGCTGCTGCTGCTGCTGGCTGGCGGCTCCTTCCTCCGGGGCGGACACCTGCGGCCCCACACACAAACACGGGGCCCGCTTCCTTTATTCGCGCTCTCCTCGCCTCCTTTTAGGAGCTCTTCCTTTTTTGCCCCCGGCCTGCGCCTGTTATCCTAGAAGGCCATTAAAGGCGTACGCCACGCAGGGTCCCGCGGTGTCGGTCTGCAGGTGCATGCGTCCTGTGGGAAAAGAATTTCAGCGCCGCACCGCGCCGCGGCCGAGATTTATTGTCTGCTTTGCTTCGAGTCGCACCAGCCCCGTAATCTGGACCGGGGCAGTCCTTGGCGGCGATGTGTGCGTATCAGAGGACGCTCTCACAGGGCACTGGGCTCCACTTTACCACCAGCAAATTTGAGTAATACGTGCGAATTGGTGAAGTAAATGAAGTCCTGATATTACTAGCAGGGACAGGGATAGTAACAGCTGCTGAAGAGTTGTTTGGAGTGTAGCCGTCAATGTAAGTGAAACGTGTACGATGACCACTACAGACATGAAGAAAACACAATTAGTGTAAATGTGGTACTACATAAAAGTGCTCAAGCCGGCCGGCCGGTGTGGCCGAGTGGTTCTAGGCGCTTCAGTCTGGAATCGCGCGATAGCCACGGTCGGAGGTTCGAATCCTGACTCGGGCTTGGATGTGTGTGATGTGCTTAGGTTTGTTAGGTTTAAGTAGTTCTAAGTTCTAGGGGACTGATGACCACAGATAAGTCCCATAGTGCTCAGAGCCATATGAACCATTAGTTGAATACATCGAATAACTAATAAAAACGGAACTGAATCTAAATGAGACAAAAATAGTTTTATGAGAAAAGAGAAGTCTAGACACTGGTTCACAGGACACATACTGACGGATCAAGCAATAAATACACTACTTTGGGTGTCTCTCATACTAAAAAATGGCTCTGAGCGCTATGGGACTCAACATCTGAGGTCATCAGTCCCCTAGAACTTAGAACTACTTAAACCTAACTAACCTAAGGACATCACACACATCCATGCCCGAGGCAGGATTTGAACCTTGCGACCATAACGGTCGCTCGGTTCCGGGCTGTAGCGCCTAGAACCGCTCGGCCAGCCCGGTCAGCCTCCCATACTCAATTGACCAATAAATGAGGTCTGGGTACGTTACCAAATTATACATTTACCTTCCACAAATTAAATATACAAAAGAACATCATAACATTCTCTGTAGTTTGCACAAAAAAAAACAGTAATTGCCAACAGTAATTGCCAACAGTTGTCGGGGACGAAATGAAAGAATCATTCACGTTTTCGGTGCTTTTCATTGGACTTTGAGAACGTCAGTGACGTGTATACCCTCCGTATGTATTTGTCACTGCCTGACACCTACGTGGCAAGCACCGTATGTCTACAGAGGTCACGGCGTGGTACCCATTCCCATTCTTTAATGACAGCTCATGATGACCTCATTTGTTAAGTCCCATAGTGCTCAGAGCCATTTCAACCATTTTGAACCGCTTAGTCCCACGCCAGGAAGAGTCTTTGGTGGAACAGGACGGCCACGAATACGTGTGTCAGCCATGTCACACATATGCACAGTGGGGTTTATGTCGGGACTCATCGCCGGCCATTTCATTACTTCAATATCCAGGCATCGAAAGACATCCCTGTTGACACGCGACACGTAGAACATGGCTTTCGAAGGGTTCTGGGCACCACCGTATACAGCAGTCAACACATGGTCCAACAGGATGTGTTCGGTGTACTGCCTGGCGGTAAAGCGACCGTGGACGACTACAAGATATGTATGGCCTTCAACACTGAATCGTCCACACAACACAGAACGTTGGAAATCTGTTGATATCCTGGACAACATTTGGCAGATACTGCACACTACGGGTTTCGGCAAACGAACACAGCTATCGCCTTGTGTGAGAGGATATCTGGGCTGGTTTATGAATAACACGTTTCGCCAGTGACGAATTTGCCCACTGACATGGGAACGGCATAATTGGAGAGCACCTGCAAGATGTTGTGTCAAGCTGGGTCCCCAAAGAGGGCAACTGAATCATAAGGTCCTTCCCCATAACCTCTTCATTACAGTTTGATCGGACACAGGGGCTATAGTGACCAGCCTGAGATCGTCTTGCTGTGATGTGGCGGTAGCCGCACAATGCTGCAACGGAGAGTTTGTCAGATATCGATCTTCACGGGTTAATGCGTCTCCGACTTTGTATAACTGGCTTGCCTGTGACGTGTCCACAACTTGTAGATGACACATGGAGACGCTGTTTATTTCCACTGGCGTTCCAACCTCTGCTGCTATAGGCTATCATTCATTACGCAATTTTGATAATAAAGACACTCTATCACCTTTCATCCAAAAAGCGTTAACAATTATTTACAAGGTGTACCTGACAATGTCAGTCTTCTTTAAATATTTATACATACAATGTACAACATATCAAATGATACCTAATTCCGGTGGTAAATCACGGCAAAGTATGTACATGAGTGCTTGTAAGGTGCGAAATTATAGCCACCTTACACTCGTTGCCGATGGTCTTCTGTGGTAGGGCAGAACCACGATTCATCGTTGAACACAACACGACGCCAGACATTCATTAGCAGTCCAGGCCTGCCACCATGGCATTCAAGACACAGGAGTTTGTGTTGTGGTATTAACCGCAACCTACACATAAAACTAGTAGTCTGCGACCAATATTGCTGGATGGCGCGGAATTCTACAAACAGTGTATTACTTGCTCTCGGACAGCAGAAGCAAATGTATAGACGTGCTTGGCGATCATCCCTTGAGGTGCTCTGAAGTGGTCGGATGGATCAATTATTCAAGAACAGTCTTAATCGCATTTATTATTATTGTTTTTCGTCCCCATGAACCATGGACCTTGCCGTTGGTGCGGAGGCTTGCGTGCCTCAGCGATACAGATAGCCGTACCGTAGGTGCAACCACAACGCAGGGGTATCTGTTGAGAGGCCAAACAAACGTGTGGTTCCTGAAGAGGGGCAGCAGCCTTTTCAGTAGTTGCAGGGGCAACAGTCTGGATGATTGACTGATCTGGCCTTGTAACACTAACCAAAACGGCCTTGTTGTGCTGGTACAGCGAACGGCTGAAAGCAAGGGGAAACTACGGCCGTAATTTTTCCCGAGGGCTACAGCTTTACTGTATGATTAAATGATGATGGCGTCCTCTTGAGTAAAATATTCCGGAGGTAAAATAGTCCCCCATTCGGATCTCCGGGCGGGGACTACTCAAGAGGATATCGTTATCAGGAGAAAGAAAACTGGCGTTCTACGGATCGGAGCGTGGAATGTCAGATCCCTTAATCAAGCAGGTAGGTCAGAAAATTTAAAAAGGGAAATGGATAGATTAAAGTTAGATATAGTGGGAATTAGTGAAGTTCGGTGGCAGGAGGAACAAGACTTCTGGTCAGGTGACTACAGGGTTATAAACACAAAATCAAATAGGAGTAATGCAGGAGGAGGTTTAATAATGAATAGGAAAATAGGAATGCGGGTAAGCTACTACAAACAGAATAGTGAACGCATTATTGTGGCCAAGATAGATACGAAGCCCACACCTACTACAGTAGTACAAGTTTATAAGCCAACTAGCTCTGCAGATGACGAAGAAATTGAAGAAATGTATGATCAAATAAAAGAAATTATTCAGATAGTGAAGGGAGATGAAAATTTAATAGTGACTGGAATTCGGTAGTAGGAAAAAGGAGAGAAGGAAACGTAGTAGGTGAATATGGACTGAGGCAAAGAAATGAAAGAGAAAGCCGCCTGGAAGAATTTTGCACAGAGCACAATTTAATCATAGCTAACACTTGGTTCAAGAATCATAAAAGAAGGCTGTATACATGGAAGAAGCCTGGAGATACTGACAGGTTTCAGATAGATTATATAATGGTAAGACAGAGATTTAGGAACCAGGTTTTAAATTGTAAGACATTTCCAGGGGCAGATGTGCACTCTGACCACCATCTATTTATTGGTTAAGACATGTAGATTAAAACTGAAGAAACTGCAAAAAGGTGGGTATTTAAGGAGATGGGACATGGATAAACTAAAAGAACCAGAGGTTGTACAGAGTTTCAAGGAGAGCATAAGGGAGCAATTGACAGTAATGGGGGAAAGAAATACAGTAGAAGGAGAATGGGTAGCTTTGAGGGATGAAGTAGCGAAGGCAGCAGAGGATCAAGTAGGTAAAAAGACGAGGGCTAGTAGAAATCCTTGGGTAACAGAAGAAATATTGAATTTAATTGATGAAAGGAGAAAATATAAAAATGCAGTAAATGAAGCAGGCAAAAAGGAATACAGACGTCTCAAAAATGAGATCGACAGGAAGTGCAAAATGGCTAAGCAGGGATGGCTAGAGGACAAATGTAAGGATGTAGAAGCTTATCTCACTAGGGGTAAGATAGATCCTGCCTACAAGAAAATTAAAGAGACCTTTGGAGATAAGAGAACCATTTGTATGAACATCAAGAGCTCAGATGGAAACCCAGTTCTAAGCAAAGAAGGGAAAGCAGAAAGATGGAAGGAGTATATAGAGGGTCTATACAAGGGCGATGTACTTGAGGACAATATTATGGAAATGGAAGAGGATGTAGATGAAGATGAAATGGGAGATACGATACTGCGTGTAGAGTTTGACAGAGCACTGAAAGACCTGAGTCGAAACAAGGCCCCCAGAGTAGATAACATTCCATTGGAACTACTGACGGCCTTGGGAGAGCCAGTCCTGACAAAACTACCATCTGGTGAGCAAGATGTATGAGACAGGCGAAATACCGTCAGACTTCAGGAACAATATAATAATTGAAATCGCAAAGGAAGCATGTGTTGACATATGTGAAAATTACCGAACTATCAGTTTAATAAGTCACAGCTGCAAAATACTAACGCGAATTCTTTACAGACGAATGGAAAAACTAGTAGAAGCCGACCTCGGGGAAGATCAGTTTGGATTCCGTAGAAATGTTGGAACACGTGAGGCAATACTGACCCTACGACTCATCTTAGAAGCTAGATTAAGGAAGGACAAACCTACGTTTCTAGCATTTGTAGACTTAGAGAAAGCTTTTGACAATGTTTACTGGAATACTCTTTCAAATTCTGAAGGTGGCAGGGGTAAAATATAGGGAGCGAAAGGCTATTTACAATTTGTACAGAAACCAGATGGCGGTTATACGAATCGAGGGACATGAAAGGGAAGCAGTGGTTGGAAAGGGAGTAGGACAGGGTTGTAGTCTCTCCCCGATGTTATTCAATCTGTATATTGAGCAAGCAGTAAAGGAAACAAAATAACAATTTGGAGTATGTATTAAAATCCATGGAGAAGAAATAGAAACTTTGAGGTTCGCCGATGACAGCGTAATTCTGTCAGAGACAGCAAAGAACTTGGAAGAGCAGTTGAACGGAATGGATAGTGTCTTTAAAGGAGGATATAAGATGAACACCAACAAAAGCAAAACGAGGATAATGGAATGTAGTCGAATTAAGTCGGGTGATGCTGAGGGAAATAGATTAGGAAATGATACACTTAAAATAGTTAAGGTGTTTTGCTATTTGGGGAGCAAAATAACTGATGATGGTCGAAGTAGAGAGGATATAAAATGTAGACTGTCAAGGGCAAGGAAAGCGTTTCTGAAGAAGGGAAATTTGTTGACATCGTATAGATTTAAGTGTCAGGAAGTCATTTCTGAAAGTATTTGTATGGAATGTAGCCATGTATGGAAGTGAAACATGGACGATAAATAGTTTGGACAAGAAGAGAATAGAAGCTTTCGAAATGTGGTGCTACAGAATAATGCTGAAGATTAGACGGGTAGATCACATAACTAATGAGGAAGTATTGAATAGGATTGGGGGAAGAGAAGTTTGTGGCACAAGTTGACCAGAAGAAGGGATCGTTTTGTAGGACATGTTCTGAGGCATCAAGGGATCACCAATTTAGTATTGGAGGGCAGCGTAGAGGGTAAAAATAGTAGAGGGAGACCAAGAAATGACTACACTAAGCAGATTCAGAAGGATGTGGGTTGCAGTGGGTACTGGGAGATGAAGCAGCTTGCATAGGATAGAGTAGCATGGAGAGCTGTATCAAACATGTCTCAGGACTGAAGACAACAACAACATTATTATTTTTATTATTATTATACCGCCAACCGGTTTCAACCCGACGTAGGGATCATCTTCTGGGCGTTTACACCATTGGTCGATTGCTGGTGGTGTGACTCCTATCTACATAGCGGCAGGAAACTATAAGTAGACAGGAGTTGCACCACCAGCAGTCGACCAATGGTGTAAACGCCCAGAAGAGTACCCCTACGTCGGGTTGAAACCGGTTGGCGGTATAATAATAATAATAAAATAATAATAATAATAATAAATGCGATTTGAATAATTGATTAATCATACTAATCGCTGCTTCATCTCCACAACCATGTTGTCCAAAAATGGTCGGATGGGGCCTTGGCGACGACTACGCGTGCCTTTACGTTGCCATGCAGTCTGGCATCAAACCACTGTCACATCGGAATGCTCGACAAAACTGAATAATGCGCGTTTTGATCAGCAGGCCAAACAGAGACGGTCGGCGAGAGCCCTTCCAAACTCTGTGAGGTGCTCATAACGCTGCCTCATACAAGTACGCAGCATCCTTATGTCTTTTACAGTGATCCGATCGCCCAACATCCGACGTCGATCGCTCCCTGCCAGACAAAAACGCGAAGTACGGACAACACAATGTATTCTAGCGTCCGTTCTGCACGTCACAGAGAAATGTAACTGCAATTATACCCACTGTTCTGGCGTATCCGAAAACGCCGGAACGAAGAGGCGAAACGAAAGACCAGAGAAGGCAGTGAAGAACCGGCGACCAATGGAGCGCGGAATCGGCCACCTGCGACAACTGTGTATAAACGCAGCTCCTGCTAGCCTCGGCCGCACATAATGGGCCCGAGTCTGCAACGTGATCAGTGCTCCGCTCTATAGATACGACTCAAGTGGATCATTGGGCTTGATGTATAGCAATAACTGCCTTGTTTTCCTGTCGCCTCTCGCTAGCGACATTTAATGTACACTGCTGGCCATTAAAATTGCTACACCACTACGATGACGTGCTGCAGACGCGAAATTTAACCAACAGAAAGAAAATACTGTGATATGCAAATGATTAGTTTTTCAGAGCATTCACACAAGGTTGGCGCCGGTGGCGACACCTACAACTTCCTGACATGAGGAAAGCTTCCAACCGATTTCTCATACACACACAGCAGTTGACCGTCGTTGCATGGTGAAACGTCGTTGTGATGCCACGTGTAAGGAGGAGAAATACGTGCCATCACGTTTCCGACTTTGATAAAGGTCGGATTGTGCCTATCGTGATTGTGGTTTATCGTATCGCGACATTGCTGCTCGCGTTGGTCGAGATTCAATGACTGTTAGCAGAGTATGGAATCGGCGGGTTTAGGAGGGTAATACGGAACTCCGTGCTGGATCCTAACGGCCTCCTATCACTAGCAGTCGAGATGACAGGCATCTTATCCGTATGGCTGTAACGGATCGTGCTGCCACATCTCGATCCCAGCATGGAGTATCAGCTCGGAGACCATGCCTGCGGTTACCCTTGACGCTGCATCACTGACAGGAGCGCGTGCAATGGTTTACTCAACGACGAACCTGGGTGCACGAATGGCATAACGTCATTTTTTTTCGGATGAATCCAGGTTCTGTTTACAGCATCATGATTGTTTCATACGTATTTGGCGACATCGCGGTGAACGCACATTGGAAGCGGGTATTCGTCATCGCCATACTGGCGTATCACCCGGTGTGATGGTATGGGGTGCCATTGGTTACATGTCGCGGTCACCTCTTCTTCACATTGACGGCACTTTGAACAGTGGATGTGTTACGACCCGTGGCTGTACCCTTCATTCGATCCTTGTGAATCCCTACACTGCAGCAGGTCCTGTACGGGCATTTCTGGATACAGTAAATGTTCTACTGCTGGCCTTGCCAGCACATTCTCCAGGTCTCTCACCAGTCTAAAACGTGTGGTCAGTGGTGGGCGAGCAACTGGCTCGTCACAATACGCCAGTCACGACTCATGATGAACTGTGGGCAGCTGTACCTGTACACGCCATCCAATCTCTGTTTCACGCAATGCTCAGGCGTATCAAGGCCGTTATTACGGCCAAATGTGGTTGTTCTGGGTCCTGATTTCTCAGTATCTATGCACCCAAATTGAGTGAAAATGTAATCACATGTCAGTTCTTGTATAATATATTTGTCCAATGAATACCCGTTTATCATCTGCATTTCTTCTTGGTGTAGGAATTTTAATGGCCAGTAGTGTAGTAAAAGTTAAGTATTGTCAATCTGATTTTCTGGAAATAAAACTACTAATGTTGTTTGTTTGAAATTGTTGTATAGCATTCCGAGAACACTGCATCCCGTAGGCGCCCTATTAGCGATGACAGGGCGAGACATCACATGCACCAATTATGAGTATACGTACCAAGTTTCGTTCACATTGAACCATGTTTTCTTGGTGCTTCATGTTTCTTCTCGCGCAGTATAAAAACCTGTGGAAAAAGATCGCCAGAATTAATAAAAAATTAGATAACATCTGCAAATTAATCCTGGAATAGGTGAACTGGTATTCTAAGAGATGTAAGGGATATATGCCAACGCTCTTACCGCAGTGGTAGCACCGATTCCCAACAGCTCACCAAAGTTAAGCACTATCGTGCTGGGCTGCCACTGCATGGGTCGCTGTCCGAGTCTACCGACCGCAGTTGGCAAGTGTGATGAACTCACTCCTTGTGAGGCAAACTGAGGAGCTGCCTAACTGAGAAGTAGCAACTCTGGTTACAAAAACTAAAAACGACCTGGATGCTGACCACATGCCCCTCCTTATCTGCATCCAGTGACGCCTAAGGGCTGAGGATGACACGGCGCCCGGTCGGTACCGCTGATCTTCCAAGGGCTGTTGAGAACGTGTTCCTTTGTAGGGGATAAATGGTAAAAATACACAATAATTAGAATACACAAACAGGTTATAAAACGTGTTAAGGCTGACCCTTAATAATGAAGAGATAGAGAAGATCCAACGGAGAGCAGCGCGCTTTGTTACAGGATCATTTAGTAATCGCGAAAGCTTTTCGGAGATGATAGATAAACTCCAGTGGAAGACTCTGCAGGAGAGACGTTTAGTAGCTCGGTACGGGCTTTTGCTCAAGTTTCGAGAACATACCTTCACCGAGGAGTCAAGCAGTATATTGCACCCACCTACGTATATCTCGCGAAGAGACCATGAGGATAAAATCAGAGAGATTAGATACCACACAGAGGCATACCGACTATCTTTCTTTCCACGAACAATACGAGACTGGAATAGAAGGCAGAACCGATAGAGGTACTCGAAATACCCTCCGCCACACACCGTCAGGTGGCTTGCGGAGTGTGGATGTAGATGTAGAACAGAATGAACTTCACGCTGCTGAAAAATAGGAGAAACGAACTCTGTTTCGTAATTGCTAATGGGAACGTTCGAAAAAGTTGCTCTGCTGAAGAGTTCTCAACATTAAACATTTTTGTCTAAAAGGATTTCTTGTTATTCTGCACAGTTTCTGTGATATCACCAAAATCCTCTTCCAGGCGCTGCAGCGCGATTCATCACTCAACTCAAGTGCGAGGAAACTGTTGACGCTAGAGAACATAACTTGAATTTTCTCGCTGTTACTGCCTTTTTTTGTGTGTAACAATACAAATTTTAGCGGTACATCGGAGGGTTTTCTGCCGCGGTCTTCAGTGACTATGTTATTCGTTCTGTGTAATGACGTATAACAGCGAAAATGAATTTTCAAGTGCTTATAGTACTTAGAGAACGACGCCAACATTACCTAAACGCAGGTCAGATTTATGCAGAGAGATATCAGACCATACAAGTCTGTCACGAACTGTTTTCCAGAGATTCGAAGCCAATTTCGCAAGAATTGTGGCAGGAGCCAACTAATCTAAGACCATAACAAAGAGCAATACATTTTGATTGGCACGTTCCTACATAAGGAAAAGAAGTGGGCTCTGGCGTGAGCAAGGCTACCGACCGCCTACAGAATTCTATCCTGATCAGTAGAGACATTATGACCCTGTCCCATGCGAAGTTGGATACCGCTTGGCGGAGTAGACACGGACGATGCATCACTCTACCGAAGATGCAGGCTACAAATGGGGAAATCCAGTGAGGTAATCGACTTTGACCAAGGGCAGATCATTATTACGTAGTGAACGAGTATCTCCAAAGCTGGCAGAATGTTCACGTGCTACCGTCGTGAGCATCTGCGGAAGGAGGTTAAAGGACAGTGGAACCACCACTAGGCGCTAAACGGTTGGAAGTCCACGACTCGTCACAGAACATGGGGTTCGGGGGCTTTTCTGCTCTGCCAAGTTGGACAGATTGCGATCTGTGGCATCTCCAGCGAAAGAGTACAATGGTGGTGCACGCACAAGTGTTTCGGATCACACCGTCCTTCGTACATCGTACGTCGTTGTCTACATGTTCACAAGTTGACCCAATGACATCGTCAGTTACGATTGCAGTGGGCACGGAACCATGGAGATCCGAAGTCGATCAATTGGAACCTGTCGGCTCTTCGAATGAATCACATTTTTGCTACACTAGGTCGATGGTCTTCTCCACAAACGCCGTCATCGTGGCGAACTGCGGCTCGCTCGTACAGGGCTCTGCGGACACAGGCTGGTGGGAGCAGTATTATGCTATGACAGACATTCTCCTGCGATTGCATGGGACCTGTGGCAGTGACAGAAGACACGCTGACAGCAGGACACCATCCGCATCCCTTCATGCTTGATGTCTTCCCCGACGACTATGTTACCTTCCAGCAGTATAACTGTCGGTGTCCCGGAGCCAGCACCGTACTACAGTGGCTTCAGGAGCGTTGCGGTGAACTCACGTTGATGTCTCGGCGACCAAATTCGTCTGATATAAACCCTACAGATCCCATATGGGTCGCTTTGCGGCGGCATCACCGCGTTCCCAAATTAGCGGGCCGTTATTTACTTGAACTACATAACCACTGCGTAGATCTCTAATGGCCCATACCTGCACATATATACCACCCAAGTTTCGGATCCCAGATCCAAAATGCGCCATACAAGCTATTACGCGAGTGGTCATAACGTTTTGGCTCGCCAGTGTGTGTGGTAGTTGTCTATCTCCGTATCACATCCATGTTCGTAAGGCATTAAACGAAGATGATTTCCAGCCTTCTGCACGTGATTTCTAAATAAACGTCTGCACTTCACGGCACTCGTACGGCGGGCTGATGCGCCGCTTTCATATCAAATGGCACGTTAAAATTCCACAATGCCTATCAATAAACAGAAGAAAACCCTCATTGACTACGTAACCAGGACGACCAGCACATCTGGAGCATAAATACCTGTTGTGTGTGATAGATGCGGATGGCTATCCGACTCGGTGCCTCGCGACCAAATAACCAACGGAAGGACTGGTTCAAAAAATGGCTCTGAGCACTATGGGACTTAACATCTATGGTCATCAGTCCCCTAGAACTTAGAACTACTTAAGCCTAATTAACCTAAGGACACCACACAACACCCAGCCATCACGAGGCAGAGAAAATCCTTGACCCAGCCGGGAATCGAACCCGGGAACCCGGGCGGGGGAAGCGAGAACGCTACCGCACGACCACGAGATGCGGGCAAAGAAAGGACTGGGTTGGTTTTTGTTCATTTGCACATAGCTCATGCGTAGCTAATACAGACTATATATAACATTAAGTTGGCCGTTACAGTACAAGCCAGTTATCTTTAAAAATTTATGAGTTATTTTAAACACGATGATAACGGCCTAGCCAGATAAAATTTTTCACACACAGCCTGAAGAGCTAATATAAAAACAAACTAAGACGAAAATACAACAAATTCCCAAAGCAAATTGTCAGAAGGGCTGATTTTAAGAAACAGCAAACAACAACCAATAATTCCTGAAGGGCTGTTTTAAAAAATTGCTTTTAATAACCAGTAACGCCTGACGGGCTGATTCCAACAAAAATAGCGAACTGCCACCACTAAGACCTGAAAGGCACAATTTAAGAAATAGCAACTATAACCAATTTTATAACATGCCTAAACGGCTATGTTAAACACACGCTATTTGACAACAACGTATTTGAACAATTAACAAGACACTTTAAGCGGAAGAAAAAGGTGTAACAAGGGACTCACAGTAATAGGTAGACTTTAAATTTTCCCCAGATGGTAATTACAATCGGAATAGAAGAAATGAAGATTTGGTTCTCAACTCTAAATCAGTGCGAGGTGCTTCACATTTCGCTCATATATGACCTGGCCGGCTCGCAAACGACCAGTTTAGCCTCTGAGTGTGCACAAGTCTATAACGGACTAAAACATTCACTTACCAGCCAGTACTGACAATTAAATACAATAATAACAGAAATAAAAACATAAACTGAATTATGCTGGCCCTACGTTAATAAGTCGGCACCACAAGGAAACATTTTGTTACTGAAATACAAGTTCTTGACCCCAGCCGCCAATTAAACAAACAGAAGTGAGATACCAACACGACAGACAAATCGTACACAGCAAACACTCTCTCCGTGAATTGTTAAAGAAACAGAGCAAAAAAATCCCAATATAGGGAGGCGCAGATTGAGCCGACACAGAAAACAGATCAATAAGTACTGTCAGGCAATTCAAACTGCGTAACAACTAAATAGAACGGCTGACGATAGCGGCCGGACACTGTGGCCGAGTGGATCTAGGCGCTTCAGTCCGGAACGGCGCTGCTGCTACGGTCGTAGCTTCGAATCCTGCCTCGGGCATTGATGTGTGTGATGTCCTTAGGTTAGTTCGGTTGAAGTAGTTCTAAGTTATTGGGGACTGCTGACGTCAGATGTTAAGTCCCATAGTGCTTAAAGCCATTTGAAACCTTTTTTTTTTCCTTTTTTGTCGATAGCGGAAGAATCTTGAGGAGGAGGCACACACGTTCGTAGTAGTCTGCAGCAGCAAATAATAGTAACGCTCACAGTAGCAAAAGGCTGCTGATTTCATTGCTGATCTAGCGAAGCGGGAATGGATAGCCTCTAACGAATACCGCCTGTGCTTCTCACACAAACACCGAGACCGTCATTCCATAATTCCTTACGGGTTGCAACTAGGACGTTGCACCAAGCCAACAACCCGTAGAGAAACCTCCACAAGCAGTGGCGAACGGCGTTCCTCTCCAGCAAGGCCAGTAGTGTTTACTTCCTCACACAGGCCACTTCTCCCCGCTCAAAGCACACACCGTGGAACCTACACGCCATCACGAGCCAAGCCAATGCAGAACTCACCGTATGACGTTTTCTCATTGACATCCAAGGCGCCACTCTCTACTGCACACCCCTCCACAGTCCCCTCCCCTCCCCCCCTCTACGCTCACTAACCTCTCTGACGAAGATCACTAGCCGTAAATAGGAAAGAGAAACCAGCCGAGGGCTGATGGCGATCAGCAATCTGGCTCAGTATACTCATCCATGAGGAAGTTATCAGACTTTATTTTTATCGTGAATAATTAAACGGTGAGAGGTTTCCTGAATTTCTTAAACATGTACCGACAGGGTTCCCGAAAAAATGGGCTCTCACACATTCTTTCTTTGTGTCCAGACATGTCTTGGATCCAAGTTTTAAGGCTCGATGGAATGGTAGAAGTCGGCCAGTGAGTTGACCACGACGGTCGCCACATTTATGTCTCACTGATTATTTCTTTTTGTGACACACCAAAGACATTTTGTATCAGCGAGAGATGACGTGAAAGACTGAATTCGCAAAGCATTCTCGTCACACCTAGATCGACAGGTACTTCACGGGACTCAAAGAATACAAAGGTGGGCATTTCGAAAGTTAGAACAATGGGCAGTGTATTTTGAACATTATTACCATGCAACCACAGAGAAAAATGTGCTATTTTTAATCATTTCTTGTATGTGTTGAATGATCAAATAAAGTTCATATTAAATTAAAAGTGTAACAATTGTTTTTTACCTCCCTGCGACGTCAAACACCACATCCATTATACAACAAATTTTATTTTCTTTTACTTAACCTTGTGAGTTCCAGTTGAAACTTCCCCTTTGAATGTAATGAAAGTGCTGCAAAACGTCTAAGTTATTTGATATTCAAACAGCTGAGAAAAACTTAACGTACTCAGATATTTTCCTCTTTACGTATTCTAATTAACACTAAACTGACACACAATATTTTTACCGCAACGCAGTCTGACTTTCAATAATCCCTACAAAAGAATGGCTGTGATTAACAATAACCTATACCTTTCATGAGTCACTTACCTCACAAAAAACTTCGTTACTCGAACTACTGCAATACAGCGAGCGCCAATACTGCCAGCAAAATAAGGGATTCTAACTACTGAAGGCACAAACTTCTGATAAGCATAGTTAGCAAACGAAAGATTTTGATGGAGAACAAACAATGTATTTACCTTAATAATTAGTTCATGATATCCAGTCTTACAAATTTCTTTTTTCTGATGGACACACGTCCAGATCGTCCGCTCTCAAAACTCCGCAATCTCTCCCCACATCCACCACTGTTGGCGGATCACCTTCAACTGTGCAACGAGACGCGCTGTCCACATCCTACTGCCCAACACTACAACGGCAAATATTCCAACAATGCCAACCAGCCACAGACTGCATACAGCACAGTCAGTGATTTTCACACACAGCGCTACGTGGCGTTACCAAAATAAAAACTTAAACAGCATACTTACACAGTGGTTTCTGCCTGAAGCCACGGTTTTATTAATTTTTTTACGTACTAGTGCCCTTAGCATGAAACTATTGTTACTATTGCCAGATAGAGACTTCAACTGGTATATTGGGGTATTTTCTACGAATGTAGTTCGTTGCTGCAGTCTCTTAACAGCGTTCAAAGAAGCAGTCGCCATGGAGATTGTGCTACGTGACTGCAGGAGATTCTGACGTGAGACTTTTTTTTTTTTTGGCCAAATTGGGGAAATCAATGGCAGTGAAAGTGAGCTTATTTGAGGCGATTGTAGCGTAAATTTGAGTTTGTACTGCTGCCTTTATCAGTAATATCGAAATGAAACCACTGGTACTGTACGTAGTTTTGATGCACTTCTATTAAATTTTAGGCCTAGTTTTGCTTGTTATTTAGGGTTGTAATTTGTTTGAGACGTTATGAGTTCATGGAAGTTTCGATATGTGGTATTTTGTCTAGGAAAAGTGCGAATTTGCTTTCAAGTGTATAACACGAAAGAATGGGTAGTTGAAAACTGTACATAGCAATGGTTCCAAAGTAAAATAACTCTCTTAAAACAGCCGATGGTTTACTTTTCGTAATTTCTTTTTGTATTCATTGCTTACTATTTATAATAAATATTAATTACCTCAAAAGTTTTAAAGTTATATTTTTTCTTATTGTTCGGTCTCAAAGCATTATTAAAATTTTCAGCTTGTTGTTGTTGTGGTCTTCAGTCCTGAGACTGGTTTGATGCAGCTCTCCATGCTACTCTATCCTGTGCAAGCTTCATCATCTCCCTGAACCCACTGCAACCCTACATCCTTCTGAATCCGCTTAGTGTATTCATCTCCCTCTACACTTTTTACGCTCCACGCTGCCCTCCAGTACTAAGTTGGTGATGCCTTGATGTCTCAGAACATGTCCTACCAACCGATCCTTTCTTAAAATCAAGCTGTGCCACAAGTTCCTCCTCTCCCCAGTTCTTTTCAGTGCCTCCTCATTAGTTACGTGATCTACCCATGTAATTCTTTTGTAGCACCACATTTCGAAAGCTCATGTCTATACTATTTATCGTCCCTGTTTCACATCCACACATGGCTACACTACATACAAATACTTTTAGACAAGATGTCCTAACAATTAAATCTATACTCGATTTTAATAAATTTCCCTCCTTCAGAAACGCTTTTCTTACCATTGCCAGTCTACATTTTATATCATATCTACTTCGACCATCATCAGTTATTTTGCTCCCTAAATAGCAAAACTCTTCTACTACTTTAAGTGTCTCATTTCCGAATCTAATTCCCTCGGTATCACCTGATTTAGTTAGACTACATTCCATTATCCTCGTTTTGCTTTTGTTGATGTTCTTTAAGAACAATTTCTTCATTACATTACTGAAACCGGGACAATCGAAAAAAAGTCTTTTAAGACAAAAACTGTTGAGCTTTGGGAGCGCATTTCAACGGCACTATTTTCTTTCCGAGCCTGTCATTTGAAGTTCTGAACTTGAGGTCGGTTTCTCCGTTTTCCAGCAGCTTATAGGCAGCGTAAGTTTCACCATTTTATTCGCCCTTTCCGGTTTGCCCAAACGCGTTTCACCCAACAAAGACTGGACGCATCGTTAAAGAGAAATAGCGTCTGTATGGCGGGCCTAAACCTCCTTGTACACGTGGAGACGATAAAGTTACCGAAAAGTAATATCCTAACGACAATATTAAATCATCCCAGAGATTTATGACTTGAAAATAGAAAGGTACCACTGCTACTTACTGGCGTCAGCGACGTAGAATAGTTCGGAAAAACAATTTAGAAAAAATTGTTTGCTGAAGCAGCAGCTTGCCTCGGAAGCTGAACGCCGTAACTTGAAGCGACACTAAATTTCAGGTGCCATCTCTATGTAAATTGCTTGGTACCGAGCAGCAGGTAAGGATACACCCAGCAATCGCAACTTCGCATTTCTCGCCCACCAGATTGCCAAGTTCGGGCGAAGCAGCTTCGTAAGAGCGTAACTTGAAACGGTTGCACCTGTTTTATGGGCTGCACCTGTTGCGTCCACGGATAGTAAGCGTGCTGACCTCACACCACGCCGCGCCTAATTAGAAGGTATAGAGGACCAGCTCGCGACTGGTTTCGTCAGCTAATATCGTCTCTCTCTCTCTCTCTCTCTCTCTCTCTCTCTCTCTCTCTCTCTCCCTCTCTCCCTGTCTCCGCGCGCGCACACACACACACACACACACACACACACACACACACACACACACACACACAGCTTGGAGGGAGAGACAGGCTCTGGTGATTGCAAACGAACGCCAGCAGTTGCCAAAACTTGACAATGATCACATCGTAAGCTCAAAGTCTTTTCCTGGTTATAAAAATTGGTTTCTAAGGAACTGTACTAGCTACAGCTATGCGGTATGTTGCAAATGGTAGCATAACCCACAAAGCTGTCACGGATACATTACTACATGTGTTCTGACGGCATATGACTTCTTTTATCTCCCTCGCTCTCTCCCATCGTTGCAGGTAGCGTAATACAGGAAACTTATTGCCACAATGGTGTCTATGCAGGAGGAAGTGCCATGTGGTTTCATGAAAGACGCTCGCTTATTACCGTTCAGAGATAGTTCAGAATTGCCTACTGTCCAGATCCATCAGATATGAAAAACATCAAAGGATGGTCCGTGATGTTCATAGGGAGACTGTCAGTGCAGGTGACAAGAAGCGTTAGGTAGACCTGGAGTGGATGACGGCACTGCTGACATCGCCCGTACACCAGTTCAACACAGTCGATGGAAATCCACGCGTCATGTTTCCAGGAAAACAGGCATACTTCAGAGCGCTGAGATGAAGATTTTACACAAACGGCTGCATTTCCGCGTATACAAAATGCAACTCCTGCAAGCTTTGCAGCCAGATGATACGCCCAGATGTGCACAGTTTGCTAGGAATGTGCTGGACCGGATCTGCTGGAACTTTGTAGTTGTTTGTTGTTTATGTAAGATGGTCTCCTATTCTCAAACTTTCTTTTGTGGCCGTGTTGTAATGTAAACATGAAGAATTCATGTGGTGTACTTACGAAAACGGTATCTGATAGAAAGAATCACCAAGTCCATCAGAAGCTGCATAAGTGTATTGCAATTAAAATTTACCAAAAATAATCAGACAACCGAAAACTGTGTATTACAAAAACTATACTACAAAAACTTGTGAAATTCAACATCGTGCAGTGCAGTAAAAAGTGCTTCAATGCATGGCATCACAGAACGTAACTTGCAGTTTCAACACACAAAAGTAACACAGTAAAAAATTTTACATAAAATTACAAACCAAACTTTAAAGGAATATCTGTCCATTAAGCCTCTGTTAAAGCGCGCTGTCAATTTATCTACGCAAAGTGACTAAATAAAATTGCGAAACTAAATGACATACCGGTACATGTGTAAGAACGAGAATGTGTGACAAAGAAATGAAATCTAAACGGAACTTCATCTAAACTGGCCCTGAAAATAAATTTGAAATGCTCAGCTGTGAATGATTTTATCGAGACATAACAGTGACGTTAAATCGGCCCTAATAAATTGTCTTGACTTACCTCGTTCAACGGAAATCCTTTGATGCTCGAAAGTGGTGAAAATGTAGTGCAACAGTAAACCAACTAAAGTAAAACCTTGCTAAGTGCATCGCAGGGAAAATCAACTGTACTACACATATAATGCTTTATCTTTTTGAGCAACGGTGTTCCGGTAAGTGCAGTACGGCGACACACAAAATTACAAAACCAGAGCTTTCTTGAGAAGATGGTGGAAATAACTCGACTTACTAATTGATTGAAAATAGACTTGCATTCAAAAACTATTTTGTGGTACACTGTTTTCTTGACAATTGCGACTACCTTTACAAAAATCACTTCTAATAAAAAAGATATCACTGTATTGAAATTCATTAACAGCCCAAACAATGTGAACAGCTATCTTTGTTTAATAACGTCTCGACAATTAAAGTAACAGACTGGAACCAATCAAGAAAAAAGTCGTGTGTGATAATCGATATTGTTACTTACCACATCGCCATGTTTTGCACGCCACAATTCGGAGCCCTCTAGCGGCTCAAGGTTGAAAATATGAAGACATGCAGCCAAGAGGGAATAGTAAGTGTGGATGAACAAAACGAAGTGCTGGGATTCAAAATGGTGTAAGACAGGGATGTAGTCTTGTACCCCTACTGTTCGATCTGTTCGTCGAAGAAGCAATAGTGGAAATAAATGAAGACTTCAAAAGTGCAAGTATAATTCAAGGTCTACATCTGCATTTATACTCCGCAAGCCACTCAACGGTGTGTGGCGGAGGGCACTTTACGTGCCACTGTCATTATCTCCCTTTTCTGCTCCAGTTGCGTACGGTTCGCGGGAAGAACGACTGCCGGAAAGCCTCCGTGGGCGCTCGAATCTTTCTAATTTTACCTTCGTGATCTCCTCGATAGGTATAAGTACGGGGAAGCAATATATTCGATACCCCATCCAGAAACACACCCTGTCGAAATCTGGACAGCAAGCTACACCGCGATGCAGAGCGCCTCTCTTGCTCAGTCTGCCACTTGAGTTTGCTAAACATCTCCGTAACGCTATCACGCTTATCAAATAACCCTGTGACAAAAGGCGCCGCTCTTCTTTGGATCGTCTCTATCTCCTCCGTCACCCCGATCTGGTACCGATCCCACACTGATGAGCAATACTCAAGTATAGGTCCAACGAGTGTTTTGTAAGCCACCTCCTTTGCTGATGGACTACATTTTCTAAGGACTCTCCCAATGAATCTCAACCTGGCACCCGTCTTACCAACAATTAATTTTATATGATCATTTCACTTCAAATCGTCCCGTACGCATTTTCCCAGATATTTTACAGAAGTAACTGCTACCAGTGTTTGTTCCGCTATCATATAATCATGATCCTTCTTTCCATGTATTCGCAATACATTAAATTTGTCTATGTTAAGGGCAGTTGCGACTCCCTGCACTAAGTACCTATCCGCTGCAGATTTTCCTGCATTTCGCTGCAATTTTCTAATGCTGCATCTTCTCTGTATACTACATCCGCGAAAAGCCGCGTGGAACTTCCGACACTATCTACTAGGTCATTTATATATATTGTGAAAAGCAATGGTCCCATAACACTCCCCTGTGGCACGCCAGAGGTTACTTTAACGTCTGTAGACGTCTCCCCATTGAGAACAACATTATGTGTTACGTTTGCTAAATATTCTTCAATCTAAGGTGGAAAGAGAGAATATGGACAGAGAGTGAATCGAAGAAAGACGGAAGTAATGATAAGTAGCAGAAATGAGAACACCTAGAAGCTAAACATGAGGACTGATGGCCACGAATTACATGAAGTTAAGGAATTCTACTACCTAGGCAGCAAAATATGCAATGACGTAAGGAATAAGGAGGACATCAAAAGTAGACTGGCCCTGTCCAAGGGAAGTCACATAGCATCAAAAATAGGCCTTAATTTGAGGAAGAAATTTGTGAGAATGTAGGTTTGCAGAGCAGCATTGTATGGTAGTGAAACATGGACCATGGAAAAACCAGAATGGAAGAGACTCGAAGCATTTGAGATGTGGTGCTATAGACGAATGTTGAAAATTAGGTGTACTGATAAGGTGAGAAAGGTTCTGCACAGGAGAGGAAAGGAAAATGTGGAGAACACTGGCAAGGAGTAGGGACAGGACGATAGGACATCTGTTAAGACATCAGGGAATGACTACTAAAGAGAGATGTGGAAGGCAAAAACTGTAGAGGGAGACAGAGACTGGCATACAACCACCAAATAATTGAGGACGTACGTTGCGAGTACTGCTGTGGGATGAAGAGGTTCGCACAGGAGAGGAGTCATAGCGGTCCTCGTCAAATCTGTCAGAAGACTGATGACTCTGTTCAAAACGGTAGACAAGTTTACTTCCATATCTCCTTAAGATGGCTTCTACGACCCAGGTTCACTGTCTCAAATCGGGCAGTGCAGCATTCTGTGTACCTGCAGCATTCTGTGTGTCCTGTTACATTTTTGCACTCTTACGGAGACACCCTGTATACGTACCCATCAGTGATAATGATGTCACCTGCCGTGTGCGAGTGGTTATTGCAGATTGACTTCGAACATAAGCAGTGGTGATATTAAGGGGAGCACACCCTGCCTATCTAACGCATGTTATTTAGGCAAGTATTTGAACCATTTCTGAAAAAAAGCTATTTTATGCAGGACCTTAATATTTTCACTGTATGTGGCATGATGCTAACAGAGTCAATGGTACTAAAATCTACTTTATCCGTTTTATAGTTTTTAAGAAATACTTTTTTAAATTTATTTACAAAAATTTTAATTTTTTCTGCAGAAAATATTTTTTGTGAACTTCCTAATGGGGGAATATTAATGAATGCAGTACCAGAGGTGGGTTTTTATGTTATGCAGAGTCTCTGAAAATTTCACTCATTTATCTACGATAGTCTCTGATACAATGGGGAATATGTACTGAATAGTTTAGTTTGCGGGAAATTAACTTAAAAAAACTAATGAAATTTGTTACTTACAGTTAATTAAAACGGTCCTGCTGCATATGACGGCCCTTCTTTGGCCTCTAGCAGGTCTTCCAGCTTCTTTTTCACCTTCCTGGATGTTTGTCTTGCTTTCTTGGCCATATTAGACGCAGACCTGTCTGCATCGGCTATCCTCATTTTATCGCAAATGTTGCAGCCCAGTGATCATATTTTCACCAGGATTAATTCCCAGCTTCTTCAGTACCCAACGCTTTCCAATATTACCACGATTGAATGTAATAATAGCATCATGAACTCGTAGTTTCATTGTATGCATGCCTATAAATACAGTTTTAGGAAGGCAGTTCCAAATTATGCTGTTGAAAGATTCATTTGAGTTCTGTGTCTGCCCATGCAGACATTTCGTTAGAAGGTCAGGTCCCTGAAAATAGGTTTTATTGCTGTAATAACAGCAGCAGGAAGAGAATGCTGCTGAGAATAAGATTCTCCAGTCGCCTATTGTATTTGTACCACGAATTTTCTCCTGATGGACACAATCCATGACATGACATCAGTAGAAGACTTATGGAAGAATATGGCCCAAACATCTCTCTTCATTGCCTCCAGATTTTCTTTATTTCCCCTAATTGGCTGCCCATAGTATACCTGCAAGTTTTCTGTAACAACTACTCGCAACAACACTTGAACAAAACTAACCGCGTGTTTGAAAGCGTGTTGTTTACAAATCGCAGAAGCAAAATAATACCGACCGTTGCATTCCAAGGATAGCCAACACACTCGGGGAAAAAAAAAAAACCTAACGTGCAAAGTAGGAGATATAAAGATCTAAAATACACTACTGGCCATTAAAATTGCTACACCAAGAAGAAATTCAGATGATAAACAAGTATTCATTGAACAAATATATTGTACTAGAACTGACAGGTACAGCTGCCCATGCAGCTTCAACACGATACCACAGTTCATCAAGAGTAGTGACTGGCGTATTGTGACGAACCCGTTGCTCGGCCACCATTGACCAGACGATTTCAATTGGTGAGAGATCTGGAGAATGGTCTGGCCAGGGCAGCAGCCGAACATTTTCTGTATCCAGAAAGGCCCGTACAGGACCTGCAACATGCGGTCGTGCATTATCCTTCTGAAATGTAGGGTTTCGCTGGGATCGAATGAAGGGTAGAGCCACGGGTCGTAACACATCTGAAATGTAACGTCCACTGTTCAAAGTGCCGTCAATGCAAACAAGAGGTGACCGAGACGTGTAACCAATGGCACCCCAAACCATCACGCCGGGTGATACGCCAGTATGGCGATGCCGAATACACGCTTCCAATGTGCGTTCACCGCGATGTCGCCAAACACGGATGCCAACATCATGATGCTGTAAACAGATCCTGGATTCATCCGAAAATATGACGTTTTGCCATTCGTGCACCCAAGTTCGTCATTGAGTATACAATCGCAGGCGCTCCTGTCTGTGATGCAGCTTCAAGCCATGTTCTCCGAGCTGATTGTCCATGCTGCTGCGAACGCCATCGAACTTTTCGTGCAGATGGTTGTTGTCTTGTAAACGTCCCCATCTGTTGACTCAGGGATCGAGACATGGCTGCACGATCCGTTACTGCCATGCGGATAAGATGCCTCTCATCTCGACTGCTAGTGATACGATGCCATTGGGATCCAGCATGGCGTTCCGTATTACCGTCCTGAACCCACCGATTCCATATTCTGCTAAAAGTCACTGGATCTCGACCAACGCCAGCAGGATTGTCGCGATACGTTAAACCGCAATAGCAATAGGCTACAATCCGGCCTTTATAAAACTCGGAAACGTGATGGTACACATTTCTCCTCCTTACACGTGGCATCACAACAACGTTTCACCGGGCAACGCCGGTAAACTGCTGTTTGTGTATGAGAAATCGGTTTCCTCATGTCAACACGTTGTAGGTGTCGCCACCGGCGCCAACCTTGTGTGAATGCTCTGAAAAGCTAATCACTTGCATTTCACAGCGTGTTCTTCCTGTCGGTTAAATTTCGCGTCTGTAGCACGTCATCTTCGTGGTGTAGCAGTTTTAATGGCCAGTAGTGTATATGCAGAATAGTGTGTGACAGAAAAGTGGGCGTGGCACATAAACACATGTGTTAGGAAAACGCCCTTTAAATGTTCTAAAAAAAAAATTCAGAGTAGTTAAATAAAACCTTAATCTATCGAAATATGATGAAAACCGAAAATCGATTTTTTCCGACCTCAACCACGGTGTGAACCCTTAATGTGACTGGACCGTATACTCCTAAGGTGAGGTGCGGCACGGTGCTGGATGCGCCAGCCGTGGCTGGGAAGAGAGCGCAGTTGGCATGGCCGGCTGGCCCTGGTGACATTAGCGAGCCGCGGCGCGGTCCCGTTCGATGGCCGCGACGAGATCGGGGCGCCAGCTGAGTCGGTCTGGCTGAGGCTGCGAACTTGCAACGAAGGCCGGTCTGGCATTTGCTCCGACGTCACGGCGCGGCTCGTCGCGGCCGGAAACGCAAATGTCAGCCGCTGGCAGGGCGCCGCCGTGCGGCACTACTGTGCCGTGCTAACCCTTCCGGAATCCGCCCGCTACCGAACTTGTTACGAGGTGCATTCAAGTTCTAAGGCCTCCGATTTTTTTTCTCCGGACTCGAAAGAGATAGAAACATGCGCATTGTTTTAAAAAGAGGCCGCGTTCATTGTCAATACGTCCCAGAGATGGCAGCACCGTACGGCAGATGGAATTTTACCGCCAGCGGCGAGAATGAGAACTGTTTTAAATACTTAAAATGGCGACGTTTTCCTTACTTGAACAGCGTGCAATCATTCGTTTTCTGAATTTGCGTGGTGTGAAACCAACTGAAAGACAGTTGAAGGAGACATGTGGTGATGGAGTTATGGATGTGTCGAAAGTACGTTCGTGGGTGCGACAATTTAATGAAGGCAGAACAGCGTGTGACAACAAACCGAAACAACCTCGGGCTCGCACAAGCCGATCTGACGACATGATCGAGAAAGTGGAGACAATTGTTTTTGGGGGATCGCCGAATGACTGTTGAACAGATTGCCTCCAGAGTTGGCATTTCTGTGGGTTCTGTGCACACAATCCTGCATGACGACCTGAAAATGTGAAAAGTGTCATCCAGGTGGCTGCCACGAATGCTGACGGGCGACCACATGGCTGCCCGTGTGGCATGTTGCCAGGCAATGTTGACGCGCAACGACAGCATGAATGGGACTTTCTTTTCGTCGGTTGTGACAATGGATGAGACGTGGATGGCATTTTTCAATCCAGAAACAACGGTCAGCTCAATGGAAGCACACAGATTCACCGCCACCAAAAAAATTTCGGGTAACTGCCAGTGCTGAAAAAATGGTGTCCATGTTCTGGGACAGCGAGGGCGTAATCCTTACCCATTGCGTTCCAAAAGGCACTACGGTAACAGGTGCATCCTACGAAAATGTTTTGAAGAACAAATTCCTTTCTGCACTGCGACAAAAATGTCCGGTAAGGGCTGCGCGTATGCTGTTTCATCAAGACAACGCACCCGGACATCGAGCTAACGTTACACAACAGTTTCTTCGTGATAACAACTTTGAAGTGATTCCTCATGCTCCCTACTCACCTGACCTGGCTACTAGTGACTTTTGGCTTTTTCCAACAATGAAAGACACTCTCCGTGGCCGCACATTCACCAGCCGTGCTGCTATTGCCTCAGCGATTTTCCAGTGGTCAGTCAAAACAGACCCCTAAAGAAGCCTTCACCGCTGCTATGGAATCATGGCGTCAGCATTGTGAAAAATGTGTATGTCTGCAGGGCGATTAAGTCGAGAAGTAACGCCAGTTTCATCGGTGAGTAGTTAATTAGAAAAAAAATCGGAGGCCTTAGAACTTGAATGCACCTCGTACAGGCAGAAAAAAAAAACACTCAATGAAACAGAAAAAAGAACGACTTACTAGGAAGGAATTATCCGAATTGGATGGAAATCGGTATAGTCTGTCTGTAAACTCAAAAGCGAGCAGCGCTTTTGGTGGGGGAAGTGCCCTTTCCCGGAAGAACGCTACCACCGGACTACAGGGGCACCCAAAATCTGTTGCCCGTTACCTGTCTAGCGGTGCAGATCGGCGTGCAATGATATACGTCGTTTCTGTTCGTGGGATCTTAGCTGCCAGTGTCAGTTAACTTTGTATACTTATTGATATATTTCGATATCCGAAAGTAATGGATAACGTCTGACATTGCAAGAAAAAGGGCAGAATACGAAGAAGAGGCGGTATTTAGAATACATAGAAAAAAGGATCCTTTATTGTATGATTATATGATAGCGGAACAAACACTGATAGTAGTTACTTCTGTAAAATGTCTGGGAGTACGCGTGCAGAACGATTTGAAGTGGAATTATCATATAAAATTAATTGTTGGTAAGGCGGGTACCAGGTTGAGATTCATTGGGAGAGTCCTTAGAAAATGTAGTTCATCAACAAAGGAGGTGGCTTACAAAACACTCGTTCGACCTATACTTGAGTATTGCTCATCAGTGTGGGATCCGTACCAGATCGGGTTGACGGAGGAGATAGAGACGATCCAAAGAAGAGCGGCGCGTTTCGTCACAGGGTTATTTGGTAACCGTGATAGCGTTAAGGAGATGTTTAGCAAACTCAAGTGGCAGACTCTGCAAGAGAGGCGCTCTGCATCGCGATATAGCTTGCTCGCCAGGTTTCGAGAGGGTGTGTTTCTGGATGAGGTATCGAATATATTGCTTCCCCCTACTTATACCTCCCAAAGAGATCACGAATGTAAAATTAGAGAGATTCGAGCGCTCACGGAGGCTTTCAGATAGTCGTTCTTCCCCCGAACCATACGTGACTGGAACAGAAAAGGGAGGTAATGACAGTGGCACGTAAAGTGCCCTCCGCCACACACCGTTGGGTGGCTTGTGGAGTGTAAATGTCGATGCATTTGCGGAGTAACGACCGTTCGTTCGTCTCTAATGTTCGTACAGCGTATGTGAAAGAGGCGACGCAAAAAGAACTGTTGTCTCATATTACCACTCCCAACCAAACGGCTGCAATTTATGCAAACGTCAGCCTCGCCCAACAGAACGCATAAAGAAGGAACGCGGAAATAAGCCGCATGGTTTACTGGAATCGCCACGAAGAAAACTAATAATTTTGTGAGGAAACCCACCGTTATAGACAGTTTCAAAATCACGCAAAACCTTTGATGCTGATGGAACACTAAATCTCTATCTCGGTCACTAAAGACATATTGCTTAAAACATGTGCGCAATAGCTCTTCTAAGCACTGCTGAAATTTTCTTCGTAACACGTACCCCAATTCTAGACTTCTAAGCAGACATACGAGCTGTGCTTACATATTAACTTTTATTTTTTGGTAAGAATTTTATTTGCTAGTCTACAGCAATGTTGTTGTTGTTGTTGTTGTGGTCTTCAGTCCTGAGACTGGTTTGATGCAGCTCTCCATGCTTCTCTATCCTGTGCAAGCTTCTTCATCTCCCAGAACCCACTGCAACCCACATCCTTCTGAATCTGCTTAGTGTAGTCATCTCTTGGTCTGCCTCTACGATTTTTACCCTCCACGCTGCCCTCCAATACTAAATTGGTGATCCCTTGATGCCTCAGAGCATGTCCTACCAACCGATCCCTTCTTCTGGTCAAGTTGTGCCACAAACTTCTCCCCAATCCTATTCAATACTTCCTCATTAGTTATGTGATCTACCCATCTAATCTTCAGCATTCTTCTGTAGCAACAGCAATGTTATACTATTCAAAATATTCTCTATTACATACTATACACCTATGCCAGTGCTTTTTCCAATTAACGGAACACTTTAGAAACTGTTTGTTTGGGATAGTTTATAGGCCTTCTAACTGTGCATTTTTAATCTCATCCATACTTGTAAAACTGCTGTCCTTTAAGCTTTGAAATGTTTATACCACTTGTATGCCCTAGGTTTACTCATAACAGGCTTACCAAAATCAATATTCAACACTTATAAAAATTTCATACATTTTATTCTGTTACAATAAAATGTAATACAGATTGTCTAATCTATTTTTACACAAAACAAATAATCGTTGATGCCAACAAAACACATGTAACCTTTTTGACAGCTGAGAACAGAGTAAATAACCAATAGGCATAAAATTGTATGCATATTTTTGAGACATGTTTACGAAGACAGTGAGAAAAAAGTAGTACAAATCGTACTAACACACAAAATTATAAATTTCTGCTCACTTTTTAAACATTATTCATGTTGCTATTGCGAAGCATGCTCAAATAACGCTCGCTGTTCACAGTTACTTCAAAGAAAAAGAGTCCAATAAGTCCGTCTCTGGAAGTTGCTGCCCACGCTGTAATCCTCGGAGCATAATGTTGTCGTTCATGAAGCACTTGTGGGTTTTCAGTGGCCCAAAAGCGTACATTTTGTTTGTTAACCACACCGTCTAAATGAAAAATACGCCGCGTCTGAACACCAAACGTTGTTGAGAGTTTCTTCCCTGTCCTCCGCCCACTGAGCAAACAGTAGTCTCTGCTCCTTGTGTTCTTCAGTGAGCTTCGGGCACAGGTCATCTTGTATGGGTACATATTAAGGTCACTTTTAAGAATACGTTGAACGGAGCGTCTGGATATTCCCAGTAGCACTGATGCCTTTCTATACGATTTCCTGGGACTTCCCTGTACATCAACTCTTTCCGTTTCAGTATTTTCCGGCGAACAAACAGCGTTAGCCCGAGATCGCTTCGCTGCCAATACTGTTCCTTCCTGTACACATTTATCGTACAACCTGTGGATGGTCTTCTTGCAAGGGACCCACAGTGTGTTGAACTGTTGTCGAACAGTCACAACAAGGCTTTTCGTTCCATGAGAAGGTAACACAATTGCCGATCGTTGCTGTGTCGTCAGTCTTCCACTGTCAGCCATCGCTGCTTACTAGTCTCCTAGCGGCAGTATCGCGAATTACACGTCATTTCGTAGTTCATTTGTTTTACCAAGCTCCGCTGGTACTGCTCTAGAGATCCGAGCGGGATATCTAAAGTGCGTCGTAAATTGTGAAAGAAACAATTGGTAACACATTTCGTGGGCCACCCTGTATACAGAGCTGCCGAAGGTAAACTGGGACACAAAGTGTACCGGAAACCAACGCACACTAATCGGTACCTGCACGCTGAGAGCCACCACCACCCAGCTCAAAAGTATTCTGCATACGTTAACTGCCCAAGCTTACCGGATATGCTATGAAAATAACATCAAAGAAGAATTGAAGGAGCTACAACACACGTTTCGTGCCAACGGCTATGATGACAACATCATAAGAAAGGTAGCTAAAGTCAAAGAGAGCAGAACACGAGAGGAAGGTATGAAACGTCCCCTTCGAACAATTTATACTAGACTGTGCTTAAACTGACACACAATATTTTTTGCGCAACGCAATCTGACTTCCAAAAATCCCTACGAAAGAATGGCCCTGACTTGCATTAACCTATACGTTTCACAAATCACTTACCTCACAAAAATCTTCGTTACTCAAGCTACTGCAATACAGCGAGCGCCACTACTGCCAGCTAAATAAAAGATTCAAACTACGGAAGGCACTAACTACTGATAGGTATAGTTAGCAAATGAAAGATTTTAATAGAGAACAAACAATGTATTTACCTTAATAGTCATAATATATATGGTAGTTCATGACATCCAGTCTTACAAATTACAAAACTCCGCCATCTCTCTCCCCACGTCCACCACTGCTGGCGGCTCACCTCCAACTGCGCAACGCTACGCGATGTTCACATCCAGCTGCCGCTGCCCAACACTACAATGGCGAGTATTACAACAATGCCAACCAGCCACAGACTGCACACGGCACAGCCAGTGGTTTTTATACAGAGCGCTACATGGTGGCGGCGTTACCAATGAAAGAAACCTAAACAGACTACTTACAAAGGTAAAGAAGAGAAGCTCCCAATGGTACGCTTACCATATGTAAAAGGCGTCAGTGAAATACTAGTCAACGTCCTCCACCGACGAAGTTTCAAACCGATTTTTCGAAGCAGTCACAGGATCCACGAAACGATAGGTTCCACCAAGTATGTAGTCAACAATCTTAACACTGCACGTGTTTACGAACTTCAGTGTGAGTGCGGAGCTAACTACGTAGGAGAAACAGGGAGACATGTCAGCTTACGGGTAGCAGAACACAAACGCCATGTACGATTACAACAACATAACAAATCGGCGATAGCGGAACACCACCGTGACTGTGGACAACCTATCAGGTTCCTGGAAGCCCGAGTACTGGAGAAAGAATCGCGGATGCGAGAACGCAAAATACGGGAGGCGATCGAAATTATTAAGCAGCCTGAGAACATCAACAGAGAAGATGGCTACAAACTCCCGGCGTCCTGGCTGCCGGCCATCCCAGTCCAAGCGGCCGCGAGCGGTCGCGGGGCAGAAGCTACACGGGACACGGACGTATGTGCACAAACAGCAGTAGAGCAACTGTCAGTCCACTTACGCGCACACCAGTAGGAAAACTTGCCGACCAGGAGCCGAAAGCTGATTGGCGGACAGCTACCAATCGTTGAAGACATAGACATCCACGAATAGCCTCTTTAATTCCATCTTTCATTACGTCATGACTAGCCAATCGTATTAGTGGGCCAATTAAAAGCTTTACAACAATGACGTCAGACATCGATAGTCTGTAATAAATAGAAGCACCTATCACGATGTAAAACCAGTCGTGCCCTGAGGAAGGCCGTTGCAATTCGGCCGAAACGTCGGTTTTAGTTTATTATTGTTGTTAGTTTTTAGCAATGACGCGGCATAATACCCAGAAGAATTTTAATCACTATGGCACTGGCTTCGGAAGCCTACGTTCTTAAATCATTAAACTCCCAACGTTCTCAGCAGCGGAGATACCCAGGGACCTTGCTTGCAAGGTAGGGTTTGGCAAGCATGAAGACAAGTAGTGGAAACTACCGCCGTGGGTGGACGGGCATTGTGTTGCTGAAATGTAAGCCCAGGACGGCTCGCCATGAAGGGAAACGAAACGTGGTGTAGAATATCGTCAACGCACTCGTAGGTTGTAACGGTGCTGTGGATGATAACCAAGGGGTCAATTATTCAAAATGTCAGTCACAATCGCTTATTTATTTTGCCGCCAACCAGTTTCAACCCGCGATGGGGTCATCTTCAGGGCAATCTACACTGCAAATTTACAATATTAGTAAGTAATCACGTACGTAATCTACAAGCAGTCAAAGTTACATAGAATAAACAGATATTTATACCCATTTGGTCGCTCGCTGGAGTCGTCACCCTGCCTGTGCACGGTTGGGAACTATGCACGGTTGGCTCTCTGCATGAGCTGAAATAACAGCCAAAAACACGTGGGCAGACGGTAACGCCCTCCACAGTGACCGACGGTAGTTACATGCTTAAGCAAGAAATTGTAAATTTTAAAATTTGTTCCAGTTGTAATATAAAACATAATAAATAATAAATATAACAGATTTTTATACCGACATAAGTCGTTACCATAACAACGAATGTAGTCGAATTAAGTCGGGTGATGCTGAGGGAATTAGATTAGGAAATGAGACACTTAAAGTAGTAAAGGAGTTTTACTATTTGGGGAGCAAAATAACTGTTAATGGTCGAAGCACAGAGGATATAAAATGTAGACTGGCAATGGTTAGAAAAGCATTTCTGAAGAAGAGAAATTTTTTAACATCGAGCATTAATTTAAGTGTCAGGAAGTCGATTCTCAAAGTATTTGTATGGAGTGTAGCCATGTATGGAAGTGAAACATGGACGATAAATAGTTTAGACCAGAAGAGAATAGAAGCTTTTGAAATGTGGTGCTGCAGAAGAATGATGATTATATGGGTAGATTACATAACTAATGAGGAGGTACTGAATAGAATTGGGCAGAAGAGGAGTTTGGCACAACTTGGCCAGAAGAAGGGATCGGTTGGTAGGACATGTTCTGAGGCATCAAGGGATCACCAATTTAGTATTAGAGGGCAGTGTGGAGGGTAAAAATCGTAGAGGGAGACCAAGAGATGAATACACTAAGCAGATTCAGAAGGATGTAGGTTGCAGTAGGTACTGGGAGATGAAGCTTGCACAGGATAGAGTAGCATGGAGAGCTGCATCAAACCAGTCTCAGGACTGAAGATCACAACAACAACAACTAATTAAACCTCGAGAAATTTAAAATTATTTAAAATTCAGGTAACTGTTGTCACATTCACTTTTCATATCATTAGTGGATGGAGTAGAGCCCTTTATCTTTTGTGGTAGGGACGCTGTTGCCATGGGCGATAGTATATTTCAAGCGCCCCCTAGCCTGTGTAGTTGGGACGCTGTCGTCATGGTAGCCGCTTCGTATACGTCTTCTGCTGTAATACTATCTTTGCGCGGCGTTCATTGTTATAGTAACGACTTACAAGGGTATAAAAATCTGTTTATTTATGTAACTTTGACTAATTGCTTGTAGATTACGTACATGATACTTACTAATGAAACGTCCCCTTATAAAAATTATACATGACTGTGCTTAAACTGACATACAACATTTTTTGGCGCAACGCAATCTGACTTTCAAAAATCCCTACAAAAGAATGGCCCTGACTAACGTTACTCGAACTACTGCAATACGGCGAGCGCCACTACTGCCAGCTAAATAAAAGATTTAAACTACTGAAGGCACTAACTACTGATTGGCATAGTTAGCAAATGAAAGATTTTGATATATATCAGTTCATGGCATCCAGTTTTACAAATTTACTGTCTCTGTCCAAAACTCCGCCATCTCACTCCCCACATCCACCACTGCTGGCGGCTGACCTCCAACTGCGCAACGCTACGCGCTGTTAACAGCCAACTGCCCAACACTACAATGGCAGACAACGATGCAAACTAGCCACAGTGATTTTCATACAGAGCGGTACGTGGCGTTACCAATATAAAAACCTAAACAGCCTACTTACACTAATATTATAACTTTACAGAGTAAATTACCCTGAAGATGACCCCATCGCGGGTTGAAACCGATTGGCAGCAAAATAAATAATGCGATTGTGATTGTCATTTTGAATAATGATAAAGGGTGGAAATTTTGCCATTAGTCCGCGAGTTGTACCCACTGAGGAGATAATCGCCAGTGTGGAAGCAGGCATTCGTAGTGTGGACGCGATTACAGCCGAAGAAATCCGCATAGAAACTGTGAGAGTATTAGCTCGCGCAAAGCCTCCAAAAAGTAATTTAACCGTGGGTGAGAGGAATGCAATAAAACGCCTAAATGAGGACGATAGTATTATCATTGTCCCCGCTGACAAGTGAAATGCGACGGTGGTTTTGAATGTTACTGACTATCACAGCAAGATTAATGACTTACTAGATCCGCAGACTTACAAGAAGCTGAGTAAAGACCCGACTGATAAAGTTCTTAGAACGGTTACGCGGTTAATTAAAAGTCCTCTATCGAACAGAACGTTCAGAAAAGTCTGTTCAATTCAGTTGCGCTGCCACCAAGACTCTATGGCTTGCCGAAGGCTCATAAACAACTTGTTCCTCTGAGACCTATAGTGAGTGCCATTGGTTCGCCCACCTATTCTATTGCCAAGTTTTTGACAACGCTATTACGGCCGCATGTGGGACGATCGGACTCCTATATCAAGAATTCTGCACATTTCATCAGTAAATTAAGCGGCATAGTGGTCCAGCCGGAGGACATGTTAGTCAGTTTCGATGTGGCATCGCTATTTACTATGGTTCCTCTCAATGAGGTGTTGCAACAGCTGAATAGAATTTTTCCTCCCGACATTGCAGAACTATTTAAATATTGCCTTACGACCACATATTTCAAATGGAACCATGAGTTCTACGAACAGACTGATGGCGTGGCAATGGGGAGCCCCTTAAGCCCGGTTATAGCTAACTTTTTCATAGAAAAATTCGAGGCGCAGGCTCTAGAAACTGCCAACAAAAAACCGAATATCTGGTTCCGCTACGTAGATGATACGTTTGTGTTGTGGAGGCATGGCAGAGAGGAACTAGGCCGTTTTCACAAACATCTAAACGGTATTAATCCGAAGATTCAGTTTACCATGGAGGAGGAGGCAGAAGGGAGACTAAATTTTCTGGATGTGCTAGTTTACAAGAAACAGGATGGTAGCTTAGGCCATACGGTTTACCGGAAACCCACGCACACGGATCGTTATCTACACCGGGATTCGAACCACCACCCACAACAAAAGCGAGGCATAATAAAAACGTTGGCGGATAGAGCGAGGAACATCTGTGAACCTGGGCTACTGGATACGGAACTGGAACACCTCACTGATGCATTACTCAGGAATGGTTACTCGGCTGCTGAGATAAAAAGAGCGTTAAGACCGCCGCGTGAAAATCATAGCAATGCACAAGCGCTTGCAAAATCGAAAGTTTTCCTGCCTTTTATTAAGGACGTCACTGACCGCATAGGGAAAATATTGAAAAAACGGAATATCGCGGTGATTTACAAACCTACCCGGAAGATACAAGAACACCTGAGATTGGCTAAGGATGCTCGTAAACCGCTGGAAAAAGCAGGAATTTACAGGATCCCGTGTAGTTGTGGGGAGGTATATGTGGGTACCACAAAAAGAACGGTCAAAAAACGACTAGAAGAGCACAAGGGCAATTGTAGAAGGGGAGAGATTGATAGATCAGCTGTTGCGGAACACGCTTTGCAGTCAGGAGACCACCACATTTATTTTGATAGAACTCAAGTACTGGCAGCCACAAGCGGATATCATGAAAGGCTTTACAGAGAGGCTATAGAGATTATGAAACACCCCAGGAATTTTAATAGGAAGGAGGAGGGCGTGAAATTGAATGACATCTGGATGCCGGTGCTGAAGAAGATGTGTACCAGTCTTCCGCCATGGGATGATAGCAACAGCGGACGGCGGCAACCGACAACGGCCAATTGCGCTCGCGTATTCAAAACATGTGACGTCACGCCTATGCGCGGGAGCACGCGAAAACAAAAATTTGCTGCAGTCAGTAGTGAGACAGCGTGTGTTTCGGAAGTTAACAGAAGCCACGAACCCCCTTGAAGATGTCCTCCGCAGATGGGGACGAAACGTTGGTTTACAATGCGAAATCCATCAGACCACGGCATAATAGCCCGGAAAAGAATTTTATTAATCATGACAGTTCCTGCCGTGAAAGTTTACATTTTACAAATAGTGTGATAGTTACCGGCGAAATAGGAGTCTTGTTACTTTCGTTTACTATCACAGAGGGCATTAGTATCATCTTAAGTACTATTCTCAACAAGATTCCTCTCGTAGCAGCAATAAACAATCCGTTAACAAGTGCTTGTCTCGCATCTGCTTTACTTGTAATTTTGCTTGTTTTTTTGTACGAAGTAAAATGTGAGTGCTCCAAAATAACATACAAATCTACACTCCTGGCAATGGAAAAAAGAACACATTGACACCGGTGTGTCAGACCCACCATACTTGCTCCGAACACTGCGAGAGGGCTTACAAGCAATGATCATACGCACGGCACAGCGGACACACCAGGAACCGCGGTGTTGGTCGTCGAATGGTGCTAGCTGCGCATCATTTGTGCACCGCCGCCGTCAGTGTCAGCCAGTTTGCCGTGGCATACGGAGCTCCATCGCAGTCTTTAACACTGGTAGCATGCCGCGACAGCGTGGACGTGAACCGTATGTGCAGTTGACGGACTTTGAGCGAGGGCGTATAGTGGGCATGCGGGAGGCCGGGTGGACGTACCGCCGAATTGCTCAACACGTGGGGCGTGAGGTCTCCACAGTACATCGAAGTTGTCGCCAGTGGTGGGCGGAAGGTGCACGTGGCCGACGACCTGGGACCGGACCGCAGCGACACACGGATGTGCGCCAAGACCGTAGGATCCTACGCAGTGCCGTAGGGGACCGCACCGCCACTTCCCAGCAAATTAGGGACACTGTTGCTCCTGGAGTATCGGCGAGGACCAGTCGCAACCGTCTCCATGAAGCTGGGCTACGGTCCCGCACACCGTTAGGCCGTCTTCCGCTCACGCCCCAACATCGTGCAGCCCGCCTCCAGTGGTGTCGCAACAGGCGTGAATGGACGGACGAATGGAGACGTGTCGTCTTCAGCGATGAGAGTCGCTTCTACCTTGGTGCCAATGATGGTCGTATGCGTGTTTGGCGCCGTGCAGGTGAGCGCCACAATCAGGACTGCATACGACCGAGGCACGCAGGGCCAACACCAGGCATCATAGTGTGCGGAGCGATCTCCTACACTGGCCGTACACCTCTGGTGATCGTCGAGGGGACACTGAATAGTGCACGGTACATCCAAACCGTCATCGAACCCATCGTTCTACCATTCCTAGACCGGCAAGGGAACTTGCTGTTCCAACAGGACAATGCACGTCCGCATGTATCCCGTGCCACCCAACGTGCTCTAGAAGGTGTAAGTCAACTACCCTGGCCAGCAAGATCTCCGGATCTGTCCCCCATTGAGCATGTTTGGGACTGGATGAAGCGTCGTCTCACGCGGTCTGCACGTCCAGCACGAACGCTGGTCCAACTGAGGCGCCAGGTGGAAATGGCATGGCAAGCCGTTCCACAGGACTACATCCAGCATCTCTACGATCGTCTCCATGGGAGAATAGCAGCCTCCATTGCTGCGAAAGGTGGATATACACTGTACTAGTGCCGACATTGTGCATGCCCTGTTGCCTGTGTCTATGTGCCTGTGGGTCTGTCAGTGTGATCATGTGATGTATCTGACCCCAGTAATGTGTCAATAAAGTTTCCCCTTCCTGGGACAATGAATTCACGGTGTTCTTATTTCAATTTCCAGGTGTGTATTTATACGGATAAAAAAAGTTAGAAAAGTAATACCAACCTTGCAAAAACACTTCGATTGCTAAGTGGAAGGCAGCTAATTTCGTCAAAAAGAGAGTGTTTCGATATCAGCGACTGTTTACACAATTTCATTATTAAAAAAATACAAATTGAAACTTTATACGCTTGCGTTTTCGAAAGAACATTTTTCAATTTCGATACGTACAACTACACTGTACGTTTTTGTAACTTTTGAGTCGGGTTTTTTTTCTGCCTGAATACATAGAATTCTTGCGATATATTTTAACTTCGAAGTTTGGTGCACGTTTTTGTAACCGTTTTCTGTCGAAAAAATTTACTTGCATAACAGAGTGCCGCCATTTTGTTAAAAACCTTTTTTAAAAAATATCCCTACTTTCTACGTTATCTGTTTCAGTGCAGTTTTTGGGATATTGTTCCGGGTTAACAATTAGGGCGTTCAAACCTCCCACCTGTCGCCCTCGCATTCCGCGAAGACCTTTCGTCAATGTTGTATTGTGTCCTCTGCCTAGAAGTTTTTTCGTTTAAAAATATATAATACAATTTTAAGGGTGTACAACAATGGTATAAAATCAGTTTTGTAATGTGTTTGTCATTTACTTGAAAAGAAGCGTGAATATCGGTTCCAAAATCGAGTATCATCCTGGCCTGCCCCCTCTAGGCGAATGGCTGCAGTGTGGTAGGTGGTTCCAAAATGTCGATTCCACTTGTGGGGATCTGACCGTGTAAGAGTAAATGTATTACGTTTGTAATCAATGAATTCGTGTGGCAGGATTTCCACATGCTAACAAACATACGAAAAGTACAGAACTCACACTCACAGTGTATACTTTATGCATGTTGTGCTTTTACCGTAATGTTCTAGCCTTCATCGTCAACAGGCACAACACCCGAGACCCTTTAGGGATCAGTTTCAGGCTGATCTGCTTACAGCATTGCTAGTTAGTGATAATTTCAAATGTTAGTAAAAATTTCGAAAAGAAACTATCAGACAAGTCTATTTTTAGTCAAGAATATAATGGAGCACAACATTTTTGCCAGTTGTTACGAAAATAATAATAATAATATATGAATAAATAAATGAAAAATAAGAAGTAACGTTACTAGAAATTTTGTGCAAATGTAAGTTTTTACTCCAACGTACTGACGAAACTAAACGACTGAAAAAATTTATGAACATTATGAAAGTTTCTAGACGCATGTGGTACATATTTTTTCCGAAAACATAGAACTATTCCGAGATAAAAAAAAAGCAACTGTAAGTACTTGGAGTCGAGGAAAATACATTTGTGCACATGATTTCGTGAAACGCAAATTTCATCGAGTTATATTACATGACTACTGTACACAGTACTCAATAAGTGCGTTGATCACAAAACTTGCTGCTGCAAAGTGTCTGCGAATCCATTGAAAATTTTCTTCCCTCACTACTGCTTCTGAATATAAAACCAGGTGAGTACAGAATACAAAGAACGTAGACCTCTGAGCTAGCACAATTAATTTTTGAAATAGATCATCCAGTATTTTTCGAGCCACTGGATAATCATCTCTGCTATAGTGTCTAAGAACTTGTCTTCTCACTGCATTTGCCAGAATCGTCAAATAGATTTCTATATTAATTTCTATCCCTTTCTTGGAGAGCAGGCTTTGTGGCCGAGCGGTTCTAGGCGCTTCTGTCTGGAACCGCGCTGTTGCTACAAGTTTACACGTGCTGTGCTGTTTACATATGTGTAAATTCTTTATTTCCTGTAAGGAAACAACGAGGACGAACCTAATTACTAGGAAGTCATGATGCAGTAGACCGTCTAAATGACAACCTGCGTCGTTACCTGACTTGTAGCCCCTGGATTATTTCCTATGGCTGTATCTAAAGTCACTTGTGTATGAGACGCCGGTGGACACGGAGATGGAATTAGCTTCCAGAATTGTAACTGCCTGTAATGTGACTCGAAACACACCAGGTGTATTTGCAACGGTGCGTTCACACTTGTTCGCCGATGTTATTCTTCCATTCAGGTTGATGGCCGTCAATTTCAGCACATTTTGTAAGATACAGTACGAATGGTACGTTTACTGTCTCTGTGATGGTATTTGCAGTTAATTATAACTATTGTAAACAAGAAATACACGCTAATGTGTTTTTATTCCTATTATCTCCTTAAGGGGGGACGTTGATGATAAACACACCTATTTCAAAAGTGCACCAAATCCACAGTTTTGGAGATATGGCAATAAAATGTTGTGCCACGCTTTACATGAAAATAACATATTTACATGTGAAATCTTTTGATTATATATGTTCAACCATTTTTTAATGAAACTTGAAATTTTTTTTCAAAAATAATGTATCTCTTTATCTCAGTAAGTATTCAAAAGATTTCAACAAAACTTCCTCTATTTCATCTCTTTGCATGTTGTAAGCTACTTTCATGCGGTTTTTGGAATAGGTCAAATAGGAGAATCTTCTTAATTTTTTAATTATAATTCCACAAGTACAATTTTAAATTCATGCAAAATTCCAACCACTTTGCCCCACATCTCAGCTTTCAATAATATCTTCAAAATTTGCTCTTAAGACAACATTTATTAGGTTTACATAAATATGTGGACAAAATTTCATAATTCTAGGATTCATAGAATCTGAGGAAAAGGTACATAAACTTTAAAAAACAAACTTATCAGAAAACGCAATTTAAAGTTCTTCCTAACTTTTTTCCTTATGTCACTTCTTCAGAAGGCACCACATTTTTACTCTGGGTCGTCTTTCCCTTCAAGGCTTCTCTTCTGGTTTCTTGTTCTCTGTCTTCATTCTCAGGATGTCTTGAGGAAAATTTCCTATTTTGAAGCCCATTCTTACTAATACCTTCATCCTCCCGACGTTCCCATCATTAAAAATTATAACTGCATCATAAGTTGCAATAATGTAGTAGATGCAAATGTGGTTTTAGGGCATCATTTCCATATGAGTGAATTTAGAGAGTCATTTAGATTTTGGGTTTTGCCATGAACACACTTTTTGAGAAGTGCTGGATCGGCGAAAGATCATCTATAAAACAGCTTCTAGATGTATCCCGCACACGTTTGGCTGAAAGTAATACACAGAGTCGTTGTTCACTGAGCTGGTATTGAAGAGCTGCTACAAAACGTGGGAGTGACAGGGAGGCCGTGTCACACTTGTAATTAATTTTCAGGCACTTCGGATAAGATTTCACCATTGAAACTTAGGGAACGTATTGTTCATGAATTGTAACAACAAATAAAAAATAAATCGAAACATGACATTTTTGGTCAATTTCATCAACGTGCCCCCTTAAGCTGGCTTCTCCGACAGCAGGTTTCCTACCAAAAATTGTTCAGTGGACCATCACAGCGGTTAGCGCCTGAAGACCAAAGGCATGAGGTGTGACGTTGAAGTCTCTAACTTCATGACACCCAATACCCACTATTCAGTGCCCTGAATCAATCCAACAGCTTTCGAGACGCTCTCAGAGCCGACCACAGGATTGGAAACCGTGCACTGCAGACAATTACAACGTCTCAGACAGACATTTTTTTCTTGCCGCCGATAATCTCAATCATAAACAAACTGAATAACAGTCTTAAGCCCAGAAGGAGGAGGACACACACAAGAACACTATAGTTTTATTTCCACACAAAGGGAATTTCATTTATGGAATACATGACATGCAACCGCATTTGCAAATATGGACAACTACCAGCTGTATAATGGAATGACGACCATGAAAGTCGGTGTACCACTGGGATTCGGAGTTGCTCCTTATCGGGAACGGTCGCCTTACCATTTAGGCTATCGAAGCACGCTTGATGGCCAGATGTGTATGCCGTCAACCATATGTCTACAACTGGCCATTCGTTCATCCTTTATATACAGGGTGCGTCAAAAAAATGTATACACGCTTTGAACTATCATAGACAATTTATTTCCCGTTCTACAAGGTTAAATATCTGTGAGAAAGTAATGTTATGTTTCTTCAAGAGGTGGCAGCAGTGGCAAGGAAGTAACTGCAACATGGCGGACGTGCGTTTGAGCTTTGATGCGCGGAAGCAGTTAATTAAGCGGTACTGGAAGTTTGAGAATGCAGCTGCTGTTCGAAGACAGTGGAGAATATGGTACAGAACCACCTTCAAGGTTAACAATTATGCGAGACAGATTCGAAATTCATGGAAAGGTGTGTGATGTGCATAAAGGTCGATCAGGCCGACCTCGTACAGCTACAAGTGATGATTCCACATCTGCGGTCTTTGAACTGTTTCAGCATTCACCTCAAAAATCTTCCACGCAAGTGGCACATGAGAGCAATGTAAGTACTAGTAGTGTGCTACGCATTCTGAAGAAAGGCAAGTTTCGTGTGTACATTCCAAGGCTGGTGCAACAGATAAGTGACGACGATCCAGATCGAGGGTTAGAATTTTGTGAATGGTTCAGGAGATTCTGAGACGTGAACCGGGATTTATGGGTAACATAATTTGGTCGGATGAAGCCCAATTCAAATTCAATAGAACTGTCAATAGGCACAATTGTGTGTACTGGACTGAAGATAATCCTTACATTGAAGTTGAAAAGGCTGTGAATTTGCCTGGTGTAAATGTGTGGTATGGTTTGTCTGGAAGGGGACTCATTGGGCCTTTCCGCCTTGAAGGTACTGTAACTGGAGAAACGTACCTAACATTGCTTGCTGACTCCATATTCCCTGTCATTCGTGCATTATACGGTAGTGATGAGTTTTATTTCCAACAAGATGGCGCCCCCGCCGCACTATCATAAGGTCTTACGAGCATA